>NC_133452.1:63720422-64441047 GCF_048565385.1 Saimiri boliviensis
GCATGTTCTAACCCAATGCAAAGAAGCTAAGAACTTAGATAAAAAGTTACAGGAACTGCTAACTAGAAGAATAACCAGTTTAGAGAAGAACATAAATAACCCGATGGAGCTGAAAAACACAGCACGAGAATTTTGTGAAGCATATGCAAGTTATCAATAGCTGAATCAATCAAATGGAAAAAAGGCTATCAGAGATTGAAGATCAACTTAATGAAATAAAATGTGAAGATGAGATTAGAGAAAAAAGAATGAAAAGGAAAATGTAGTCTTTTAGATGAAACTTAAAAGCTTGATTCTTATGTAAAATCTGATTCTTAAATATTGACAATGGATTAAAATTTTTATGAAACATCCTGTGTGTCAGATTCAGCCTGCTGCAGACTGTTAGCAGGCAGTTTGAATCCTTTTTGGATTCTTTAAATTTTATTCCTGCCTCAAGAGAGGTTACTAGAAAAAAATATACCAAGACTACATAGCTTGACTCCTTATAGAAATATTCACTGAGTTTTATTTTAATTTGATGTCTATCCTTGATATCTATGAAAGACCAAAGTTCATTTTGCTATGAAACATGCTTATATGAAGATATACATGGACATTTTTACCGGAAGTTAGTAGGGAAAATAGCTCTGTCTTTCCAGATGAACTTGTATGTTTCTTTTCATCAGATAATTAAAACTGAGTAACTCATTATGTTTACTCATTTGGCTTAACTTCTAAGAAGCTCAGAGTTCAATATAGTGCTCAAACAAACATATTCCATGTTTCTGGTTCTATAAACTTTTACTTTTCTTCAATCCCAAATGGTTTCTAGGTTTCCAGCAATATATATGTAACTTACCTGTTTCTCACATGTTTTCATACCATTGAAAGGTCTAATCCTTTTTGGGACATCTGTATGATATGTGTATATCACATTCATGTACACAAACATATTTTACATAATAACCATATTTTATAGTGCATACAACACATTTGTGAGTCCAATACCCATTTTACTATTTCACAGTACTCCTCTATCTTGATTTTAAAAAAATAAATGCAATAAAATATTAAAGGGGAATTCTTTGCCAAGTTCTATCTGGCTCTCTCCTACTTCGTTGTCTTAGAAATATTCTTTTGGGCATCTTGAACTCCTGTCCTCAAACAATCGCCTCACCTTGGCCTCCCAAAGTGCTGGGATTGCAGGTATGAGCCACCATGACCAGCCTAGGAATATTCTTTTAGACATCTAAGGTGTGCTTTAAGAAAAAGTTCTCTCATACCTCAAACATTATAAAATTGCAGATTTATAATTTCAAAAAAATTTGTAGTATCACCCAGTGATTACTACCATAAACAAATTTTATTTTCTCCCATATCTTATCTCCCTATATATATTTACTATATATTATATACTGTATTTATTATATACATGAACATTTATATATTTTAAATATAACTTCTAATTAGATTTTTCTTCTTACTGTTACATTGAAGATTTTCTCATGACATTAAAAAAGTGTATACATTTTTATAATGTTCTGTTATGTGAGTATACTTTAATTAATTTCGCCCTTCATAAGAGAATGTGAACCAAAGGAAAAAAAAAAACTTTAAAAACCCCAGAAAACAGAAAAACAAAAATTAATGTAGCCATGTAGCCCATATTGTTAGACATTTATTTGTCATTTTTTAACATTTAAGCAAAGCCACTCTGAATGTTAATATTTGTGTACCTCTCACAAGTTTTCATGGAATAAATTCCTAGCAGTAGGATTATGGGAGTCAAAGTGCATACCTTTAAAAATATATTGGCAGATTACTTTTCGTAACAGTGGTGTTACTTGAATCAGCACACATGTGCTTCCCTCCTGACACCAAAGAAGAGATTATCACATAAAAAACTTTCATTCATGCAGTAGATTAAAAAATAGGTTCTTATTATTTTATATTTTCACCTCTTTGATTACAAATGAGGTCAGGGTCTTATTGGTTTTGTCTGAGTCTTTACATTCACATTTCTTCTTTTACAAGCTATATTTGTACATCTTTTGCCCATTTTGAAAATTGCAGTGTTAGCTTTTTTTAATGCCTTAAAAAAAAGGCATGTGAACTAGACATTATTCTGTGACTGTTACACTTCTTTAAAATATCTGAAAAATCTCAAACTTTGTACCAAATGTTTCCAGACTAAACTCTACCAGCCCCTTCCACCCAATTATGTAGAAATCTGTAGTTTATTGAAAGGGAAATTATACTGCTTTGTAACTCTCACTGCTGCTTGCCAAAGTTCTGTTCCATAAATTGGTAGACACTGACATGAGATCCACACTTTTTTTTTCACCCCCTCCGAGACAGTAAGAACTTTTATTTCCCCACCAAGTGGAGCTGAACGCTGCTTCATGCAAGAAATCTCATTTCCATCAATTCAGTTTTCCAAGTGGGACTTTCCTGATGGGGCTTTCTTGAGTCTTACTCATTCTTTTCTTTCCTGGCCACCCCACCCCCTTCCTCTAATAAGTTCGAGTTCTCTTTCCAGAAATATCAACCAAGCGGGTATAATTTTTCAGTGCTTCCTACTCCAGTGACGTAAAACACCCACAGAAATTTTCTGCTAATCCTGAGTAAAACAAACAACAGTATGCCAGCAATGCTCTTGAGGCCAGATCATGCAAGTCAAAGTGCACACATGCCAGGAAGAAAACCGTGGTTGTGGGATGCATGCTCTTGAGAAGCAAGGAGACAGCTTTTGCTTTTCTTTGGATGGGCTCAAGCCTCATATATGCCATTATTTAAAGAAATCAAAGTTACTTTGTTTGATTGGAGAGGGCTGGAATTTGTGTCTCAAAATAGTTACAGTTTTCTCAGAATGTATCATTCCAAGGAAGCAATGTGTGCAAGCTACAGTGGTAAAACAGGGTACAGTTTTCTTTCAACTGTATTATGTGGATGTTAGGTTTTGTTGTTGTATTTACATAAGGAATTTCCTTTGAAACCCTGTCTATTTAGCAAAGTGGGAAAGCAAAACATATTTAGGTCTCATTGCTGTCTCTTTTTAGCTCTGAGAGGGACCTGAAGGGGCACAGAGTTTGCTGTCACCTTTTCTGGGCTAGCCTTCACTGGAGCAGCATGACCAAGGGCTCTGGACTGAAGACTCCACTAGGCAAATTCTCAGAGGCCTTCCTGGCTTCACGGAGGTCTTGTGAAGGATCCTACCTCATTGAGTTGTGTCCTGAAAGCTATCAGAAAGACTGCAAAAGAGTAAAATGAGCATGAGTTTATTTCAAAGAGTAAATGAATCCACCTACTCCCGCTAATTCCATGAATATTAAGGGGTGCAACCCACCTTAGCCTCAGCCTTCCCAGAGCTAAGGGGTTCCCAGAAACATATATCCTAGATCCTTGATCTAAGGCATGCCTCTCAAAAATTCAAGATAGAGGCAGGAAGAAACCATTCTGGTTATTCTGGTTAAGGAGGGGAGTCCTGAAATACCTGACTGTAGGCTGCTCGCAGCATGGGTGAGCCATCATTGAGTGTGGACCTGGAAGTGGAAGGTGAGGGCAAGGAACCAGGTAGTACATTCAGGAGGTCTTCTCTGAGCCACGCATACTGAGGTTCGTTATTCCTATTAGGCATCTGTCGGTCTGGACTCTTGGTTGAAGGTGACCAAACCAAAACGACAAAGCAAAACACTCAAATAAGCTTAAGCAAAGAAAGTAATTTATTAGTTAATATTACTAAACAGTCCAAAGGTAGAAGTAGTTTCTGACATGGCTAGAATCATGTCAAAGCTTAAACATGATTCATTTTTGGTTCCGTCTTTTCAAAAGTCTTTCTCTCTGGATGACCATGAGGGCCAGAGGCTGCTTAAGCTTCCCAGTTTCATAACCTCAGGAGGAAGACAGGTTCTTTCTCCAAGAGAGAAAGATGAGGAGGACTGGGAAGAACGGAGGCTCGGAGGCTCGGATCAACTCTCTGTCTATTCTTTAACCAATTGGAGGAGACCTGAATTCTACATAACAAATGCATTCCTAAGTAGCAGAATACGGTCCCCACAGGAATAAGACGTTTCTATTGTCGAAAGAAGACTCTACATCACATACCACGGCTTGTCAGGGGTTGGGGGGCAAGGAGAGGGAGAGCATTAGGACAAATACCTAATGCTTCTGGGGCTTAAAAACCTAGATGGTGGGTTGATGGGGGCAGCAAACCACTATGGCACATGTGTACCTATGTAACAAACATGCACGGTCTGCACATGTATCCCAGAACTTAAAGTAAAATAAAATAAAAAATAAAAAAAAGAAGATTCTGTTTCTAGAAGAGCCAGAGCCATCACAATCTGCTTATTGATGGTGTGGTGGCAGAAACACTAGGCTTATCATCCGAAAACCTGTCTCCGCCCTGCCTCCATTTTGCTGTTACCTTGGGCAAGACAGTTGTCTAAGCCCTAGACTCTTCAGCTTTCCACTGAAGACAAGGATGAGCACATGATCATTTCAGTGAGACCACTGTGTGAAGGATGCAGAAACGGTGCAAATGTAAGGGGTTATCGTTATTAATATTATGATCTCTTTCCGGTCCCTGGACCTGGCTATTGCCAGATCATCTGTTTACTTGTTCCTACAATGCAATTTAATTTGCAGGGTTCTAAAAGGGAAGGTGATTGCTTAATGTTCAAATTAAAGAGCTGCCTTCAACCTACCCAGGTGTGCAGGCAGGACATCTGCCTCCCACCTGCTTCACCCAAGTGATGCAAAGAAGAGTGTGTTGGTTTCGGCTTCCTAATCACGAGCATGGGGACATTGAGAAGCGTCTCTGTCATGCAGCTTGACTCTGAAGTGCTGGGTTTCTATTCGTGGACTCTTTTGAAAGCTGTCTTTGACTCCTGAAAACCAAAGCACTTGAAACATTCATTTTTGTATCTCTAAAAATGGAATAGGAGGACTGGCACCTCTCCTAAAGCCCCAGTCACACCTGCTGTTTATCCTCATTCACGCGGTGATGACTCTCCCCTAGAGTTCATGGCATTTCCTTTGACACATCAAAGTGAAACTCCTAGAAGACAGAAACAACATGCCTATTGTTAGAGAAGGAGTAAATACCCCATTTCAAGGTGAAAACGACACCACCATGTTTTTTTTTTTTTTTTTTTTTTTTTTTTTTTTGGAGTCCTAATACCCTGAGTTGTGTAGATTTCAGGGTTAGGAACCAGTGAATGGACATCGATGAAAGTGCAAGCTGTCATTCTGGTAAAGTACATTTTCCATCCTTGGAAAAGAACAGTGTGATAAAAATATTTCAAAGAGGAGAACAGACAAACTGAATTCACTAAAGAATCTTTCCCAAAGGAACACTTGTCTCCACTTCCAGCTGGTCACTAGGTTCCCTGAACTCTGCCGAGTGTGTAACCTCTTCTTTTTCTTCTCTGCGGCTTCAGTTCTGGCACATTCATTCCCATCTGGACCTTCCCTCCTAACTCATTTCTAGCGTGCCTTCTCTGTTCCAATCTGTCTTCTCTCCAAACTTCCTTCCTCCCAGCCCTATTCATGTAACTGCACATATGAGTTAGGATGATATGCCCTTAAGAACTTTAAAAAAATTTTTTGAGACAGAATCTGTCTCAAACATATCTCGATTTTTTTTTTTTCATTTCCTTTTTGTTTTTTTGAGACAGACACTCTGTTGTCCAGGCTGTATTGCAATGGTGTGATCTTGGCTTACTGTAGCCTCTGCCTTCCAGACTCAAGCGATCCTCCCATCTCAGCCTCTGGAGTAGCTGGGACTATAGGCACACACCACCACCCCTGGCTAATTTTTGTATTTTTTGTAGAGATGGCATTTCACCATGTTGCCCAGGCTAGGGGAACTTTCATTAACCTCTCTCTGCCTTCGTTTTCTTAGTACTTAGTTCAAAGGATTATGTGAGAATTCAGTTAATATATGTAAAAGGCTTAGAATAGTGTTTGGCCTATAGGAAGCTCTAATTAGGGGTTGGCTGCATGAGTGTTACTATTATCACCTGATCCTGTTCCTGGCAAGCTGCTGCTTAAAACTCCCACCACATTCTGGTTAAGGCAGATGTAGCTTTTGTACATGGCAGGCATCTCCTCAGGGCCTGGCCCTGCCGCTTCTTCTCCCACCCCCTCCCCCAGGCACTCTGGCCTCTAGTCTGCAACTACTTGTCTCACCCCTGTGGTTTCTTTTGCCTTCCCTCCATGCCTGCTCGGAACTCCTTCCGATTCTTCAAGTTCGGTGATTCCTCCTCTGAACTTCTCCAGGGAAGACAAGGATATCTTTTGCGGTGCTTTCTTCACTGAGTATTTATCCTACCATCCTTGAAAATAATGGATATAACTATTGCTTATTGGATGTCTAGAACAAGCCTGGGACTTTATATACATCATGTCATTTAGTCCTCACCACACAAACGTCATTCCTATTGTACAGATGAGAAAACTGAGGCTCACAGAGCTGCCGTTACTAGTCTGAGAAAGCAGTGGTACCAGGATTAAAACTCTGGTCTGACTCGGGACTCCATAGTCATTTGACTACATGCTATGCTCCCTTCCCTTGTGGCTGTTTTTGTGTATTCTCTCCTCTGAATCTCTGAGCTGCCTCCATGCTACAAACAGCACCCTTGAGAGCTCCCTCCCTGCTCACGGAGGAGTCTGTGTCCCGATAAAAGTGTGCACTACACTTCCTTGACTCAGTAAATCCTTCCTCTCCTCCTCACCCCAGCGGTGAGCAGGTGCGCTCATTCGTGTTCTTCCATTTCTGATCACCAGCTGGATTTTTCTTCTGTGTTGAAGACTCTTCTACCTGCCTTCTAACTTTGATTCCGTGAAAGTCATGGTCTTTTGGTTCACGTATGGGAACTGAGAGTCACCCTGGCTGAAGTACCAAGTACATCCTACCTCGGCGGGTTCTCTGGGCACCACCCTCCAGCTCTGGCTGGAGTCCCTGCCTCCCTAAAAGCGAGAAGACAATCGATGGCAGACTTCCTGCAGGCAGGGATTGTGCCGTGGATGCGGAGTGTGTAGCCCAATATCTGGCACACAGTAGACGCTCAATAAACGTGGCTGAGAAAATAGATGATTGGAAGAAGCAATGATAACCAGTCAACAGTGTACATTAGATGGAAATCAAAGTTAAGGAATTGGCTTCTCGGAAGGGCAAGATGACTGTTTCTCCATTTTGCTTCTAATAAGAGACCCGTCAGGGAATGGCACATGGAGTGGGGGTGGGTGCAGAGGATCTGAATGATGGTTTTTTTGGAGAATGGATTGAGACCCTCCCTAGCACCGTTATTATCATACAACTTAACCAAGACAGCAGCAGCTCCTCTATCCAGGCAGATTGGAGCTGAGGCTTCTTCCCTTCTGATACACCTTTCTCTCAAGTATTCATTTACTCTGCAGTCCGCTAAAGCAGCGGTCCCCAAACGTTTTGGCACCAGGAACCGGTTTTGCGGAAGACAATTTTCCCACAGATTGGGGGAGGGGGAGGATGGTTTGGGGATGATTTGAATCCCATTATATTTATTGTGTACTTTATTTCTATTATTATTACATCGTAACATAGAATGACATAATTATACAACTTACCATAATGTAGAATCAGTGGCAGCTCTGAGCTCATTTTCCTGCAACTAAATGGTCCCATCTGGGGGTGATGGGAAACAGTGGCAGATCTTCAGGCATTCGATTCTCAAAAGGAGCACAAAACCTAGATCCCTCACATGCACAGTTCACAAGAGGGTTTGCGCTCCTATGAGAATCTAATGCCACCACCGATATGACGGGGGCAGAGCTCAGGTGGTAACGCAAGTGATGGAGAGCAGTGGTAAATACAGGTGAAGTTCTGCTCGCTTCCTGCTGGGTGGCCCAGCTCCTAACAGGACACAGGCCAGTACTGGTCTATGACCTGGGGACTGGGGACCTCTGCTCTGAAGTTTAATAACCTTTCTCGCTTGTATCAATCCCAAAATTCACAGAGAATATCTTTCTTCGAGAGAAAGTGAGATAATGAATGTAAAACACTTTAACGGAGTTTGGCACAGATAGAATGTTTGATGCATTGGCTTTGTTTTTCCTTTTTTTTTTTTTCCTTTACTAAAAAAATGTTAATACCAATTATGTATAATGTTGGAAAATCCTTTTTGGGAAAATAAATTATTTTTGAAAATGAGCCGGCCGGGCACGGTGGCTCAAGTCTGTAATCCCAGCACTTTGGGAGGCCGAGGCGGGTGGATCACAAGGTCAAGAGATCGAGACCATCCTGGTCAACATGGTGAAACCCCGTCTCTACTAAAAATACAAAAAATTAGCTGGGCATGGTGGTGCGTGCCTGTAATCCCAGCTACTCGGGAGGCTGAGGCAAGAGAATTTCCTGAACCCAGGAGGCAGAGGTTGCGGTGAGCCGAGATCGCGCCATAGCACTCCAGCCTGGGCAACAAGAGCGAAGCTCCGTCTCAAAAAATAAAAATAAAAAAAATAAAATAAAATAAAAGAGCTACATATAAACTATAAATAAAATCAAGCCTTTGTGAAAGGGAGATAATGTATTTTTTTCACTATAGTTGTGTATGGAAGCCCTACATCCTTCAGCTTTACTTAGGAAAACAGACTACTGGGGTTAATTTCTCTGAGCTCTTCAGACCTTTACCCTCTTCTACAGGAGGTGGGCCTTGGTGCAGATGAAATTGGCATTTGCTGCCTTGTGCCTACAAGGGCGGTTTCCCATCCCTTGGGGAAAGGCTTGGCAAAAGGCTCAGCAGGGTCAGAGAGGTAGGTGGATGGGTCCAGACTAACTCCAAAAGGAGTTGCAGGGAGCAGCCTGGCCTGTGCATTGGCAACCAGCCTTGGAGTGTGCCTGCTGTAATGTAAGAGTTAACCAGTTCTGAGGGGACGGAAGGCAGCAAAGCACACTGCCATGTGTGTACCTATGCAACAATCTTGCATGTTCATCACATGTACCCCAAAACCTAAAATGCAATAAAAAAAAAAGAAAAAAAAAAAAAAAGAGTTAACCAGTTCTAAACCCCATCTGGTCCCACCTGGGACTTTCTCTACAGCTGACATCCTTAGGGCCTAATATGGTTCCTTCACAAAAAGCAGCCACCGTCCCCCGTTCAGCGGTATTTCCCTTTCAGTATATGAGAGAATTAGTATTTGTTGCTTTCTCTGGCTTTCTTGGATTCACATTTGCGGGCCTTTCCAGGCTTAAGGAAACTTGGCAAGAATGTTTGGCAGCTTCCTAAGCTTACTAGAAATACCAGAAGCCCACGGTTTGCATAATGCTAATTAAGTTTTTAGTTCAGTCTCCAAGTTCTTATAATGTTTAGAGGATCGAGTAACTTAGGAAGTGTCCCATATAGAGACTGACCAGAGGAGACAAGAATCCCATCCACCAATAAGACAACAAAACTCTGACAAGTGTGCCCTACACCTGCAAAGGAGAAGTGGTCTTTTTATTTATGTACTACTTTTCACTTGCAATGAAAATCCTGCTGGCATCACATCATTTTCTAGTATCACTTCCTGAGGTGCCTGTATTGATTTTTCTGCCTTGCCTTTGGAAGTGTTTGATTTACGCTCAGCCATCACACTCAGCGGGTGTGGTTCTCTGGTGTTCTGCCATGCCTCAGGGGTGTGGCGAGGTAGGATGCCCGTGCCAAGTGGCTTCACCCACCCAAGGTGTGGTGATATCGCCTATTCTTACCACATCTTGGAGCATTTTATTGGTATCTTACTGTAAGTCATCCAAAATGAGAACACTTCGTCTTGTGCTTCAAACCTGCCTTTGACAAGCTTCCAAATATTGGTTATTGTTGTGGGTCTCATATTACACACCAAGAATCAGGCTTTTCATTTTCAACTTTTTACACTAATTACTATAATATCTTCTAAGAAAAGAAATGTCAGGAGAGGAGACTACAGTGCAACAGAAGGCACTGGACTTGCTTACCTTCACTTTAGAAATTTGTGTATTTAGAGAGGGTGCATGTTAGGAAATGCGTAAGGTCAATGTGCACTAACACTTTGTGCTTAAGCCAATCTGTTAGTGATTCATTATTCTGTAACTTGTCAGTTTTGAAGTAGGTATCGATTCCTGGTGTCTAGCCATGGCTAGAGTGTTGGGCACCATGTTCCTTCTTTAAGCTCTGAAATTTCGGTGCCCACGTGGATGGCAGTCACCACTGTTTCAGTGTGGTTAGGCGTCGGCAAAAGGCTCAGGGTCAGAGAGGTAGGTGGATGGGCCCAGACTAACCCCCAAAGGAGTTGCAGGGAGCAGCCTGGCCTGAGCACTGGGAAACAGCCTTGGAGTATGCCTGCTGTAATGTAAGAGTTAACTAGTTTTCGAAGGAGAGAAAACACAACAATAAAAGGATATCACCAGTTCCCTTCTTGGAGTGGTTTTGGTTTTATAGTTGAAAAGTCAAAACTAACGTGAGAATACATCAAGGGTTAAGTGGTCAGTTACGTGACATAGATTATGAAGTCAACAGGAAAACAGAAGCCAATGTCAGGATGAGCTGGAATAGCTGGAGGAGGCTTCATGGAGAATGGCAGGCTGGAATTAAGCTAGAATTACGGGTACAATTTGAGAAGACTCCATATGAGGGTGTTTAAATAAATATTTGATTTGTTCCCATGTTTATTGTAGCACTGTTTACAATAGCCAAGATTTTTTTTTTTTAGATGGAGTCTCACTCTGTTGCCAGGCTGGAATGCATACAGTGGTGCGATCTCGGCTCACTGCAACCTCCGCCTTCCAAGTTCAAGTGATTCTCCTGCTTCAGCCTCCCAAGTAGCTGAGACTGCAGGCATGTGCCACCATGCCCAGCTAATTTTTGTATTTTTAGTAGAGACTGGACTTCACCATGTTGGCCAGGATGGTCTCTATCTCTTGACCTCGTGATCCCCCTGCCTCATCCTCCCAAAGTGCTAGGATTACAGGCGTGGGCCACCACACCCAGCCAATAGCCAAGATGTAGAAACAAGTCAAGTGTCGACCAGCAGACAAATGGATAAAGACAATGTTGTACAGACACACAGTGGAGTACTACTCAACCCTAAAAGGACAGATCCTGCCATTTCAACAACATGGGTGGAACTGGAAATCATTATGTTAGGTAAAATAATCCAGGCATAGAAAGACAAACTTTGCATGTACTTACTTATTTGTAGGAGCTAAAAACTAAAATGATTGAAATCATGGAGATAAAGAATAGAAGGATGGTTACCAGAGCATAGTAGGGAGGGGTGGCAGGGAAGATAAGATGGTTAACAGATACAAAAAAATACTTTAAAAGAATAAATAATATCTAGTATTTCATAGTACAACAGGGTGACTCTAGTCAGTAATAATTTAATTGTACATTTAAAAATAACTAAAAGAGGCCTGGCGCGGTGGCTCAAGCCTGTAATCCCAGTACTTTGGGAGGCCGAGGCGGGTGGATCACGAGGTCGAGAGATCGAGACCATCCTGGTCAACACGGTGAAACCCCGTCTCTACTAAAAATACAAAAAAAAAAAATTAGCTGGGCATGGTGGCGTGTGCCTGTAATCCCAGCTACTCAGGAAGCTGAGGCAGGAGAATTGCCTGAACCCAGGAGGCGGAGGTTGCGGTGAGCCGAGATCGCGCCATTGCACTGCAGCCTGGGCAACAAGAGCGAAACTCTGTCTCAAAAAAAAATAAAAATAAAAATAAAAATAATAACTAAAAGAGTATAACTGGATTGTTTATAACACAAAGGATAAATGCTTAAGGTGGTGGATACCTCATTTACCCCAACGTGATTATCACACATTGTATGCCTGTATAAAACTAGCTCATCTGTCCCATAAATACATAGACCTACTAGGTACCTGTAAAAAGTAAAAGTTAAAAAAATATTTCATTTGCATACACCACTCTACAACAAACGTTGCTTTGGATGTTGGGAGATACCATAGAATAAAGAAGTAAGGTATCTTAGCTTCGCACATTCAAGTTCTTTCCTGAGCTTCTTGTGAGAAGTAATTTACACAACACACAACTCAGTTTAGGAGTAAAATACATATACCATATGAACAAAGGAACATTTACAAATTATTGTGGGGGGATGGGGTTGCTGGAAACTAAGATAAAGAAATTATCTCAGTTACATAGGAGAAATCAGATGAGGATCAATTTTTTTCCAGGCTGGGTGCAGTGGCTCACGCCTGTAATCCCAGCACTTTGGGAGGCCGAGGTGGGTGGATCACAAGGTCAGGAGTTTAAGACCAGCCTGACCAACATGGTGAAACCTCATCTCTACTAAAAATACAAAAATTAGCTGGGCGTGGTAGCGTGCACCTGTAATCTCCTATTCAGGAGACTGAGGCCAGAGAATCTCTTGAACCCAGGAGGTAGAGGTTGCAGTGAGCCGAGATTGCACCACTGCACTCCAGCCTGAGTGACAGATCATGACTCTGTCTCAAAAAAATATCCTTTCTAACAGGAATTGGCAAACTGCAGTTCCAGGAACCAATCAGGTTCTTTGATCATTTTTATACAGCCTGCAAGCTAAGAATGGTTTTGATATTTTTCATGGTTTAGAAAAATCAAAAGAATAATATTTTATGACAAGTGAAATGAAATAAAATTCAAGTGTCAATGTTCCTAAGTTTTATTGGAACACAGCCACACCCATTTGTTTATGGATTATCCACAGTGGCCAGGCTAAGTAATTGCAACAGAAGGCATATGTAACACTCATCATTTTGCATCTGAGAACTGCAGTGACATGGCTGAACATCAATAGTGTTTTGGTGTCCTCCGCAAAAGATATCTAAGTCCTAACCTATGGTACCTGTGAACGTGACCTTATTGGAAATACTGTCTTGGTGATCCAATTAAAATGAGATTATTAGGGTGGGTTGTAATCCAGGGTGATGTGCGTCCTTGTGAGAAGGTGAAATTTGGAGACAGATGCATAGGAAATATGATGTGAAGACACAGTGAAAAGGCCACCTAACAGCCAGGGAACACTGGAAGCCTTCAGAACCCAGAAGGGAAGCATGGACTGAGTCTTCCCTCAGTGTGCAGAAGAAATCAGCCCTGCTGACACCTTCATCTTGGACTTTCAGCCAAAGTCCAGAACCATGAGGTGATAAATGTCTGTTTTTTAAGCCTCCTGGTTTGCAGCACTTTGCTGTAGCAGCCCCAGGAACTCATGCCCTCACAGCCTCCCTGTCACTGGAAGTCACCATGTGACAGTAAAACAAAGAGCTTAGCCATGAAGACCAGAGCAGGTCCCTCCCCAGGGCTGGGTAGTCCTGACTCAGTGAGCAAGAAGGATCAGTTGAAGTGTGCAGGAGTGGTTTCCAGAGTACCTCTGCGGGACCCTGAGTGGCAACATTAGTTGTGTCCTGGCAGGCTCCAGTTCTCCGCATGGTTTGGGGCTGCATATGCCCCTGGACCTCCTGATAATTTGCCCTGAGTATTGCTCAAGAGGGAGTTACGTGGCTGGTGAACAGAGCAGTTACCTGGCTGGTCAACAGGCTGTGAGAGAAGACAGTCCATGCTTCCCTTCTGGGTTCTGGAGGCTTTCAGTGCTCCCTGGCTGTTAGGGGGCCTTTTTCCTGTGTCTTCACTCTGTATTTCAGGCTTGGGAAATAGCTCATCTGGTTAAATTTACAAGTAAGAATTAGCCACTGCAGGTTTCAAGATTGTGCAAGCAGTATAGCCAGTGAGAAGCAGTGACAAACAGTGACAAACAAAAAACCTAGATGTCGGGGCTCCAACCCAGCCCAGACTCACATGGATTAGTTACCGGCTTTGAGCCAGCCTATGATTGGTCACAAAGACGATCCTCATCAAAAGACCATTTTATTGAGTTTTTCTAAGGATTGCAATGTTCTTCGCAGAAATGTATTCATTTGGGAATGTTTTAGGCATTTCAAAGCCTATACCCAATTCAAACCATTTATTCACAAATTTAGCTCATTTTACTAGAACTCATTAAATTTCTCCTGAGCACTGTTGGTGTTGACAGGCAGCAAATATGGCTCTAATATTTCTCATCATTTTATTCTCTAAGTTGAGTTTCTCAACATTGCATGGAGAGATGTTTTCGGCAGGTCTGCTACAAATAGGAGGGAGCGTGTCATGCTCAATTAAGGAGGGTGTTCACCTCCATATTTGGAAGGAGTTTTAAAATGCCATTTCAATTAGCCATGACACCTCCACCAAATACTTATGAAAATATTTTAATTTGAGCCATTCCTTGAATATCACTCTGGCTGACCACTCAGCCATGGGTGGGTTTTCAGATTTCTTCTGCGTATTTGAGCATATTCTGGGAAGCCCACCTGTTTGAAGCAGTGAAATAGCGAGACATCGTAACAGTATTTTGGAAAGCGCCAAGCTGAGGGTGGGGTGAACATGGCTGGGAATGTGTTGCTGGTTACACAGGACCTTCTGTTATTTAGGAGAACGAGCAACCCTGGCAACAACACCAGCTCTAGCTTCATCGTGCCTGTTGCCATCACAAAACACGGATAGTGAGAGTTTACCTTCTTCCAGGCCAAGGCGGAGCAGTGACCTGTTCTGGCGTTAGGCAATAACTTAGCTGAGCATGTCATGGATAAGTGTTTCCTTCTCTGATTGCCGCCCCCCCTGCTGCCACCAGCATGACTTACTGAAGTGAAACCTGGGGGAAAGGGAGCAGTGATAGCGTGGGGCCTTGCTCAAGGTGAAGCATTACAGAATCAGACCCCAGTCTCACAGATTGCTCATGCATGGGGCAGAGGCGAAGAGGCATACCCTGTGTGGGTTGTGAGGCAAACACATTAATAAGATAAGAAATACCCAACTCACAGGAGGGAGGCAGGATTGTAGTGGGAAACCAGCCTCTAGGAGATAGAGAAGATCTCACTCACTCTGGTTTCAACATTGCTCAAGATGCTCTTCAGTAAATCTCTTTACAGTTTGGGCTTCTACTTTTTGTCTGTGAACTGAAGGGCCTACGTTCTGCATTCTCCTAAGGTTCGTGTGTGTGTGTGTGTGTGTGTGTGTGTGTGTGTGTGTGAGAGAGAGAGAGAGAGAGAGAGAGAGAAAGAGAGAAAGCGTGTTGTAAGGCAAAGAATGAGGGTGATAGTGAATACAGCAGTGAGTTCAAGCTCATTTTCCAAAAAACAATAGTGAAAATGTGTGAACTACAGACCATTTGCCTGGCACTAGGCACTTAACATGGATTATTTAGTTTAGTCTGTACTGTAACCCCACAAAGGAAATGGCGTTGTCACAATTTTACAGATGAGGAAACTGAGGCTTAGAAAATGTATTAGGGTTCTTCAGACAAACATAGCGAATAGGTTCTCTCCCTCTCATTCACTCTCTCCCACTCTCCTCTCTTTGTCTCTCTGTCTCCTCTTCAGAGAGAGATTTTAAAGAACTGGCTTGTGCAGTTATAAGGGTTGGCAGATCTGAAATCTGCAGGCCAGGCCAGCTGGAGCCCGACATACACAGGGAACTGTGTATGTTGCCACATTCACAGGGAAGTGTCTAGAGGCAGTATGGAAGCAGAATTCCTTCTTCCTCAGGGGACCTCAGTCTTTTTCCTCTTAAAGTCTTCAACTGATTAGATGAGGCCCACTTACATTATGGAGCATAATCTGCTTTCTTCAAAATCTACTGATTTGAGTGTTAATCACATCAAAAAAATACCTTGGAGGAAACACCTTGACCAAATACCTGGGTGTCATGATATAGTCACATTAACACATAAAATTAGCCAACACAGAGAAGTAAAGCCCATGCCCATCAGCTGTAAAATGGAACTGGGATTTGAACTCAGACAGCCCTACATCAGAGCCTACTCTTCCTGCCTGTGCCAGTTGCCAGGGTGGCTTTGTGCAAATCACGCCAGCTGTCTGCTCCAAGAGGTCTCAGCAGTAAAAGGACCACACAATTTCTGCTTTGTAACCCATAGGCTAAATGTATATGAAAGTCTTAGCATGGTGCAGGTAAATGTCAGTAACATTAAAATATAGAGTCATTTCTTACCTCTGCCCAATTTAAAGTGATTTCCTTGAAAAAGTAAATCAGTATAACCATTTTTTTTTTTTTTTTTTGAGACGGAGTTTCACTCTTGTTACCCAGGCTGGAGTGCAATGGCGTGATCTCGGCTCACTGCAACCTCCGCCTCCTGGGTTCAAGCAATTCTCCTGCCTCAGTCTTCTGAGTAGCTGGGATTACAGGCGTGCGCCACCATGCCCTGCTAATTTTTGTATTTTTAGTAGAGACAGGGTTTCACAATGTTGACCAGGATGGTCTCGATCTCTTGACCTCGTGATCCACCTGCCTCGCCTCCCAAAGTCCTGAGATCATAGATGTGAGCCACTGCGCCCGGCCCAGTATAACCATTTTTAGATGGCAATTTAAATTTTTTAAAAAATATAAAAATGTGAACCCTCTATGATGTTACAGTCCAGCTTTTAGGAATTTTATTTTGCAAATAGATAAAGATATGATTATAAAGATGCCCTTCCAATATTAAAAGGCAAAAAAAAAAAGGAAACAATATTCACATCAATAAGGGAACATAGTATGAACTATGAATCCATACTATGAACAAATAAACAGTTACTAACAAATTATACGGACTACCTTGGAAAGATGTTCAAGACACATTGTTAAGTGATGAGAATTACATGTCAAATAATATCTTGGAAGAGTTCTATTTTGATAAGAGAAAAAACTGCATATGCTTATATATTGATAAACATAGAAAAATGCTGATGTATGAATATTAAATTAGTACCCCAAAGAGAGAGATTAGAAGAAAAGGACAAGTGTCCCTTCTTTGTGCCTGCAGTCTAAATTTCTACGGTTTCCAAATGTGTTACAATGGGTTTTTTTCATTTATTTAAAGATACATTTAGTTTGTTACTCAATTACCTTTTAAAATATTTTCATTTATTTAAGTTTACCAAGAAAATCTGTTTATTATGCACAGCGTGTTGTTATGAAATACGTATATTTTCATAAGGCGATTTCTTGCTGACGCCTGAATGGCTACATCGGGCTAATTAGCAGCATGCATTATCTCATATCTCATTTTTTTTTTGTGGTGGGAACACTTAAAATCTACTCTCTTAGCAATATTCAGAAATACATTGTTATTACCTATATAATCACCTTGTTATGCAATAGATCTCTTGAACTTACATTTCTTATCTAACTGAAATTTCGTATCCTTTGAAACCATCTTCTGATCCTCCACCCTTTGTCACAAAATTATTGATTTCATTTTGAAATGAGTCTACTAAACAGAATAGTTCGGTTTTGACCTTAGTCTGTTTTCTTTCATGTTAGGTTGGCTGCTTCTCCTCCCAGCCCCCAACCATGGGTCTCTACTAATTTGCATAACTTTGATAAAACTTTTGTTCAGGAAAAGAAGAACAAGAATAAGCCTCATGTGGCTTGTAAGAAGATGAAACCACTGTGACTTATAGGGACCTTTTGTGAACACAACTCCTAAACTTGGTCAAGAGACCAGATGACTCTCATAGGGAAGTCTGTCCTGGTAGTTCTTGCCCTCTGTCTGGCAAAACCAGACCTGCAGAAAGGTGGTGGCCTTTAGGTGAAGGCAATTTCTCGATGACACCTGGAGAGAAAAGTGTGTGCCAGTGACAGCTTACTAGGACACAAAACCCTCACGGGGGTTATGTGGCTTTCTGTATTTTGGCGGGGATGCTTTAAGCAGACAAAGAGGGCGGTGACTTAACTAGGAATGTTGAGCTCTCCAAAGGAAAAATAAAAGTCCTTCAATATTAAAAAAAAAAACAAAAACTTGCCCTTTATAATACAGAGCTACTAGGATAGTATTTCCATGTACTATAAAGAGGTAATGACGGATTTCAGGCAGAGATTCTTTCTCTGCTCCCAACTATTACTCTGAAGAACTTTTAGAACTTGCCACTCAAACAGAACAGATCAGTGAGAAATTAACATCTAGGAGGTGGCATTCACTAACAATGATAAGATTCCTGAGGGCAGGGGCTGCAGTCTCTTCTCTTTATTTTAGTACCCACCCTAATAGCACTTTGCAGCTGGTGTGGTGGGTACTCATGGGTAAACTAAACTAATCTGCAGATCAGTCTCTCTAGAAAATACTTAGAACTCATATTTGACCCTGATACTCCCTTGCTGAAACTCTTCAATGTCTTTTTCTTGCTGTGAATATCAAGTCCAAAACTCAAAATGTGTCCTGCAAGGCCTCTCATGCTGGACTGACGGTCAGCGCCTTGTGCTGATTCCGCTATACAGGTTATTGATAGCCAGCCTCCCTTCTGAATGGCCAAGTCGGTGCCTTTCTAAATTGCTAAATGTTTAGAACATCACCCCTGCCTATGCGACCTGACCCATACCCACCTCTCAGACTCATCTCTGGCTCACCGTCTGTGTAGTCACAATCTCTCTCCTTGGTTTCTTTGAATGTGCTGGGCTTCAGCACACCTTGTTTCCCACCCAATCTGTGTCTTCTGCTGGGGAACCATCACGGTTTTGCTTCACCTAGTAGTTAACGCTTTCCCATTCTGATCTCAGTTGTAATCTCGAGGCTATATAGGTGGCTTTCTGAGTCCATACCCTGTGATAAAGTTAGGGATTCCTTTAGAACACTCTTAAAGCACACTGGAGATTCTCTTAAGTATCTATCATAACTTTGGTAAGGTGATTATTTGGGTAATCGTTTATGGTAGGCTCCTTGAGGCTAGGAAACTCACCTTGTCCTGATCACAAAATGTTTGCCACACAGAAGCTTCTTAAATATTTGATGCAGTAAAATAATAAATAAAATGTAGGCTAAAGCAATGTGAATGATCAGGTTTTTTTTCCTAAAGCTATTCAGATTCTATAAAAACCCTTGTTGAAGAAGACCTCTGATTCAAATGTTTCATGCATACTCATTTCATCTGTGTTTGAAATGAGTGTCAGAGGTTTTTTGGCTCTTTTGCAGCTGGACAGATCTACTTGAAAACAATTTTCGGGGATCTGCTTTGCTTCTTTTTCTTGTGGCACTCCTTTTGCCACTGTCTCCTGATGACATTTCTAATCTCTGGGGTCATGATCAAACGATGCTCACCTACATATACACGTTCTATGAAAACCCACAAAGAAACCTAAATGAAAGGTAAAGCTTATCGAATTTCTTTTAGGCTCTGTAGCCTGACTTGTTTTAGACCCGAGGATTTGAGCATGTACTAATTTGTCTGTTTTGTTTGATCAAACTATACTTTTATACTAGATCAATTATCCTTTTCTGGTTTTATTTGAAGTAAAAATATTTTCCCACATGAAAGAGTCATTTGAGTAATATTGTAACAAACCAAAGTTGGCCATGCACATCCTGGATGCTATTGCCAGTATTTCTTCTTCTTTTTTTTTTTTTTTCTTTTTAAATTTGTTTCTAATTAGCTTTGTGACCCATCAAATAGCCACTTCCATGAATGAACCCTATGCTGCACTTTCCTACCAACTACCCAGTCGATTCATTCGACAATAATAGTCATGAAAAATCCCTGCACGAAACCTTGCAACAAGCTCCAAACACCCAAGTAAAATTCCCCAAACCAAATAAGCAACACGGAAGTAATTTATTTATTTATTTTTTTATGAATAAAAACACATTTTTCTTTTGGGTAATATCAAGGTTCACTTTTAAAAGTTGTATTTATTTTTAACAGTTCTCGTCAAATTAAAATGACTTTGTCCAATGCCGTAACTCTGAATCACGAGATAAAATCAAATCTCCTGAGCAGATTTTCATGTAGCCATGTGGGGAATAAAGAACGATGGTGAACAAGAGAGAGAAAAAAAAAATTCCTCTTAGAGTGGGACAAAAGAAGATGACATAAAAAAATAACTGAAAGAACAGAAAATATCCTGAATGCTGTAATTTAGGCTATTGTAAATTTAAATTTGGACTTCTCTGAGCCCCATCAGTGGTAGACAAAACATGCCAGGTTAGCAGGAGGAAAGAGATGCTCTCTGGTTGACCCTAAGGCAGGACCCCACCCCCACCCCCTAGACATCACAGGATGCCCCTCTCTTGGGGGAGAGCCCCATAGTGAGTTACTCATTAGACTCCAACTGTTTCCCAAATCTATGAGTATGAGGACAGGAAACCCTGAAAGGTCTGCAGAACTCTGCTCAATGCAGCTTTATTTGGGAAGGGAAGAATCTTCTCATGTCCTCAACCCAAGGCTTTCTCCCATCACGCCCATTCCCAAACAGACTGAGAACCATTCTGGGACTTCTACCCCGCCTGAAAAAGAAATTCTACAAAACCAGTCAGAACTTGTGGCTTGTCTTAGTTCTGTTGTAAGAATGTGCTTGAGGTCGACTCTCAGTTTAATTCTCTTAAAACCTTAAAAATAATGATGGGGGCTTACTGGAGTTCTCCTGTTGCCTATTACTGATGTGAAGATCTACAGCGGGGCTTTCTTTTGCCCTCGGGAACAATAAATCTTGTTTTCAAGCCATTCAAGTCACAGTAGAAGTTTGGCTTTTGTTGTTTCTGCTTTGACTTGCTAAAGAAGTGATATACATGGTGAATGAGAGAAGAGAAATCCTCCAAGTTAAGGCTGGTGGTCCCAACATTGCTATTGTTGTCAGGGCTGAATAAATAATGGTGTTTCACCTGTGATTTTTAAGGTCTCTAAATGAACCCATATATATTTTTCAGTTAGTCCAGGATAGAAGGGTTAAAGAAGGAAAAGCCCACTGGTTGGCCAGGAGGAAGACAGGCTATCTTACAGCAGGTCTGGGAGTCTGGGGGAAGCATGAACTTGATCCCTTGACTCATCCAAAACCCAGAGGGCCAGTTCAGAGGTGTGTATGGTGGCATTTGCTGGTTTCTCTCCACATAGCAAGGCACTTTGCATTCACACTCAAAATAAGAGTTTTTGTCAATAGAGTTTAAAGGGAAATAAATGTTCACATTGTTCAGTTTTCAAAATTTTAATGCAGCCACTAATAATACCAGGGATGCTTTTGGTTGTAAAGAGAGAAAACTTCAAGTAGCCCAAGCAATAAGGAACATTTTTAGCTCACAGAACAAAACACCTGAACGTTGAGTGGCTGGGCTCCAGACTTGCTGAGTTTGGTGTTTAAATGATACCATCAAGGTCCCAGATTTACTCCACCTGTCCTCTCCGTCAATTGGCTTGTCTTGTAGCTGAATTCCTTCACGGCTCCAAGATGGCTGCTATCATTCCGGCCCCAGTGCAGACAGCAACATCCGGAGGCGGAAAAGGGTTTGTTTCCTCTCGTGTGTTTTTTGTTGTCGGTAAGGAACACTTCTGCCGAGCTCCCAGCGTACTTACCTCTCACCGTCGGAGGCCAGAAGGCACAGGGAGGGACGAACAAAAATCATTTGTCTCGAAGTGAAATGCCTTTGTCCAATGCCATGACTCTGAATCATGAGAGAAAATCGAATCTCCTAAGCAGATTATCATGTAGCCATATGGGGAATAAAGAATAAACAGAATTAGAGTCAGCATCCTAAGTGCAGATAGGCTTTCCAGAAGGGAGTGGTCTTCTGATGTTCTGCATTATACACGCTGTTTTGGCTTCAACATCTTTCTGCTTTCACAAAAACAGTGATTACTGTTTTGAAAATGAAAACTGGGAAGGGATGGATTATTGAGAAACCACGGGTTTCAGGTGTCCCCTTAGGTGATTCTCAAAGAGGGGTGGTGTCGGTTTCCTTCCCAAGAAAGGGTGTCACTCTTGATACCTCTGACCTTGTGTAAGGAGGGCTCAGTGTTTAGAGAGGTGGTGAAAATACCTATTACATCTTTTCCCTCTTAACTTTGTTGAATAGTACCGGTAGAAGTCAGAGGTTGATTCTCTGATCTCTCTCCAAAGGAAAATGTAGAAAAGCACTCAAGATGTTTATCAAAGACTACAGGTAAATTGAGAAAATAGGAAACTTAACTTCGGAGGGAGCAACGCCTAAAGACAGGGAGGAACGCAGACCCTGAGGATCTGTAGATGAGGCAGCTGAGAGTCTCTTCCGGTGACTTATTTCAGGGTCCAGCCACTTCCCGAATCGCCTTCCACTGCAGCTCTGCCGGGTTCTCTTTGTTTTGTCGTCAAAGGTGGATATTTGTTGATTTCTATCTGCTATGTAATGGTTCCAATTCTTTAAAAAATGGCAGCGAAAGGAAATGTTACTGTGAGAAAATCTCAAAGGGAGGAGACAAGAAGAAAACAGAAACCTCAAATCTGTTAGATATTTCAGAATCAGAAGAGGTTAGTAAGCAAAAGAAAATGGAACCAATGTAAAAGTTCTATTTCTCTGTCTTATTTTAAAGAGGAAATGTTATTTGTGATTTTTGGGGTAGAAGCGGAATGGCTAAAGAGAGAAAATAGAGTGTAGGATGCTTTATTTTCTAAGTTTTGATTAGAAAGAAAACGTTAAGATACTCAGTACGTAAGTGGTGATTATATTAAAGCCATTTAATTTTGCGCAGTTTTTTTTATCCCTGGATTCCCTAATTCCCCACAGTTTTAGTTTTAAAGCCTTTGTACAAGACAAAATGAGCAGAGAAGAGTTGTTTTTTAAAAAGGGTTTGAAGTTTGTTTGCTTAACAAAGTGTTTGCAGTCATAATTAGGTTGCATATTAAAGTTCAAAACCAACTCAAGTTGGAAGTGACTGAAAATTGTTACCATCTGATGGCTTTGTGGGCAGAGCTTTCACAAACGACACTGCACGCACCAAGGAATAAAGGCCCCTTTCTGAGCATGGCCCCAGGAGACTTCACGGGTCTGGGCAACGCTCAGACTGCAGATTTCCCATAGTGGCATGATGGATCTAAATCTAACTGTCATAATGGCACGGCCTTGATCTGCTGAAGTCATCCCAGTGTGGTTTGCTCTTGTTGTTATTTTTACCTCCTTAGGGTTCTCATGTCTTATCTCAAGTCCACATATCTGTGGTACTGCAGAAGCCATGATGAGCTGTAGCTCCCGGGCTCAGCTCTGCAACTCTCACCATGGAAAATCCATCTCAAAGCCAGGTTTTCTGAGAGAGAGAAAAGAGACACTGATTAGGGTGTTTGGGATGAGTCAGCTCCTCATCTGTTGTGTTGAAAGGCAAAACTGTCTTTAATTTTAACAACACTCCATTTCCATCTTCACTGGCATATGAAGCCTATTTAGGAAGAGAAATAGAAGTTTTATATGGTACATTTCAAACATCTTGCCTCAGGCAAGAACCTCACTGTTTTCTTAGAGGGAAATCTCTTTATTGGCCTCCACACCTGAATCTTTTATTTCTCCTTAGGAGGAAACGGAATGATGGAAGCTTGTCTCTTCTAATGATAAGCACAAGGTAAGAATTAAGACCTAATACATCCCATAATGGGGCACGATTATGCAAGAGATAGTACTAATGACCTTGATGCTTGGAGCCATCACAGGCTTTGTTCTTGCTGAATGTATCTCATGTGTAGGTTCAGTGTCAATCTGAAAACCCAGGTTTATATCAAATTAGAATGAGAATGGATTGCATATTAAATCATCATTGAACCTGGAGCGATTTGAAGATAGATTTGGTTATTAAGTCGCTTGTTTTCCTGAATATTGATGCATATTCCCTTTTATTTCTTTTAGGGTATTCTTCCAAATGTTTGCTAGTATAGCTATTCTGCTTAACAAAATAAAAACGTGGGGTCAGAATTTGGAAGAAAGCCAACATAATGGCAAAAGAAGCAACTAAGTCTTTGGTTTTGTGATTCAAAACAGACAAGCATTTTGAAACAAAACAGAAGGAACCATAAAATACAGGATTGACTGTATAAAGAGCAGAAATGTTTTTTTGGTGAGGGTAAGGCTGCTTTCAGAGGAAGGACAAAGCTAAATAGATTTTATTTTTAGAAATTTTTAACAGCTAATTGTGGACTATTTCTTGAAAATCTTCATCAAAAGCAGGCGCTTTCAGTTGTCCTTAATAAATTAATATTGTCCCTCTTCCCTCTTACTGTAAGAGATCGATATTGGAAAACAAGTAGACAATGCTCATCGTGACACCCTGCATGGACCCCCACAATAAAGACAGTGGATGCGTCATTTCAGTCAGAGAATAGAATCAGTTTGGGTCAATGATATTAGAGTGTATTGTTTTGCAAAGTGACTCATTAACCATGAGCATCTAAAAACCACTGGGACCCAGGACCCAGCAGTACAGCAATAACACAGCCACAGGGAGAACCCCCAAACCCAATATTTACACTGATATAATATCCCCTAATTCAGTGACAATGGGATTGGCCATAGTCTAAAGCAAATTTAATTACTTTGCTTAATAAATTTGAAGCTTTTGAGCACTTATTGCTTTTTAATATGCTGCATAACTCTCACTTGCAAAAATAAGTCTATTACATAACAATCAAAAAAAGAAAGTTACAGACAGTTCAAAAGGAATGACTTTAGAGATATTTTACAAAGATATTAATATATTAAAATACCAGGCTCAACAGACTGAATATAAGGTCAAATTGTTATCTTTGGAAGTACTTGGGGCTCATGAAAAGTTTGCCTATAGAAATCTCAGATGTCTATATGCCCTGTTTTTTGTCTTTTTTTCTTTTTGAGACAGAGTCTCACTCTCTTATCCAGGATGGAGTGTAATGGTATGATCTCGGCTCACTGCAACCTCCACCTCCCAGGTTCAAGTGATTCTCCTGCCTCAGCCTCCCAAGTAGCTGGGACTATAGGCACACGCCACCATGCCCAGCTAATTTTGTACTTTGATAGAGATGGGGTTTCACCATGTTGGTCAGGCTGGTCTTGGACTTTTGATCTCAGGTGATCCACCCACCTCAGCCTCCCAAAGTGCTGAGATTACAGGCCTGAGCCATTGTGCCTGGCCTACCCTATTCTTATAAGCATCACCATTCTCCTTTAAGTTATAGCTCTTGCATCAAAAAGAGAATATTAGGGGCCAGGTGCAGTGGCTTACTCCTGCAATGCTAGCACTTTAGGAGACCAAGGCAGTGGGTTGCCTGAGCTCAGGAGTTTGAGGCCAGCCTGGGTAACATGGTGAAACCCTATCTCTACTAAAATGTAAAAAATAGCCTGTGTAGCAGCATGAGCTTGTAGTCCCAGCTACTGGGGAGGCTGTTGCAGAAGAATTGCTTGAACCCGGAAGGCGGAAGTTGCAGTGAGCCCAGATCACACCACTGCCCTCTAGCCTGGGCCACGGAGTGAGACTCCGTCAAAAAAAAAAAAAAGAATATTAGGATAGAAACATCCAGCAAAACTCCTCTTGTGAATCTGTTGTTCACTTGGAAGGACTGAAAGGTGAATGAGTAACATGGCAGATAAGTCCAGTCCAGGGAAACTACATAGACCCAACTCTTTTAAATACTACAGAGCAATAAGTGAAGAATGGAATTAACCAAAGTGAAAAATCTATTGTCACCAGTTGATCAAATGAGCTGAGCATGGTATGGTGCAAGCAGAAAACAGCCTTACCTTTTTCTCACATTGAACTTTCACTTCTCTCCTGGTAGCTTTTTTTCCCTTCCTCTAAACAGTATCTTTGGAAGATCCTTCACCAGTTCTAGGTACTTTCGGGCTGGGCCAGTGTGAGATCCAGTAATACCAGTTACTTGTGGCCATTGTGCATTCTGATTGACCAGTACCTGTGCTATCCTCGCTGGGGAACATACCAAATACCACCCTTGCCCTCTGACGTTAATGACCAGTCATGTTTTCAGCAAATAAAACGTCCAACTTTGTCTAATGTGTCAAAACTCTGATTTCATATCAATTCAAAGCTTTCCCCCTCCGCACCACTCAGGCTTGACACCGTCTCAGAAACCTGCAGTACAAGAAATACACATTGTGCGACCCGCAGAGACCCTTCCCAAAGCAAATGAGAGCGAGGAGTTGTTAAGCCGAGTCCAGGTTTATTGGGATCTGCGGGCAACCCAGGCGGGAGGGGAGCTGAGCTGCACCCAGCAGCTGCCGGAGAGGGTTTTTATAGGGGTGGCGGCCTGTTTAGGCGAGGTGTTGCGGAGTGATTGGTGGGAGAGCAGAGGAGGGTTTTCTGCGTGCCAGAAGGGGATTGGTCACCTCTTGGCGGGCTTAGGTTTGAATTTTATTGGCTGTCTTGTTTCTAGGCAGACTACTGCAACTGCCAAGGGGTGGGGGATGGGGGTTGGCTTTAGGTTTGGCGGGTTAAGGCTGAGCAGTGATTGGTCGCCCTGCGCTACCAGGCAGAATAGGGTCTGCAGGCGGACTCCAGGAAGTGAGGGACAAAATGGAGGACTGTGGGTTTTTCTCCCAAACAGACATGGCCTCTCTACTGTTTTTGCACCACCTTATTAATACTTCCAGCTATGTTGTACTCTAGGTCCTCCAGAGTAGAGACGATGGGGAGGGAAATGAGGTGAGGGAAGAGGGAAAATAGGTTTTACTTGGCCAATGGTGTTATCTGGCAATGAGGCCCTCAGGGTAGCAGGAGCCCAGTTATGGGTCCTTTCTCTCCTGGGGTGTTGGGAGATCTGTGTTGGGAAATCTGAATTACCTACTGAGCCTGTTCCTACCTTCCTTTTACTGGAAGAGATTGAACAGTTGGAAACTATGCTTCCTAGACTTCTTTGCAGATAGGTTTCTATTAAATAGATGTGAATTTGTGTCCCTTAGATTCACTCACCAGGAGATTTGGGAGGCAGGAATGAGGTAGAGGTCATCTTCCTGAGGCTTTAAGCTGTCGATTCTTTGTTGTTGTTTTTTAAATTTTATTTTTAGTTTGGGGGTACCTGTATAGGATGTACAGGTTTGTTACACAGGTAAACTTGTGCCATGGTGGTTTGCTGTATCTATCAACCCATCACCTAGGTATTAAACCCAGCATGCATTAGCTATTTTTTCTAATGTTCTCCCTCCCCCCAATCTACCCCCCAATAGACCCCAGTGTGTGTTATTACCGTCTATGTGTCCATGTGTTTTCATTGTCCAGCTCCCACTTATAAATGAGAACATGTGGTGTTTGGTTTTCTGTTCCTGTGTTGGTTTTGCTGAAGATAATGGCTTCCAGGTCCAACCACGTCCCTGCAAAGGACATGATCTCATTCCTTTTTATGGCTGCATAGTATTTCATGGTGTATATGTACCACATTTTCTTTATCCAGTCTATCATTGATGGGCATTTGGGTTGACTCCATGTCTTTGCTGTTGTGAATAGTGCTGCAATAAACATACGTGTGCATGCGTGTATCTTTATAACAGAATGACTTATATTCCTTTGGGTATATACCCAGTAATGGGATTGCTGGGTCAAATGGTTTTTCTGATTCTAGATCTTTGAGGAATCACCACACTGTCTTCCATAATAGTTGAACTAATTTACATTCCCGGCCACCGTGTAAAAGTGTTCCTGTTTCTCCACAACCTCGCCAGTATCTGTTGTTTCTTGACTTTTTAATAATCAATATTTCTGACTGGTGTGAGATGGTATCTGATTGTGATTTTGATTTGCATTTCCCTAATGATCAGTGATGTTGAGCTTTCAATCATGTTTTTTGGCTGCATGAATGTCTTCTTTTGTGAAGTGTCCGCTCATGTTCTTTTTCCGCTTTTTAATGGAGTTGTTTTTTCTTGCAAATTTGTTTAAGCTCCTTGTAGATTCTGGATATTAGACTTTTGTCAGATGGATTGTAAAAATTTTCTCCCACTCTGTAGATTGCCTGTCTGCTTTGATGATAGTTTCTTTTGCTGTGCAGAAGCTCTTTAGTTTAATTGGATACCATTTGGCAATTTTTGCTTTTGTTGCAATTGCTTTTGGCGATTTTGCCATGAAATCTTTGCCTGTGCCTTTGTCCTGAATGGTGTTGTCAGACTATGGTTTCTAACAAGTGAGATGATGGAAATGTGAAGTTTTGGGTGGTAATCATGTATTGATGTAGGTTCATCTGTTGTAACAAATGTACCACTCTGTTGTTCCTGTGTCTACCTGCCATGTTCCATATGGAGAGATGTAGTGGTGGATGTGGCTTCAGCTTCTAACTCAAGTGGTAGCCTCACAGGTACTAGGTCTCCCAGTGGGTGAGTTCTGTATCACTCTGTGAGTGATTCTGGGAGGCGTGCTCCTTTAGCTCTCCCTAATATTTTGTAAGCTCCTGTATTAACTAATGTAGGTGCTTTTGGGGGTTCTTGATGAGACCATTCACTTCTTCCCAAGACAACCTCCAACATTGCTGTTCCCTAGGGCAGGTTATATTCCTCTGTGTCATTGCTTCCCGTGCCGCCCAGCTCTTGGAACTGTTGGGACACCCACAAAGACTTTTTCCATTCTTGAGACTCAGACTCTTCCAGTAAGAATTAAACACTAGTCTCCACATTCCAGAAAATGCAGGCCAAATTTTCCCCAAAATTCTGTAACCAAACAGGCTGTGCCCTGGATCTCTGTTTGGAGAGGGTTGGGGGAGGAGATGGGAGATGTGTGAGTGTGGTATGTCAGTATTCTCTCCTGGCAAGACCCACACTTTCTGCAAATGGTTTTTGTAAAAGCTCCCTTTATTTAATTTGAATTAGGGCGAGCACCTCCCACTCCTCTAACAGTATTCTTCAAAGTAATCCTCACTCTCTTCCTTGTCTGATCAGGCTGAGGTAAGGGCTACCTCTTTGGTAAGCTTTGAAGAGATGGTTTAACATCTCTCTTTAGAATGTAGGGGTAGTTATCACCTATGATTCTCAGCTTTGGGACCTCAGCTGAAAGGAAGGTGACAGGAGAGGTCTCATTTAGCATCCAGTTATACCACCGTGTTTGATTTTCCAGATGGGAAGCCAGTACCCTGCTTTGAGGATTGTTGGGGGCAGAGTAGCCTGGGCCATCAGTAAGATGAGAGTTGTCTTCAGCAGTATTGAGTTAAAACAGCCAACTCAGAACAACTTTCTAACCCAGGTGACTGTTAAAACCATGTTTTTTTCTCCACGCTCCTTCTCATTTCAAATTTTGCATTTTAAAAATTATTTGCTGCATTTTTTCATACTTACATGGTTTGTATAAAAAAGTTAGTGGCAAAATCTGAGACTGACCCCAAGAGCAAAAGATCTTTAAAATTTCCTAGTTATTCAAAAACCAATGTGACTGCATTTTAAAAAAATCTCAAAGCAAACACACACACACACTGAAACACAAAATCCATGAAGACTTGACTTTTACTAAGGATAGAATAACAACTAGTCTATGTGTATGTGCCTCAGTTTCCTAAAATAGAGTGAGTGGTTGGATTAGGCCACCAATTTTCCCTTCTGTCCTAAAACTGCATTTCTCTCTACAAGCCGAAAGAAAGGCCAAACCTTAGTTAACTGTAACGAAGCATTGTTCTAGTCCCTCAAGAGCTCAGATAAGCTAAAAACAAAACAAAATACCCAAATGACTTGAAAACTTAGGTTCATTCCAAAACCTGCACGAGAGTGTTTATAGAAGCTTATTTATTATAATTGTCAAAACTTGAAAGCAATCAAGATGTCCCTCAGTAGGTGAAAGGATAAACAAACTGTTGTATACCTAAGAAATGAAACATTAATCAACGCTAAAAAGAAATGAGCTATCAAGCCATGAAAAGATATGGAGGAAACAAATGTCTATTAGTAAGTAAAAGCCGGTCTGAAAAGGATATGTACTGTATGATTTCAACTATATGACATTTTGGAAAAAGTAAAACTACTGAGACAGTAAAAAGATCGGTGGTTGCCAGCAGTTACTTCAGGGGGAAGGATCAGTAGTGGGGGAATATAGAGCATTTTTAGGGCATGTATGGTACGGCAATGGCGAGTACACATTATTACCCAATTTGTCAAAACACTTAGTTGCACCAAGAGTGAACCTGAATATAAATGATGAACTCTGAATGATAATGATGTGTCAATACAGGTTTATGAATAGTAGCAAATGTACCACTGTTGCAGGATGTCAGTAGCTGGGGAGGTTGTCAGGCCAGAGGCCAGAGATATATGGAAACACAGCACATTCTGCTCAATGTTACTATTATAGCAAAAAGTAGCAATCACCCTGTTCCATTTTCTGAGAAGTACAATCTAAACTTTGAACATGGCTGTCTCCAGAGTAGCAATTAGTTGAATGTTGGTCCTTTGCTCATAATGCTTATGATGAAAAAAATGATTGATTAGAGAATAAATTTCAAAGATATTTACTTTGCTTCCAGAATCAAGTTGAAGCATTCCATTTTCTGTTGGCCATATTCACTCTCTAATTAGATGAATTCTCTTGGTGTGTGATCCAATGGGCCTAGTAACTTGGAGTTTTAGACTCTGTCACAATTCTGCTGAATATTCTTAATGTACATTAAGTTGAAGACAAATGATTTTTTACACCGCTATTTGTATTCATTTAAATGAGAATCGTGAACATGAAGAACAGTGTTTTAAGAGTAATTAATTCGAGTAATCAATATTCAAAGTGTTAAGTATATAGCATCATGATGCCCTCTAGTGGTTAACCCACAAGAAAAGTGCCTCCAAAGTCCCACAAAAAATAGCAATTTTCCCTTTCTAGAGGTGAGTCTACCTATTCAAATATGCCGTTATCTTTTATTTCTCTAATGAAAGCAATGGGGTTTTATGTTTAGTAGATTTTGCATTATTTTCTTAGTACCACAAAGATAAAGACACATCAAGATAATACCAATAATTGTGTCAAAAGCATTATAACCATTATGTAAGGGCAATGGGTTGATATGGCCCCACTACAATTGGATTTATTGCCTCAGGGTATAGGAATACATCCCATAGGGATAATGAGAAAATCCTTCCAGGATTGATTAATCTGTCATTGTTAATCCTTTTCCACCATTGAAATGGTAGTCTTGGAAGTGAACTGGGATTCTTAGGCAGGTAGTGACACTATTCAAGGAAGAAAAGAATAAATACTAGGCCCAATTAAAAATAAATTTAAAAATGGACCTATTACTTGATTAATGACTTATAGGAATTGTTTTCTGCATTCTTGAATTCTCAACAATAGCCATTAGAGTGACATTTATCTATCTATCTATCTATCTATCTATCTTCATATGTAAAAGATGTTTTATAGTATTTTGAATAAATATTCAATAAAATTAGTGAAGGTCTTAAAATTAGATTTTCTTCTAATTATTAGTTTCAAGAAATAAAAGATTTAAAAATGTTTATAAGTTTAAAGAGAGCCAAATCAAGAACAAACTGCCATTCACAATTGCTTCAAAGAGAATAAAATACCTAGGAATACAACTAACAAGGGATGTAAAGGACCTCTTCAAGGAGAACTACAAACCCCTGGTCAACAAAACAAGAGAGGACACAAGCAGATGGAGAAACATTCCATGCTCATGGTTAGGAAGAGTCAATATCGTGAAAATGGCTATACTGCCAAAAGTAATTTATAGATTCAATGCTATCCCCATCAAGCTACCAAAGACTTTCTTCACAGATCTGGAAAAACCACCTTAAACTCCATATGGAACCAAAAGAGAGCCTGCATAGCCAAGTCAATTCTAAGCAAAAAGAACAAAGATGGGGGCATCACACTACGTGACTTCAAACTATGCTACAAGTCTACAGTAATCAGAACAGCATGGTACTGGTACCAAAACAGAGATACGGAACAGAACAGAAGCCTTGGAGGCAACGCCACACATCTACAACCATCTGATCTTTGACAAACCTGACAAAAACAAGCAATGGGGAAAGGATTCCCTGTTTAATACATGGTGTTGGGAAAACTGGCTAGCCGTGTGCAGAAAGCAGAAACTGGACCCCTTCCTGACACCTTACCCTAAAATTAACTAGATAGATTAAAGACTTAAACTTAAGAGCTAACACTGTAAAAACCCGAGAAGAAAACCTAGGCAAAACTATTCAGGACATAGGCGTAGGCAAGAGTTTCATGACTAAAACACCAAAAGCATTGGCAACAAAAGCCAAAGTAGACAAATGGGATCTAATTAAACTCCAGAGATTCTGCACAGCAAAAGAAACAGTCATTAGAGTGAACCGGCAACCAACATAATGGGAGAAAATTTTTGCAATCTACCCATCTGACAAAGGGCTGATATCCAGAATCTACAAAGAACTAAAACAGGTTTACAAGAAACAAACAATCCCATTCAAAAGTGGGTGAAGGATATGAACACTTTACAAAAGAAGACATCTATGAGGCCAACACACACATGAAAAAATGCTCATCATCACTGGTCATTAGAGAAATGCAAATCAAAACCATGATGAGATACCATCTCACGCCAGTTAGAATGGCGATCATTAAAAATCTGAAGACAACAGATGCTGGATAGGATGTGGAGAAATAGTAACACTTTTACACTGTTGGTGGGAGTGCAAATAAGTTCAACCATTGTGGAAGACGGTGTGGCAATTCTTCAAGGACCTAGAAATAGAAATTCCATTAGACCCAGCAATCCCATTACTGGGTATATATCCAAAGGATTATAAATCGTTCTATTATAAGGATACATGCACACAAATGTTCATTTCAGCACTGTTTACAATAGCAAAGACTTGGAACCAACCCAAATGCCCATTGATGATAGACTGGACAAGGAAAATGTGGCAGATATACACCATGGAATACTATGCAGCCATAAAAAATGATGAGTTCATGTCCTTTGTAGGGACATGGATGAACCTGGAAACCATCATTCTCAGTAAATGGACACAAGAACAGAAAATCAAACACTGCATGTTCTCACTCATAGGTGCGTGTTGAACAATGAGAACACATGGACACAGGGAGGGGAACATCACACACTGAGGTCTGTGGGGGTTACAAGGGAAGGGACAGCAGGGGGTGGGGAGTTGGAGAGGGATAACATGGGGAGAAATGCCAGATATGGGTGATGGGGAGGAAGGCAGCAAATCACACTGCCATGTATGTACCTATGCAATAGTCCTGCATGTTCTTCACATGTACCCCAAGACCTAAAACACAATAAAATATTTTTAAAAATGCTTATAAATTGTTGATTTGTGCATTTTCCTTCATTCTATGGAAACTAATCTTATCTGAATACTTTTAAAGATATCTCTTTAATGATTTCTTCTGGATAACAAGTTGCAAGCTTCACACTCATATTCGTCACTGGTAGATCTATGGTTTTCTCCAAAGTACAAAGTTCCATGACAATAAATCCCTTCAAAAGAAAACACGCTTCATAGCAGAGCTGTTTATATGACCTGACAGACATTGGTCTATGATAACAGTGCTTTTTGGAAAGTAGTTGAAGCATTTTCTCGATAATAAACTCAACAAATATTTTTATTAGTCTCCTTCCATGTGCCTGCTAGTCTGTATAATAAAGTTAACTAATTGTAGGCTGTTGGCACTGGGGAGCAAGACTGAAAACAGTGATTGCAACATAGAACTTCACAGGCATTATGTCCTGCCGTTAAGTAGTAAGAATTTTTCAACTTTCTTTTTCTTTTTCCCCAACAAATATTCTAAACATTCCCACAAGGGAATCAATAATAATAAAAATAAATCTCCAAACAATTCACCAAGACGAGAGTGCACATACAAAAAAGGATTTGGAGCTGGAATTATACAGAAACAAAAGAGGGAGAGCTGTCTGAGGGTGAAACCTTCCTTTCCCATCAACTGCTTTTGTTTCCCGAATGTGTAATTGATTCCCGGTGTGAGTTTCCTTTTCTCCCCAGGCCCTTGAGCTTGTGGACTTTGTTTCCAGGACTCTATTGTTTCCTTAAAATTACCCTCTCATGAAATGATGTGTCAGATTCACAGATTTGTTACACTTGAATTTTACCTGATACTATTACACCTGTTCTTTTTTCCCTTTCATCACTGCAAATTCTAAAGCAAAGGTATTCCATGATCTTTAACTCATTTTCTGAAGGCAATCTGAATCCATCCAACCCTCTGAGCATTGAATCTGGGAGGAAGTGAGTCTCACATACACTAAATTCGAGTGATGTTAGGTTCACAGGATTCTCAGAGAAGCCTAGTTATTTTCAAGTGAGCCAACGGACCAGGTCATTCTAAGCCTACTAAAGAGGGCAAGTGCTTCATTAGGTTAGACCTGGTTCTGACCCATACCTTCCCAGTATCCTCCAATTGACCAGGAGCCAAACTGGAGCTCCTGGAATCTTTGAACAGAGGAATCAATTAATCTGGCAGCCAAACTGGAGATGGAAAATTTCTTCAAATTTTGTAACCATGGCCCCAAAGGGTGGGAGGGAGACTGCTGGGTGGAGTAGGGGGAGGCATTGTTTTCTTCTTTCTGAAAAGAGAATTTAAAATATATGCATAATATTTTGAGTTGCCTTTTCCAAATAAAAAAAATATATTTTAAGGAAAATACAACCACATTATAGTATAATTTGATCTGCCCTGAAGTGGGGCATGCTAGGGACACTAATTGTGAAAATATAACTTATACACAGAAACCAACTTTCTAATTATATTTTTAAGTGTCTATAGTTTTAGTTACGGTAGAATTACAGTGAGTCACATTTTAAGGTATTTAAAGTGATTGTAGGTTTTGCTTGTGAAGGAGAGCCAACCGAAGATCAGAGGCAAGCATCAATACTAGAGTAAATAATGAAGCGGTCGTCTGACCTTCCTATCCCTCATAGTGTAATATTGGGGTTCAGGGTGCCCTCAGCTCCCCTGAGAGGACGTTTCTCCAGGCTCTAGGTCTTCTGCCCTCTCAAGGATGAGAGAGGGGATCACGGTGCAAGTGCGTAGTCAATGCCGGACTCAAGCGTTTGTAGAAAGTCATTTGTTTAGAGAGAGAGAGAGAGAAAGAGAGAGGAGTGAGAGAGCGAGAAAGAAACAGCTCACTCTCACACTGAGTCAGAGAATCCAGAAAGACGGAGTCCAGGAGAGGAAAGCAGCGTCCACACTGAGTGGAAGGGAATAGAGAGAGAGAGATGGAGTTCAGGAGGGGAGGACAGGCTTCCACGAGAGAGTGTAGAAGGGGACCCCAGAGGGAAAATCCAGGAGAGAGAAAGACCGCTTCCACGAGAGTGTTCGTGGAAGGGGACGCAAACATGGAGTCTGAAGGAGTGTGGAAAAAAGGGACTTTTAACCTGCGAGGAACCCCCACTTTTCTCTAAGACCCCTGGCCGATGAAAGGAGTTCCTTAGACCTTCCGCTGGAGTGATTGACTTTTTGTTTCTTCCCACACCATGAAATTTAAACATAAAACCGTTAAATCTCCCGGATGGAGCCAGATGGGAAGGGGGCTTGGTGCTGGGAAGTTCTTGCCCTGAAAACTACGCACATTCCTTCAATAGTGTCCGAGTGATACTTATGTCCAGAAAAGACTGTGAGGAACAAAAGGTAGTAGGGGAAAACAGTCCGCATGTATTTACCGAGGATCTGTTTTCTGCCTGGAAGTTTCTTGAACATAGGCCATTAACATTTCCTTTTTTATTGTTCGCTCTTTTGAACATGTCAATGTACTTTTACTTACCATACATTTTAAATAATCACGTTGGAATTTTCTTCTGTATTTACAAAGCATTTGTATTATTTTCTTGTCAACTTCTGGAATACACTTTTTCAAAAAGTTGATAGAATGTCTATGCATTAATATAATTAACCTCTATTTTTAACAGTGAAAATATTTTCCCCTAGTTTATTGTTTTCAAATTTTGTGTGTAGTGTTTCTTTTAAGTATATATGATTTTATATATACAAAAAATGATTTTATAGTCATATTTGTCAGTCTTTTTATATATATTTTTGTCTTTGGTGTTACACACTGAAAAGCTTTTCTCTCCTTAGACTATGTAGTCCCTTTTAAAAAATTCTTGTAAAATGATGCACTTTAAAAAATGTATATTTTAGAGACAGGGTCTCCTTCTGTCACCCAGGCTGATGTACAGTGGTATGATCATAGCTCACTGCAGCCTCAAACTCCTGGGCTGAAGCAATTCTCCTGTCTCAGTTTCCCAAGTAGCTGTGACTACAAGCACATTCTGCCATGACCCATACCTGGCTTTTTTTTTTTTTTTTTTTTTAATTTTGTAGACACAGGGGCTCACTATGTTGCCCAGACTAATCTCAAACTCCTGGCCTCAAATGATCCTCCCACTTCAGCCTCCCAAAGTGCTGGGATTACAGGCATGAGCCGCTGCATGCAGCCCTAACCATGGTTTTCTATTTTGCATTTCAATTTCTAATCCATCTGGGTTTCATTTTGGTACCTGCTATGTTGCGGTAATTTGATTATCTATTTTCCCACAGATTTAGGTGGTAGTTTTAACCAATTATTGAGTAACTCATTTTTCCTTTGATGATTTGAGATGCTAACTTATCCTGTATTAATATTTTATATCTTTTTAAGGCTGTTTATATAAAGCTATTAATGTCCCAGTATGAAATAAAAACATTAAGCATTCTTTGATTTCCTTTTTCCCTACTCAATTGACTTACTGACCTTATTTTTATTATACTCTAATAATTCTCTACATTATTTACACTCTCTTGACATTTGTATTGGGTTTTATAACTGTGTTTGGAGTTTGTTCATTTTATTAATTTCTAAGTCAGCTGGTGTATATTTTCAGTTCAAAATATCAGAAAACATAAATGATTTCTGGTCTTTGTTTATGCTTGTATGTCCAAGAGTAGGTCTTTCTGTTGTTTATATACATTAGAAATAATTGGAATTAATACAGAATTTGAGGACTTGTTTTGTAGGGGATGAAGGGAAGGATACCTGGAAAATGTCCCTTTCCTGGGAAACAGAGTTTGTTTGTTTCTGTACATGCGGCTTGTAGGATTTTTCTTTCCCTTTAAAATTCAAAAGGTTGGCCAAGTTAAGTCATTTCATTAATTTTGCCTCATACTTGATAAACTTTTGAAATCTGAAGATCTGAATCTCCCTTCGGTTCAGGTCAAAGGCCTTCTGTAGGTTTTCACGTTAGTTTTTTGTACGTTTGCTTTATTTTCTCCTGGAATTTCTGTTACGCATATCATTTCCTGGAACTGTTTTTCATTCCCTTTTCTTTCATCCTATTAATCTTTGCATAATTGAGTTATAGGATAACCTTGCTGAGCGTATCTTCTAATTTTTTCATTTTTCGCCTGCTGTTTGCAGTTTGTTGTTACTTTTGGGTTCCAAGCAACTTAAAGCCAGACTGTGTTTCAGATCTTTGCATTTCCAGTTCTCAGTGCCGTGCTTGGCACAGAGAACATGATAAATAAAAGTTTATTGAATTATGTTACAATAAAGTTGCTCAAATATAAATAGTAAAAATTTACTAGGAAATAATTTTCAGTGACCACAATATGTATATCTTGGTGTAAAATGACTGACATAAATTATATTAGCTGTGAAGTCTTTTCAGAAATTATGGTATTGTATGTAAGAATTTTAGCTTGAAGCCTCCAATATTATTCTGTAACTTTAAAATCAAGCCCAGCCCAGCCCCAGCCCCCAGGTGCACTATTGTAGTAGGGTAAAAAGGCATGTAATAAAGTATTAAAATCACGACTAACATTTGCTGGGGCTTACTAAGGGGAAGGACCTAGCCAAGGGCTCTGCATACATAATCTCATTTAATCTTCTCTACATATTTGTTAGGCCTTACATTTACTAATGAAGAAACTGAAGTTTAGAGGGTAATTTGCAAAAGGTCATATAGCTAGTAAGTAGCTGAGCTGGGATTTGAGCCCAGGCCTGATTAATTCCAAAGTCTGTGATTTAACTAATTAAACTGGACTGGATGGCTTTTCCTTTTCCCAGTTCTCCTGACGCTGAGGTTCAGTGACACTGTGATGTTTCTTGACTTCAGACGCATGCTAACTCTTTCTTCTTTCCTTCTCTCTTTTCTTTCCTTTTTCTCTTTCCCCAGAACTCTGATTTGACTTCATAGAATCTGAATCTTTAAGATTATAGTCTACGAAAATGGGCGGCTTATCCTTGGTCTAAAGCTGGTCAAGTCTAAGTTATCACCCTTTTCCTCATCCTATTTGCTTTTAGCCACATAATTAAATGCCTGTTATTTACAGTGGCCTCAAAGAAAGAGAAGTAGCGGGTGGTCTTTAGCTTCAGAAGGTTATAGTCTGGTTGCACAGGACAGCATATGTACAGAGAAAGAGACCATTTCCCCACATAGCTGCTTTTAAAATAGTCATCTGTGTTATAGGTTGGTTTGATATTTCAAGATTCTCTTAAAGATTCTTTAGAGATGAGGGAGGTTCTGGTACTGAAATGGGTGTTCCCAATCATCCTTCACTCCAAGACCCTCAAAACGAAACCTTGTCCGTTGCAAGGGAATTTAGACCCCTGGATTGCACTCTCCAGGTGCCCCACATCTGGCTGGGAAAGATAAGCTCATAATGGGGACCGTGAGCATTCAGCCTTGCCTCGGAGCACAGTGCCATGGAAGGAAGAGGACCGGGGTGACTCTTTTTTTGACCTCTGTCTTCTTTGGTGGTGACTGGGGGCAAAAGCTACATTAAGGGATGACAGTGATAGCAGAGATTATGCAAAGAATGAACAGAAAGCCGTATGGTGTATTAATTAAGGAATTGGGCTTCGGATTAAGAAAGCCGTAGCTCTGAATCCCTTCTCCACCAATTATTAGCTTTATGACCTTAGACAAGTTCCTTAAAACCTACTGAGCTAGCCAGGCGCGGTGGCTCAAGCCTGTAATCCCAGCACTTTGGGAGGCCGAGGCGGGTGGATCACGAGGTCAATAGATCGAGACCATCCTGGTCAACATGGTGAAACCCCGTCTCTACTAAAAAAATACAAAAAACTAGCTGGGCATGGTGGCGTGTGCCTGTAATCCCAGCTACCCAGGAGGCTGAGGCAGGAGAATTGCCTGAGCCCAGGAGGCGGAGGTTGCGGTGAGCCGAGATCGCGCCATTGCACTCCAGCCTGGGTAACAAGAGCGAAACTCCGTCTCAAAAAAAAAAAAAAAAAAAAAACCTACTGAGCTTTATTTCTCTCATATTTTACATTAAATACTCAATAAATAACAGTACTTTTAATAGTAATTCACTGGGTACAATGGCCTTGTTTTTCTACCTAGTGTCCATTTTTCCTTTTTTTGGGGGGGGGCGGGGAAGAACACAATGATTTTCTCACCTCTCCCTCAATGTAATTACCAAAGTTTTCTAGCCTCCTCTCAGCAAGGGGTGAACATACGGCTGGAGCTAAGCCAGCAAGTCTCTCTTTGGGGCCTTGGAATCTTGAATTCGTCGATACTCTGAAGAGATTGTCTGTTGATTCCTGCCACCTAGACCTTCAGAGCGGCCTCAATTGCTGTCTTTCTTTAAACTTGGTAATGTGACCAACTCCTGTTCTTCTTCTGCATCTAACATCATCTTCTGCAAAAAGCTGAGCAGAGTAGGTTTTGTTTACAACTGAAGGAACCTGCCAACTACATCTGATCAGTCTTCTCATGCCCACATGGTTGATTTCTTTATCTTTGATTTACTCCAAGAAACCCATTTGATCAATTACTCTGGTCCTATACATCCCTCTCGAAAGTAATTCAATAGTCATTTTAGGCATCTCCTGCATTGTCTAACATTTCATCATGAAGTATATCCATTTTCTTCAAAGCATTTCTGGGCATATCTAAAGCCCATGTCATCTCTGGTAACCTCATGTATAACTGAGAATAACACATCTGTCTTTTCCATGGCCTGGTGCACCTTTGCGGCTGCTGTGTCTGTTTTCGAGACCCAGCGTGCCCAGATTTTTCATCTGCTCTCACAGAATTTCATCTCTAAGTCATTATATTGGATTCCTTCTTCTGAACTCTTTCCAGTTAGCTAGAAAGTACACCCTATCCAATAATATCATAGTATCACAGACAGCACAGAGGTCACATCCTGTCCAGAAGGTAACTGTGTAGCCCCCAGGGCGTGACATTTGTTCTTCATACTTGAGGTAGCTGCGAATGTTCTGGGTCTCCTGCCCAGGCATACTCTGAGCATGCAACAAGTGGGAAGGGGTTAGCAGACAGGTATTCACGTGTTCCGGGGAAGAGTCATTGCCTATTCTGAGCAGTGCTAATCAGTTCAATTTCTCTTTGTGTCTACTTTGAACTACAGTCTTCTTTCTAACACAGGAACACCAAAGTGAATGATAATTAACAGTTATCCAGAGCTCATGATGTGCCAGGCGCTGTGCCAAATGCTTAACATTTATGAACTCATTTAATTCTTACAATATCCCTTTACACTAGGTTATTATCTTCACTTTACAAATGAGGAAACAGTTATACTGGGTCCAGGTTACATGGTTAGGAAATGAAGAAGCAGATTATTTGGACTCCTGGATTTGACTGTGAAGCCCGTGTCTTTAATACATTGAATTGTTTAAACATTCAAGAGGAGTGGGCTGGAAAATAGACAAAAATTAGAAAGGGTATGTGCTTTTTTTAAAAAAAGGTAAAGTCTTAAAATTCATACAGCATAGCATAAGATTTCCTGGTTAAAAATAGTGAGAAATAACGCATGCATATTTCCTTTCCTAGAGATTAAACATGAGTATTATATATTGAAGGCTCCAAGAAATCCTGATATGAAGAAACCTATTTAAGGCCACATTCTCTCTCTCTCTCTCTCTCTCTCTCTCTCTCTCTCTTTCTTTTTCTGTCTCTCTCTCTCAACTAATTAGGACAGTTTTAATTTCTTTGTTTTGCCTTATTGTTTAGCTAGAATGTCTAGTACATCTTCCAGAACCTCTGATTCTAGGAGAAAGACGTTTAGTTTTTAATTATTAAATATCACACTGAGTAAAAGTTTTTGTCAGTTTTTATGATAAAGTTTGAAGAAAGTTTCTTTTCTTTCTTAGTTTGCTGAGAGTTGTTTTTTTTTTTTTTAATTATGCTTTAAGTTCTGGGATACATGTGCAGAATGTGCAGGTTTGTTACATAGGTTTACATGGGCCATGGTGGTTTGCTGCATCTACCAACCTGTCATCTGCATTAGGTGTTTCTCCTAACGCTATCCCTCTCCTAGCTCCCCCACACCCTGACAGGCCCTGGTGTGTGATGTTCCCCTCCCTGTGTCCACGTGTTCTCATCATTCAACTCCCATTTATGAGTGAGAACATGCAGTGTTTGATTTTCTTTTCCTGTGTTAGTTTGCTGAGAATGATGGCTTCCAGCTTCATCCATGTCCCCGCAAAGGACATGAACTCATCCTTTTTTATGGCTTCATAATATTCCATGGTGTATAGGTGTAAGGCCACATTCTCTAAATTTAGTTTAACAGAGGAGACCTCTTTCTCACTGAGAGTACCAAAATATACAGTAGACTTAACTACTTGTTAGGATACTATACTGAATTATACATATAATACCTCAAATCTTCATGATGACCTTGCAGCAATAAATATTGTATTCAATAAATACAATATTATTTCAATTTTTTAGATGAGGAAACCAACTCTCAGAAATATCTACCTCTCCAAAGGCTGTGTATGGGTAAATTGCTAATTAGGGATTTTATTCCAGTTCTATAACATTCTAATGTCTTTGCTTTGCTTGCATGCTTAAAATATTTATTTCCCCTACCTAAGACCTCAAATGGAGAAAATTCAGTTTCAACAGTGATTATTGCTCATCTTTTTGGATGCCTTGGACATGTGAAAGCAGCATGGTGAGGAGGAAGGAGCATCTGCTTGGTGTCAGGAAATCTTAGGCTGGATGGAAACCTCTCCTACAGACAACTAAGGTTGCCTGTGAAAGTTGCTTAATCTCTCTGAGCCCATTTTCTTTCCTATGAAATGGATATTCATGGTGTGATTAGCTTATTAACCATTTTCCTCAGGATATGCATTCAACTCCATATTTTATTCTAACAAAGTAGACAATACAAATGGCTTCATTTGTAGCTCATAAGTCAGCACCTTAGATCAGATCATGGTTTTCCTGATTTATAAAATGTTAGAGATAGCCAGGAAATACTAACATGCTTTTCCAGTTTATGTATGTATGTATGTATGTATTTGCTTGTTTGTTTGTTTGTTCGAGACAGTATCTTGCTCTGTTGCCCAATCTGGAATGCAGTGGCACGATCTCTGCTCTGCAACCTCCACCTCCCGGGTTCTCCTGCCTTAGCCTCCTGAGTAGCTGGGACTACAGGTGCATGCTGCCATGCCTGGCTAATTTTTGTATTTTTAGTAGAGGTGGGGTTTAACCGTGTTGGCCAGGATGGTCTTGAATTCCTGACCTCAGATGATTTGCCCACCTCGGTTTTATTAAAATATCTTATTTAGAAGGTCAGGTACAGTGGCTCACACCTGTAATCTCAGCACTTTGGGAGGCCGAGGCAGGAGGGTCAGTTGAGTCCTGGAGATTGAGACCAGCCTGGACAACATAGTGAGACATTGTCTCTACATAAAATGATTTTTAAAAAATTAGCCAGATGTGGTGGCTCACACCTGTCATCCTAGTAGGAGGCTGAAGTAGGAGGATCTCTTGAGCTTGAGAAGTTGAGACTGCAGTGAGCCCCATCGTGCCATTGCATTCCAACCTAGACAGAGCAAGACTCTCTGTTAATATCTCAATCAATCAATCAATAAAATATCTTGTTTAGTATCTTATTTTTATTTTATATACTTTAGATATAGAAAATTGATCTATTTTAAGTGTATATTTCATTAAATGTTGACAAATGTATACAATCATATAACCACCATTGCAGTCAGGTTACAGAACATTTGCCTCACCTCAGAATGTTCCCTTCGGAACTTCCGCGCTCATTGCCTTCTTCCCAGCCCCAGCTCCCAGAAAGCACTGATCTGCCTTTGTCACTTTGATACATTTTGTCACTGTTTTGCCTTCTCTAGAATGTTACCTAAAAGGGATCAGACAGTGTGTAGTCTTCTGTGTCTGACTTCTTTCATTTAGCATAATGCTTTTGAGATTCATCTGTGTTGTTTTGTGTTTCAGTAGTTCATTTCATTTTGCTATTATTCATCCATTAGCCCATTAATAGAAATTTAGATTGTTTTCAGTTTTTGCCTTCCATGATATTTAGTACATGTCTTTTTATGAGCATACATTTTTACTTATTTTGGGTAGATACCTAGAGTAGAATTTCTGGGTCATAAAGTGAGTATGTGCTTAACATTATAAGAAACTGCTAAACTGGTTTCCAAAACAGTTTTTTTTTCTATTTTGCATTTGCATAAGTACAAATTATGAGAGTTATGTTTCCATTTTCTCACCTACTTTCATTGTCAATCTTTTAACTTTTTGATATTCTAATATATGTGTAGGTATCTATTGTAGTTTTAATCTAAATTGCCATAGTAACTATGTTTAATAACTTTTCATATGCTTATTTGTCATAACATACCTTCTTTGATAAAGTATATATTCAATATTTGTCTATGTAAAAATCAGTTTGGTTGTCCTATTAGTGAGTTGCAAGAGTTCCTTACATATTCTGGATAATAAGTCCATTTCATGTATGTGTTTGCAAATACATTCTCCCAGGTAACAGACTTTATTTGGTCTGCGGGCCATAGTTTGTCAACACCTGGTCTCGAGTTTTATCAGCTTTATTAGACATGTTTAATTGCAAAGACATTCAATTTATCCACATTGTTTTCTTTTATGGCTTAAGCTTTTGGTGTCATATTTAAGAAATCTCTGACTGACCCAGGGTAACAATGGTTTTCTTTTGTATTTTCTTCTAGAGGTTTTATAATTTTAGTGCTTATTTATTGTTCTAACATACATTTATGTTTATGTGATAATTATGTTTATAATTAATTTTTATAGTGATATAAAATAAGGGTTGGGTTCAAAGTTTTGAAGATGGATGTCTATTTTTTCCACTTGTGGGAAAGAATCCTCTTTCCTGATTGAATCATCTTGGCCCATTATTGAAAATTAGTTGACAACATATATATGGATGTCTATGAGCTTTCTATTTAGTTCCAGAAATCTATATGTCTATCCATACACTGTTAGCTATGTATTTTTTCAGATGTCCCATATCAGATTGGGGAAGTTCGTTTTTATTCCTAAATTGCTACAAATTTCTATCAAATAGTAAAAAATAAAATATTTGTAGTTCTCTTTTTTTTTCTTTGAGACAGAGTCTCACTCTGTTGCCAGGCACCAGGCTGGACTGCAGTGGCGCGATCTCGGCTCACTGCAACCTCTGCCTCTCGAGTAGCTGAGGCAATTCTCCTGCCTCAGCCTCCCGAGTAGCTGGGACTACAGGTGTGCACCACCATGCCCAACTAATTTTTTCTGTATTTTTTTTAGTAGAGACGGGGTTTCACCATGTTGACCAGGATGGTCTCAATCTCTTGACCTCGTGATCCGCCCACCTCGGCTGTAATTCTTTTTTATTTAGCATCTATTGAGATAACTATATAGTGTATCCTTTATCATGGTATGTTAATATGCTGAATTTACCCTGAGTCTCAAATATTAAACTAACCTTGAGTCCTTGGAATCAACAATACTTGGTTATGCATATTATCTTAATAGTCTGCGGGGGTTTTTCTTATAAATACTATTTATGTCTGGCATTAGTATCAAGGTAATACTGGTTTTGCAGTTGAGTTGGAAAGGGTGCCATCCTCTTCTGTATTCTGGACAAATCTGTATTCTTTCCTTCTTAGATGTTTAATTGAATTAACTACTGAAGCTGGGCATAAAATTCTCTTCATGGGAAAATTTTTAAGCTAAAAATTCCATGTTCTTAGTAGATTATTTAGATGATTCATTTCTTTTATGAGTGAGCTATCATAGTTTGTGTCTTTCAACAGATTTTTCCTGTAGTCTAAAATGTTGAATTTCTTGGCATAAAATGTTCACAATATTTCTAATAATACGTTTAATGTCTGTAGGATCTGTAGCGACACCCTTTCTTTCAATTCTGATACTGACACTTTGTGTCTTTTCTCTTTGCTCTGATTTAATTGGCTAGATCAGGGGTTGACAAGCTTTTTTCTGTCAAGTACTAGACAGTAACTGTTTTAGGCTTTGTGGGCCATAGGCTAATGTCTTCTTCTTCCCTTCCTTCTTTGTCTCCTCCTTCCTCTTTAACATCTTGTAAAAATATGAAAACAATCTCTAACTGCAGAGTATTACCAAACGGATAACAGATGTTACTTGGTCCATGGCCATAGTTTATCAACACCTGGTCTAGAGTTTTATCAGCTTTATTAGTAATTTTTTAAAAACCAGCTTTTGTTTTCATTGATTTTTCTCTATTGTTTTACTGTTTCCTTTATCATTGATTGATCTGATTTTTTTCTCTTTTGTTTAGTTGAGGCTTTATTTACTCTTCTTCTTCTGGTTTTTAAATATAGATTCTCAGATTATCTACTTGAAGTATTTGTTCTTTTCTAATATAACAAGCTAATGCTTTAAAATTACCTTTAAGCTCTGTGTTGCATCTCATAACATCTGATACGTTGATTTTGTTTCTATTAATCTCAAAATATTTTCCAGTAATCATTGTGAATTCTTCATTAACCCATGAACTCTGAAATATGTTGACTGATTTGCAAATATTTTTAGATTTTCCATATAGCTATCTGTTACTGCTTTCTAATATAATATCACTGTGGTAAGAGAACTTTTTGTCATTTAAACCTTCTAAAATTTATGCAACTGATTTTCTATCCTGGAATATGACCTATCTTGATAAAGTTTCTATATGCATTGGAAAATAATATGTATTCTTCTGTCGTTGGGTAACATGTTTTATAAATGTCAATTAGGTCAAAAGTTTGGTAATATTGTTCATGTCTGCTACATTTTTTCTGATTTTCTGTATACTTGTTCTCTCAGCCAGTGAAAGAGAGCTGTTAAACTCTCCAACTGTAATTGCTGATTTATTGATTCCTCTCCTCAGTTGTATCAGTTTTGTTTCATATATACAGTCATGTGTTTGTATCAGTTGTATCAGTTTTCTTTCATATATACAGTCACACGACAATGTTTCAGTCAACAGTGGACCACATATACACTGATAGTACCACAGATCATAATGGAGCTAAAAATTCTTCTTGCTTAGTGATGTCACAGCTATTGTAATGTTGTAGCACAATTTATATTTTATAAATTTAGCATAGCCTAAGCATACAGTATTTATAAAGTTTAAAGTAGTATACAGTAATGTCCTAGGCCTTTGCATTCACTCATCGCTCACTCACTGACTCACCCAGAGCAGTTTCCAGTCCTGCAGGCTCCATTCATAGTAAGTGCCCTATAGAGGTGTACCTCTTTTTTAAAAAAATATTTTATACTATATTTTTACTGCATCTTTTCTGTGTTTATATATACAAATACTTAACACTGTGTTACAGTTGCCTACAGTGTTAAGTATAGCAACATGCTGTACATGTTTATAGCCTAGGAGCAATAGGCTATACCATATAGCTTAGGCATGTAGTAGGCTATACCATCTAGTTTTGTGCAGGTACACTATGATGTTCTCACAACAAGATCACCTAAGAATGCATTTTTCAGAATTTTTCCTCATTGTTAAGCAACATATGACTGCATTATATTGTTTGTGTACTTTGAAGCTCTGATATTAGGTGCATATATGTTTAGTATTCTTATATTCTCTTGATGAATTGACCTCTTTTTCATTATGAAATTATCTTCTTCATCCCTAATATAATTCTTTTTTCTAAATCTACTTCATACAGCTACTCTGGCTTCCTTTTGATTAGTGTTTTCATAGTGTATCTTTCTATTCAGTAACTTTTAGCTTATCTGTGTCTTAATATTTATGTCTTATAGTGGGTATATAGTTGGAGTTTGCTTTTTAATCTAAACTGATAACCCCCTTTAATTTAAGTCTAATTATCAATATATTTGAGTTTAAATTTAACATATTGTTATTCTTTTCTTTTTTTTTTTTTTATTTCTGCTCTTTGTTGTGTTTCTTTCCTTCTCCAATTTTCTGGAAGGCTAGTTTAGTTTTTATTTAATTTCCTTTTTTATTCTGCTATTGTGTTATTAGGTATATTATTATAATCAAGTAACTACTTTATTTCACTATTTTAGTGGTTACTTCAGTGTTTACAATGTACATTTTAAAACTTATTACTGTATACCTTCAATTCATGTATAGTGTAAGACTCAGAATGCTTCCATTTCCCCACTTTTGTGTTACTGTCATACCTTTTACTTTGACTTATGAACTTAACAATTCATTATTTTTGCTTTAGATAGTTAATTATTTTTTAAAGAAGTTTCAAACTGATAAAAATGTTTTCTACTTATTCAAATTTTTACCATCTCCAGAATTTTTCATTCATTTATATTGATCCAAATTACCATCTGATATAATTTCTTTTAATGTAAAGAATTTTCTTTAATATCCTCTCACATCTCTTTTGCTAAATACAAAATTCTACGTTGATATGTTTGGGTTTTCTTTTTTCTGTGCAGTAAGATGTCTTTCCATTGTCTCTGGCTTCCATAGCTTTTGAAGCAGTCTGCTACATTTCTTATTTTGTTTCTCTGTAGTGTGTCTTCCCGACCCCCTCAACCCCCAGATTCTTTTAGAATTTTCCCTTTATCACTGGTTATCTTAGTTATTATTATTATTATGTATTCTGGGGTTTTTATTTATTTATTTATGTATTCTAGTTAGGATTTGCTGAGTTCTTAAACTTGTTTGTTTATAGTTTTCATCAAATATGAAAAATTTCCAATCATTTCAAAAGAATTAAACTTTTGTATTCTGTTCTTCTAGAACTCCGTTAACACATACATTATACTTTCTGATATCTTCCCTTAGACGATTGATGCTCTATTCATTTTTTTCTGTTTTTTATTTTGTCATTCATTTTGGACGGTGTGTATTGCTTTGTCTTCAAGCTCATTGATTTTTTTTTTCTTTTCTTCAGCAATTAATTTGTCTTTGATTCCATCTGGTGGATTTTTCATTTAACATATTACATTTTTCATTACAGTTTCATCTGAATCTTTTTTTTTTTTTTTGAGACAGTTTTTCTTTTGTTGCTCAGGCTGGAGTGCAGTGGCACAACCCTGGCTCACTGCAATCTCCAGTTCCCAGATTCAAGTGATTCTCCTGCCTCAGCCTCCCGAGTAGCTGAGATTACAGGCATCTACTACCATACCTGGTTAGTTTTGTATTTTAAGTAGAGACAGGGTTTCACCATGTTGGCCAGGCTGGTCTTGAACTCTTCACCTCAGGTGATCCACCCTCCTGGGTCTCCCAAAGTACTGGGATTACAGGTATGAGCCACTGCACTTGGCCTAATCTGAATCTTTTAAAATATCTTCTGTGTTTCTCCTCACTATGATTGTACTTTTCTCTACCTTCATGAACATTTGGAGCGCATTATAATAGCTGTCTAACATTTTGTTGGGTAGTTCTGGTGTTTCTGAATCTATTTCAATTTGATTAGTTTATCTTCTGATTATGGGTCTTGGTTTTTGTTTTATATGTCTGGTAATTTTTTATTGGATGCCATACCTTATGAATTTTATGTGTTTTGCTTCAAAGTTTTGTTTTATTACTTTAAATAGTGTTGGCTTTTGTTTTTTGCGAATGAGACAGATTAACATGTATTTCCATTAGAATGCCCTTTTTTGTTTCATTAAGAATATAATTACTTATTCAAACCTATATACATAATATCACTAAAATATGCATATATATTTAAAAGTTGCACATTTATAGGGCAACCTTTAAAGACAGGCATGTTTAAATAAATTATATATCTTATTCAATGTATCTGATTGCTTTTCATATCTCTTAAGTTTTCATGTATCTATCCTTTCATGTGCAAGAGAGAGAAAATTTTTTTTAAAGCAGTAATTGATTCCAGCCATGGCTGACTCCTAATGAAATGACATAATTTGTATTTAAAGTAGATTTTTTTTTTTTTTTAGTGAATCCAATTTATTGGCCCCTTTGAATGTAGAAGTTAAAGTTTTAACTACAAGTTCAGTAAGAAGAGAGTGACATAAAAATATCATTTCACTCATTCATTTATTCACTAAACAAGTATATAGGAAATGCTTATGTTTACTAGGTTCTGTTTCTGTATTTATAGGCCCTGAGATCTACAAGTGAAGAAGACAGTACATTCTCTACCCTCATGACACTGATTCTGAGAGGGAGACAGACAATAAACAAATCAATTTTTAAATAAATAACAAGATTTCTAATGGTGGTAAGAGCTCTGGAGGAAATGAGGGGAGGGGACAGCAATTTTAGATAGGTAATTCAGGGATAGCCCTTTGGAGAAGGTGATGTTTGAGAAGACCCTGAATGATGAAAGAGGGAAGAAATGTAAAGAGCAAACACAGGGGAATATCAAGGATAAAGGCCCTGAAGTAGAATGTGCTTACTATACTTAAATAATAACAAGCAAACTAGGGCAGGCAGAGTAGAGTGGAAGGTGATGAGGTTAGAGAGACAAATGGGAGCCAGAGCATGTGAGACCTTGCAGGCTGTAGCAAGGAATTTGCATTTTTTTAAAGGGTGATGCTAGTGGAGAGTTTGGAGGAGAGTGACATAATCAGACCTGTTTTAAGATTACTATTGTAGTTGGCTGTTGTATGACCAGTAGACTCTGGGGTGGGGAGTATGGAAAATGGGAGATAAGTTAGATACTTTACATTAGATCAATCCAGAAAATTAAAAATATTTACGTGTAAAGTTAACAGGCGTTTGAAAGGAGGAGGGTGGGGAAGATGAGTCAAGGAAGGGAGGACTGACCCATTAGTCAGGAGACTGGAACTCATGAGAAAAATATCTAGTGAGAAATAGCAACTCATGAGATTCCCAGTGTCAGTGTGCTTGAGGGACATTTTGAAACCAGGCTGCCTGCTAGTCAGTTTCGAGATGTCTGTGGGACTATAATGTAAGCACACTCTACTATCCTAATCCTTAATAAAAGTTTGCTGCACACACTGTCCTGCATTGCTGGTACTTTGAGGGTAGAAAGAAATCAATCTGGTGTCCAGTGCAACACCATGTGGTGTAGAAGAAGGAGAGAGTCTAGAACATGGCAATATGCTTCACCAAGCAAACTAACCTAGTGGATTTGTGAGTACAAAACGATCAGTGATGAGCAAAAAATCAAAATTTCTCCAGGATTCTCAGAAGAGTTTGGGATGGATATTGGGTTTCCCAGCCCATACATGATAGTGGTTTGAGCCAACTCATTTGCATCTTGAAAGGCAAAGTGACCTAGCAGATCACCAGTCACATAACCGAAGAAGTAATTTGATGGTGTCTGGCTATGTCGGTAGCATAAATCATTATGATGGTCTTTCCCCGCCAGATATTTTCCCAGAAGTCACTTATTAATAACTAATTTATGTACTCACCTGACAAATAGATACTGAACACCTATCATATGCCAGACATTAGGTGAATAACTGAAGTGACTGCACTAAATAACATAGCAAACGTAGCATGATTTATCCCAGTTGGAGTAACTTGACATCACTCAATACTTCAAAATGGCCAGGAACTCGGCTCAGTTCAAGGCTGGGCATTTTGATCTAGTGAGACACACAGACACCCAGATAGGGCATTTGGGGAAATAAGCTTCCTTTCTCTTTTGTAGTAACTCCTGCTCTCCTTCATGGGGAGATCCAGTAGCTGCACAGAAACCTTAGCTATTATCATTATCACTGTATATCCTCTTTTTCTTAACTTTCTGATTTCCCTTAGTGTTTTATGTGAACTAAATTTCTAAAATAGTTTTCTTGAGTACTGAGGATTTTTATAACTTTTTCTAATACATAGCTTATAATAATGATTTTCAGGTATGATCAAATTATTTCTTGGAAGAGGTCAAAAATCGTTCTAGAATATTTTCTAAACATTTAACTAGAAAAACAAATAAAGGTAATGTAACAACAACTCTGGAAAACTGTTTGGCATTATCTGCTAACGTTGGAGAGGCACATAACTTATAACCCAGGAACTTCTACTCTTAGTTTATAACCAACAGATTACATCTGTCTATCTGTCTGTCTTTCAGGAATGCTCGTAGTAACACTACCCATGATGGCTAAAAACTAGGAATAACTTAAATGTCCATCACAGTAAATTAAATAAATTGTGATATATTCAAACAATTGAAATATGTCTAGCAATAAAAATGGATGGAGTACCTGCAATAATATGGCCAAGGCTCACAAACATAGTAGTGAATGTAAAAAGCTAGGTAAAAAGAGTATGACTTGTGTGCTTTCTTTTACATAAAATTCAAAAGCAGGTAAAACCTTCATGGTGATGGAAATCAGGAAGGTGACTTCTCTAGGAAGTGTGGTGACAGGAAAAGAGCTGGAGGACGTTTCTAGGGGCCTGATCATGTTCTGTTTCTTGAGCTGGGTGCTAACTACAAAGACGTGTTCACTTTATAAAAATTGATTGAGGGGTATACTTATGATTTGTGCACTTATTTACATAAATATTATAATTGAATAAAAAGTTTACTTAAAAAAGTAGAGGTAAAATGCATTTTATTATATTCCCTAGAGCTCATAATTCACTGTTTTGAAGTGCTGTGGATTCTCAGTGAATATTTGGTGATCATAAATACTATAATTTTGACTTAAATTTTTCTTTTATTGTATTCATTGGGGAATAATTTTTCAGCAAATATATGTTGGAAAGCAAAGCAAATATTTCTATTAAGTAATCAGCATCATCTAAATAGGAGTCCTAGCCAAGCAAAATGTTTCTAAGCCAGCATTAGATTTAACCATTATTACCAAAAAATTTTGTGTATCAAAAAACTCTCAAGCAGACAGAATTTACAAATTCCATTGAGCTAGAGAATTGTTTTGAGTTTTCCAAATTAAGATTTCCAACTTATATTCTTCATTATGACTTTTTGCAGAGTTATTTATAAATACAAAATATGCTTTTCTTTTTGCTCATAAATATTTTTTGAATCTGTTCTATTATCTAAACTATCCTTGCTCTGGTGAAGATTCAATTCTTTCTTTACTACAATAGCCTAATAATCTGTCACAACCGGACTCATCTTGTTCTCTTGAAACAGCCTCCACCAAGCCTCCGCAGCAGCCACTGAAACAACAAATCTGATCATCATACTCCCTGCCCGAAAACCATTCAATTCTGGAAAGCTCCATTTTTTTTTTTTTTTTTTTTTTTTTTTTTTTTTTTGAGACGGAGTTTCGCTCCTGTTGCCCAGGCTGGAGTGCAATGGCGCGATCTCGGCTCACTGCAACCTCCGCCTCCTGGGTTCAGGCAATTCTCCTGCCTCAGCCTCCTGAGTAGCTGGGATTACAGGCACGAGCCACCATGCCCAGCTAATTTTTTGTATGAAAGCTCCATTCTTAAGAGTTGTCTTGCCAAACACCTTCTCTACAGTCTTTTTTTTTTTTTCCCCTATCAGAATAACCCAATTCTGTTTTCGGACATAATCAGAATCTATTTAATGCCACCAATATTGCTACCATCTCAGAGTCGCCATCATTTCTTGCCTATACTATTGCAAGAGCTGCCTATCTGATCTCCTTACTGCTATTCTTAACTCCCTACAGTCTACACTCAATGTAATACTAGAGGGATTTTTCACAAAGCATAACTCAAATCCTGGTACTTCTATGCCTCAAACCCCTCAATGGCTCCCAGTTTACTTAGGGAAAGACCTAGATCTAAAGCTCTTAGGCAGCTCTATGACTTCTAATCCCTACTACTTTTCTCAATTTCTCTCTTATTCAAAAATGCTCCACTCTAGGCACACTGATTTTCCCAGGAAGACACGGTTGCTGTCTTCAGGGAGTTAGAAGAAATAAATCTGTTAATAGTTGTTTTAGTCCATTTAGGCTACTATAACAAAATACCATAAACTGAGTATTTTATACCCAGTCTACAAATAACAAAAATTTATTTCACGCAGTTCTGGAGATTGGGAAGTCCAAGATCAAGGTGCCAGCAGATTTGGTATCTGCTAAGAGCCCACTTTCTGCTGGGCACTGTGGCTCACGCCTATAGTCCCAGCACTTTGGGAGGCCGAGGTGGGAGAATCACAAGGTCAAGAGATTGAGAACATCCTGGCCAACATGGTGAAACCCCATCTTTTCTAAAGATACAAAAACTAGCTGGCGTGGTGGTATGCACCTGTAGTCCAGGCTACTTGGGAGGCTGAGGCAGGAGAATCATTTCAACCCGGGAGGCAGAGGTTGCAGTGAGCCGAGATTGTGCCACTGTTCTCCAGCCTGGCAACACAGCAAGACTCCTTCTAAAAAAAATAGCCCACTTTCTGATTCATAGATGGCATATTCTCCCTGTGCCCTCACATTTTGGAAGGTGCAAAGGGTATCTCTAGGTCCTCTTTTATAAGGGCACCAATCCCATTCATGAAGGCTTCACCTTCATGACTTTTCCTAAAGGGTCCACCTTCTAATACTATCACTTTGAGGGCTGAGATTTCAACAAATGAATTTTGGAGGGTTGTATACATTCAGACCATAGCAGCAATGGATTGAGGCATGAATGAGGGTTGTAGAAATGTAGTCAGTGAGTGTAAACTATGTAAATTATTCTTTCAAGAAGTTTGTCAAGAAGGGAAGAAGGAAGTTGGGATGAATAAGGGGAAATTTAATTTTGCACAAGGAAACGGTACAAACGGAGCAAAGAAATAAAGTTCAAGAAACCTAAACCATGTGAATGAGGGGGAGATTACAGGGTATCAAGATAACTGAAGAAAAGCTATCAAATGAGAATGCAGAAGGGTGGCTAAATAAGAAAGCATTTAGAATTGGGTTACTACACTGAAACCACCAGCTTGAATTACGCAAAGGAAAAAATATAATAACGAATGGTTATACAGTTGACACTTAAACAATACAAGGATGAGAGGCAGTGACTCCCATGCGGTTGAGAATCTACATAGAACTTTTGATTGACTCCCTAAAAACTTAACTACTAATAGTCTACTGTTGATCAGAAGCCTTACTCACAATGTAAACAGTTGATTCAAACATATTTTATTTGTTATATATATTACATGTTGCATTCTTCCAGTAAAAAAAAAAAAAAGAGATAAACGAAAATGCTATTAAGAAAACCATAAGGAGGAGAAAATATACTTACTCTTCATTAAGTGGAAGTGGATGGTTTTCATCCTCATTGTCTTCATGTTGAGTAGCTGAAGAAGAGGAGAGTTAATCTTACTGTGTCAAGGATGGCAGAGGCAGAAGAGGTGGAGGAGGCGGAAGGGGTTGCAGGAGAGGCAGGCACACTTGGTTTAACTTTTACTGAAGAAAATATGTATAAGTGGACCCGTACAGTTCAAATACCATTGACCCCTTTATCTCTAAGGGTCAACTGTATTTAGGGAACCAGGAGATATTTTCATAGTATGTCTGATGATCAACATTATTTGTAACTGTGAATAACATTCCTTTGGACATCTAGTATTATTGGGGGAGCGGGAAGGGCCCTAAGTTCCATTTTTTTAGAATGGTCACATTTACTACTCATGGTTTTAGAGATGAATTGTATTACTCTGTGACTTTAACTGCCATATTTGAGATTTCTAATCTTTTTAATTTATTCTAATTTGGAAACCACTATAGTTCTATAATAATTGAACTTGAATTCTTTGGGTCGTCTCTCTGTTTCTTCTGTATTGAGGTATGGTGACCATAGCTACTTTAATACAAGGCAATATTTATGTTCTTTCTTCTATCAGAATATGCTGTTTAAAGATGCTCAACATTTTGTGAGCGTTTTTGGCCACACCAGCACTGCTGCCTCTGAGGACAGTTGACAAGGTTTCTGGACCCCTCTCCCAGGCAGAAATTTACAAATCAAGGCCATCACTGCAGTGATGAAGTGATTCTTAAATCAATTTATTTCAGATCCTTTCTCCACCCCACTCACTTCCTGCTCTTTAAGACTTGTATTAACTTGGCTTGAACTGGGGCAAAATTTGGTTTAATTTGCAGAGCTCACCAAATATATGTTCAAAGTGTGTCTAACAATATTATTGGGAGAGAGGGGAAGCAAATTACACTCAAACTTCCTTTACCTTTTCTAGCCATGACCTTAGAAATCCTGGAGAAAACCATAACACTGAAGATTACTTGTTATTATATATTATTACATGTTATTATAGGGTAGTTATTATTTTATATGATGTGTCATGATTAGTGAGATTTCCCCCTATAAAATTAGAAAACAGACTTGAATTTTTGGTAATTCTAACCTTATGTTTGGCACACTTTTTATACTCTGGACTTAGTAAGTGCTTTGAAAATTTGGAATCAGATTAGGAATTAGAAAATTTAGAATGAGGTCAGGAATTACAACATTTGGAATCAGGTTAGAAATTAGAAGGAAGTTTGTCAAACTTTTTCTTTTAACCTCCAACTATTAGCTAGACACAGAACCATGAAAAGAAAACCTTCATAGACAAAGATAGGTGTCACAAAAAAAGTCTGCCTTGCACATTACGTATGCCAGGAATAGATTTTAGCACTGTGCGCCTGCTTCTGATAGTATTCTATAGTTCCACCACAATAGTGATAGCAGGATTTTTCCATGTCTGTTGCCTCCATGATGCCGCATAATCAGAGCCCTGTTAACCTGGTGTGGTGGGGAAATCTGTTGTGGATTGGTATAAATGGGTTCTCTGCATAGATAAGGCGTGTGCCTACATAGAAGAGGCAGTGCCAAGCGTTAGGGCACAGATGGGCGTGATTCCCTCTGGCTGTGCAGTAGTCCCACTGGACAACAGGAAACTGCCCCCCAGATGATGATGAAAGTGTAAGATACTGTGGTCCCAAGAGGTGGGGACAGTATATTACAGGAGGTGAATTGTCTGTGAAGGCTGCCTCACCCCCCCATGTGGCTCCAGGGCACTAGTGATGGAGGGCTGCTCAGAGAAGCACAGCGCTATTGGGGGACACATCCGCAGGGTCCCTGCAAGAAAATTCCCACATTCCAATTTGTTATGGGTTGAATTGGGTGTCTCTTTCCCCCATGTGGAAGTCCTAACCCCCCAGTATCTCAGAATATGACTATATGTAGAGACGACATCTTTATAGAGATAATCAAGTAAACATGAAATCATTAGGCTAGGCCCGAATCCGATATGACTGAGGTCCTTATGAAAAGGGGAAATTTGGGCACTGACAAATGTGTAGAGGAATACGATCTGAAGACACACAGAGAGAAGACAACCAAGGCGAATGGTCTGGAATAGATCCTTCCCTCACAGCTCTCGGAGGAAACTCATCCTGCCAAGTCCTTAATTTCGAAGTTCCAGCTTCCAGAACTTGAAGCGATAAATTTCTGTGTTAAACCCCTCAGTTTATGATACTTGCTTATGGTAGCTGTAGCAAATGAGCACATAGCATTCCCAATATTTCTGTTTCTTCAGCTTCCCTCAGTCAGCTCCCCATTCCCAGGGTTGGCCACTACCCTGTTTCCTTTTCATAAGTCCTTTCTTGTTTCATGCCTTGTGGAAGACTTGTTCTTTCTGGAAAGGCTTCATCCCAGATTGTTCCTGTGCTGGGATTCCATGCTCCATCTGGATTTCTGCACTCAGAATTGAGGAAGTGAGTTCTTCTTTCCTGTGCTTTCTGTGTTCATATCTCTTCTTGGAGCAGTGGATGTGGACTACCCTCAGTGACAAAATGAGGGGACACAGGACAAAGGATATAAAAGACAATACCGGGATAAAAAATATCCCTTAATTAGTATTTCAATGATTTCATCGTGTTGCCTACACCTAGATTTGGTTTATCAACACAGTTGCCTGGAGCAGACGTCTGTGTTCTTTTTCCCATACATACCGGTGTTTCCACAGTTTCAGAGAAGTAAAGTAAAACTTAGAATGAGGAGAACTGAAAGTTCAGCAATTGCCCAGGGTAGAAAGTCTAGGATGTTTTCAGTACTGGCTTTTCCCAGGAGAAACAGCATTATCAGTGTATGATGGCACCACTGCTACAGGTAGGGAAAGGAGCATCAGTCACTTCCTTGACACTCACTGCTGGTTTCCATTGCACAGCCCAAACATTTCAGGTTTGTGGGTTTAGCAGTGAATGTTTACAAGATAAGGTAGCAAAGGCCAAGAGGAGCCCCTCTTACCCTCCTGGGAGAATGGGCACAAATGACAACAGACTCAAGAGAGCCAGGAATTAGGCTCAGTTGTAAAGCACTTAATACAATGGCTCATGGTAAGTTCTCAATAAATGTCAGTTATTATTACTAGATTCCATGAACTCTGAGATGTACTTTTAATTTTTTTTTCTGAAGCATTTTAAAGCAGTATCAGACGACATGTCATTTTATCTGGTCGTGCTTCAGTTTGCATTTCCGTGTGTGTGTGTGTGTGTGTGTGTGTGTGTGTGTGTTTAAACATAACCATCCAGGGAGAGTTTCTGATTGCCTGAATTTTCCAATTTTCTCAATCATGAAAGAAGTTCCACAAACATCCTCCACCATGTCTACCCATGTCTCCACCATGTGCTTCGTATGCTCTGCCTCCTGTTACTCTCATTAAATTCACCATGTTTCTTCTTGAATCCAATCCTCCCGCTTTGCTCTATCTCCCCGCCCCCCTTTTTTTTTTTACCCACCTAAGGATATCCCTCCAGAGACTTTCCTTTTTCTCTAACATCAGTCAGTAATTCTTCCACTGACTTATTTCATCGACATGCATGCATGCTGTTCTGTTGTATTTTGAACTTTCTCTTGACCACACTTTTCTTACCAACTAGGTAGGTGTATTAGTCTGTTCTTATGCTGTCTGTTCTTATGCTGCTGATCCCCAAGACTGGGCAATTTACAAAGGAAAGAGGTTTAATGGACTTACAGTTCCATGTGGCTGGGGAGGCCTCACAATTGTGGTGGAAGTTGAAAGGCGCGTCTCACGTGGCCGAAGACAGGAAAAGAGAGCTTGCGCCGGGACACTCTCCCTTATAGAACCATGAGATCTGGTGGGACTTATTCTCTATCACAAGAACAGCACGGGAAAGACCTGCCCACATGATTCAATGACCTCCAACCAGGTCCCTCCCACAACACATGGGAATTCATGGTGAATGGGAATTCATGTCCTCCCTGATGGGTGAGGACACAGCCAAACCATATCAGTGGGGTTCATTTTTCTACCTCCCTTTGCGGCAAAACTCCTTGGGAGAATTGTAAGGTGCACATTTTTGCCTCCCATTTTTAACAGCTTTGAAAAATCACAGTCCCCATAAAATGAAGACTCATAGTCACATGGGTCTAGCAATGGCTGGTGAAGGGCAGAGTAAACTTGTAGCTGATTTTTCTGCTGGCCTTGTCATGAGTTTTGCTGGCCGTGTTACCCTCTAGCTGAACCATACTCGATCAGAGAATAGGCTCTGGAGTTGGGTGAACTTGACTACAAAATAGGGATATAATACAATTATGTAAATAATACATTCATTATGAGAATTAAATCAGATACTATGTGTTATGTGCTTATCAAAGTGCCTGGTACATGTGCTCAGTAGAGAGCAGCTATTATCATCATCATCATCATACATCATAAATGATCGTATGTGCACACAGAAATGCATGTACCACGACTAAGGATGGACCACATCAGAATAAATATATAAAGGATTTTACTCATATTATATAATGAGCAGTGCATCATTTTATTCTTCGCCCCATCCCCTTTTGGTAAAATATCAGCCATTCAGTTATGATAATCACTGTGTTATCAATCTAGTAGAAACACCAGCACATCAGAATACTATAAAAGGCCAAGTTTTTTTTTTAATGGACTTCAGCAATCTATTGAAAATTAAAATGTAATTAGGATGGCAAAACAATAGTTCACATCTTCTAATTACTGTTCTATTTTTTGACAGAATGTTTTAATTATTGTTTTCTTTCCTCTTCTCTTCTGTTTCTATTGATTTGTTGCCAATTTAATTGAGTCAGTAGGACCTCCCAGTTCTCCATAAGTTACCCTCAGGGGCTTCTGTCTGCTTCGTTGTTTTAAAGTAAACCAGATCTCCAAATACCTACAAAACAAACTCAGAAGTTGAAGGGATATTTTTAAATGAGAAAAAAACTAGAAGGAATAAAGAGTAAGACCTACAAATTCAAGGTATAAAGGGAAGATTAAACAGAAAACCGGTTTCTAATTTTAGAGCTAAAGGAATAATTGTTATTAATAAATGTGCTACAGACTTATCTATTTAAAGCACTAAAACAGAGAAACAATAACATAGAGTAACAGATTTTTAAAAATTTTTGTTTTTCTTCTCAAACAAAATTTGTTTCCAATTGTATGCAGAGACCTGTGTTTGAATAAGTACAGTATATATAGAGATGGTCACTACGTGGGGTATATGTGGCATGCATTAGCCAGGCCCACCCGTCAATGAATTGGTGTTCTCTGTTGAAATTGAAAATGTCCAGTTGCCTTTGGGCTGCAAACGTAGAGGGAAGATTTTTAACATAGAAGTAAAAGATAGGATGGGCACAGTGGCTCACACCTGTAATCCCAGCACTTTGGGAGGCCACGGTGGGCAGATCACCTGAGATTGGCAGTTCAAGACCTGCCTGACCAACATGGCAAAACCCCATCTCTACTAAAAGCACAAAAATTAGCCAGGCGTGGTGGTGGGCACCTGTAATCCCCGCTACTCAAGAGGCTAAGGCAGGAGAATTGCTTGAACCCAGGAGGGGGAGGTTGCAGTGAGCTGAGATCACACCACTGCACTCCAGCCTGGGTGACAGAGCAACTCTGTCTCAAAAAAAAAAAAAACATAAAAGATGAAGGAGACATTGATTATTGTTTTCTTTTATGATCAGTTGGTCTAGTAAGCAAAGCGTTCAAAGAGTGAACAACCTTTTCTACATGAACAACACTATAAATGACAACAGTATTGTGTCAAACAGATTTAGATTTGAGTGTTGGCTCTACTACTATGTGGACCTTGAGAAAATTACTTGATCTTCTGAATCTCAGTTTTGCCATCTGAAAATGGGAATAATGTTAGAATCTACCTTAGAAGGTTGATGTGAATAATTAAATGAGATAATGCATATAAAGCATACAATAAGTATGCATTTGTTACTATTATATATAATACATAAAAACATATTTTATTATTGTATTACTATTATTACATACTATTAAAATAGTATTATGAATCCAAAATTCAATACAGAGCATTTTAATGGGTGTATCAGTCTGTTCTCATGCTGCTGATAAAGACATACCGGCGACTGAGTGAATTAATTACAAAGAAAATAGTGGACTTACAGTTCCATGTGGGCTGGGGATACCTCATAATCATGGTGGAAGGGAAAAGTCACGTTTTATATGGCAATAGGCAAGAGAGAATAAGCAGGGAAACTTCCATTTTTAAAATCATCAGATCTCATGAGACTCATTCACTATCAGGAGAACAGTGCAGGAAAGACTCACCCCCATAATTTAATCACCTCCCACAAGGTTCTTCTCATGACACATGGGAATTGTGGGAGTTGCAATTCAAGATGAGATTTGGGTGGGGACACAGTCAAACCATATCAATGGGCATACATAAAAACACCGTATCCACCACCCCCAAAAGAAGTAAATACATGTGTGCAGAGTATTATGCAGGGATCTGGCTGGGAGCAGTAGCTGGGATCAGTGTCTCCTTGTTTGAGTATGTTCTCTTGTTCCATTCCATGGAATAAATGGCATTCTGGAGCCATTGCCACACTTAAGAATTGGGATATGACCTTGGGGTAGGTCCAAGTGTCACACCAACAGTAGCTTGGTTGGTTTGGTTTTAGGAATTATGTTGATGAGGGTGTTGAGGTAATGGTATATAGTACTTTTCAAATGCTTTCTACCATGACCCATAGTAAGAAATACATTTGATATCATGATTTCACACACACACACACACACACACACACACGTTTTACAAGGTAATATTTACTTTCGTGAAGTACCCTCTGATATTTTCTCATCTCTTTTTTCCTGTTCTGTTTCATTTTTTAAAAATGTATTTGGTTGTATCAAATTGATTTCACTTTCCACTAAAGGGTCTCAACCTACAGTTTGAAAAACGTGCTGTAAATAACATCATGTTTTTTACCTTTTTGCCTTCTTCATTAATTTCTCAGCATTTTTGTAATTTTATCTCCAAGTGAAATGGTGCTGTTACATAATAGGTGAATTTTACTGATAGCAGTGAGTTTCTAAGCTGAGCAAGAATTTCATTATGTAGAGATTTTTTAGGGTCATGTCAAGATACTACCTCAGAGGCATAGAATTTGAAAGCAGTGAGAGTTCTGTTAGGACTGAGTGTCAGGCCACAACATCTTGCTGTTTCTTCAGAGGGTTCTGAAACACCTTGGATGCCTACTTGTACTTCCATTCCCTAGGCATCATCATTGACATGAAACACCTTTAGATGACTGACCTGGGCCCTTCAGTTGCTTTCTGTCCCTTTGGTCTGGATAGCCTTTATGACTGCTCCTTGCAGTGCTCTCTAAAGGTGATGAGGAGAAGGAAGCAGAGGGGCTGGGAATCTGCTCATTGTCAGCAGCACCTCATGGCCAGAAACATGCAAGGCAAGCAAGTCTGGATTTTCCCAAACTAAGAGGTATAATACCAACAGGGCCAGTTGGGAAGCTGCCATCAGGGCATGTGACTTAGTGCACCTTACATGTGAAAATGTCTGGGACACAGAGAAACACCTGCCTCTTCTTACTAATCATCCATAGCAGAGAAAATTGTGTCATCATGCAATGTAACAGCTTTGTACATATCTCTTCAGTTAGATCATAAGCCCTTGGAAGTAGGAATAATATGTTTGTTTTTTTTCTATTCCTTTGGAGTAGCATGTACACTGTTCATACTCAACATGGATTGAATGAACAACATGCTGTGGTTGCATTTTCCAGATTTGCTATTTAATTTTAGTTTGTTCTACAATATAAAATGCTGCTTTCCTCCCCTTGCAGTCTGGGTGATTAAACTAGATTTGGAAAGTTTTAGAGAGAAATGTAGAAAAGCTGACAGCTTGCAAATGTGCACAATTAGTTGGTTATCCATAGTGATGGGGATGTCTGAAGTCTTTCTGACGACGTGTATAGAATGTATGAAACTTGTAAGAATTCGAGCAATTCAAAAACTTCTAAATATCTTGGCAATTTAATTTTCAAAATTACAGAAGTGATGAGAGGAACTTATGAGTTGAGAACATTTTTTTGCCAGATTTTCCCCCCTTTTTTCTTAATGGTCCTGAAGTGACTGCAGGAGAAGAATGGACTAGGATGAAAGTGGCCAGTTGGGTTTTTCTTAACATTTAAATAGTTTTAGAAAGGGGTCCTTTTCCAAGTGTAATCTAGGGGGAAAGCAGATTTGCCCCTGAGCTGAAATTTACTTGGCAAGTTGCAGTAAAGATCATGTTTTATGACAGATTTAACATAAATACGTGAGCCATGGGGGCTTTTGTGAAGGGGTGACTGCTGGAGTAGGTCTTCATGTTTTATTTTCCTCATTCGGTTGAGCTCACTTATCTCTAATCATTCTTTAAATAAAAGGGAAATGCTCCTTTCATTTAGTATCCTCTGAACTCAAGAGAAAAACTGTGAAGCTTTGAAAAAGACCCCTAGTCCATAGGCTTCATTAAAAGCAAAGCAAAAGCAGATGCCATGATTACGAGGTTTAGCTGTAATTTCATGTAGACAACAGTAGCCATAACCAAACAATGACCTCATTAGTCATTTAGAAACAGCATTCATGAGGAAAGGTGGATCAGCTACAGCCTGCTGCAGGTGAATGATGGGATCTTATTTACAATACAAATAACTGTCAAGTGCCTTGTGGTTTGAAGAGCCATTCAGAAGAACTCTGATGAAAAACAAAGTGGCCATTTGAATACTAGCCAGCCAGAAGCCTAAGTTCCTTAGGAACAAGGGGCTTGCCAGCTGATTGACTTTGGAATTTTAGGGAGTATCTGAAAGCTTGTGTGTGTGTGTGTGTGTGTGTGTGTGTGTGTGTGGAGGAGGGGCAGAGGTATGTTGTATAACTGAAAAGGGATTCTGAGAACTCATTCATCTAACCAACGTAATCTGAGGAACTACAATGAGTATTATGCTGATTTCATTCATAAAGACATTCAGAAGCCCAGGCTCTTATTGAGTCCTTAAGCTCCTTCAGTTTGGAGCACTCCTCTTCCCCAAGTCCTGTGTCCTCTGGCTTCTTCCCTCCTTAACTACGCATGCTACCCACATCTCCAACCCACCATTCATGGAAAACCCTCTGCCCACCCCTCCCCCTAATTTGGCTGGATTCCTGCTGTTCATTTCCTTTCCAGGACTTACCTCAACCACAAATAAGTATCTGTGTCATTATTTGTTTAAAGTCTACCTTCCTTGTTGGGCGGAAAGCTCCATGCAGGCAAGACCAGTCCTACTCACTGTGTCCTAGAGGTCTAAACAGTGTCAATCAGAGGGCAATATTAAAACATTTAGAGGCCCTGCCACCCTTCAGATCGTGTAAGTAATGCTAAAATGGAATTTATGCACATGGAACTTAAAAGAACTGCTTTTGGATTTAAAGATTTTCTGACTATACAATCCTAGGCACCTACCTGTTGCTCCACTAGAGGTGTGAAAAAGAGCTAGTCTGCCTATCAAGTAATCTAGCACAGGCTTGTCATTGGATAATTTGTCCCAGTTCATATAAGGAGTCAGTGAGAGAGCTGAAATTCCAACTCAGGGCTGACTGATTTCCAAGTCTTCCATCTTCCATCCGACCAAGCAGTAGGAGCGGGAAAGAGAAGGAAAGGGAAAGAAGAGGGAGAGGAGATCTGGTTTCCGCCTTTCTGGGACTGGTTTGTGTGTCTGATGTTGTAAATGTATACCACAGTATTTGGCTTCTTTGTAATCATTCTTTTATTTACTCATTCATATATTTGATATTTTTTATCTACTGTGTGATAGGCTTTGAGAATATAAAGGTGCATAAACTCTGGCCCATGTCTTTGAACACCTGAGTTCGGTGGGAATGACATGGGAGACTCCAAGCACATGGTGATACCACACGGCCACTGATGTGAGAGAAGTAAGAGCCAAGCCTGGAAAGAATCCACTTCTAGTAGTCTGTATCTCCCCTGGTAACAATCATTATTTTAGAACAGTTGAGATACTCTTTAGAAAACAAAAATAACTTGTAGCGTTATTGAGACATCCCTTGATACAAACTCAAACCAAGACGCGTTCGCAGTGCAGATGCACATGTCTACCTTTTATTAAAAATAAACATTCATTATGAAATCTCAGTCCTTTAGCACCAAGAGAAGCATTTACACAGATTCTGCATAAAGATAAAGCTTTTCTCTCTATTTTCTTACCCAACATTTCATTCACATGTGAAAAATTTTGCCACTCCTTTGATTTAAAACATAATGATATACACAAAAATACATTTTCTCCTGTCTCTTACTTACCAATGAATGATTGGAAATGATTTCCCTGATCCACTCTCCCATTTTCTATTGCAATTCTCAGCTCAGTAATGGTACTTCTGTGCCATTGTGTTGTGTGGTGTGGGGATCTTTAACTCATCTTTTTCTCAAGCTTTCTTCTTTCCTATGACAAGAAATCCCATTCATTGAGCAAAAAGCATATCCAGCATCTGATCATCTCTCACTGCCTTGGTGGGTGCCACCATCATCCCTTGTTCTGGGTGCAGCAGGAGCCTTCTAATTGACCTTCCTGCCTCTCCTCCTGCTCACTCATTCTCCTCAGTGTATTCTCCTTCCAAAATTCTGCAGTGACTTCCCATGTCATTCAGAGTAGAAGACAAGGGATCTATAATGGCCTATAAAGCTCTGCAAGGTCAGTCAAGTCAGTGACCTCTCTGATCTCTGCTCCCACTCCCCAACCTCCTTTCCTCCACTCTGGCCACACCTTGACTTCCTTTCATTTCTTTACCCTACTAGGTGAGTTCCTACCTTCAGCCAAACCAGCAGTTCCTCAACTCTGCTTTACTTTTCCTCCAGGAAACTTGTGACAATGTCTGGAGACATTGTTTGGGTCCCACAACTAGGGTGGATGGGGTATGCTGCTGGCAAATCCAGTGGGTAGAGGCCAGGGATGCCGCCAAACATCCTATAATGCCCTGGACAGTTCCCACTGCAAAGAATCATCCAGCCCATAATGTCCATAGTGCCACTGTTAAGAAACTCTGTATTATCTGCATGTCTGACTCCCCCATCTCCTTCAGGTCTGTCCTCAGATGTCACTTTTTCATTGAGGCTTTTCCTGATCATCCCAATTAAATGTACTCCCAACACTCAACCTCCCGACCTTCATTATCCTGCTCTATTTTATATGATTTACTCATATGTTATATTTATTGTTTATTTTCTGCTTCAAGCAGGTGTGTTTGTCTGCTTTGTTTATTCCTGTAGCCCAGCAGAATGCCTGGCAATTGTAAGCCTTCAATACATTCTGTGGCACGAGTGAATTTCATGTTCCTCCACTAGAAGTGAAAGACTTCTAGTGGGGCTTTGGTAAGGTATAAATTTTTCCATCCTCACCTGCAACTCAATATCCTTCTAGGCGTTCTTTAAACGGAAATAATCATCTTAAAACCATCAGTTTGCATCACCTATTGAGAAGTAGTTTGAAGGTCTGGACTTGGGGGTGGGCCAGTTTTTCTGCTGTGTTTTTTGACCTGATCATCAAGCACTTTCAACAAACTTCTGAAATAAGTAAATAATAGCATCAAGAAGCTCTGTTATTTTTCTCTAGGTATAAATAAAAAATACTGTGTATTCAAGCAGTTTCCTTTTCTGTAATTGGTGTGACTATCAGAAAACATTTATTTAATAATTTTATAATTTTTCACCTTTCTTGGACTAAATTATGTTCAAAAATGGCCAATATAGAATATTTACTAATTTAAAACTACAAAATAAAGAGAAAGATTCTTTATCCCACCCATGCTCTTTTTAAAGTATTAATACATATTTTAGTGTTTTGACCTCCTCAGTTTGAAATGTCTCCAGGGATAATAAATTGGTTATTTCCTCTAAAAGTTCAAAAGCTATGATTCTCAGTAGGCCTTTATCATGTTTACAGGTTAATTTTGCTTATTTTCACTCCACAATGCATTTGCTTTTATCAGAAGATGATTTTTACTAAATAGATACCAGTAGAATGTAATTTTTGGCACTTACATTGGGGGCTCTCTAGCCTGTTCTTTTTTTAAGAGAAAAATTTCTCTCTCTAAGGGGGGAAAAAGAACTCATTTGAAAATGTTCGAGTGGCCGGGTGCAGTGGCTCATGCCTGTAATCCCAGCACTTTGGGAGGCTGTGGCAGGTGGATCCTGAGGTCAGGAGTTTGAGACCAGCCTGATCAAGATGGTGAAACCCCATCTCTACTAAAAATACAAAAATTAGCTGGGCTTGGTGGCAGGTGCCTGTAATCCTGGTTACTTAGGAGGCTGAGGCAGGAGACTTGCTTGAACCCAGGACGGGGAGGTTGCAGTGAGCCGAGAGCATGCCATTGCGCTCCAGCCTGGGTGACAGGAGCAAAACTCTGTCTCCAAAAAAAAAAAAAAAAGAAAATGTTCAAAAGAAGATAGTGCTTATTCTCATAATTTTGTAAGTATTTACCTTCAGAGCTCATCATTCCCCTGCCCCCCAACCTGTTTTCATTCACACTTAACTTGCTCATTACACAAGGAGACTGGAAGTCCAGTTCAAGGAAACCACACATTCTCAAGTAAATTACAGGTTTGAAGATGATAGAAATTTGTTGTCTGGGCACACACTCTGGTTCCTTTCTTTTCGTCCAAACATGTAATATTGACTGGATGTTTAGTTGTTTAAAGGGTGTTCTTTCTGTATGTGTCTCTCTTAAACCTAATGAAACAAAAATATGGGATTCATTGTTTTCTTTGTTTTGATGGCACAGTAAGGTTGGTTGCGACACAAGGGAGGGAAACTGGGAAGCGGCTTTTTACTTTTAAGCACAGCTTTAAAAATAAATCTTCAGACAAATGCTCTGGAGACATCTCAACAAATGCCTTGTGATCTTCAGCTGAACTGTCGAGTTATTTTTTCCCTCCTCCCCACTTTTTAAACATCAGTAGCTTTTCTGCTTTTCTGTAAAACAAACATAGCCAATTTTGGGGGGAATCAGTAATTACAGATGATTTTCATTATGATTTCTCTTTTCTGTGTTAAACAAAAAAAACAGACACCAAGACAAAACCTCTTCTTACTTTCATGAGATTTGAATGTGTCTAAACGAATTGTTAATAACTCCATAGGGCCCCTCAGTGTTCCAGAAGATGAGTGTGGACAATCTTACTTTTCTCCTTTTACCTTAATTTCTTGATTTTTACCCTCATTCATTTATAAAATGACTTTCCTTGACTAAGATTGGTAAGAAGACAGGTGCTTTAAAATACTGAAATGATTAAAAAATTATGTTATAGCAAAATCACAGGTCTGGGAAAGAAGTCCCAGACTTCCTAGGGCTAACTTCTTTCGCAGAATAAAAATGACTAGAGTGTTATACAGAATGGGAAGAAGTGGATTATTTGCATATATATGTATACTTTATAATGACTTGTATCTATAACTTCCTTGATCTGATGATAACCAGTATTTTGTTAGGTTGTCTCTGGAGTACAAACTATGCATTTGGTACAGGGACTGAAGTATTGTATGTCTTTTATATACCAGAGTGACATATATATATTATTAATATATTTATGACCCAGTGCCCCATACATGTGCAATTAGAATGATTTTTGAGAGTTCCTGTATGGTTCATTTTTCTGAAATAAACTAAAAATTATATCATGAAAATGTTCACTGAACAATAGCAGAAAGACACAAAAGATATCAGATCATCTTTCTAAAACTTTAGAATACCAATATAAACTACAAGACAGAGACGAGCCACACAGTGGGAATTGTGTAATGAATAGTAGGCATTAGGCTAAGGTACTTGGAGGAAGATTTTGTGAAGCCCAAGGAGGCAAGAACCAAGTGAAAGGTACTCAGCTTTTATCAGTATGAGTGACCTTAAGGAAAAAAATATGACTAGATCTGTTTCCCCAGATGGTACACTAGCTTAGTTATTCAGAAAGGAGAAGTACAAGTTTTTTAAATGGATCATGTTCAGGAACAAAAATCAGGTCTCTTTTTCCGTTCCTATGGTGACATATGCCAGAAAATAAGAGTTGATTCCCAGTCTGATCTGTCTGCAGATGCATGGTTTCTTTCTTTAGCCAGCTGTAGCTAATTGCATGAGGGCCGCCTCTTGTGCTGAACATGAAAAGGAAACCTGTAATTTATTGCAACAGACCATACCATTTCTGCTGTACAACTGTCTTTTCCTTCATGTCAATGAGTGGATTTCTTATGGTACATTGGCAGCTCAGAGACTGGAAAACAGCATTAGCTGGAGACAGAAAGAGAGAGAGAAAAAAAAGAGTTTCAGAATCTCTTCGTGTACTTTACACAGAGCTCAATTAAAGAATAAACTGGAAACAATTTCCCTTTGCCATCTGCCAGGGGCATTTTTTTTTCTATTGTTTATATGTAGTTCTTTGATTCAACTATACTGACTTACTAAGATACAAGCACATGTTACGTGTGACATTCAGTATAGGATTAGTTTCTATTGAGCAATCACCCTTGCATGCCCAAGGAATTGTCTAAGGAAGATTCCCCCGCTGAAAGTAGAAGAGGGTCACTCTGTCCTCTGGCACCCCATCCTCCCCATGGGCCTTTCGTGATCTTGAGCCTCTCAAGAGTTCATCTAGATACAAAATAGGCATGAAATAACTCAATCTGAAGCTCGTGCACTGGATCTGGTTATTGAGGTGTTTACTAAAAATTTAGTTCCTAATGAACTGGTCTCCTCCCTGCCTTAAGGCCCACTTGTAAATGCTTGTCAATGTGATGTTCTTCTTTCGTTGAGTGGAAATCCAAATTAAAAGCCATTCTATTTTGCAGCAATGGAAAGAAACAAGTTGAGAAAGTTCCATGTATGTTTTCCAGTTGACTCATGGCCCCCGTCAATAGTTCTTTTGTGTGAGGGTGGCAAGTTTTCCCTGGATGCTCTCACAAGCTTGAAGAAGGGAGTGTGGGGACACTAATCCCCAGATAGTGGAATGGAAACTCCACGAGGGGCTCTAAAGTGGGCCTTTCTAATTAGGTCAAGTGCATGCAGTACTTGGAGCCATACACGCTGGTTGACTTTTATCCCCACATTTGTGCCCACGCACCAAGCTCAAACTACCCTACCTAATTAAGTATATGGTTCCTAACTAAGGCCACCCATCTGCCTATGACTATGTCACCTGGCAGTGGGGATGCTCCCTGAGGTCATTTCCAATTGATCACTTCTTCCCACTGGAATGTGAATCAATGAGAAATAACCCAGTTTGCTTGTGTAACTTCAAGAAGCAAATCTAACTACATTTTTTTTGTTCTTGTACATTATTAAACAATGATATCACTGAGAAAATCAATAAATGATATCCATCTAAGTAATGAAAAATAACTGAATGACACATTAAAACATGTTAAAGGGGAAAATGCCAGTTGAAACATACATGTATATATGAACCAAATATATGTATGTGTGTCTGTATGTGTACACACACACAAGTGTATACACACACGGACACACATACATATGTGTATACACACACACAGACACACATACATATATTTCAGGAGTCAGTGGTGTTTAATCAGATGAATATCTGCTAACTGGAAAAATACGGTAGGATCATGTACATCCCAATTTACAGGATTATTTTATTCTTTGTGGAAATAAGGAGTAAAGAAGGGACTTTTCTAAAATCTCAAAAAGTGAATAGTGACCAATTTTCCAACCACAACTCCACAAATAAACTTCTGTTTTTGATGACTTATACCACTTTTCTGTAGGGAAGTAGTTTCCCTCCCCAACCCTCCCCCACACACATGACATATTGCCCTTAAACCAGAAAAAAGGGATTCATAATGCAAAATCACACAACCATCTCTGCCTATGACAATATGTATGAATATAGAAAGTCTAGAATTGTTATACTTTTACTAAATTCTCTTTATATTCAAACTATTTTGGCAAGAAATTCACTGTTTTCATATTAGAAAAGTTAAAATATAGAGAAAGTACACTATGCCACACAGTTATTAAAATGTTCCCTGTGAAGTGCTCTTGGAATAAATCAGATGTAAATAGGCCCCCTAAGAGCTTTAATTCCCAGAAAAGGTACATTTTTACTGTTTCTCATATAAAAACGTAAAATATTCATTTAATTTTTATAAACCTTTGGAAAATTAACATTATGCACTTTACTTTCTTTTTTTTTTTTTTTTTTGAGACGGAGTTTCGCTCTTGTTACCCAGGCTGGAGTGCAATGGCGCGATCTCGGCTCACCGCAACCTCCGCCTCCTGGGTTCAGGCAATTCTCCTGCCTCAGCCTCCTGAGTAGCTGGGATTACAGGCACGCGCCACCATGCCCAGCTCATTTTTTGTATTTTTAGTAGAGACGGGGTTTCACCATGTTGACCAGGATGGTCTCGATCTCTTGACCTCGTGATCTGCCCACCTCAGCCTCCCAAAGTGCTGGGATTACAGGCTTGAACCACTGCGCCCGACTGCACTTTACTTTCAAATATATTCTCTGAAAAGCTTTTCAAGAATTGCCTTTAAGACTTCAAAAATTATATTTAATTAAATTGTGTTTAATTCAAGAATATATTTATTTTCTTGAGGTTATGAATAGAATTTGTTCATTTTCACAGTTTGTGAGAACACTCTATATTATTGTTTTTGTTGGTATTGGGGTTCTTGAAATGACTGTTTAGTCCAGGACTAAATATGGTTCTTCTTAGGCAGATTAATCCATCAATATCTGTTTATCCTCAAGGCTGAAATAAGAAATTTTTCCTTGACATTAAGAAATTTCAGTTTTATTTGGAAGCCAACACTAATCACTCAAAATACCAGAGAGCATAGTGCAGTGCTATGCTGTGAGGTCCAAGATTTAGGTGTTGTGAATCACCAGCAGAACAGAGGCTAAATGGGGGCTGCAGTAATTAAGGAAAGATTCGCGGAAGAAATGAATGTGATTCCTCATGATTGACTGGGGTAGTAGGGTGCCTACAGATGCCCAGAGGTTCAAGAGACTTTTGGGTCATGTTAGTTTTCCTAAGGCAATGATTTATACATATACCAACAACTGGAACCTTGTGAAAACTTGCGAAAGGATTGATAGCTCTATATATTAGATTAGTGCAAATGTAATTGTGGTTTTTACCATTGAAAGTAATGGCAAAGAGAGAAAAATAGAAGTAGAGGAAAGAAAAGATATTTGTTTAGTCCTTCAATGCCAGACCCTGGCCTGGGGAGCTTTGTTAATGTGTATTATACTCAGTATTCACAGTGACCCAGTAAGAGTTTATTGTCCACATTCTACAGATGAAGGTGCCAAGGCTCAGGGGTTCAATTACCTTGCTCATGATTACGTGGCTATTCACCATTGGAGCCAAAACTTGAACTTCATAAGTCCCATCCCCAATTCCACGTTCTTTTCTCTATCGTGTACTATTTTTTGCAAGATTTTTTTGGGAAAAATTTTAGCCTTTGCAGTAGAGAGGAATTTTTAAATATATAGTGGCATATAATTGATGTATAAATTATAGCTTGGTCCAACTTTACAAATAAATTAATTCATAAAATCCTTAGACCAAAATTCATCTTTAGAGTCTGTTTTGATTTTGGTTTCTAAAAATGGGATGTCTTTCCTATTTTGAAAACAACTATCTAATTTGCACTAAGCAAGAGATAATGAGAATATGTCTATGAAAAGAAGCTATTTAATGATAGAAACGTAGGGAGAGATCATTCTGCAGAGAGAGGTGACTCAGTGTCTAGGCCCAGTGTAGCCACTCCATATCTGAGTGACCCAAGACATGAACCCTAAACTGGGACTCAGCCTTCTTATCCCTTTTCATTCTAATCACCTCTCCACACTCCTTTTCTCTATTCAGATTGCTTACAGAAGAGAAGTCCTTAGAGACACTCAGTGTGCATAAATATCTATGAGGAACTATTATGGAATAAGAATAAATTAGTGAACAAGATGTTGACTTTGACCAAAACCATGATTCTAATAAGCTTAATTTCAATGATAGATTTTGGGTTCAATTGTAACGTCAACCCACTGAGTTTTTCTGACTTCTAGTTTATGTGACAGAACTAACTATTCCTTGATCTTTCTTTCGACCTAGGGCAGGAAGAATACCTCAATAGTGCCATGGTAGCTTCAGCTGATGATGCCAGGCAGCTGTACTAGGGCGTTATATTGATGCCATATGAATCTGGAAACTAGCCAGCCAGTGCTCCTGTGGGGCAGATACCTGAAGGCAAGGAGTTCTATTCTATGTGGCAATAAAACATCAGGCATATTTATAGCTTGAGTTGAATATATTAGGCTACATGGGGTACAAGCATTCAAACTTCCCCCTGAATTATTTATTTCGGGGTGGTTTTAGGGTAGGGCTCAGACACAGCAGACACATTTTCAGCTTTACCTATATACCTTGTACTTGCAAGTTAATCAGCATGGACAGATAAGGATAAGTAGCCACTGATGGTTATAGATGGCAAAATGTACCATGAAGTTGGTACTTACAGCCACCCACCAACCCTGCCCACATCAAAGTCATGAGGGCACTTTGGTTTCATAGCCCTTTTCATTGCTCTGTTACTGTGACAGAGGTTTCTGTGGTTAAAATCGGATGGTGTATTGCCACTCACCCTTTCAGGATAAGCTGCCCAGAACTTTAAAGAACTGAATAGCCCATTAGAGTACCAGTGATCTAATTCTGTCGTTCAATGGTCCACACCAGTGACTTTTACTGACACACTGTGTCAAAACTTTTCAAAGCAAACACAGATTTTAGGTTTGAGATAAGTCACAGTCATCTTTTAAGAAAAAAAAAAATTCCCTCAAAGGTAACCACCGTGTCTGTTTGTTTCTTCCCTCTTACACCCTTTGCAAGGCCATGTTGTCCTTTGTGCTGCTGTGATATACACCCATGGCATGTTGGCATTGTTTTTTCATGTGGTGCTGGAAACTCCCAGATTCCCAGCTGGCCCTTCCTTGCAATTTAGTCCCCTTTATGAAACATGTTGTTCTTGCCAGAGTTAAAACAAAGCAACACACAGAGCAGAAGAATATAAGGCACTGGGTCAGAGTAAACAAATGAACCAGTCACTAATCCAGTCTCTATTTTTGTCACACACACACATACACATATATATTAGTCTATTCTCATGCTGTTAGGCAGAAATACCTGAGACTGGGTAATTTATAAAGAAAAGAGGTTTAATTGACTCACAGCTCCTCATGGCTGAGGAGGCCTCCGGAAACTTATAATCATGGTGGAAAGCACCTCTTCACAGAGTGACAGGAGAGAGAATGAGTGCCAAGCAAAGAAGGAAAAACCCCTTATAAAATTATCAGATCCTGTGATAACTCATTTACTATCATGAGAACAGCATGAAGGTAACTATCCCCACGATTCAATTACATCCCACTGGGTCCCTCCCATGACATGTGGGGATTATAGGAACTACAATTCAAAATAAGATTTGGGTGGAGACACAACCAAACCATATCATTCCACCCCTGGCTCCTCACAAATCTCATGTCCTCACATTTCAAAGCACAATCATGCCTTTCTAACAGTCACCCGAAGTCTTAGTTCATTCCAGCATTCACCCAAAAGTCCAAATCCAAAGTCTCATCTGAGCAAGGCAAGTCCCTTCTGCCTATGACCCTGTAAAATCAAAAGCAAGTTAGTTACTTCCTAGATACAATGGAGTACAGGCATTGGGTAAATACACCCATTGCAAATGGGAGAATTGGCTAAAACAATGGGACTACAGGCCCTATGCAAGTCTGAAATCCAGTGATTTCCGTTGTCTCCATGTCTCACATCCAGGTCACACTGATACAAAAAATAGGCTCCTGTGGCCTTGGGAAACTCTGCCCCTGTGGCTTTGCAGGGTACATACAGCTCCCCTTCTGGCTGCTTTCACAGGCTGGCATTGAGTGTCTGCAGCTTTTCCAGGTACATGGTGCAAGCTGTAGGTGGATTTACCATTCTGGGGTCTGAAGGATGGTGGCACTCTTCCCACAGCTCCACTAAGCAGTGCCCCAGTGGGGACTCTGTGTGTGCACGCTAGCCCCACATTTCCTTTCCTCACTGCCTTAGCAGAAATTCTTCATGAGAGTTCCACCCCACACCAAACTTCTGCCTGGACATCCAGCCATTGCCATGCATCCTCTGAAGTCTACATGAAGGTTCCCATACCTCAATTCTTGACTTTTGTGTACACACCAGCTCAACACCACATGGAAGCTGCCAAGACTTGGGGCTTGCACTTTCTGAAGCCACAGCCTGAGCTGTACCTTGGCCCCTTTAACCATAGCTGGAGTGGGACTTGGGGCACCATGACCCTACACTGTACAAAGCAGCAAGGCCCTGGGCCAGGCTAACAAAACCATTTTTTACTCCTAGGCCTCTAGGCCTGTGATGGGAGGGGCTGCCGTGAAGATCTCTTACATGTCCTGGAGACATTTTCCCCATTGTCTTGGCAATTATTATTTGACTCCTTGTTACCTATGCAAATTTCTTCAGCTGGCTTGAATTTCTTCTCAGAAAATGGGTTTTTCTTTTCCACCATATTGTCAGGCTGCAAATATTCTGAACTTTTATGCTCTGCTTCCCTTTTAAACATATGTTTCCATTTCAAACCATCTCTTTGTGAATGTGTAAAGTGGAATGCTTTTAAGAGTACCTAAGTCACCTCTTGAGTGCTTTGCTGCTTAGAAATTTCTTCTGCCAGATATCCTAAATCATTTCTCTCAAGTTCAAAGTTCCACAGATCTCTAAGGCAGGGGCAAAATGCTGCCAGTCTCTTTGCTAAAGCACAGCAAGGGTCACTTTTATTCCAGTTTCTAGCAAGTTTCTCATCTCCACCTGAGACCACCTCAGCCCGGACTTAATTGTCCATATCACTGTCAGCATTTTGGTCAAAGCCATTCAACAAGTCTCTAGGAAGTTCCAAACTTTCCCACATCTTCTTATCTTCTTCTGAGCCTTCTAAACTGTTCCAAACTCTGCCTGTCACCCAGTTCCAAAGTTGCTTCCACATTTTTGAGTATTTTTATGGCAATGCCCCATTCCCAGTACTAATTTATTGTATTAGTTTGTTCTCATGCTACTATGAAGAAATATTTGAGACTGAGTAATTTAGAAAGAAAAGAGATTTAATAGACTCACAGTTCTGCATGGCTGGGGAGGTCTCAGGAAACTTACAATCATGGCAGAAGGTACCTCTTCACAGGGTGGCAGTAGAGAGAATGAGTGCCGAGCAAAGGGGACAAAGCCCTTTATAAAACATCAGATCTTGTGAGAACTCACTCACTGTAATGAGAACAGCATGAGGGTAACTGCCCCCATGATTCAATTACCTCCCAAAGGACCCTCCCATAACACATGGAGATTATGGGAACTACAGTTCAAGATGGGATTTGGGTGGGGACACATCCAAACCGTATTAGCATATATTCTTCTGACTGTCTTTTGGCACTGGACTTTTGCAAGATAGGGCATATAGTACTTTGGACAGACAAGGTAGCATTGTAATTTTTAAAAAAATTTGAAGGAAACAAAGGAAAAACTGTACCATATCAAGTAAAGAAACAATTATGGTTAGTTATGATTTTTCATTATCAATAATTTTTTTAAGTAATTAGAAAAGTCAAACTCCCATACTATTTGTTACCCTTTCATCAGGTCTGACCTTAGGTTGCTTCTTCTCCCACATAATGGCTCTATTAGCTGGTACATACAGCATAATCCCAGCCTCTTTGCAATGAATCCAGCCTCATGCTACCATAAGGTACTAGGTAAACAGTTATCAAATTTATAGTACTTTGCTGGGCTGGTGAATTAAGATTGCCTGGAGAGATTTTCTACAATAGAGATGTTTAGATCCCTCTTTATCTAACGAAAGGATTGTACTGATTGTATTTAATAAGGTAAAGGGCTACCTTTAGCCTAAGGTACCCTACTGTGTAAAGTTCTCATCTTTTTATATGTACTGTCTTAGTTTTACCATTACCAATCAGAAGAAAGAAACTTGTTTGGATAACCAATTTAGAGGCGCTTCTTTGAGGAGACTTCCAAAGAATGTTAGTAATATTTAATGCCTTTTTGAGAAGTGGGCATGTTTTATTTTATTTTTGTTATAAGCTTCCTAATAGCAACAATAGGCCTCAGAGACTAAGTTGTTGGACATTTGCTGACCTTGAAGCCAATTCTTGGCTTCCTCCATTTTTTTAATGCTGCTGCTGATCTAGAAACTCCTCTTTAGCAACTGCTATTAAAAATGCTTGAATTCTTTCTTTTCAAGGGCTACTACTTTTTTGTGCTTCCATATAAAAAAGTCTAGAAAGTTTGGTTAAATGGCGACTTCATCCAAAGGCAACTAAAATTAACCCTAAATTTTAAAGATTCCAACAATGTAACAATTTCTGTATCAGGAAACATTCTTCCTTGATTTGGTCCTCTCCATCAATATCTCTAGCTGCTTGGCCTGTGTTATTTTGTCATATGTCATTTCTCACCTGACATATTAGATTTTTATTTTGTTTATCCCTCCCACTCACCCCACTAGAATGTAACCTCCATAAAAGCATAAAAGCAAGTGTTTGCTTTTCTGCTCTATTGCTCTATATGGTGCCTAGCAAATATTGAATGCTTGGTAAGTGCTTTTTGAAGATTTGAGCAATTCAACAAAAGCAACAACAAATGTAACAATTTATTTGCCTTCCCTGAGAGGAAGGTAATTAATATCAGCTCTGGTGGCAAGTCCGTTGCTAGAGTATTAATTTTGATTTTTCAATAATTTTTGAGGTTTTTTTTTTTTTTATTGTGTGACTATACAGGACTAAGTCTTATTTTCTAGCAAACTAACCAAATTTCTACACCCAAATGTCTATTTCCTTAAGGTGGTACTCTTGAGAGAATATATATCTATTCAAATAATGCTTAGAATATTTTTGGGAACATCTCTTTGAAATCACCTTCGCATCTTTTGTCAGCTGCGTAAAGTAATTGATCTCATTTCTTAAAAAAAAAACCTCATATTAATTTTTGAATAGGCAATACAGTTACATAAATGTATATTTAGACTACAAATATTTGAGAACATTTCAGATGTCTTTTTTTTATTGATTTTTAATTCAATCCCATAGTAGAAAACATAATTTGTATGATTGATTGGAATACTCTTACATTTAGTAAGACTTGTTTATGCTCCAGAATATGGTCTATCTTAACAAATATTCTGCTTACACTTAAAAAAATAAATGTATATCTGCTCTTATTAGGTGTAGTGTTGTATAAATGTCAGTCAGATTATTTTGTTTGATAGCATTGTTCAAATCTATATTCTTACCAATATTTTGCCACTTTGTTCTATTAGTTATTGAGAGAAGGTCACGAGAAATCTATGACTTTCACTGTAGATTTGTCTATTTCATATGGAAGTCCTATCAGTTTTGCTTCATGTAGTTTAAGCCTCGGTTTTTAGGTGCAGAAATGTTTAGAATGTGTTTATATAAATCCTTTAATACATTGCTATTATTTTGCTTTAAACAATTATCTTCCAAAGAGATTTAAGCAATGAACAAATCTTTTAGATTTAGCCACATGGATACTATTTCCAATACTCATCGTTCTTTTTGGTAGAGCCAGATTTCCATCTTTTATTCTTTTCTGTTCTGCCTAAATGACTTTCTTTTAATATATATATTTTTGTAGTACATGTCTGCTGGTGATTAACTCTTTCTGCTTTGTGGATGTGAAAAAGTGGGGTTTATTTCCCACATTATTTTTGAAAAATGTTCACTGGGTTCAGAATTCTAGTTGATTTTTTTTCTTTCAATAGAGATATTTCTCTACTATCTTCTGGCTTGCATTTTTTTTGCAAGACTACCTTTTTCCTCTGAGTACATTTAAGATTTACTTTTGGTCACTGGTTTTAAGTAATTTTATTATGATGTCCTTTATAACTGTATTCATGTTTCCTGCATGTGAGGATTCTTGGATCTGTGAGTTTGAAAATTTCATCAAAGTTTGAACATTTCAACCATTTCTCAATTTTTTTCCCTACCTTCCTCCTCATCTGCTTCTGGGACTCCAGTTGTGTATATATTTGGCTGATGCCGTTTTTTCCCCAGAGTCTTGCTCCCTGTGTTTCATTTTGGATAACTTCTATTGTCAAGTCCACCAAGCCTTTTTTTCCTGCAGTGTCTAATCTGATGTTAATCCCATCTAATGTATTTTTCATCTCAGAAATGTATTTTCATTTCTAGAATTTTGATTTAGGTTCTTACATATTTCTACTGATCATTCTCAATCTTTCCTCTAGCTTCTTGAGTAAAAAAGTTTATAATTAGCTGCTTTAATGTTCTTTCTTACTAATTGTATTATCTGTATAATTTCTGGGTCAGTTTCAATTAATTTATTTTTCTACTCATTATGGGTCATATTTTCTTTCTTCTTTATATGCCTGACAATTATTGATCATGTGTTAAACATAGTGAATTTTACTTACCTATGTGATGGATACTTTTTTTACTTCTGTAAATATCCTTGAACTTTCTTCTGGGATACAATTAAGTTATCTGAAACATTTTGAATTTTTTAGGATCTTGCATTTAAGCTTTGTTACAGGAGATCAGGACAACATTTATTTTAGGGCTAACTCTTATCCAATACTTCTGGGTATTCTAGCTGACGCTCCTTGAATTATGAGGTTTTTCATTCTGGATAATGAGAACAGAAACTATTCCTGGTCTTATGTAATCTTAAATGAATGTTCTCTCCAGTCATTTTGGGTGGTTCTTTCTCTAGCCTTGAATAGCTTCCTCACAAACATGTGCTAATCATTACCCAGGTGAAGATTTAAGAGGACGACTCTGCAGATTTCCATAACATTCTCCCTCTATATAACACAGCAATGCCTATAAACAAGACTGACTGATTAGACTGTGACTACTTCTCTCTGTGCTCCTGTCTTGGTTTCCCAGAAATATTTACCTTAACCTTCAACTCTACAGTCAATATTTCTTGTTCTTGCTTTCAACTTGATGTCACTGGATTCTTTCAAATCTATAGCATCTCCAGTTTGTCTGTGTGTTTGTTTGTTTGTTTGAGATAGCATCTCATTTTGTCACCCAGGCTTGAGGGCAGTGGCATGATCTTGACCCACTGAAGCCTCAACTTCTGGAGCTCAAGTGATTCTTCCTCCTCAGCCTCCCAAGTAAGTGGGACTACAGATGTGTGCTAGCATGCCTGGATAATTTTTGAATATTTTGTAGAGACAATTTCACCTGTTGCCCAGGCTGGTCCGAAACTCCTGAGTGCAAGCAATCGTCCTACCTCAGCCTCCCAATGTACTGAGATTACACAGTGGCATGAGCCACTGTGCCCAGACAACATCTCCATTTGGATTGAAAGATTTTTATTACTGCAAGGAAATTAGACATTTCTCTTATTTTCCCTGATTTCTGGATGATTTTTCTTTGGATTTTGTACTTAGAAAAACATACAGATTTTCTAAGAAGTGCCACAATGGAATTCCCACACAATTTCACATTCTCCCTTGCAGTTAACCTTGGCCACATGAGTAAGTATATGATTAGAAATAAATCATCCAACTTCATTTTTAAAATGAAGCCACTTTATCTGGCCTTCCTTTATGTCCCCCTTATTGCAAGTGTGGGGCTGATGAGTCATTGTAGATAATGCTGGTGAAAACAGCACATTACAAATATCCAGGCCACAAGGTAGACAGAACTGAAGTCCCTAGATGGCCTTATGGAGCAGTTTCCCTGCAATTCTGGAATGTCCATTTCTGGATAGTTTTATAAGAAAATTTTTTATTTCATTTAAGTAACTATGTTTTGGAATCTCTTTGATGTAGCAGCTTAGACCCTAATTAATACAATAGGTGTATTAATCCCTTTATAGTTACTATTAAGATAAATTTAATCTTAGTCCTGGCATACTATTTTACATTTTTTTAAAAAAACAAACAAATTTATCCATGTAGCTCATTTGTTAGTTTGTGTATGGACCCACAGTTTTTTTATGAAGGCTTGTAGTTTTGTGTTCACTGATCACCTTTATAACAATTCCCCGCTTTTTAAAAGCTTACAATATTTTTTTGCAGTTGTATCATTCCTATTTTATCAAATCATTTACATTCTATTTTGTCCCTGTCAAATATATTAAATGTTTGTTTTCTGTGCAACCATCACAGGTTTTCCTGCTATCCTTTTGTTGGCTGTAGTTCATTCTTTAATAGTCTCCTCAAAAAAGACTCATGGGGAAAATATTCTTTCAGTTCTCAAAAGCTGTTTGCATCCTTCATACTTGCTGACTGTCAGGTCTCAGGAGCACATTTTCTTTTGTTGAAATTGGCAAGAGTTATTGATCTGATATCTTTTGCATGGAATATTGCAATAAGCCCGTTTTTCCTCCTTTATCAGTGAGTTCTTTCTGCCTGGCTGTGCAAAGAATTCTCTTTTTATTTGAAGGCCAATAACTTTATCATGATACGTTATAGTATCATTACTCTGGATCTGTTATTTCTGATACATACTTTAACTGCATAAAAAGTTTCTTCAGTTAAATCTTTCGATTTTTGTCATGTTCCACTATGTTTTTCCTTCTTCTGGAACGCTAATTTTGAGTATGTTTGATTTTCTTCTATATCTATTATTTTTATATTGTTCTTTAAAAATTTGTTTTATGTTTCTGACTTTTCTAGTGTCTATGCTCTATGTACCTTAACTATGTTTTCCACAAGGTTCATTCTTCTATGTCTTGATTGGAAGAAAAGGGCATTACTAGAAGTGATGTACAAAGAGAGAGCAAAAGAAAGTAGCTCAGACGAAAGGAAGATAAAATTAAGGTAAAGATGATGGAGTGTGGGAATGCAGCAGGAATGGTGAGAATCCTAATTCTTAATGTTTATCTCTTCCTACCTTATTATCATAACCTTAGAACTTTGCCAACCTTCCCAGGGGCCCATAAAGTTAGCCCAAAATTACCATTATAATTTAGACTCACTTTCTTAGAGGTTGTAATAGAACATGCCAATTTTCAAAATGAAAATGAGTGGGAGATCATATTTTGGTTTTGAATATACCAACCATCCTTTTTATCTTTAGGAATTATATAAGGATAGAACATTCCTTCAGGGAGAATAAGAAGGACAATAATAAGAATGGGGTCTATACATGTAATTCATGTGTACATATCTTCTTTTTTTTTTTTTTTTTTTTTTGAAACGGAGTTTCACTCTTGTTACCCAGGCTGGAGTGCAATGGTGCGATCTTGGCTCACCACAACTTCCACCTCCTGGGTTCAGGCAATTCTCCTGCCTCAACCTCCTGAGTAGCTGGGATTACAGGCACGCGCCACCATGCCCAGCTAATTTTTTTTGTATTTTAGTAGAGACGTGGTTTCACCACGTTGACCAGGATGGTCTTGATCCCTTGACCTCGTGATCCACCCACCTCGGCCTCCCAAAGTGCTGGGATTACAGGCTTGAGCCACCGCACCCAGCCCATATCTTCTTTAGAGATAAAAGAAGAAAATATTTATAGCGTCATTAAACTAAACCAAGGATATAATTTAAAACCCTCACACACTTATTGCTCAAGTGAGTCTATTTGTTGTTAGAGCAATGACCTGGGAGGCAGGGTCATGTGGACAGATTTAAACCATGCACCACATTTCTTTACATAGCAGGGAGCTAGTAGAAATCATATATCACCTCAAGTTATCTGAAAGCAATTTGAGGTAAACCAAAGAAAATGGTTTTACATTTGAAATATTCAACATTGACATACTTACAATTGCCCATGATTCAGGTGATTCATAAATAATGGTTCTTACTATGCAATAAGATTGAGACAGCCAAAAGCAAAACTATTTCATCACAAGTGACATAAATTTCAACTAGTCTTCGAAAAAAAAAAAAAAACTTATATTTTTAATAGGGATTTCAAAGTTCATTCCCAATCTAAATATTTTCTGTTCTCCGAGAGCATTTCTATACACAGTCCTTTATTGTTCCTTTGCTTCTTTATTTGTTTGACAAATATTCATTGAGGATCTACTGCATGTAATGCTGTGGGGCCAAATTAGATAAAGCCCTTGTCCACATGAAGTTTATATTCTATTATGAGAAACAGAACAAGGAGCCAGCCAGCCATCTGATGTTAGCTTTGTACTCAGAATAACATGCCTGGATAGAAACAGAGCTATGGGAGAGGGAGTATTGTCTCAGATAACATGGTCAGAGGAGATTTCTCTTCTCGAGGGAATGAGCAATGTCTTGAATGAGGATAGCTGGGAAGTGTGTTTCTGGCAGAGGGAACCCTAGTGCAAATCCCGACATGTGGGAACATACTAGATATTCGGGGTATAGCCAGGAGGCTGCACAGGCTAAGAGAGCAAGTGCCATCAGAGAGTTGAAGAGGTTGGAGGAGCCGGCATGGGTCATGGAAGATCTTGCAGGCCATGACAAGTGCTGTGAATTTTATTCCATGGAGATAATGGATTTGTATTTATAAGAAGACACTGAGAGGTTCTGAGCAGAAGAGTGACATGACATAATTCACATTCCAAAGATGGTGGAGATAAGAGGTGATGAGCATTGTTCAGCTACAGGTCATGTTTTGAGGATTACAGCCAACAGGATATACTGTTAGACTGAATGTCATTGTATGAGAAAGAGAACAGTCTAGGACAACTCCTGTTTTTGACCTAAAAGCATGGTTGAATTTGGGAACCATTCACTGAGAAGCTGAAGATGGAAGAAGGGGTTGGATGACAGGCCTTGAACGAGTTGAGTTATGACATGTTAAAGTGAGATACCTATCAGATACTAAACAGGAGAGGTTAAGTAGACAGTCTGATGTCAAGGAATTCAGTGGAGGGTTCAAGGCTGAAGATAATAATCTGGGAGTTTCTTCCTATACAGGCTATCTAAAGCCACGGGACTAGACAAGGTCACGTAAGATGTGAACTTAGGTAAAAAAAAAAAAAAAGATGACGTACAAGGATTGAATCCTGGGACATGACACCTTAGCGTTAGGAAGAAGAGGTGAGTTCCACATCAAAGGCAGCAGAGTAAGAAAACCAGGAGGATGGCACCAGAGAAACCAAGGGAGAAAAAAGTTTTAAGAAGACCGGAGCAGCTTTTTAAAAGTCTGAAAAGTTTAAAAGTACGTAATTGCACTACGGTTATAAAAGATAATATTGTAAGATGAAGCTATCTGAAAGGTACACAGGAGCCCTCTGAACTACTTTTGCAACTTCTGTGAGTCTAAAAGTATTTCAAAGCAGTCATTTAAAAAAATAGTTAAAAGCAGTTTTAAGAGGAGGAGCAAACAAATGCTGCTGAGAAATCGGTGAAGAAGAGGACTTGGAGTTGAGTGTTTAATTTGGCAACGTGGAGCTCATTCATTAATGGCCGTGCTAAGAGCAATTTCATGGAGTAGTGAGAACACAAGTTTGATGTGAGTGTTTTCAAGAGAAAATGGGAAATGAGGATGTCAAGACAGTGAGTTTAGACCATTTTTGGGAGCATTTTTACTATAAAGGAGAACAAAGAAATAATGTAGTATGTGGAGGTACAAATAGGGCCAGGGAGCATTTTAAAACACAGTTAAAAGTTGAACTTCCTGTTGCTTAAGTCTGTATATTTCACTAACCAGTATTTTTTTTAATTGTAATTTGTTAAATCATTTACTTCTGTATTAGCTAATAATAGAATTTTATTTTGCCATTCATGAGTTTTCTTCTACCCCTCTATATTGTAATTTAATTAGTTTCTTTAAACTTAATTCCCTGGATTTCATCCTGTTATCCATCACTTTTTGCATCAGTTTGCATCACTCAAAGTACTTGTCTGGTGCTGTCTTCCATGAGCTATTTTCTGTCCAAGAAGATATATAGCTAACTCTTCTCAACAATTTTAGAACTCCAAGAACATTCTAACCTTTGCATAGACATGAGATTCAGATTTGTGTGCTTGTGTGTGTGTTCAGTAGTTAGTCAACAAAATTCATTTAGGAGCCACTGTGGAAGGAATATGGCTCTGGGTGTCGTGAGGATACAGAGGGATGGAGCATTTGAAGGGCCATGTGCATTTCATGACTAAGGAAGCCTGAGTACTCTGGCTAGCTGTGGTTATGGCTCAGCTTAATGGGCTGACTCATTTCTGTGGCTGCTTTATAATTTTGTATCTCAAAGGGCCACCATTCCTAAATACCTCCCGTCTCCTTCAGCATCTGCCAACACTTGCAACTAAAATCAAAAAGTCACAGCAAAGTCATGCTTTTCAACTGACAGTGCACACACCAATTACCTAAGTGTAGAGCAGGAAGATACACAGAGACGTTCCCCTCTCAATTGCTTGTCAGAAAGTTCCAGCAACAATAAAAGGCAAAACATCCTGTTTCACAAAGCACATTAAATAGAGCAAACAGGCCTCTAACCCAATGGCTTAATTACAGTATAGGGCATTGTGGCAAACCATGCTTAGCCTTTCAAACCACTTGTGTGTTTCTCAATAAAGAGGAAAGCTCACCCCAAACCCTCACAAAGCTTCTCACACCCTGAGAAACCAGTGGGGCCAGAGAACACTGTTCTGTTGGTTTTCTTCTTCAGTTCACAAACGATCTCAACTTACAAGAGTTAACTCAAACTTAAGCAATTCACATATTTTTATTTCCTCTGGTTCTAGCCATTCTGTCTGTCCTAACTTATGCATCCCACTCCCTCCGCTTCAGAGTTTCTTTTTCTGTGCAGGGAGCTTTAGATAGACGTTTTCAAACTTACCATCTCATCAGTTCAAGCCTCATTAACATCATCAGTCCAATCAAAGCCTCTATACATCATGATTTATTTTTCTTTTTCTCCCTCCACAAGCAGAGTACTTGATATGTTTTCTAATATGTATATAAATTTTAAGAATATTTTGTGTATGTATGTGTTTTTAAAAAATTATTTCAATGGCTTTTGGAGAACTGGTGGTATTTGGTTACTTGGATAAGTTCTTTAGTGGTGATTTGTGAGATTTTGCTGCCCCCGTCATCCAAGCAGTGTATACTATACCCATTTAGTAGTCTTCTATCCCTTACCCACCTCCTACACTTCTCCACTGAGTCTCCAGAGTCCATTATATCATACTTACACCTTTGTATCATCATAGCTTAGCTCCCATTTATGAGCGAGAACATAGGATATTTGGTTTTCCATTCCTGAGTTACTTCACTTAGAATGAACTCCATCCAGGTTGCTGTGAATGTCATTGTTTCATTCTTTTAATGGCTGTGTAGTTGTCCATGGTGTGTGTGTGTGTGTGTGTGTGTGTGTGTGTGTGTGTGTGTGTGTATCTCATTTTCTTTTTTTATTTTTATTTTTTTGAGATGGAGTTTTGCTCTTGTTACCCAGGCTGGAGTGCAATGGCACGATCTCGGCTCACCGCAACCTCCGCCTCCTGGGTTCAGGCAATTCTCCTGCTTCAGCCTCCTGAGTAGCTGGGATTACAGGCACGAGCCACCATGCCCAGCTAATTTTTTGTATTTTTAGTAGAGACGGGGTTTCACCATGTTGACCAGGATGGTCTCGATCTCTCGACCTCGTGATTCACCTGCCCCGGCCTCCCAAAGTGCTGGGATTACAGGCTTGAGCCACCGCACCTGGCCTCATTTTCTTTATCTACTTGTTGGTTGTTGAGCATTTAGGCTGATTTCATATTTTTGCAATTGCAAATTGTGCTGCTATAAACATACATGTGCAAGTGTCTTTTTCATGTAATGGCTTCTTTCCCTCTGGGTAGGTACACAGTAGTGAGATTGCTAGATCAAGTAGTCATTCTACTTTTAGTTCTTTAAGGAATTTTCATACAGTTTTCCATAGTAGTTATACTAGTTTACATTTCCACCAGCAGCACAAAAGTGTACCCTTTTCATCACATCCACTCCAACATCTATTATTTTTTTATTTTTAAATTATGGCCATTCTTGCAGGAGTAAGGTGGTATCTCATTGCGGTTTTGATTTGCATTTCCCTGATCATTAGTGATGTTGACATTTTCCCACATGTTTGTGGCCATTTATATATCTTCTTTTGAGAATTATTTATTCATGTCCTGAGCCCACTTTTTGACATGATTATTTGTTTTTTTCTTCCTGATTTGTTTGAGTTATTTGTAGATTCTGAAAATTAGTCCTTTGTCAGATGCATAGTTTGTGAATATTTTCTCCCACTCTGTGTGTTGTCTGTTTACTCTGCTGATTATTTCTTTTGCTGTGCAGAAGCTTTTTAGTTTAATTAAGTCCCATCTATTTACCTTTGTTTTGTTAAATTTGCTTTTGGGTTCTTGGTCGTGAACTCTTTGCCCAAGCCAACGTCTTCAAGAGTTTTTCCAATGTTATCTTCTAGAATTTGTATAATTTCAGGTCTTAGATTTAAGTCTTTGATCCATCTTGGGGTGATTTTTATGTAAAGTGAGACACCAGATCCAGTTTCATTCTCCTACATGTGGTTTGCCAGTTACCCCAGCACCATTTGTTAAATAGGGTATCCTTTCCCCACTTTGTTTTTGCTTGCTTTGCTGAAGATCAGTTGGCTGTATTTGGCTTTATTTCCGGGTTCTCTATTCTGTTCCATTGATCTAAGTGCTTGTTTTTATACCAGTACCATGCTGTTTTGTTGTTGTACAGTTTGAAGTCAGGTAATGTGATGCCTCCAGATTTGTTCTTTTTGCTTAGTCTTGCCTTGGCTATGTGGGCTCTTTTTTTGGTTCCATATGAATTTTAAGATTGTTTTTTTCTAGTTCTATGAAGAATGACAATGGTATTTTGGTGGGAATTGCATTGAATTTATAGGTTTTCGGAGTATGGTCATTTTCACAGTATTGATTCTACCCATCCATGAGATGGGATGTGTTTCTATTTGTTTGTGTTGCCTATGATTTCTTTCAGCAGTGTTCTGTATTTTTCCTTGTAGAGATTTTTTTTACCCCCTTCGTTATGTATATTCCTAAGTATTTTATTTTATTTTATTGCAGCTGTTATTAAGGGGTTGTGTTATTGATTTGATTCTCAGCTTGGTCACTGTTAGTGTATAGCAATGCTACTGGTTTGTGTACATTGATTTTGTATCCTGAAACTTTACTGAATTCATTTATCAGCTCTAGAAGCTTTTTGGATGAGTCCTTAGGGTGTTTTTAGGTATAAATTATATCATCAGGGAACAGTGACAGTTGGACTTCCTCTTTTTGTATTAGAGTAGTACTGGCTTCATAGAATGATTTAAGAGGGATTCCCTTTTTCTCTATCTTTTGGAATAGTTTCAGTAGAATGGGTACCAGTTCTTTTGTGAATGTCTGATATAATTCAGCTGTGAATTCATCTGGTTCTGGACTTTTTTTTTGGTTGGCAATTTTTTCATTACTGTTTCAATGTCACTCTTGTTATTGGTCTGTTCAGAATTTCTATTTCTTCCTGGCTTAATCTAGGAAGGTTGTGTATTGCCAGGAATTTATCCATCTCCTCTAGGTTTTCTAGTGTGTGTGCATGAGGTGTTCATAGTAGCCTTGAATGCCATTTTGTATTTCTGCAGTATCAGTTATAATATCTCTGATTTCATTTCTAATTGAGCTTATTTGGATCCTCTCTCCTCTTTTCTTGGTTAATATTGCTAATGGTGTATCAATTTTGTTTATCTTTTCAAAGAACCAGCTTTTTGCTTCATTTATCTTTTGTAATTTTTTTTCAATTTCATTTAGTTTTGCTCTGACTTTTGTTATTTCTTTTCTTCTTCTTTGTTGGGGTTTGGTTTGTTCTTTAAAACTTTTCGTGGTTTTTTTATTTAACGCCCAAATGACTGGGAGAGGTGGGTGCAGTGTACTTCACTTTACAGAAGTAGGTTTTGAACCCAGGCTTGTTTGCATCCAAATCATACACTATTTTCATAAGACTCTTTACCACTGCTGTCAGATGGCTCAGCCAGAACCTGGCCTCTCCCCAAGTCATCAGCTCCTCTGTTGAGCTATAGCTTCACAATGTTGTTTGGTAATAGCATCCCATCTCATGACCCTCCATCACAGGGAAGCCAATGCTAAGCCTGCCTCTGAGAGCAACTTCTAATTTTCCACTTTTTTTTCTTTTTTCATCTTACTTCACTGAAGACAATTTGTTCACAATTTTCTTAACATATTGGTATTATTTTATCACTTGATACTGACTTGTGTGCAACTGCCCCCAGGAAGGGAGATGATCACCATCATTGTCCAGGAGAATCACAGCTTCGTAGTTTACCAGTTTATTATAATGAATATTACAAAGGATATAGGTTAAGAGATGCATAGGGTGAGCACAGTCTCTCTATCCTAATGGTCCCTTAATATTATCTGACCTTGTGATTTTTGCAGATCTGATGGGTGCAAAGTATTTCCTATTTTGCTTTTATATAACCGCTATTTCTGTTGAACAGCTCATCATATACTAACTAGTCACTCAGTTTTTCTCTCCATTGTTTCCTATTGGGTTTCTTGTATTTTCTTTTTAAATTTTTATTCAAAAAAAATTTTTTTTGAGACAGAGTCTTGCCCAAGCTGGGGTATGGTGATAAGAACATGGCTCACTACAGCCTCGACCTCCTAGGCTCAAGCAGTCCTCCCACCTTAGGCTCCTGAGTAGCTGGAACCACAGGTGTGCACCACCATACTCAGCTAATTTTTAATTTTATTTTATGGAGACAGGTTCTCACTCTGTCACCTAGGCTGGTCTCAAACTCCTGGGCTCAAGCAATCCTCCGGCCTTGGCCTCCCAAAGTGCTAGGATTACAGGCATCAGCCACCATGCTCAGCCTTCTTATTGATTTATAGGGTTTTGTGGATATTCTAGTCCAGGCATCCCCAAACTACGGCCCGCGGGCCACATGCGGTCCCCTGAGGCCGTTTATCTGCCCCCCCCCCGCCACACTTCAGGAAGGGGCACCTCTTTCATTGGTGGTCAGTGAGAGGAATACAGTATGCAGCAGCCCTCCAACGGTCTGAGGGACAGTGAACTGGCTCCCTGTGTAAAAAGTTTGGGGACACCTGTTCTAGTCATTAATACCTTATCTGGTTTAAATTACATGACTATATGCCAAATTTATGCCTATATTCCTATTCCTAGCCTAAGTATTAAAAGGAGCCTCTTTTGCTGTCAAGCATGTTTTTAAGTTTAGATGTTATAAATATCTTTTCTCGGTCTTTGATTATTTTCTTAATGTTATCATTTGTGTTTTAATGCTGTCAAATCCGCTAAGTTTTTGCCTTACAGGTTGTGCTTTTAAGGAAGTCTGCTGTCAGTTCAGACTTGTGCTATTACACATTTAGGTTTTTCTGGCCATTTGCATTTTCAGACAATGCTGTATTGAATATCCTTTTATATCTCTTTGTTCGTATGTGTGAGATTTTTCTCTAAATTGTGTATCTATGTGGCTGAGACTACTATGTACTAAATAGCTCCCATCTCCTTTTCCTCTGAGCACACAATGGCTGGAATACATTCCACAGACTCTCTTACAATTGTTAACTGGGTTCCATATGAATGACTTCTTTTCCAAAGAACGTGGACAGAAGTGATATATGATATTTCCAGTCCTGGCTCATGAAAACTTCCCATAGGGATCCCAGAGTGTTCTTTCTCCTGCCTTCTGGGCAGATACAGAGGATACAATGGAGGACTCAGAAACCCAGAAAGATGGTGGTGCCACCAGATAAAAACATCTTGGGACCTGGGATTACTAGATGGGTCCCGGAATACTAAATTGGGATTTATGTTAGCTCAGAAAAAAATTTCTGTTTAGCTATTAATATTTTGATGTTGTTTGTTACAATAATATATTTATTGATGATGTGGCTAGGCTCTGTGTCCCCACCCAAATCTCATCTCAAATTGTAATCCCCAGGTGTTGAGAGTACTTAGAATTGCCAAAACAATGTTGAAAAAGAAGAACAACAACATTAGGACACTTATACTAGATTATTTTAAGGCTTATTACAGAGATACAATAGTCAAGATAGTATGATATTGATATAAAAGAGACATATTTACCAATGGGACAGAAAGGGACTCTAGAAGTAAATCCACACATATATAATCAAGTAGTTTTTAATAAAGATAGCAAGGCAATTAAGTGTAAAAGAAAAATCTTTTCAACAAGTTGTGCTGAGAAACAATTAGTAAAAAAAAAAAAAACAAACTCAGTAACTCACACTACATACACAAATGAACTCCAAATGAATTATAATTGTAAAACTTGAGGTTATAAAACTTCTGTAAGACAAACTATAAGAAGTTAATATATAAATAGAACTTAATGCAATATTTTTTAAAAGTTGCCTTTTAATCAATATTCTTACAAAAATAAGACAAGACACAGATTGAGTGAAAATACTGGCACTATCTGACGAAAAGCCTATATCTAGAATCCAAATTCTTTCAATTTATTGACAACCTAATTTTTAAAACAGGCAAAGGATCTGAATGAATAGTTCGTCAAAGAAGATATATAGATAGGAATAAGCACATGAAAAGATGCTTAACTTGATTAATCACTAGGGGAAATGCCAAGTAAAACCACAATAATATTACTGTGGAGATTCATTAGAGTGCATAAAATTCAAGACTTCATATCAAAATTTTGGTGAGAATACAGACCAACTGGAGCTCTCATATACTGATGGTAGAAATGTAAAATGGTATTTAAAAAAGCAGATTCACAATTTCTTTAAAATTTAAACAAGAATATACACCACTGTACTCTGTCCTAGTCCATTTTCCACTGCTATAATAGAATACCACAGACTGGGTAATTTATGAAGAAAAAAAGTTTATTTGGCTCATGGTTCTGGTGGCTGGGAAGTCCAGGAACATGGTGTCAGCATCTGGCAAGGGACTTTGCACTACATCATAACAGGGGGAAGTAATTGCATAATAAGAGAGGGTGAGAGTGTATGAGACAGAGAGAAATGAGTGCCAAACTTTATCCTTTTATCAGGAACCCACTTTTGAGGTAACGGCAATCCATTCATGCAGGCAAAGCCTCATAACCTAACTACCTGTTAAGGGCTCCACTTCCCAATATTCTTACATTGGCAATTAAATTTTAACATGAGTTTTTGAGGACACATTACAACCATAGCATTTTGTCCCTGAACTTTTCACATGAAAATTATATTCATTCTATCTCAGTAGCCCCAAAAGTTTTAGCTTGTTCCAGCATTAACTCCAGAGTCCAAAGTCTAGAGCAGGCGTCCCCAAACTTTTTACACAGGGAGCCTGTTCACTGTCCCTCAGACCATTGGAGGGCCACCACATACTGTGCTCCTCTCACTGACCACCACTGAAAGAGGTGCCCCTTTCTGAAGTGCAGCGGGGGGCCGGATGCGGCCCACGGGCCGTAGTTTTAGAGTCTCATCTAAATTGGATGTAAGACTCAAGAAACAATATATCCAGAGGCAAATTCCCTTCAGCTGTGAGCATGTGAAATTAAAACAAATTATCTCTTCCAACATACAATGGTGGGACAGGCATAGCATAGATATTCCCATTACAAAGTGAAAAAATAGGTGGAAAAAAAAAAAAAGAGAACAAGGGTAACTGGTCTTAAGTAAGTCCAAAAACCCAACAGAGAAAACAACATTAAATCTTAAGCTAGAGAATAATCTCTTTTCACTCCACGTCCTGCAATCTAGGTATACTGGGGTGGGAGTTGAGCCCGCAAGACCTCAGGCACCCCTATCCCTAAGGCTTTGCTGGGCTCGGCCCATGTTTTGGCTCTCAGGTTGGAATCTCGTGTCTGCAGCTCTCCTGGGCTGATGTTGCACACTGGTAGCTCTAAAACTCTAGGGTCTTGGTCGTGGCCCCACTGCCATAGCTCCACTAGGCATTGCCCTCGTGAGGACTCTCTATGGAAGCTCCAACACTACATTTCTACTCAGCACTGTCCTAGAGGGAGCTCTCTGTGGTGGTTCCACACCTGTGGTAAGTTTCTGCCTGGGCTCCCAGGTTATCTGCAACATCCTTTAAAAATCTAAGTGAAGAAAGCCATGCCTCTACAGCTCTTGCATTCTGCATGCCTACAGACTTAACACCACTTTCACCTTTTGGAGTGGTGGGTTAAGCTGCACTTAGGCCTGCTTGAGTCACAGCAGGAGCTGCAGAGGGCCAGGAGCACTGCTCTGGAACGCAGGGAGCAGAGACACAAGGCAGCTCTGGTTTGCAAGTCTAAGAAAGTCTATAGAGGCTACCCCAGGCCCAACTCCTGAAACTATTCTGACCTCCTGGAGCTCTGGGCCTGTGATGGGAGAGGCAGCCTCAGAGATCCCTGGAATGCATTTGGAATCTTTCTCCCATAGTCTTGATGAATAGCACCTGGCTCCCTTCTAGCCATATTAATCTCTTCAGGAAATGGTCATTTGGCCACACCCTTAGTATTTTCTCCCCAAAATGCTTTTTTCATCTTTATATGGCCAGGATGTAAATTTTTCAAGACTTTTCATTTTGCTTCTCTTTTAATTTTAAACTCTGTCTTTAAGTTTTCTCTATCTTCTCACATCTCACTGTATGTAGTTAAAAGTAGCCACTTGGTTGGGCATGGTGGCTCATGCCTGTAATTCCAGCATTTTGGGAGGTTGAGGTGGGCGGATCACAGGGTCAGGAGTTGGAGACCAGTCTGGCCAACATGGTGAAACCCCATCTCTACTAAAAAAAAAAAAAAAAAAAAATACAAAAATTAGCCAGGCATGGTGTCTGGCACTTGTAGTCCCAGCTACTCAGGAGGCTGAGGCAGAAGAACTGCTTGAATCCAGGAGGTGGAGGTTGCAGTGAGCCGAGATTGCACCACTGCACTCCAGCTTGGGTGACAGAGTGAGACTTTGTCTCAATTTAAAAAAAAAAAAAAAAAAGTAGCCACTCAGCAGCTTGAATGCTTTGCTGCTTAGATATTTTTTCTTCCAGATATCCTAATTCATCGCTCTTAAGTCCTGCATTGCATAATGCCCCAGGGCAGCAATCCACTGTAATACAGACAAACCCTAAGGGATGTCCTGTATTATAGACACACTCCTCCTTACCTCCATTGTGGGGTACTAGTCAAATTTGGTAGTCAGAATCAATTACCCCAGCCATCAAGTAACTCCTTTCTGCAACTATTGATTCAGAGGCATGAAGAACCCAAAGTGGCCAGATTTCCAGTTCAGCGATATCATTGTTGTGTCTCCTATTTTCCTCCCTTTGAAAGTAGGGTATCTAGGCCAGCAAGTCATGGGTCATGGGAACAAGAAGCAAAAATTTTACTAGTGGGTCATGAGGGGTAATACTGAACTAGGGGTAATAGTGAGTGGTGCCACTCCCATGTCCGTCTCTTGATTCCTAGACCAATGAGCCCTGACTTTGGGGAAAATGGAACCACATATTTGATGCTGATTTAAAACATACAGAGTCTCTAAAGAAGATTGCTGCAGCTCTTTAAAGTATTTCCACCTAGCTGGTATTATATCTGAGTCTTCCAAGGCCCATCCCACTGTTTTATCAAGCTACTAGCTGCTTCCAGATGGTAAGGAACATGATGAGACCAGTGAATTCCGTGAGCATGAACCCATTTCTGCACTTCTTTTGCCATGAAGTGGGTTCCTTGATCCAAAGCAGTGTGTGTGGAACACTATGCTAATGGATAAGGCATTCTGTAAGTCAATGTATGGTAGTTTTGACAGAGCCTGCGTACAAGGAAGGCAAATCCATATTCAGGTAAATGTTTATTCTAGTATGGACAAAATGCTGCTCTTTTCATGGTGGATGTAGTCCCGTGTAATCAGTCTGCCTCTAGGTAGTTGGCTGATCACCCCAGAAAATGGGAAAACAGTGTTGGTCTCCACTGTGGGCAGATTGTGCACTCATCAGAGGCCATAGCCAGATTTGCCTTGGTAAGTGAAGACCATGTTTCTGATCCCAGGTATAGCCTCCATTCCTGTGACCATGGATACTTTGTTCATGAGATCCCTGGACAATGAAAGGGTAGCTGGGGAAAGAAGCTAACTAGTATCCATAGGACAGGTCATTCTATCTACTTGATTATTAAAATCCTCCTCTGCCGAAGCCACCCTTTGGTGAACATGAACATGAGACACAAATTTCTCCACATCTTTTTGCCTATTTGGAGAAATCTATCTGCATATTTCTTAACCAAATTTCCTTGTCACCACTTTTCCAATCATGTTTCTTCCAAGGCCCTGAACTGGAGCCATACCATTGGACACAGTCCATGAAATGGTATATAATCACATGTCTGGCCATTTCTCCTTTCAAACAAAGTGAACAACCAGATTCACTTCCAGGATGAATTCCCTTCACCACTGCCTTTTAGGGTTGGCAGTGCTGCAGCTGCCCACTTTCAGGAGGTGCCTGCCTACAAGGCAGAACCATAAGTAAACCAGGACTGAGTCTTTTCTTCCTCTCTCAACTGATTGTAGGAAACACCCTATGAAACCATAGTTACAGGCTGGGAGAATAAAGGCAATGTAACAGGAGTAAAAGTCATAGACATTTTGGTCATTTCTTTATATAACTTACTTGTGCCTACAGGGCCTTCTCAGGACTGATCTTACATATACCACTTTGATGGGAGATGGAGAGCTGCTGTGCATGTTAAACTTTATGGCAGTGGCCGGGCGCGGTGGCTCAAGCCTGTAATCCCAGCACTTTGGGAGGCCGAGGCGGGTGGATCACGAGGTCAAGAGATCGAGACCATCCTGGTCAACATGGTGAAACCCCATTTCTACTAAAAATACAAAAAAATTAGCTGGGCATGGCGGCGCATGCCTGTAATCCCAGCTACTCAGGAGGCTGAGGCAGGAGAATTGCCTGAACCCAGGAGGCGGATGTTGCGGTGAGCCAAGATCGCACCATTGCACTCCAGCCTGGGCAACAAGAGCGAAACTCCGTCTCAAAAACAAAAACAAAAACAAAAACAAAAAACAAAAAAAAAACTTTATGGCAGTGTAGGTCAGATAACACCCAGTTCACTATGGACAGTTCAGGTTGCATGATAACTTGACGGTCCATGGTTAAACCTTTAGTCTCTACTAAGGCCCAGTACCAGGACAAGAGCTGACTCTCAAAGTAGAGTTAGTTATCCACAGAGGATGGCAGGACTTTGCTCCAAAAGCCTAATGGTCTTCACCGTGAGTAAACTATAGGGGCCTGCCAACTCCTCCAAAAAGTATCCCTACTGTTGCTTCAAGCACCATGTATCTGCTGGATCATGTAGCCCAAGTGTCAGAGTAGATGTGTCTTGGATCTATTGCAGAGACTTCTCTTATTCAGAGTCCCATTTGAAACTAGCCCTGAGCTTAGACTTCCAACCTCTAGAACTGTCAAAAAATTAATTTCTGTTGTTTAAGCCACCAATGTATGGTATTTTGTTATAGCAGACTGAGCCAACTAAGATGATGACCAGCTGAAATTGTCCTAGGAATGCAACATTAGTCAAACATCAAAAATCAAAGAACAAAAACCATACAGTTATCACAATAGATGAGATAAAAAGCACTTGACAAAATTCAACATACCTTCATAGTAAAAACATTCAACAACTAGGAGTAGATGGGAACATCCCAATCCTCAACCTGATAGATTTATGAAATACCTACAACTAACTTTATATTTAATGGTGAAAGATAGTATGCTTTCTCTCTAATATCAGGAACGAAAGAAGGATGTTCACTCTGTTACTTGTATTCAATGTTGTACTGAAGGGGCTAGCCAGGACAATTAAGCAAGAATTTAAAATTAAAAGCATAGATTGGGAAGTAATAAAACTATTTTTATTTGTAGATGATATGTTCATGTGTATAGGAGCATGTTTATAGTAAGTCTTATGAATACGCTAAAGAACTGTTCAAACAAATAAATGACTTTAGCAAAGTTGCAGGATACAAGATTAATATACAAAAATCTACGTATTTCTTTCTTTTTTTTTTTTTTTGAGATAGAGTCTTGCTCTGTCTCCAGGCTGGAGTGCAGTGGTATTGTAAGGCCAGCTGCCTCACAGAGGGTTAAACGGACACATCCATCTGTCTCCATGACTGATAACTACATCATCACCCAAGCTCATTATCTGGCCTTGCTGCATGGCTTCCCTGCAGCTGCCTCCACATACCAGACCCAAGCCCACATTCAGCACTAAATTATGCATTCAACCCCCAGCCCGCTGTTGATAAACCCTGCAGAAAAATATTTTAAAGAAGCCCCGTCAGACCCTGCTCAGTAGCAATCTGCCCTGTATGCCCCGACAAGGCCCACTTACCCAAGGTCCTGCCCGCTTACCAATGGCAGCTAGTTCCAGGTATTTCCTGCTTCCTAACAGGCAATAAGATTGCCTTCGCTTTGTTTCCCCAATAGCCAATCAATTGCCTTCCCTCCCCATAAAACCCCACTCCCTAAACAGCCAGATGCAACTTCTTTGGCCCCTTCCCGGACCACAGAACCTTGCCTGGGTTCTGTGGTCCCAGGCCACAGAATAAATTAGCTTCTCATTTTCTTATACTTGCCTCAGTTTCCTTATTTTACCTCGGCAATAAATCTTACAGGTATGATCTCAGCTCACTGCAACCTCTGTCTTCTCGGTTCAAGCGATTCCCCTGCCTCAGACTCCTGAGTAGCTGGGACTACAGGCACATGCCACAATGCCCAGCAAATTTTTTGTGTATTAGTAGAGATGAGGTTTCACAGTGGCCCAGATGGTCTCAATCTCCTTACCTTATAATTTGCCCACCTCAGTCTCCCAAAGTGCTGGGATTACAGGCATGAGCCACTGCACCCAGCCAAAAATCTACTGTATTTCTATACAGTCGCAATGAGTAAACTAAAAATGTAATTGAGGAAACAATTATATTTACAATAATCAAAAAAGATGAAATACTTAGGAGTAAATTTTTTTTTTTTTTTTTTTTTTTTTTTTTGAGACGGAGTTTTGCTCTTGTTACCCAGGCTGGAGTGCAATGGCGCGATCTCGGCTCACCGCAACCTCCGCCTCCTGGGTTCAGGCAATTCTCCTGCCTCAGCCTCCTGAGTAGCTGGGATTACAGGCACGCGCCACCATGCCCAGCTAATTTTTTGTATTTTTAGTAGAGACGGGGTTTCACCATGTTGACCAGGATGGTCTTGATCTCTTGACCTCGTGATCCACCCGCCTCGGCCTCCCAAAGTGCTGGGATTACAGGCTTGAGCCACCGCGCCCGGCCACTTAGGAGTAAATTTAACAAGAAAATGCAAAACTTATACTCTGAAAACTACAAAATCTCATTGAAGAAAATTTTAAATATCTAAATAAATGTAAAGACATCCCATGTTCATGGATTTGAAGAGTTAATATTGTTAAAATTCAATTCTCCTCAAATTAATTTATAGATTCAATGCAGCCCTTATCAAAATTCCAGCTGTTTTTCTGACACAGTTGACAGGCTGATCCCAAAATTCACATGAAGCTGTACTAACCAAGAATAACCAAAATAATCTTACAAAGAAAAAGTTAAAGGACTTCTTCATTTTAAACTTATCACAAAGCTACAGTAATCAAGATAGTATGCTTCTGGTTTAATGATAGATATATAGATAAATAGAGTGGAGAGTGTAAAAATATATTGGCTTTCAGCAGGCTGCCAAGACAATTCAAGGGGGAAAATATTCTTTTCTACAAATGATGCTGAAGAGAATGGATATTCATAGGTAAAAGAATGAAATTGGATACCTATTTCATACTCTACACAATAGTTAACTCAAAATCATTTGAAGACATAAATGTAAGTGCTAGAACTATAAAACTCTTAAAGAAAACGTAGATGTAAATCTTTGTGACCTTTGACTGACAATAAGGTTAGCTATAAAATGAAAGGCACAAGCAACCAAAAAAAAAAAAATATATATATATATATATATATATAGATAAATTGGACTTCAAAACTGAAGTTTTGTGTTTCAAGGGAGACTGCCAAGAAAATTTTTAAAAAATGGCACACAGAGATGGAAAAAATATTTGTAAATCATGTATAAGTATTTTTTATCCAGAAAGAACTAAATTAAAAAGTCATAAATTCACCAATAAAAAGACAACCAAATTTTAAAATGAGCAAAGCATTTGAACAGATATTTCTCCAAAGAAGATATATAAATGCCCAATAAGTACATACAAAGATATTCAGCATCATTAGTCATTAGGAAAATGCAAATCAAAACCACAGTGAGACACCAATTCACACCCACATAAATAGATATAGTCAAAGAAATGGAAAATAAGTATTGAGGAGGTTGTGGAGGAATTGGAACCCTCATACGTTGCTGACAGAAATCTAAAATGGTGCAGCCATTTTGAAGAAGAACTTGGCATTTCTTTAAAAAGTTGAACATAGAGTTACCATATGACCCACTTCTAGCTATATACTCAAGAACTGAAGACTTAGGTTCACCCAAAAACCTGTGCATCAATAATCATAGCAGCACTATTCATAATAACCAAAAAGTGGAAACATCCCAAATAAACCCAATGTCTTAAAAGTGATGAATGTATAAACAAAATTTGATAAGTTCATACAATGGGATATTATTTAGCCATTAAAAATGAATTACTGGCAGGGCGCGGTGGCTCAAGCCTGTAATCCCAGCACTTTGGGAGGCCGAGGCGGGTGGATCACGAGGTCGAGAGATCGAGACCATCCTGGTCAACATGGTGAAACCCCATCTGTACTAAAAATACAAAAAATTAGCTGGGCATGGCAGCGCGTGTCTGTAATCCCAGCTACTCAGGAGGCTGAGGCAGGAGAATTGCCTGAACCCAGGAGGCGGAGGTTGCGGTGAGCCGAGATCGCGCCATTGCACTCCAGCCTGGGTAACAAGAGCGAAACTCTGTCTCAAAAAAAAAAAAAAAGAATTACTGATACTTGCCACAATATGGATGAACCTTGAAAAAATTACTGTAAGTATAAGAAGCCAGACACATAAGGCCACAATGTTGTATGATTCTGTTTATTTGAAATGTCCATGAGAGGCATATCCATAGTGACAGAAAGATTAGTGGCTTTCAGGGGCTTAGGGGAGCGGGAAATCAGGAGTGACTGCTAATGGACATAAGATTTCTGTGAGGTGGTAAAAGTGTTGTGGAATTAGATAATGATGATGATTGCATAACCTTGAAAATATACTAAGAAACAGTCCCCACTCAATCAGACACTTTTAAGGAGTAAATATGTGAATTATACCTCAATTTTTAAAATCCAGAACTTTCTGTACTGGTATAACTACATAACAAGACTTAATGAGCTCATCCTGGAAAATGTGGGCAGAAGCTGGGTTTTTGACACTTTCTTGGTGCTTCTGTTATTCATCAGTTGGGTTTACCTGCTCCTAGCATGTTCAAAGCCTCTACTCTACCCAAGTCGTTACTGTCTTCTCCCTTCCTCAGTCTTTGAGAGGGGCCTTAAGACTCACGGCTGTGTCCCTGTGGCTAGACATGTGGTCAGCCACTTGCATGTTAACTCTCTTGCCTTCTGGTGCCAGTGTCTTATGAGTGTACCCACAGTGGTGATCAAAGAAGAAGGAATATTCTTGATGTGATGAACTGTTTTCTTCTTTTTTTGAGAAGCAGGATGGGACTCCTTTTGAGCCTGGTCAGTTGACTATTCTGGAGGGAACTGAGTGAGTGCTACCTTTTTCTCATTTTTTACCTGCACAGATAGCAGATTGGCCAAAGTGCTGCTATGTATCTCAGCCCCAGGTTCTATGTGAATCTGGTCCATGTGAAACCTCTGGTAACTGATGGGAATGTTCCTTCCCTCAGGTGTTGGTATAGGGAGAAGGATGGGGGGTCACTACAGGTCCCAGCCCACTGTGCAGATGCTTATCTTACATGTTGGCTTCTAGAAAAAGCAAAGAAAGGAATCTCTGAAATGAATAATTCTAGACATCCAAGTATTTTAAACCTCTAAGGGAAGAGAAAAATCTCTTTATAGTTGGAAAATCAGAATTGGAGTAATATCCCAAATTCTTCTAAAAGTTTTCCCTTCAAAAATTACCCCAAAATACAAACCAGAATCAAAGATTCAGGATGACACCAGAGCTTATAGATTTTATTTTCCCCACTGAAATTGACATATTTATGAATTATCATTTTTCTTGTTTTCCTGTCTTTTTCTTAACTAGACCTTCATCTTTTCTGTATTCTTTCAATTCGGATTTATCTCTTCCTTTCTCTAAACAAAGAAGAATGAAGTAATATTAATTACTTTGGTACTGTTGTTGGGCTCTGATCTCTTCAATCATCCAGCATTCTATTGTTGAAGGATGAATCAATGAAGTTAACTTAAGTCTCAGTGACTAATCACGCTTACCTTCCTCTCAAAGATGATGTGAGAATCTACACCTAAATGAGTATTGTTCACAGAAAAGTAAGTTACTTAGATGTTAAATGATCATTTAGGGAATATATGGTTACTTGAAACACCCTCTTATGTATTGAAATATTTATCTAGATGTTATCATGCCATTTCAGCAAACTTTATCATAAGGTTCCGCAAACATTTATAAAGCAAAGGTTTTTTAGAGTATCAACCTTGGCTGTACCAACAGACGAAGGGCCACTTTCTTGGTAAACAATAAACATTTATTAAATATTTGTGAAAGCTAATTAGGTTAAGTTTGAGATAGTAACATGCTATTCTTTCTGATTCAAGGATGTTTATTCTACTAAACTGTTTCACCTCTACTAAACAGTAGAGGTGAAAAAAATGCACTGTAAAAGTTATGTTTTTATATCTAATGAGATGTCATCAAATGAGAGTAATAAGTAATGAGTTCAGTCACAGAGTCCTGTCTCCTTCAATTTTGCTTCTTCATGCTAAAAGCCCTGTCTCTTTTTTAGCCAAAGCATTGCCATTTATTCATTTATTTTGCACATTTGAACAGAAGGGTAGAATTTCATGTGTGGCTTTTGCAAACCCCTTAAATCAATTTTTTTCTGGAGCAAAGGTTTAATACTGGAGCAAAGGTTGAGGTGATAGTGCTTATAATGTTTCTTGAGATCTGCAGATGAAAGGTAGATGTTGATGTTACAATAGTGTAATATGGATTATTATTGAAAGCTTCTGTGTTCTCAGAGTCAGGTTTAAAGAGATCTCAATCTCTTTCTTGTGGGCTTAGAATGCTTTAAAAATGCTCAAAAGAAAACAATCTCCTTCATTATTCAAAAAAATTGAAAGAGAAGAACTTCTGAATATTTATTTAGAAGTAATTCGAAAAAGAACTGGCTTTATTTTTATTTTGCAGAGGATTAGAAATGTAGTTTAAACTATAAAAAAAGAAATTTTTCAGTATTTCAGAAAGAATCATTGGTATATTGAAAGAGTAGAGTTGAAGCCGGGTACAATGGCTCACATCTGTAAACCCAGCACTTTGAGAGGCCAAGGTGGGTGGATCACCTGAGATGAGGTATTTGAGACCAGCCTGGCCAACATGGTGAAACCCCATCTCTACTAAAAATACAAAAATTAGCCAGTGTGGTGCATGCCTGTAATCCCAGCTATTGGGGAGGCTGAGGCAGGAGAATCACTTAAACCCAGGAAGTGGAGATTGCAGTGAGCCAGGGTCTGAGGCACGAGAATCACTTAAACCCAGGAGAAGGAAGTTAGAGTGAGTTGAGATCATACTACTGCACTCCAGCCTGGGTGACAGCAAGACTCCGTCTCAAAAAAAAAAAAAAAAAAAAGAGTAGGTTTGAGAAATGTGGACAAATCCAGAATTATTAATGGGAAAATAAAAATAGAAATATAGAAATATAATATGTTGTTTATATTTCTGTACAGCTTTAAAGTTTATAAAGTGTTTTTATATTATCTCAGTCTGTCCTCACAACATCTCTTTTGGAGCAAAATCTGTGTTTTATATTCGAGGAAACTGATATTTGGAGAGGCTGAATCACTAGCCCCAGGTTGCATGCCTGGCTGCTTGTTGATGTGGAACTTGAACCTGCATCTTCTGATTCTTGGGCAATGATTGTTCTGTCCTTCAGAAAGAAAGATAGAACTTCTGCTTTGCCATTGGTCAATCTGAGGGAAATCAGAAGATGAGAAAGAAAAACAGTATTTCTAGCAGTTTGCTTTAAAGTGGTCGATGAAAATACATTGGTCCACACTACTCCAGTCACCTGCTTCTTTTGCGTGAATTTTGGCCAGGTGAAGACCTAGCCTGAGAGGGAAGAAGGATCTGCTTTTAGACTTTCATCAGATATCTTAAGTCACTTATAGGGAGCCATTCCTGTTATTTCTTACTTCGTGCTTTCTCTTTTTGTGGAGATAAGTTTGTACTGATTATCTCATTCATGGAACGTGGTTGTGTACTGGAACAGAAAAGAAAGGATGGATGGGCAGCGTATGGTAAGTGCGAGCAGGTGTGGGAGAGACACTAAGCTCAGGCCACAGCTCAACCTCACAGGAAGCTGAAGAGCTACTTAGTCTTTCCTAAAACTCAACCTCTCTAAAACATTGACGTTGAGGGCAAGTAATTGGTGGGTTAAAAATGGAGAAATGGTCATGAGAGAGAAGATGTATAATAGGTTTGAACATTTATTTATTTCTTCACTTGTCTCCAAACTTCATACTTTTACAAGCTAGATGAATGGGGAGCTTGTGCATGGTTATATTTACCATCTTACAGCTTTCCTCTGGGTTAGTGAATTTAACAATATGAATGAAAATAGATGACACAATTCTGAAGTTAATAAAAGTTTTTGTTGTTGTTGTTGTTGTTTTTAACTTAGGTCACCAAAGGATGGGCTCTAAATAGGAAATGGAAGGGGTGAAGAAGCAGGTCATACTGAAAAAAAAAAAAAAAGATAATTAAAAATTTCCCTAGTGGAAATACCCTTTTCTAGAGCATACTAAACTCTCAGCTGCCATATGTTGCTTGAAAAAAGCAATATACCAAACTTTTTCATAATACAAAGTATAGAAAAGGAGGTTAGGGGAAATCTCTTTAGTTGAAGATCTTCAGAAAAGTGAGAAATATCTGGGCAGAGGGGCTTTAGTTAGACAGAAGTCTAAGAAACCCCAAATAAAAGAAATCAGCAGTTCCTAGAAGGAAACAGTTTGGTAGGAAGAAGAGATTATCCCAACTAAAAGGCTGATGAAAACTGATAGCTCCAGTGACTTCTGTTTGACAAGGAGATTGTCACTATTGTCAGGAATGACTGGCAGGGTGGAAAATGGAGGGGATAAAGCTTCACAGAAAGACTTCAGAGGAAACTTGACACCTTCAAAACCACAGGTGTGAAGGTAAGTGAAACCGGCAAGTAAAAGTTGGTGTTGTTTTTCAGGATCTGACATTCTGCATACTTTAGCTTCAAAATGTAGGAGTTTAAGTGGACCACTGAAATAAGTTAGGACATGGAAGGTTAGGAACTAAGGAGTCAGAGGACTCTTTTCTGCCCTGAAGAGATTCCGTAGGCTTTATTTTTAAATGTATTTCACAGTACTCTCTAGAGCTCTAAGATGCAGGCTAGCTTTTTTCTCTACCAACTCAGCCTGTTTCAAATCACCGGCTTCCATGGGCTTTCTAACCTAGCTCTCAAAAGTGATTTATTGAGTGTTTGTTATGTCCAAGATGCTGAGTGTTATGTGTGTGAACATGTAAACGTGTTTAAACACTTGTCCTTGCCTTCAAGGGCTTCATCTCAATGGAAAAATGGGATACGATGAATTCTGCCTGAACATGAATTATTCTCAAATAGAACTAACAGTAAAAAGTAAAACGTGAAAAACACAAATGCCAAGTAAACAGTATTAACATTAAATGCTATAAAAAATTCCGAGGTGGAGGTGACAAGAGTTGAAGAAGCCCTCTTTGGGAGAGGTGGACATTGGAATACATCTTTAAGGCTGAATAGAATTCAGACAACCTGGGTGAGGGTCGGGGGAGAGGGGAATGTGAAGAAATGAGAAAAGAATGGCAGCACAGTCCCAAGGGGTAAGGGAACTACAGGAGCAAGGGGAAAGGGGGATTACATTTAATAACCGTAAGATGCACCCCCCTGAGGAAACAAAGAGTGGAATTGGTAACGATTATTTTTGTTTGGCTTTTGAAGCTGAGCATTTGGGTCTGTTGAGAGTATAAACAGTTCAGTGTTTAAAATGAGAGGAGAATGACCTGGAGTGAGTGACAGAATGGGCTCTGGGGACACTGGACCTAGGGCTGGACCCTGGCTCTGCCATTTGTGAGTGCTGTGATCACCAGGAAGTCCACATTAACGTGCCTCAGGCTCCTAATTTTTAATTAGGGATCATAGGAGTATCATATTAGTGAATAATTCATAGAGTAGCTGTGAGGATTAAGAGAGAAAGTATTTACTATGCTTATCAGAGTGCTGGGCACATAAAAGGAGCTCACTACATCTTTATTGTTTTTATAATAATATAAATGACATTAATAATAATGGTAATAAAATCTCAAAGCCGAGTAAGCATCATGAAATTTTTCATGGGCCCATGAGCACAGAGGAGATCTTCAGAACCTGCTATTTTCTGATCTCCAAGAAAGATGGATAAAAGAAAATTATAGCATTTTTCTTTCGCGGTTTTTTTTTTCCTTCCTTTTTTTTAAACTAGAATAAAGAGATGAAGAAAATGCAAGACAGTTCACGTCACTCTTGGCTATTCTCTGCTACTCCTCCCAGGTCCAGGGGTCTGTGAGTGTCGTGAGGACCCTTCCCACAGGCTTCTGCTTGGGTCCTTATCATCGTGGCTGCTCCTGCTACCCAGCGGGGGTTCACTGTTCTCGCAAGGGGTCTGGCTCCCAGCTGAAGCAGAAAGGGAGCAGACTGCTTTCCTTTTCCATTACTCTACGGGCAGGCTTAATACCCAGCGCCCCCTATTTATAATTAACATGAAGCTGTTGATTTCTTGCTTCTCATTTTGGCAGGGTAAGCATGTCGAGGCAGGCCACTTTCTAGTAGATTGTGAGAAGATAGATCTCAGCATGAGCCTGACTGTGGGTCTGATGTGGAGAGAAGAGAGTCAAAAGGAAATCTTTTGTGGCTTTCTGTATGACTGAAAGGCAGCGAGGCTGTTGTTTGCTGTAGCAGCCGATTGAAAAAGAGTGCCATTCTGTCCACTGAACGTTAATAGGCCCAAGTGGAAGTGTGGTGACCGAAGCTGAGTCATAACTTGAGAGGAAACCAGTCTCACCCATGTTTTTTGTTCTTTAGTGGAGACCCTTAGTAAGCTCTTCGAAAACAGTGGCTTTCTACCAAAGGAGAGCTATAGTCACCGTTGGCCGCAGCAAGAGGCTCTTCTCACTCTCGTGTTGGAACAAGAGCCAATTATGAGAAGGCTGAGTCTGACTTGCTTTTGGTGTGGTTAGTGTTGGTGGGAAGGTTACTTACAGGTCTTTTCATTTAATAATGCATTTGGCCATAGATGGGCCTTCAGGATTTTCAATTGCTGTGACTCTGTTGATCTGGCTAGCGTTTTCCAGGCTGCCAATGCGAACGCTGACCGCACCACTGAGGGACAGTCTCACAAAACCCCTCTCTGTCAGGCCTGTGGCTATGTAAGCAATCTCTTGATGGCTCTTGGAGATGTGAAGACTTGATGACCTTGAGCTGTTCCTAAAGAGTGACCTAAGACTTGGGATGTTTTTCTGATTTCTCTGGGTTACTTGACTGGGCAACAGGAACACAGACGATCTCTGTCTCAGTGCTAGAACCTGCAGCTTGAGCCCACGTTTAGTCTTTGCAGTATTACTGGTAATCTGAATATTTTGGAGAGAGTCCAGTGTCTGTGCAAGAGCAAATCTTCAATTTGGACTGATTCTACTACGTAGGAAATTGAGTTTTTATGGGAGCCAAAATAAACAGTCCCTAGTACCCCTCCATCCCCAAATATATTAAATAGCCCTCACATTTTCATGTCAGAACAAGTCTGGCCTCCTTATTTCTGTCACTCTAACACTTGTTAATGTTATTTCTCTAATTTGCAGATATTCTCAGATCAACATTTTCCATGCCCAGTTATCTTTCTTGTGCAAAGAAATCGTGCTCAGTGTTCAGTTTCAATTAGTTTACTGAAAGAAGTGTCGTTTATAACACCTATTGCCACTTTTCTCTTAGGGACTTAGTCAGAAAATCAGATACAGGGTATGAACTGAGACCTAAGTAATTCTTTCCAAGTTCCTTTGAGGAGCTCCCTGCTAGTACTCCCACAGCCCAGAGATCAACACCTGTTCTTCACAAAGGAGCCTCCATCCCGTGTGGAATTCCAGCAAGGACGCAGGTCGTTATTTCTAGGAATATTGCCCTTGCACATCTCTCCTCTTTCCAGGCACCAAACTAATTTCTCAGAGAGAAACACTGAGAAACGATACGTTCTGTACTGCCTTCACATCTTACTACCATGAGAGGCAGTTACATAAGCCGGCTTCCAGAGATTTGCCGAGTGCTGTTTTTAAACAAAGTGGCTGCTGATTGATCATTCTTTACATAAAACAGAGACTTGTTTCAGCACCTCAAGCCCACATCAACAGCCAAATCCAACTAATGTTCTAATTTTCTATTTGTCTATGGAGTATAGATCTCTGTACACTTCAGGGGAAAAACCTGTACCGATAATGGGTTGGGTTCCACAATGTAAAAGAAAAAACAAATGGACTTTTTTCATTACCTCAATTTCTCATTATCTACATCAACTCAGAACTGGCAGGAAGGCCCATAGGGAAGACTAAAGGTTTTGGAAGGGGCTACTATGAGCACTATGGGTTCTGTTCCACACTCAGAAAGGACAGCAGGAAGTACCCCCCAACCAGGAATTTCACGAGTCCAAGGCGTGATGAGTGCAGTTTTACTGCTGCCTCTGCTCATGAATAAGACCTCAGTGGTAAATCATTTCCCAGGTAGAGTTTGCTTTTCCTCCTTAAGTAAAAGTAGTCTTTAAAAAAAAAAATTCTTTCTCAGAGTTGTAAACAACTCCCCAAAGTAAGCATCAACTCGATAACCTCTATAAAAGGTATTCTCTGCTTGATTCCATATTGGTTCTGACATAAAAATTCATCGAAGTTAGAAAAATCTTGGCTCAAGTTTTAGCAGCAAATATTCTTAGTCAGAGGAGCTGATGTGGGGGTGAATGGGAAGGAAGTAGAAAGTCAAGGGCAAGATCAGTTACAAGAGTACCGCTTAGAAATTTTGGGTTTCTCTCAGTCTTCATCAACATGTTTTTATGTGTCAGTGGGTTGGGCCCATCATTAAGCTGTTGTCTTGCAGCGCCAAGCCCATCCTTCTACACTCTGCTCTTTGACTCTGGACCTCCGCAAAGCACAATTATTTCTGTGTTGCTACTACTTCCCTGTTAGGCTCTGCCATCAGGGGAGGCTAGGGAAAGACTAAGGCTGGGAAAGGAGGAAGTTTATTTTCCTCCCTGCTGCCTCTGACTCCAGTTTTGCTGCCTCTTTCAGTGTCACCCAGCAACACTTCGTCACCCAAGCAGTGACATTTAATTTCAGTAACCACTGTTTATACCAGTTTGCATTTTTTTTTCTTGACACAGGGTCTCATTCTGTCACCCATGCTGGCGTGTGGTGGTGTGATCACAGTTTACTGCAGCCTCGACTTTCTGGGCTCAGGTGATCCTCCCACTTCCAGTAGCTAGGAATGCAGGGGTACACCACTGTACCCAGCTAGTTTTTGTATTTTTGTAGTGGTGTACCCCTGCAGTCCAGTAGCTAGGACTGCAGGGGTACACCACTGTACCCAGCTAGTTTTTTTTATTTTTTGTAGTGATGGGTTTTTGCCATGTTGCCCAGGCTGGTGTCGAACTCTGGGGCTCAGGTGATCCACTCACCTTAGCCTCCCAAAGTGCTGGGCCCAGGCTGGTGTCGAACTCTGGGGCTCAGGTGATCCACTCACCTTAGCCTCCCAAAGTGCTGGGATTATAGGCATGAGCCATCATGCTCAGCCCAGTTTACAATTTTTCCAAAACTTGCAGAATTAGTCTCATGGTACACCTGTCAGATGCATTGTCTTAGCTGGCAGAATCCACTTTTTGGAAGTTTGAGCCAACCCGGTGGCCCCACAACTGGCCTTAGGTACACCAGTACCAGCTGCCAGTTGGCACCTCCCCTGGGGGATCTGAGTCTACCCCCTACTTAGGTACACCAGCACCAGTCAGCTGCTGCCTCCCTGGAGGATCTGAGTCACCCCACTACCCTCTGCCCAAGGTCTGAGGCACCAGCAGCTTCAGAGCAGGGCCCGCTTCTCAGACGCCTGAGTGTAGCATTCACTGGCATCTATTTTGATGATTCCCATCTCAGCCCTTTGTTCCCCAGCCCTGCAAGTGGTAGATGTGTCCTATTTCCATGATAACTTATTGTTCTCTTTTTGCATCTTCAGTCATTCAGTACCTAGTCAGTACTTCTTTATATTCCTTCTATTAAATGATCTCCATTGGTGTAATGTGTCTCTTGTCTGGACCTGGATTCATAGTCCTGATTGATAGACCTGGACACTGACTAGATCTTACACTGTATAGCTGAAGTCAATATGGTGTTCTTTGGATGGGAATTTCTTGTTGCTATTTATTCCCTGGGCCTAAAAGACCAGTGTCGATTATGAATTCCTACTCTGGGTTCTAGAAGGATGTTGGCGGCTTACTTCATGCCTGAGTTAGCTGTTGCATAAGACAGAACAGGGAAAGATTTTCCCTTTTTAATTGATAAGAAAGACTTAAAGAGGCTCCATTTTCTCATTTTCTCATCTAAGTCTCCATGGCAAACCAAAATGTCAGAGGGGCGCTTTTCACTCCAGGCCTCAGATGTTACGAAAATAATAGACCTGAAAGATCTGTAGCATGAGGCAAGGGAAAAAGGTTGATAGGCTTAAGTCACATTAATTGAAGTTCTCAACGTCAGAAACCCCTTTTGTAAGCTGGGACACCTAAAGGCTTGGCAAATATGCATGCCTGTTAGCCATCTGCATCACTACTGCCTGTGTATCTATAGTGAAGGATTGAATGAATCATAGACATATGATCGCTGCATGGAAAAAAATGTGTTGTGCCCAGCACTCTTTTCCATAAAGAAAGCGTCATTGGAAAATGCAAACATGTGGAAACAGGCCACAAAAATGTAGCAAATTAGTCCTTATTATCCACTCATCCATGCAGGAAAGTTTCAAAAGGTAATAAAGTCTTAGGTTCTCAAAATTGGCACTTTAGCCTTGCTGTTTTCAGAGTAAAATATATGGGGCTGGAAAACCACTGTGTATCTAAGCATTTTGTTTAGCTTTTAACTGCCTTTCAATTCAATAGGCATTTCAAATCATGCTGTCACCTGTTCCCAAGCTTTCCGCTGCAGGTTACTGTCCCAAGCTACCTAATTAAAATAAATGAAAACAAATAGGATTATCCAAGTGAAATGTCACTAATGCTATTGTAAAGGAGGAATGTTTTGGCGCCATGCAGTGAAGCTGAGACTCTAAGCTGTAAATGTAACGCATGGACATTTGGATGACATCTCAATGCATTAGACCTTCTGTTCCACATTTGTGCTTGTGCTTGGAACAGATAACAATGTAACTCTGTACAGTCACGGTATCATAAGGGTAATTGTTTTTTCTAATGAACAATGATGCAATTCTATGATTCCACTATCCTTGTGTGTCAAGTATCCTGTTTGTTGAAATTTCTGAGCACAGTGGATAACCCTGTGATTTAAATATGCATATGCCCACACCAAAAAGCCAAACCTACATACCTTTCAAAACAATTTTTCTCAAGTTGCTGTCTAATTTTTCATTGTTTGTTGGAGGAGGAGTCCTGCCTTTTCTAGAATTTTTTTTAACCATAAACATGTTGGAAGTTTACGGGTTTTTATGGTATCAAGCCTGAGAGAGAACAAGAAAGAGGGAGAGAGGGAGAGAAAAGGCATGGACTGAAAGGTGAGATGATGTACTGTCAGGAAAAAAAAAAAGGAGAGAAACTTACGTATCTGACTCAGGGGCACCCAAATACAACATAGGTGAGCTGATACCAAATGTGAAGTGATTCTTAAAATGTATTCTAGACGCTCAGTGTATAGTCAAGCATGCTACAACCACCGTGTGCTATGAAAAGATACACAACTGTAGCCCTGCAACTCCCTGGCCGGCCATTCTTCATCCAGATGTACAGGAAACTGAGAATCAAAGAGACCAATGAGGTCACATGTACACAGCACATCTGATGCTGGTGAAACGTCAGCTTTTTAAGCATAGGGCTCACCCCCAAGAGTGACAGAGACCCTAAAGAGTGAACAGAAAAATGATGGTTTCTGAGACCTCAGCACATATGCTATGGCCATGGTAGGGAAAAGTTTGTCGTCAGTGTAGAAGACTCCCATTTGGGTCCAATTGACATCTGGGAAATAAAACTACATTTTATGAATCTTTCTTTAAGTCATTTGTTTCTTTGACATGACCATGTGATGGTGTTTCTGCCTTCCAGGTGCCGAGAGAGTGCACCTTCCTCTCCATCGGACGTGCCTCCATTGGCTGTATCTTAAAGTTTTCATCACTTTCTCTTGCAACACTGAGTAGTGCAAACCAATAGGTTCAGGTGGAAATGGAAAAGCATAGGTAACAAGTGTTCCTTTAGCTCGTACTAGCTGTGTGACGTTAGGTAAATTACCCATCATCTTTGAGGCTTAGTTTTTCCATCTTAAAAATGAGTATGTAACACCGATCTTACAGAGTCACAGGGATAATGCTGAAATGAAATTATATTTATGATACATGAGACCTAGTGCTTAGTACATTCCTAGGTGCTCAGAAAATGTTAATTTCCCACCCACTCCCTTGACTTTTTCATTATACTTCCAGGTGTCTCACCAGCTTTGAAACATCTTGGCCTCAAAATGATAGAACCAAGTAACATACATAGGAAATGTAGTTTATACCTATCTTGTCGCTAGGTAGCTCAAGTCATGGTAGAATGGGTTGTTTGGAAAGTGGTGGCTTTGTGAAGGCTACGAAAAGATCAAGAATACATCTTTCTACCTGAGAAATGCCCTCCAGTTCCTGTCCATAGGTAAGAACCCCAAACTGAAAGAACTTAAAGATGCTGGAGTATGGTGGGAAGGAAAAGAATGATGTGATTCTGGAACAAATTTGTCTATACTCTTTGGGTCAAGACAATGTACCAATTCACCCTAAGCCAGGCCTGGATTTCTGAGGGCAACTTTGAAAATTACAGTGCTCCTAAGGTCTTTAGAATTAATATGAAGTTTCTGGCATTATATGGCTGTGGGTAGAGTGACTATATGTCCCGATTTTTCTAGTATGGTGCCGATTTATGTGTGTTATCTAAGCACAATTATTAATAATTATTAATCATTATTAAAGTATCACAGTTTGAGTGACACATTATATGATTTTCAATGCCACCAGGTAGTTGGAAGCTCTAAGCCTCCAAGTGGAAGTCACTAATCGAAAGAATCTACATTGGCTCCAGTCAGTAACTCTGCTACTATTATTAATGCTCCTAATATCATTTTTAATAAGCACACATTTTCAACAAGCTCATCTCTGAGTGACACCTGAATGCGAAGTAAAGAATGAATGGAGTCAATTAAATCAATGAATGATTTTAGACTTTTGATAATCCACTTCTTTTGAGGCAATATTTTACATATCTGACTGATTCATTTTCTTACTTTCTCTCAAACTTTGCATTTTCTCCATATATTTCTGAACTCTCCAATTGATTTTTTGTCCTTAAATACTTACATGTATTTACTTACTGTGGCCTTATAATGTCATGCTATTCAATAGGATATGTTTTCACATCACTAATAAGATGTGTTATCTTATTTCCTCACCCAACGTTATTCTGATTTTTAAAAAAATTGCTTGACTATACTTGCAAATTTATATGTAATTTTTTCTTTACTGGAATATTGAGGAAACAGGACCTTACTTAAACTTTGCAAAATAGGAATATCAAAGCCCTACAAAATCTCCTTCTACCAGTTTAACCTGTTCCATCTTAGGATCGTAGGTTTAACTGCACACCTGTCTTTGATTTTTTCATGTTTATACGTGTTACGAATGAACGATGAGATGTGCTTGTCTTTGGTGACAAGTGTTATGAAATAAAATTTCCTCCTAATTCAGAGCAGACTATTAACATGATAGTACAATCAAGACATTCATGGAAACTTCATGAAAAAAAAATCCAACAACTATAAAGGAGCATTCCCCTCATCTTTTCATTCTACGCCCATTAGAACAAAATCTCCTTTGGCACACACTAGGGAGAATCAAGGTAGAATGATTAGTTTGAATGTACAGGCTATAAAGGATTTTCCCCCCTTTAAGTTAGTACACACGGAGCTATTAAATCTATATGAAAATTGATGGTATTTGTGCCATTGTTATGGCCATGGTGTTTGTACAAAAGCTTTCTCATTAATAGAGAAGGGTGTGTTTATGTTTAACAAGTCCATGCTAGTTGTTTTCCAACGTCTTTGAAATGCTTCATAAATTGGGAGAATCTTAAAACTGCTAAAGTATCTGTGGTAAGCCAACAATGAGACTTAAAGTATCTGTGATAAGGCAACAATGAGACTTTTGGGTGCTGAGTCATGGCCAGAATCAGAACTTCTCCTGAGTCCCTAGGGGTTTTCATGCTAAGCCTCCCAAGTTGAATTGATTGGGTAGGATGGTATTCTTTAAGAAGAGATCTAGCTATCTGTAGATTTCCCTATGAAATCTGCTAATCTCAATATAAGTAAATGGGCTTGGATGGAATACAGATGTGGTCTAAGAGTCTGCAGATGCAGGTTGAATGTACATATGATGTTAATCAAAACATGTATGTAAATATGCCTTTCCTTTATCACCATGGGTACAATACTGGCTAGGACATAGATTGTTTTTAGAACAGAGAGAGGTATTTCTATTGGGGCTATTGGCACAAAATCAAAAATACTCTTTATCCGCCTTGGGCTGCTCTGAATCCCTGTATTTCTATCAAAACAGGAATCTTAACCACTCTACTTACAGACCATGAACCTCAATCTCCTAAAATCAATCCATCCATCCATAAAATGGAGTAAATTGAGGACCTTTTCCTGTAATCCTTGAACTCTTCTATAGAAGGTAGAATAAGAATCTGTTATGGGCCGGGCGCGGTGGCTCAAGCCTGTAATCCCAGCACTTTGGGAGGCCGAGGCGGGTGGATCACGAGGTCGAGAGATCGAGACCATCCTGGTCAACATGGTGAAACCCCGTCTCTACTAAAAGTGCAAAAAATTAGCTGGGCATGGTGGCACGTGCCTGTAATCCCAGCTACTCAGGAGGCTGAGGCAGGAGAATTGCCTGAGCCCAGGAGGCGGAGGTTGCGGTGAGCCGAGATCGCGCCATTGCACTCCAGCCTGGGTAACAAGGGCGAAACTCCGTCTCAAAAAAAAAAAAACCAAAAAAAAAGAATCTGTTATGGTGGCCTAGAGTCTCTACTCAGCAAGTCAATGCACAGAAGAACATTGGTCATGCTTCTCTGGCTTTCTGAGATTCTTGGAGTGTGGTGTGATGCCCCTTTGAAGTCTCCAGTGAAGCTTTGGTACCTGTGCATGAGCCCATTGTGAGGAAATCACTGACTAATGGTTCAGGGGAAGCTTTTGAGTCCCCTTCAAGTGAGGAAGGGTTGGATTCGATGCACATACGAACACTGGTCATGCTTCTCTGGCTTTCTGACAGAACATCAACCACGTCACCCACTCTGTCGATCTCCCAAGCGACATTCAACGAACACCCTCTAGGCCCTCCTTGCCATTGATGGAGTTTACTGGAGAGATTTTAGATTGCTTGGAGAAGTACGCCGTGTGTTCTGCTACTCCATAGGTCTTAAGATCTATCCTTGAATCCAGTCTTGGTTTTCCCCTGGAAGACTTTGTCTGAAGTACTCCAGTAGTGGGGAGGCCCATAAAGGGCTGCTTTCACTGCTGCTCTGCAAAGTTGTGCCTTTGATTTTAACACTTGAAGAAGGGGAAAGTAAAGGAGTGCAGATTGCTGTGGATTTGCTGTAGTGCTGTCAAGGGTATTGTCTATAGGACACAGAGCATAAGGTTCCACTCGAACATCTTCTTTTTGGGTTGAGAGCCAGGATAAAACAAAAAGCTTTTCTTAAGAAAATGGCAGACTGTCTCCATTCTAGTAAGTAGAGTGTGTTAGCAATATAAGCTGCTATAATGAAGGTATCCCGCACTTTAGTGGCTTAAACACAATGGAAATGTATTTTTATTTTGTGTAATACCACGTAGACTGGTGGCCCAGAGCTGGCAGGAGCTCTGCTATCCTCAGTACTCAGCTTCTGCGTGTTCAAAGTGATTGCTCCAAATCAAGGAGCAAAGGCTTGCATTATTTCCACTCACTTCCCACAGGCCAAATGCCAGCCTCATGGCCATCCTGGCTACACAGGAGGATGAAAAATGCTTAATTTAAAGGAGAAAAGGAGAATGAATATTGGGGGACAACTAGAGTCCCTGCTGGAATCTTCCCCTCTAGCCACGTAAATATCCAGGTACTCCCTCTTTCCACACATAGGATGTTCTCCATCAGGCTTAAAGTCCAAAATCCACATGATGCACAATCCTCCTCTTCAAGTCTACATCTAACTCCTATGATCTGGTGACCTAGAAAATAAGAGACGAGTGATCTTCAACCCCACCTTCTACCCAAAGTACCACAATAAACAAAGCGTTATGATCATTTTATTGTGGATAACCACAATAAAAACTATTCAGAAAAGTGAAAAATGATGAACATACAACAGCCAGTGGTGCAGAGTACTTGTCAAACCCCACTGGGCAGGAATTGCAGACTCTGTGCTTTGGCAGTGCAGGCTCCTTGGCTAGATCCCGACACTGGGAGCAACTCTGTCCTTTGGAAGGATTTTCCTTGTCTTTTATTCTTCATGGCCACACATGAAGTAGGCATGACCTATTGCCTTCTGGTGAAGATTTCGGAGGCTGGGGATTTAAAGTTCAGATAGCCACAAAGTTTTGCAGGCCAGGCTTATGGTTTCTTTGGTAATGCCTTAAATTTCCTTAAAACCTGATAGACTTAAAATCTATTTGCTTTCTGTCAGTTCCAGATGCCAGTAACCACGGCTGAAGTTCTCATCTATCAATAAATCATTAGCCACGAATTCTGTTCTTTCATTTCCTGGTCTCCATGCTCATCATATTGCTAGAGACTCCCTAGAGGTCAGCAGAAACAAGAGGTTTGAGTGAGAAGGCAACACCCTTCATCTTTACCTTAGGAGTAGCCTATTATCTAATAGAAAGCACACAGTATTAGGTCTGAAGAAGACCTGAGGTTACAGTTTCATCTTTCAGCATATTTAGTGGTACAAAAGCAGTAATTTTTTTTCCCCAATCCTATGAATTACCAGATTTTCATTCAATTTACAGGCTTCAGGCAAGAGAGAGACTTTCTGAGCAGAGATCTGCTTGCAAACTTCTATCGCCCGAGTTAACTACTCTCATAAGCCTTTGCTGGAATTGACAATTGCCAGTCATCTATCACTGGTGGTAGTTTTACCAAATGTTTACCATGACATGACAACTATCAATATCTGTACATATTTCAGTGTCTTTGTCCTCAATGCCTGTTACCTGATATTAAGACGCTGTCATCTATTTCGTTGTTTTTTTTTTTTTCTATAGGATTCCACTTCTAGATACCAGCTTTTATATTGGCAGAGTACAGTCTAAGCTGATAAAACAAAATATCCCAAACTACAGTAGCTTCAGCAAAGGAATAACGCAAAGGTCTGTAGTCCAGGGCCAGTAGAGAGATTCTACCATCCTTACCACACAGACTCTCTGGGTTCCAAATACCTGCCCCAGCTCCTACCATCACACCTGTATCTTAGCACATCCATTACACTAAAAGGTATGGCCTGCAGGTTGCACCCATCAGTTCCACTCATATTCCATTGGCCAGAAGTTAACTGCATGGTTAGGCTTAGCTGTAAGGAAAATTCAAAACATCATTTTTAGAAAGGAGTAGGTATTGATGAGCAGTTGTAATTTCTACTATAGAATCAAATTATCTTATTTTTCTTTTTTCTTGGGAAATCAGGAAGCCCAAAGTCAAATTTGTTATACTCATGTACATATATGTACACTTTAGTGCTTGGGAATAATACTGCCAAGAAATGGGAAGGCAGATACTTCTTCAGATCTCGATTTCAATTCTTTTGGATACATACCTAGAAGTGGGACTGCTGGGTCACATGGTAGTTCTATTTTTAGGTTTTTGAGAAACCTCCCAACTGTTTTCCATAGTGGATGCACCAATTTACATTCTGATTTGTTGTTGTTGAGATGGGGTCTCACACTGTCGCCTGGGCTGGAGTACAGTGATGCAATCTCAGCTCACTGCAACCTCCACCCCCTGGGTTCAAGCGATTCTCCTGCCTCAGCATCCTGAGTAGCTGGGACTACAGACACACACCACCATGCTTGGCTAATTTTTGTATTTTTAATAAAAACAGAGTTTCACTATGTTGGCCAGGATGATCTCGATCTCTTGACCTTGTGATCCGCCACCTCGGCCTCCCAAAGTGTTGAGATTACAGGCGTGAGCCACTGCGCCCGGCCAACAATTTACATTCTTATCGACAGTGTACAAGGATTCCAATTTCTCCACATCCTCAAAGACACATGATATCTCATTTTTAAATAGTAGTCATCCTAGCAGATGTGAGGTGATATCTCACTGTGGTTTTGATTTGCATTTCCCTGATGATTAGTGATTTAGGCAACTTTTCCATATACTTTTTGGCCATTTATATGTCTTCCTTGGATAAATGTCTATTCAGGTCCTTAGCCCATTTTTAAATTATGTTATTTGGGGTTTTTTTTCCAATTGAGTTACGAGTATTCCTTATATATTTGGGATATTTTATCCTGTATAAGACACATGGTTTACAAACATTTTCTCCATTCTGTAGGCTGCCTTCTCAGTCTGTTGATTGCTTTTGTTTGCTTCAGAAACTTCTTATTTAATAGTTTGATATTGTCCCGTGTGTCTGTTTTTGCTTTTGTTGCTTGTGCTTTCGGGCTTTATGTTTAAATATGTAATCCACGTTGGGCTGATTTTTGTGAATGGTACAAGATAAGTGTTCATTTTATTCTTTTTCATGTCAATACCCAATTGTTAAAGAAACTTTCCTTTCCCCATGGTGTATTCTTGGTCCCTTTGCTGAAGATCAGTTGACCATAAATGCACGGCTTTATTTCTGGAATTTCTCTTCTGTTCCATTGGTCTATATGTCTGTTTTTATGCTAGTACCATACTGTTTTAATTAATGTAGCTGTATAATAGAGTTTGAAATCAGGGAGTGTGATACCTCCAGCTTTGTTCTTCTTTTTCAAGACTTCTCTGGCTATTTGGGGTCTTTTGTAGTTCCATATGAATATTAGGATTGTTTTTTATGTTTCTACATTTAAAATATTTTCTATATATTTTTCCCTTTCCATAGTCTTGATTTTCTATTTTGATTTTTTTAAACTCTTTATATACTTGTATTTTATTGTAAGCTGACTCAAGTCCTTTTCAGGAAGGGGTGTGATATAAACAAATGGTTAATATGACTGTGAATAATGAGAATTCTAACATAGAACGTTCCCAAGGAACATTCAGCTTTGATTTCTCATCTATGCTGGAAAATTTTCGTCATCTCAAATATAGCAAGCTTGAATTCCATTTAATTTGCAGTATGCCTAACATATTACCTGATATGTTACCATTAGCGGGTTTTTTTCCTGGCTAAAGATTTGTGCCATTCTAAACTGTAAATATTCTTGGGAGGAGTAATCACTTATATTACTATCAGTCATCTCTGCTGTAATAAGAATTACCTAAATGGCTGGGTTTCATGGTAATAACTGGGTCTAAGAAAATGTGACACAAAACCAATGAGTATTCATTCTGGGCAGGGTGAAAAATGCAGAAAAGGTGTCTCGTGGGTCCGTACAAAAGCAGCATGGCATCTGGATGGCTTCCGAGGCATGCTGGAGATGGGGAAGAGAGCTTGATGATCTTTCATTTTTATTGTGCACTTGTTTGTGCCAAGCCTTGTTCAAGGGCTTTATGCAAATAGATTGCCTTACTTCCACCAGCCCTGGCAGTAAGACAGGAGAAGACAGACCATGTGCCACGAAACGGAATGCAATTGCTAACGCTGTCTTGCACTAGTTTGCCAAGGGGTTCATAGACCTTGTCTCATCTGAGCCTTTAGTAACCCTTTAGGGTAGGTTGAGTAAATAAGAAGAAATGAGACCCAGGGAAGCCAGATAATGTATAGGTGACTGGGCTGGGATTCCACCCAAGTCCTTCTCCAAGACTCATTTCACAGCACCATGACCACGCCTCCTGATTCCACATAATTTCACAGAGTTGGCCTTACATCTAAAAACAAACTTAAAGATATTTTTAAGTGGGGAAATGGGAAGACTTTTAGATGAATAATGAAATAAACTGTTTTGGCCTGAAAACACCATAATTCTTTACTCTAAAAGCTGAGGAAGAAATTTCTCATGGGTGGCTGAGGTATCAGGCTCCTGGGTAGACCAGCCCCTCCACTGCGCCTGTTCCCTCCGTCCTGGAGATGTTGTGTTTACTCTTTCTTTCTTCAGCCTCTAAACATTTTTAGATCTTACCTATTCTATAGGAAGGACAAACCCTCCCAGTTTTGACACTTCATCACTCTCCTTTCTATTGTCCTGGAGCTTCTCAACAAAAGGCACAGTTCTCCTCACCTCTTTCTCCTTCCTCTGAAAACAGGTCTGACACCTGCTCTCAGTAAAGTTGTTGATTACCCCTTAATACAGAATTCAGTGAACTCCTCTCAGTCCCTTCTCTTCTTGACCATCCTTCGTGTCATATTTGACATGACTGGCCACTCCCTCCCTCCTCCTGTATATTCTCTGGCAGTACCTTCTCTTGGTTCATCTTTTACCTCTCTGAACATTCTCTCTCAGAATCCTCGCCAAATCAATTTCTCTGTCCATCTCTCATATGTTGGGTTGCCTGAATGTTTTCCTCTTGCATTCCTATTCTCTTCTCACACTCTCTGCTCTAGCTAGACACCTATGTCCGCCTCCATCTCCACCTCCACCTCCACCTCCACCTCCATCTCCATCTCTGATTTCATCTCATGTCTCAGTACCCCAAGATCTTGAAGAAGCATCTCTTGTGACACAATGGACATTTTCTTCCATGAATGTCTATTACAAACTGAAATTCATTACTTCTGAAATTGAACTTCTTACATTTCCTCCTCCTCAGTTTTGCAATTTCTCCCACATTGCCTGTGCTGACTGGTAGTCCCACCATTCACTTTGTTTCCTGAAAGAGAAGAAGGATTCCTTCTTCCCTCATCCCACTTTCAATCATCCTTCAAGCCACACTGGTTTTGCCCTTTAGCCATCTCTTAGTTCCATCTCTCTTCTCCATCGTCCTCACTATTTCTATGAACCGCTTGGTAAACTAGCACAAGCCTAGGTTCAGGCTCTCCTTGGCTTCTGCCTAGAGAGTGGCAATAGATTTTTAATTGGTGTCATTGCTTCCAGATTTCTTTCTCTCCCATCCAAACCGCCCATCAAATGGGTCTTGCTAAAACACAGGTCAAGTTATTTTCTTTTTTCTTTTTCTTGAGACAGAGTTTCACTCTTGTTGCCCAGACTGGAATGCAATGGTGCAATCTTGGCTCACCACAACCTCTGCCTCCCAGGTTGAAGTGATTCTCCTGCTTCAGCATCCCAAATAGCTAGGATTATAAGCACCCACCACCATGCCCTGCTAATTTTTTTTGTATTTTTAGTGGAGACAGGATTTCACCTTTTGGTCAGGGTGGTGTCGAACTCCTGACCTCATGTGATCCACCTGCCTCAGCCTCCCAAAGTGCTGGGATTACAGGCATGAGCCACCATGCCCAGCCCAGGTCCATTTCTTAAAACCCTCAATAACACCACCCAGGCAACCAAATGAAATCCAAACTTTTCCCATAGTAAAATCTTTAAGAGTTACATTCTAGTATTCGACCCTCTCCCCTGGCTTTATTTCCTGCTCTTCCTTCATTCACTGGTCCTTCCTTCCAATGCCCTCTCCCAATTCCTTTGGCATGATTTTCTCCTCTCCATATTCTATAATTATGTATAATCCCTGCTATCTATTCACCAAATTTTCTTGATTGCTCATAAGGGAGGCCTACTTCATGTAAATTAGGACTATAGAGAAAGGAACAGCTATATCAGCCTAGAGAAATCCATATAGAAATAGGGAATGCTTGTGCTGAGGCTTGAAAGAGGAGGAAAAGCTGGGTCCATGAGGCCCTCATTGACCCTCGAGGATGGGTAAATCCCACCTCTTTCCTCTGTGCTGCCTTTGTGCATTTACTTGTTTGTTTCTCTTGGTGGACTGTGAGCTCCTTGAGTGTAGCGATTAGGTTGTAGCCTTTGCAGTAACCCCAGTGCCAAGTACCTTACCAGCGCTTTGTAGAACTCAATAAACTTGTTAGATTGGACTGAATCAGAGTAGCCCAAGGCCGCTGAGCTCATTAATGGCAATTGGTTGGTTGAAGATAAGTGGCACTCCATGCTCAGGTCTGGAATCTTGACCTCATTAGCACCCTGTTGCAGCCTAACCTGCCCACTAGCTCTGACCTTTCAAATGTTAACACTGTACATCCGCACGTGTGAGATAGTACGTGCACATCAAGTATCAACATGACATATGGATATGTAGTATATGGAAACTCAACTCGTTTCACTCACCAAATTTATGGCCCTTTTAAACCTCCCGGGTTAGTTTTGAATCAAACCCAGATTTTCTAGTGTTTGAGTTCATTTTCTTTTGGCAAACACATCTTCCTGTTTTTAAGAAGAAAGCCTTTGCAAAGATTATTTAAAAGTTTAACTAGCTTCTTGAACATCAGCTAGTTCTTTTAATACAGGATTTTAATGGTACGAGTGTAAATGAATCAAAAACATTTGGATTAATATCCCCTCAGAATCCTCAGGCTGTTTAAAAATTTACAAGAGACATTTGAGGAAAATATAGTTTTGGTTCTGTCAGAATCCAAATGCAGAATATTTTAAGATATGTCATGATTTCAAAGTATGGCTTTGCAAGCCTATTGGAGTATCACAGTATTGGAGTGTCATTAATATTTGTATAAGTGAACTATTTAGTAACTGGAGTTATCATGAACGGCCACAGGCTCTACTTAGGCAAAATGATTGCCGCCACATGGCGCAGTAGACCTCCAGCTTAAGAGTTTCTAAGTCCGATCCACCTGGTTACAAAGAGAAGCCTTCTTTCAAGTTCAGCACAGCAGCTCTTTGGAGGTTAGTGCCTTTAGTGTTTTTTCTTTATCAAGGAGAGTGGGAGTATTAGATACAGGGAGGTGTGGGATGCTTGAGTGAAAGGAAAGCGATGCAGGGGTCCTACCTACCTCTGTCATGGAAACTCTTCCTCATTATGAAACTACTGCCTTGTTTGGCACACGACGAATATGGACTGGGAAGAGCAGGGTGACTGCAGGTCATGATGACCTAGTAGGATTAGCTAGTTTGTATAAACACGTTCCAAGTCCAGCTATGTTTCAGTTAAGCAGTGCATAGACAAACACCAAAGCAGCCTAGCCCTGGTTCAGCGTCACAAATTGTTTATTTATACAAGAGATCCCTAGAAGTTCACTAATTCAGGAGACAGCCATCTTAGGGAATTCATGGGACCCTCTCTCTAGTGGTTACTTTAGAACCAAATTAAACCAGGCCCTTGAGAAAGCAGTGTGGAGAGTGATCCCATATTGCATCTTGATGTAAGCAGGACAGTGAGTCTTTTGAAAGAACTTCCCTATCACGAACGTCTTTTGATTTCATTTGTTCTACAGGGATGTGAACCATTTGGTGTGCTGGGCTGTGGCTCGCACATTGAGATAAGAATGAGGCCTATGTAGGTCACTCTTCTGTGTCTAACATGCTTCTCTTCTTGCCTGTTGAGAAAGAGCTGTAGCCTTCCTGGCGTTCAAGCAGACACTCAAAAAGCTCCTTTTACATTTTGATGTAGAACCTACAAATGGAAGCTACATTGTGCATTGTTCAATAAACATTTATGGAAAACTTCCTGTGGGCCAGAGACTGGGTTAGGGATTGGTTACATAGATAGTTGATGCAGATAGGAAAAAAAAAATGTTAGATCTTCAGTAAAGTTATAACCTGAGTCTGGAGGCAAAGAGGAGGAAAGAGACAGAGAAGTAAAGAAACTGTAAACATATAGTAAGTCCTGAAACAAAATCAAGGACAAAGTCCTAGGAAGGTAGAAACTTCACAGTAAAGGAAGAAACTCACTTTTTCTAAGACCATGAAAGCCTTCTGAGGGAAGGTGATTTTGAGATAGGTTTTAAAGGATGGGTTGGAATCCGATAGTTGATCAACATCAATGATATCAGCGGAAGAACGGATCCATAGGGATGCTCATAGGAAAAGGTAAAGGAACTTATTAGAAAGGCCTCAATGGAGTTGACTTTTGATTGGTACCCTTTGTGCTTTCTATTTAAAGGGTGATTTGGTTTCTGTCTCTGTTTCTGCAATGCCCTACATCCCATTTGTCACTTTGATTTTTCTCTTGTATTTCTTCTCCTTTTGCAATCTTGATCCAATCCAGTTCAGCATTTATTGACATCTTATATTTTTGCTGCTACATCAACCCTATGGGAAATACAAGAGAAGGAAAACCCCACCTCAGCCTTCTGAGAGCATGTTCTCCATGGCTTATGTTGGCATGGTCTACATGCACTCACTCATCAAAGTGGTTTGGAAACAGGTGACAGTTGCTCAGCCTCGTCTCAATCAGGAGGTTAGTGAAAATGTCACAAAATATGCTAGGCATGGAAATTAAAGTTCCTAATGGTGTAATACAAATCCTTTCCTATGACAAACACAATCCCCAGGAGTGGTACCACAGCTGATTCATTTTTCATATGTTTTAGGAAAAGCACAATTTTTCCAAAATCTTCAATGGGCTATTATAGGAATACATGCCTAAGGGAGACATAAATGTAGATTTTCCTGGCACTGATGTTTCCTATGCTCTAGGGATAAGAAATCCCCAAGATATAACTTTAAAAACCTGCTATGTTGCCTGAAGCTTCTCATACCTTCTATTGCTTAATTGCTTTTATGTTATCGACTGGTTAAGGAAGAGAAATCCTAACTCAGTTATTAGTTTGACTCAGCAGTCTCTCAGGTCTGAAAAAAAAAGTAATGTGAGTAGGAAGAGCCTCAAAACAAATTCATACTGACACTCACTGTTCCTCTCTGTCTTGAGGAATGGAAATCAAATTTAGTAGAGGACTTGTATTTTTACACCTAAAAAGTCTTCTGAACTAGAAGGGAAAAGGTCATGCCATAGCAATCAAGGTCAAGAGAGTTTACATTGGGTCTGCCAGTACCAAGATGGGAGTGATGATAAGGATGAGGAATTCTTGTCATTGGCTCAAAGCACCAAACTCAATCCTTCTTGCCTTAGACACACAAGAAACCAAGAAGGCTTTCACAGCAATACTTGCCATTCAGATTGTTCAAAATGACTTCCAGTATGCCCAGCATTATTAAAAGACAGGTACCAACTAATGAACTGCATGCTAAACACTCTATTGAATCCCATCTTGTTTCTTCCGGCCATAGTTCCAGGAACCAAACTGAGTCAAAAAGAGAATGCTAAACTCTTTACCAAGTCACATGACTAAACCAAACTGCAATGCTAACTGTAAAAACAAGAGGCCTGATCTCTTGCGTGTGTATGTTCGTTTGTTGTCTTGCTTTTTTATTTGTTTTCAGTTGTTTTGGTTTGGGTTTTTTTTTTTTTTTTAATTTCTCTTCATACTGGTAATTTTGGCATTTACCAAGTGACTAATACTCTTCGGTAACATCAGTTTATGTGGACTCGAGATCTCTCCTTTTTCAGGGCAAGTATGTTCATGATTATTCAGGTATTTCTGCAGGATTAGCTGGCCCAATCACTTAAAGCTCTCTGTATGGTCTACAAAATACTTTCTCATTTGTTATTTCATTTGATTCTCAAAAGCGACCTGTGAGATAGACTGAAATGTTTGATTATTCACAGTTTACAGATAGGGGCAGCAGACACAGAGAGCTAATTTAGATTCATTTTTACTAATTTAAAAACCTTACTATTTCGTAGCAGAGCTGGGATTTAAAACTAAGTCTCCCCTCTCCAACTTCAGAATTATTCCCATGACACAAGAGGTCATGTGTGGTGAGAGAAATCAGGGCTGGGTACGAGGCGTCTCTGCCAATGGCCACCTGCCTGGCTTGGTTGTTTTGCCGGAGATAAGACCTGACAGAGACATCAGTGCCTGGGCAGGGTGATGACCAGCTTCCTCTTCAAATGGATAGGTTTTAGATACTTATCTTTATTTAGTGAGAACTTGGAGAGATTGATTTTCTAATAACAAAAATTCCATATTCCTTGGTTTTGAACAATATGTCTGCCTTTTTACCCTATGACTCCAGTTTCTCCAAGTCAAAAGCATTAATGACCCTTGTAGACTCACATATATTTGGTGAAGACTTTAACAAAATATACTGCTTTCAGAAATAAGGAGGATGATCACACTGCAAATACCAGGCTTCTCATTGTTCATTTTGATTTTCCTCTTGCATTTCCCCTTCTTTAGCAATCTTGATTCAATCCAATTCAGCATTTATTGGCATCTTATATTTTTTGGCGCTGCCTTGGCCGTATGGAAGCAAACCCTGAGCCAGTCCTCTGAAACAGCATGCAACTTGAGAAGCCCCTTTGGATAGACCCCTTGCCCAAGTCTCTTTCTCTCTCTCTCTCTCTCTCTCTCTCTCTCTCTCTCTCTCTCTCTCTCTTCTGTTTTCTGTTTCAGGCCTCAGCCTTCCCAACTCTGTCACTCTATTCTCAGGTCTTACACCTCCTGAAATCTCTCTTCCTTTCTTGGCAGAGCAACTTAACCTCACCTCAGCCTCTCTCTAAACTTGGAATCTCCTTCTGCAGAATGATATAAATCTTCAGCCACGTCAAACACCATTTTCCTGAGATAAGTTTTGTTGAACTCAGCAATTCAAAGAACCGGGGCTCAGAACCAGACTCTATTTTCCTTAAAAGGCAGTGAGAAAATTGTTAAAAATATATGTGTAAACTTTTTTCCGTTGTACAATTAAATTCAAATAAGAGAGTAATACATGTGCTAAGCAGAAGGGGGCCAATTGACACTTCACCAGTTATGTAAGAAACCATGCAATAAAATTATTTTAAGTTAACAAATACCATATTCCTGATTAATGGCAAAGTGTCTTAAGTCTCTTTTAAATGGTTCTCTGACAGCTACTCAGTGGGTTTGGCCTTTCGTTGGGCTCTTCTTCCAATCCTCAGTTTCCTCATCTGGAAAACAGAGATATCACTTTGATGCACTGATTTGGTGAGTATTAAATGAGATGCCCTAATATAACATATCTAATCACAGTGTCTGTCCATAACAGGCAGTTGGCAAATCCAACATTTGTCCCTAATGCCTCTCCTTCACTCAGGCCCAGCTCCCATCAAATACTGTAAATTTTTCTGGAAACAGAATCTTGTCATTTATTCTCTATGCCTAGGATAATGTGGCAAAGCCTGGGTATAGACAAGTCATTTAACAGTTAACCTTCCATATTAAATATCCATTTATATCTATCCATCTATCTCTTTCTCTATAAATATCTTCCCTTGAGTCTCTATCTTCATATATGTATACATATGCATGCATATAAGCAAATGCATATAGATTTTTTGCATTTGTTTGCAACACAAATCTGTGTGACAATAAAAGTATTATCTTTAGAGAAGAGATAAGAGATAAGTCTTGGTTACTCAACATGTTGAGCCATTGATTCTGATGCCTGAGAAAAAGTTAAATACCCATGCCCATTAAAATCATCATATCTTTGGCAAGCAGGACTTTAGTTCTTAGGGTTCCATCTGGAAGACAAAGCCTCTTCCTTTTTGCAATAATGTCTTATCTGTCTATGAAGGATAAAGGGGTCATCTGAAATGGCAGAGACCTGAAATGTTAGTTCCAAGAAATTTTGTTGCTAGTTTTTATTAATTCTTCTCTGGGTGGAATGTAGCCTCACAATTGAGTTTGCCAAGTGACTCGGGTTTTATTTCACTTCTTTCTCAACCCATCTAGAGTAGTTTGTAGATGAGTTTTTGTGTTTTCGAAAAACAAAGAATGCTGGAAGATTCAAATAAGGCTTTAAGGAAATTCATCATTAATTTGGTAAATAACATCTTCCTAGAAATAACGTTTAGCTTTGGCCTTTTGAATATAATCGGTTTTAGGAAGCGTATTAACTAGTTTGATAGCTCAGCTGTAACTGATATCTTCTATTATTTCCTCTTACTCAAATGCCACAAAGATATTTCTCTGGAGTCTCAACGATTTCATCCCTGAATATAGATGGTAAAGAAGAGAGTGGTAGAAAATTAAGCTGAAGAAACAGGCTGTGATCAGATTATGACAGACTTGAGTTTTGGACTTCATTTTGCTGACAAAAAGGAGCTTGAGGTAGAGAATAGTGAGAGGGAAAGCTAAAAAGATAGGCATGAAAAGATGGTGTTAAGAGTTTGGATTTGAAGGCCTTGGGAAACCGCTGAAGTATTTTAAGCTAGCAATTGACTTGAATATATTTGTGTTTTTAAACAACAAAGATGTTTGCAGTGTGAAGGAGGAGGTTGAGGTGGGAAGGTGAAGGGAGGGAAGCTAATTAAGAATATGGTCTATGATGGTCCACGTAAGAACTGGTAGATAGTAACCTGACTTAGGCAAAGGGGATGGTGAGGGAAAAGGTCACGTTCAAGAGATGGGAATATTTCCCATGTAGGAAATAAGATTCCATGTGATTCGGAGTATGAGAAGAAAGAGGAAGGAAACAAAGATAAAGCCCAATGAAAGAATGTAAGTTATTTAGAAACTGGGTATAACTGATTTGAAATTAATGTGATTCTGAGAAGAATGGAGCTCTCAGTTGATTTCTCTTATAATATCACACCCACCACAAAGCTGTGCACACAAGACGCCATCTACAAATGCTGTGGGCTGGTCGCACACTCTCCAAAGGAAGGCGCCGAGGGTGCTTCCAAAAATACAGATCTTCCTCATCTGCAAATGTTTTCATGGCGATGGATGACTTACCCTGTGTACAAGAACGTTATCTGCCTGATTGGTATTATTCCACAAAGAGTTGATGTGGCTGGCAGTGAATCCAGGTCCCTCAGCTTTACCTTCTCTATATGAATCCTCCACTAGATATTTGGTAAGACAGTGACATCCAAGAAAAATTATTACTGAGAACTTTGGAATACAGCAGGAGGTTTGGTTGAAGATGAGTTTATAACAGCTGTGGAGATAAAACTGTAAACATTTACTTTTTCAGCTCCTTCCTGTCCTTTGTTTTCACTGATAAGAAAAAGCTATCTGTAACTGATTTCCCAGGTAAATCTTAGGTTTAAATCTCCCCTTTATTTTTCCTTTGACCCATCCCAGAAACAAGAAACCATCATAGTTCAGATCAATTCCTATAAGGGAATTGAACTTTTTGTTCCTGTTGAAGACATTTCATGTCTAATAATTAAGAAAAAATAATGGTCATATATTTCTTTGACAATATAGGAAACAAATCAGTTGAAAACCCATGCCCTGAATATCTCAACTGTTGTTAACCCTGGGTCAAAGTACGGGAAGAAAATGAACCCTTCTTCAAATTCCTGCCCTACCTAGCAAAATCTTAGTTTGGAGACAGCATATTCAGGGTCAGCCCTCTGACTTGGTTTATATTCCTATTGGCACATCATGAGATATTAGCCAAGTTGCTTAACTTTTCAGCATGAGCTCCCCTATCTGCACAAGAGGCACTTGATGGTGATCCTCCCTTCGTCAAGCATTTATTAAGCGTCTATTTCACGTATGACTGTACGAGGTGCTATACACCAAGATGCCTACCCAAGAGAGATATGGTAAAAATCCATGAGATAATGAAAGTAAAATGTTTCAATGTCCTTGAAGGAGTGACACTATGCTAAGCCAAAAGATTATGAATTTAAAATTGTATTAGAATGAAGAAGGGCTTTCACAGTTTTCATAACTTTAAAATTTATTTAGTTGATACTAGAGATCAGGATTAATCTCAACGGAGAATAGTTAGCATTGCACAGAAAGAAACGCTGTTCAGGACCAAGAATATATATGCAGATCACAGAGTCACAAAGGAGGTCAGGATAAAGAGAAAGCGCCAGGATAATGGGCTGCAAATTTATCATCAGCCCCGGCAAAATAATAACATAACTTTGAACAAGATCATTGTATACAGAGAGCGCTATGTCAAGCAGATTAATATTTGGCCCTTCTTCACACTGTCCTGGGAAGCTGAACCCTATGGGCTTTGTTACCCAGGCTCCCGTGATACTGGCTTCCAGTGAAATTTGTCCAATGAGCTGCACCAGCAGGAGATCAGAGTAGAAGGAGATAGCAATCAGAGTATTTCTTCTAGGGCCCCTACCTTCCTTGGGTGGGTCTCTGACAGTGGCTGTAGCCTCTACTAAGTTACACTGGATTCAAGCAGCACACCTAAACTTCTTATATTTTAGGCCCAAGTACAAGAACAGCTCCCGACTGTCACTAGTCTCTGGGTACCTCAACATCCCGTGTTTGTTTCTTTAACCTGCTTCTACCTCTGTAAGTTGGCATTTATCAAACCGTCTTTTTGGAAACTTCTGGGGTAGGTTTTGTTCTTGCCAGGATCCTAACTAATATATACCTATTACAAAATATTTATATGAAGTCCAGAAAGATCCTTATGTAGACTCTAAGATATTTTTCACATGAAAAACAAAGCCCAGGTTTTTGAATCAACCTCCCCACAAGATGTCCCAGAGATGTTTGGATTTTATTTCTTTGAAACCCTGGAAGATCTCACACGGGGGCATCAAAATCCTCTGATGAAACCATTTTTAAGCAGAAAACTCATTATGAAAATATCTTAGAAAGGGTGAGAAACCCCAGAGAATACTTCATGCATTGTTCTTTTCCTTTACGTGGTTGATGACGTGCATTTTAAGTAAGAAGAAAGGAAAACATTCAGTAATTCTGGCTTTTCTTAGGCAATAATGGGTTTTGCAGGTCTGGGGACAGGATTTTATCTGAGGGGTTAGAGTGTACATGGATTGGAGCTTTGTGTCACACACACATGGAACACAATGAGGTCTCAGCAATCTGCAGTCTGGGAGGACGCTTACGCGATCCAGAACTGATTTTCTGTGACTCACTTTACCTCCCCTCTGCTCTAGTAACAAACATACCACCAAGCAGGAGCTATAAATGAGTCCATTTCCTGCAAATAAGATTTTAATGAGATTCTTCAGCTGGTCACACACCAACATGAGATGATAAAATGCGGATTGTTGATCTCCCTCCCAGGGCTAGTGACGGTCCATGTTCTTAAAACATACCAAATTTAATTCAGCTTACAAAATTGTAATGGGATGAAAAATTAGGTCAAAATAAGTCTGTCTCCAGTGGTGGTGACAGGGACTTTTACGTACAGCCAAGTGATCTCCAGCAGAACCTCACTGCTGCTTGACCTAATGTCACGGAAAACATAACATTTTGTAACAGTCATGCTTCATTTGGCATGCCTTGGCTAACTCACTCATCCCCAGGCTTAAAAATAGGGCATAGAGGTATGTTAGAGAAAAGGGAAGTAACATTCCAACCCTCTCTCCATGAGGGTTAGGAGGTCTGCATGGGAAACGGTTTGTTTTCTCCCTACAATATGTCTCTGTCCCTTACTTTTAGACATTGATGGTAAGAGGGGCATATGGGGCACAGATATGATCAGGAGCCAATGGGGAGGAGCAAAGGAAGGAGTAGGAAATAAGAAGACAAGCTTTTGCCCATTCCATTACCCACTCTTCTCAAGGCAAATAATCCAAGTTTTAGTAGCCATTAACTCATAGGGACAGCTTCCAAATGAACTTGCTCTTTTTGGAACTTAACCTGCTGCTTGCAACATCTCTTATTGCTCACAAGCTTGAAGAAAATGGACAGAGATGAGAAACATTGCAAAAAAGACATGGTTGGACAATTATATAAGCTTTACTCTTTTTTGGCTTAAATTAATTTTTTATTAATTTTATTCATTCAACAGATATGTACTAGGTATTTATTGTGTGCCAGGTGGTAACACAGTATGGATCCAAGAGTGGAACAATACTAAATACCTACCCTTGACAAGTTTATTTTGGAGTAGGAGAAACAGACAATAAACTAAAAGACATAATCAATGCATGATACGATGTCTGGTTTCATAAGAGGTAATATATGTGAGACTCTTTGCCAGTAATTTACCTACACAGCTCTCATTTACTCACAACAACTCAAAGGTAGGGATTGGGTTTATTATCTGTTTTCTTGTGAGAAGGCAAACTCAGAGTGGAAGAGAGCTTGTCCCAGGTCACCTTTGGTGGAGGTGAGCTCAGTTCAGCCTGACCTCACCACCTGACAAGAACCAGGTAGGTTTATTTGCCTCCTGCCAGCCTACCTACATTCACCTGTCCTGAAAGATGCCTTCTTGGGCCCACGCTCTTTGAGGTCTGGGCACTTCCTGCTTGTAGAACTCACTTGGCAATTCACAATGGACAGCCTTGTGAAAGCTGTTGTCTCTTATTTAGATCTGCTACAGAAATATTTTATTTTTATTTAGCTTGATTAAAAGCTTGATCATGATTCAAATTTTTGTTCCTAACCTTGCTGTAAACTACTAAGGGTTAGAAACATTTCAAAGATTTTTGTTCTTTGTGGCTCTCGAGGCACTCATATCATGCCTTGCACACAACAGACATTTAATATGGAGTTGACTTGATTAAGTCTCTATAAGAGACAGCCTGGGAATTTATTGAAGAATCCTCATCATTATCTCAAGTCACAGATGAAAACCTTGTTCTTGATTTCTCACTTCGGGGCATCTTGGACTAAAACTTAGAACATTCCTTCTTTTAAGTGTGCAGTCTGAATTATAACACTGCTTGGGAATGCAAAGGAAACTGGTCTAAAGTATTCAGTATCATTGGAACATTAAAAGAACTCTGTACTCTTAAACATTCCCATCCATGGAAAAGAACTTATAATTGTTAGACTTACACTTAAGCTGGGATTAAAAAGAGAAAACCTTCAAAACAAAACAGGACCTGAAAATAAAATGACTTTCCATTACAAAAGCATGTGACAGGAGGAAATATTCCTTCAAACACTGGGTTCAAACATTGTCCACTGCAAACTTTGCTAACCAAGATCCAGAGCCTGGGTCATCCTGAGTCCACTTATATCAAGACAAAGCCATTCTTTTACAAGAGGACTCACCCAACACCCTCGCTCACATGAAATATCATTCCGTTTCAATGCAATGTTTCTTGAGCAGGAATGGCAGAGTCAGGCAGAGGGTACATATATATAAAAATACATAGAGCCTTTATGGATGTGTAAATACTCCCTCCAGGGCTCTTCTTTAATCAGAATTCACTGAGACCTAGGAGACTTGAGCACAGAGTGATGCTGAAAGGAAATGTTTTTGAGGTATAATCGTGTTTTATTCTCACAAATGTGATCTTGCTGAATGGTTATATGTAGGTGTGCCATAGTTTGAGAAAAAAGTGAACTCTGGTTGTAAGAGGGCTTTATTGGAGTAATGACTTCAGAATGTGAGACAGTTCTCAACTTTCTGCAGAGCTGACTTTCAACCCTTTTTGAGATTTAGTCAGTAGCCAGGCTACTTCCTCTCTCATTTTGATCACCTACTTGAGAACTAGCAGCCACAAGAGATTCTTCTTAGGAGCAGTTTCAGCTGCCTTGAGGTTGAGTTGCTAGCCTGGCTTCTAGTAAAGGGTCATGTAGACCGTGATTTTGCTGGTTGTTCGCATTGGAATCTGTTGGCTCGGCATATTGCCATGATGTGAGAGCACAGAGCCCAAGTTCTGTATCTGGGGAGTGGTTTCAGATACTGCCGATGTCTTCTATGACACCTCTGAAGGCTAGAAATAAACCCAGCAACATTAAGGACTTAAGTGTGAGATACAGACAGGTATTCAAACCGTTAGTATTAGGATGGTAAGGAATGGATACAAGTAAGAAGGAGAATAAGGGAGCAAGTGTTTAGATGCTGATCATCAGAGTCAGAAAGATGCTTCCTCCATTTATTCATTCAACAAATATTTCTCGACATGTGCTAGGCATTCCACTACGTTTTGTAAATAGAGAAATGCCTTTTAAGGGTAATACATTCCAGCACTTTGGGAAAGCAAGACAGGTAGATCACTTGAGGTCCAGAGTTCAAGACCAGCCTGGCCAACAAGGGGAAACCCATATTTACTGAAAATTAAAAAAAAATTAAAAAATTGGCAGAGGGTGGTGATGTGCACCTGTAGTCCCAGCTATTTGGGAGACTGAGGCACAAGAATGGCTTGAACCAAGGAAGCAGAAGTTGCAGTGAGTCAAGGTCATACCACTGCACTCCAGCCTGGGGGACAGAGTGAGACTCTGTGTCACAAAAAAAAAAAAAAAAAGGAGAGAGAGAGAGAGTATTCACAATACAGAAGTAGAGCTAAATAAAGCTATAATTCATAGGATTCTATATGAGAGTTTGCCAGGGCTACCTTAACAAAATACCACAGATTGGGTACAAGCAGACATGTATTTTCTCACAAGTTCTAAAGGCTGGCAGCCCCATCCAGGTGTCAGCAGGTTTGGGCTTTGGTTTCTCCTGAGGTCTCTCTTTGGTTTGCAGATAGTTGACTTCTCTCTGAATCCTCACACAGTCTTTCCTCATGAGGGAGCAGTCTGGTGTCTTTGCCTCTTCTTGCAAGGGCACCAATCATATTGGTTTAGAGCCCACATTAACAGACTTCAGTTAGTCACCTCTTTAAAGACCTTATCTTCAAATACAGTTACACTGAGGTATTGGCGGTTGGTTCTATAAGATAGTAATTAACAGTAATTAACATAGTATTATGTGCTATAAGATAGCATATAACAGCCTATCAAAAGCTATAGTGGACGTTGCCCAGGATATGTGGGAAGCTCGGAGGAAGAGGGAGCTGGAAAGTCTCCACAAGGCATATGAGGCATAACCAGGTCTTACAGGATATGTAGCAATTAGCCTGGTGCAAACAGTGGGCTGTCCCCACAGATGGAATGAGGCATGAATCAAGAGCTCATGAGTACGTGGTGACATTAAGTACTTTTAGAACCACATCTTATTTTCAGTCTAAAAATTTTACCATGCTATTTGTCCTGCCAAGACAAAGATTCAGAATAGGGATGTGTGCAGGTAGAAAGAGATCTAGAAACACTAAAGGGTGTTTGCATAGGATGATGAAAGCCGAGCTTGAAGTTTAACTAGAGCAGAGCAGCCATAGAAATGTAGGGTTGTAAGCCAGACAGAGTACGGACAAAGACCATGAGAGGCCTTCCCATCAACCATTTGTGGATTCTACACTCTTGGACATTGAGTTAATGCAGTTCTATGACACTGTCTCTCCATTGAGGCCCCTACCACCAGGGACCTCTATCTGAGGCATAAGCTGGTAGGAAGGGCCCACACTCCATTTTCTCTTGTATGATCTTTATTGTTCAACAGATAGATTTTTCTGCTTGAAGTGGGCTTTTAGAAGCCAAATGTTTCTGCATTTCCAAAATCTATGGAACCATGTTGACTCTCTATTGAATTAGCAAAGATGTAGATTGCAGTGGAGAATTAAAGAAATGGGACATTTTCTAGCTTGTATTTGTATAATACCTTCATGATGCTTCACTAAAAAAGTGCTCCATTTTCCCAGCTCAGTATCAGTAACAATAATTTGTATTTAACACTAAAATAAACAATTTTTATTTTAGGATTTAGGATGTAATAATTTAGGATAATTTGGAGGTTGTAGAATAAGAGGATATTATGAATTGAATTAAAGAGTTATATTCCTCAGAGCAAGCCGCAGGTGGGTAAAACAATTCATTTGAGTTTGCTTTTGAGGATTAAAAGGGGGGAAATTCTGCTTTCTGAGGCACTGAAAAATGTAACCAGTATGTGATTCAAAGATGTCCACCATATGGGTTTGAATGGATCAGCTTTCAGAGAACAGTAACATCAGAGAACGATTCTCCACTTCTGAAGCCCTGTGAGCCCAGGAAGAAGAAGAGGCTTAAAATACCCTGATATTAATTTTCCTGCTTTTTATGATCTTAGCCAATGTTTTCATTCTAGTATTGATACCCAGAAGCCGTTTCTCAAAAAAAAACGTTTTTTAAAAGTCATGTCAAATAATCAAATGACACTATTCATTTACTCGAGTAACTGGAATGCAAATTTCAAAATTTGCTGAATTGCATCAGGTTCAAATGGCCAGGATCAAATTTGTACACATTCAAGTCAACTGGGGGCTTTACCCAAAATTATTATAACTGAAATGTGCATTTAAATAAGCCATAGGAGGAAACATTGGTAAAATCTTGAGTTAAAAGTATGTAAATGTTAACTCTTTAAAATCATTTTTACCCCTGAAATGCTTTGAAATTTTGATAATCCTCTAAGTCAGACTTGGTTTGTCCATTTTTAGTTATTATCGTTATACCCTTTTTCTGCATTTGGCATAATACCACAACAATGCAAAGTTCAACTAATTCTCATTTATATGGGAGTTTCAATCAATCACAGTGCAAGCAGGAAATGTGTACATTCTGTAGTCCATTCATCTAAGTTGACGAGAAGAAACCTCAGGCATTATGACAGAAAAAGCATTTCACAAGAATACAAAGTGATGAAGCATCAAAATGAGCTTCAAATGTGTCTCTTGAGTCCTTCATTCCAGCACCTTCTCCCATTCCTGCTCTGGAACCTTTTCCTGGATCCTCCTCCCAGTTGGGTCTTGATCAACTGGACCGAGTTAAGGATGGACAGAAAAGAATCCAGGGCACTATCGAGGTGTGGGATCCACCGCAGGGCAAAGCCAAATGCATATGAGTTTTGTTTGAGTTGTAGTTTGTTTTTCAATTATTCACATTCCTCCTTACCTCCGCTCGAGTGAAAGTGAACAGAAAAGCCCGATCATCATTCTAGAATTTCAGACTGGATTGTGGAACAGGAACTGTCCTCACTGCTTCTCTATCACAAATATTACAGGTATCATAGGCCTTTGCTTAGCCAAAGTTCTGTATAAAAAAGGCTTTTCCTTTGAGGTGGAGGCGGGTAGGCAGGTTTCGTTATCTAAAAGAATCATGATTCATCTCCAGTTATGTGCATAAATATTACTGGGTATTGTGGGATATGAAGACACATGGTATGGTCTCATGCACTCACACAGCTTACAGAAGTAGAAATATTAAGATAAAACATGTAGCTTTTTAATTAAAAAAAAAAACAAACTCTTAGCCATGGTTGCATGTTCTTTTTGCATTCACTGGAAACTGAAATCCTAATAATTTAGTGGGAAAGGGCATGATTGGGGTTTTCCACTGGCATCCTACAAGGAAGCATGTACAATTTCAGATAATACAATCACGTTCTTCCAGCAAGAAAGAACTAGTTTGGTGCCTAAAATTGGTTCAAGGCAAAAGTTCCTGAGAGAAAGTAATTTGGGCAAGCCTTAGATCAAATCCTCAGGGACTAGCCTCCCTGGTTGTTTCATAATGCTGAGAGGAAAGAAAAACATTTTCCCTCCCACTCTGCTCCTGGCAGAGGTTGCTAGGATGCCTGTGACTGCCAGCTAGAAGTGTCATTGCTGCCACCACCATACCCTGGCTGCTCTTATTTTGGGAGGTGAGGTGACTGCTGACTCTGGGATCCCTCTAGTTACCATAAAATAATTTGCTGAAATGTTTATTTTCATAATGGTAAATAAAATTTGTATTCCCAAATATGAAATTTTTACTTCTGAATATGTTGTGCACCATTTCGCATAAACACCTGCCTACATCCGCTGCTGGTGCTTCTCCCACCGTTTCCTGTGGGAGGCTGCATGCTTTCACCTTTCTCACCCAAATCATGCCAAACAGAACCCATTCTCCTCAGCAGGTAGCAACCAACAGTTTCACCTTGGCAGAGTAGGATCCAGCTTTGAAGTGAGCTCAGCTTATTATAAAGGAATAGGAGCAATTAGAGCGTGGGCGCTAAAGGTAGGTGAGACTTGCTGTTCCCCTCATAAACACGGAAACGTCCTCATGAACATAAGGACAAGACTGGGGTCATCACAGTAGGATGGCTTTCAAGAGGGCTGAAGTGTTGTAAATATACACATTGAGCTTTGCAGCAACTCTGTGCCAAATTGAAGTTGTTGCAGACCTGGAATTTTAGTTTGATAAAGGATAACTGTAGTTGTTTTTAAATAAAATAATTCATTGGAATTCTTTGGTTCTCTCCTGACGATAATCTAGCAAGTTTGTCTCTTTCAGAAAGAAAAGTGTAAATGGGGTTAATGGGTACAAACGAATAGAAAGAATGAGTAAGACCTACTATTTGGTAGCACAATAGGGTGACTATAGTCAATGATACTTAATTGTACATTTTAACATAAAGAGTGTAATTGGATTGTTTGTAACTCGAAGGATAAATGCTCAAGGGGATGGATATCCCATTCTCCATGATGTGCTTATTTCACATTGCATGCCTATATTAAATCATCTCCCATGTCCCATAAATATATACACCTGCTCTGTACATATAAAAAATAAAAATTAAAAATAAATTCCAATTTGCAGATTAGAAAAATAATAATATTTCTTTTTGAGACAGGGTCTCACTCTGTCACCCAGGCTGGAGTGCAGTGGCATGATCTCAGCTCACTGCAACCTCTGTCTCCCAGGATCAAGCAAGCCTCCTGCCTCAGCCTCCTGAGTAGCTGGGACTGCATGCATGTCCCACCACAGCCTGCTAATTTTTTTTTTTTTTTTTTTTGGTAGAGATGGGACTTGCCATGTTGCCCAGGCTGGTCTTGAACTCCTGAGCTTGAGTGATTCACCCACCTCAGACTTCCAAAAGGCTGGGATTACAGGTATGAGCCACCACACACGGCCAAAATAACAAAATTTTAATCATTAAAAACAAAAGTGTCCATGTGTTCACCTAACAAAGCCTTTCTTTCACACATTGAAATATAAATAGACACATTTAAATGCAGTATAGAACTATAAGCCAGCCCTGAAAGGACTTTCTGCGTTGGGCATCTTCTGTCACTACCTCTGAAGATGGGGCTTCCTGAGAGCTGGCCCAGAGCTAGTCTTATCTACGCAGAGGATCTGAGAGCACCCTGTGTCCTCGCCATCACCCTGCCCCCGGACAGCAACAGAAAGCACTGTCCCTATCAAAACAGTTCTGTTTAAATCCCATCTGGGGGACCCATCCTGAGAGTGGCCGCCGGTGGAGTCAGAGGCAGACTCTTGCGTGTGTCTTTCCTTTCCTTTCCAGGGCTGATCCCTCATGTTTAAAGTAAGAGACTCTCAAAGTCAGGAAACTGGTCAGACGTCCAAACGATGTGGTGACGCTGAGCCCTCTGCGAACCGGAAACAGACATTTACTATATCCCTTTCCGACTCAATCGCTTCCAAAGATCTACCTCTGGTGCTAAGGGGGGTTGGCGGCTGGCCCAAAGTCTAACAGACTATGCAGAGGCAATGCACAGTTCATGAAGGTCACTTTTATTTTTCATTTTTACTGTCTAAAGAGAGAGTTGGGTGTATAATGCTGGCACTTTTACAAGAGACTGGTAAAGGGAGAGGAAGGAGGAAAAAGTAAGACTGTTTTTAATTCATCAAACTGCGGCTGATTTAGGAATAATAAACACAAGTCTGTTTCCTTGATTATTTTATAAATAGCAAATATTTGGGTAAGGAATTTGATAAGTGCGCAGACTATAGGAATTGTTTACCAAAATGATGCGTCAGAAAAGAAAACAAACAATCCCCCAAAAACCCTGGAGTATGTCTGTGAGATTCTTCAGTCTGGTTCCCAAGGCCCTTAGTCATCATTCCCCTCATCTTTTGAACTTGATCAAAGCAACACGGGGGCCTCTGAGGGGAAAGATTGGTTCCATTATGCACAAGGCAAGAAGGTAGTGCCCTTCCCAGCAGTTAATAGGCAGGAATGTTGTAAAATTCCGTGTGGTTTTCAAATACCAAGGCGGAAGTTTTCTGGTTTATAATCTTCCTAGTCATCTTGACCGGCCTCGTGGCTTTCTTAGGCATTGCTGACCTGACTGTTTCCGTGCTAAACCAAGCTAACTAGTCCAGAGATCCGCTGCCCAAGGCAGGCCGGACCACTGCCTGAGGCTTAACAAGAGTGGACCCCAGTGCCCCCAACCCCACATGTCTCCTCCAGACCCTGGCTGAAGTTCTGGGATTTCCACAGCACCAAGTTACTGTAAGAGCCTCCGGACTGAAGCCACTGACCCAAACATACGGCAAATTGCATCTAAATGAGCAACACAGGCCCTAAGGAGAATAGGAGGGAAAATATAAACTGTGGTCACTGCATTCTTCTGATATTTAAAAATTAAAATGGAAATATTTTGTCCATTTGGATTTCTGGGAACTTTAGAATGGGAAAGTTCTTCTGAAGTTCTTGTAAAGGGGGGAGTATCCATTTTTTTATAGAATGCCAACAGAAGAGTACAGAAGCGACGTTTTATTTGTTGGTTTATTCAACAAATATTTGTTGAGCATCTAGTATGGACAAGACTGTGACAGGTTCTCAGGAGAGAGTTTGGCGCAGGGAGCTAAAGAAAATAGGAAAAACCCGCCGTGAGAATCACAGTTCTCTCAAGGTGAGGAACCGCCTTACCATAGAAAAAGGAAAATGCAAGTGAATCATTTGCTTCCCAGGCAGCATTACGAGTCTGCCATTCTTTGTGATTAGCTTGTTAGCCTAGAACCTCAGAAAGAGGTCATCCAAGCCTACCCCAACCTTGCTCCAGCCAGTGGTTCCAGAGCCTCTGAGTCCCCAGAGACCAGCCCAGCACGGCTTGTTTCCAGGCCTGAATTAGAGGTGAAATTGCATTCTCTCTGTGTCTATAAAGCACGGTAATCTTTGTGAAGGAAGAATGACTCCAGCCATTCATCAGGGAAACCATAGCCCTTCAGGACAGGATGAGACTGTTTTGGTGTGGTCAGCTCTCTTGGAATGCCTCCTTAATAAAGCTTATGACGTTGGTCCCCAATCCTAAATCAAGAAAATATCTACTTTTAACCATATTTGTCTCAGGGTCTTTGAGTTTCTTGATACATTCTTAATCCAAATCACGGGTTGTCCTGGCAGACTCAAGAACTCAGAACAGCTTAAATGTGGCCCACGAAGGCAAAAGACTGGCAGGTTTATAACCAGTCAAGGAGAAGTAGGGAGCCCCTGGCAGCCCAGAAGGGGCCAGGCACCATGCTGATGACAGATGGGATATAAATAGAAAGGAAGAGGCTCTCAGCCAACATTCTTATCTTCACAATAAAGTCTTTTAACATGACAGGTATATGCTACACATAAACTTCATTCCTTTTATCAAGAAAATAGATTGCATTTATAAAACACCTTTCTTAGTTACTCATTTTGAATAACTAAAAGAAAACACACAACAGCATCTAAGGCTAGTTATACAGGAGACCCTCTCTGTGGAAGTCTGACATCATGCTAACTTTAAGTGGAGGTCAGAACAGCTTTTAAACTTTGTAAAACCATGTTATATTTTTATAATACCTTTCATTTGAACATTTATTCTCCCAGCACTTTTGCATGGGTGTAGATAATTTATGGCTTATTTTATGGGTAGAGAAACTGAAATGGCTAACCATTAACAGGTTGTGTTTTCTCAAAGTTACCCAGTAGGTAATTAGTAGATTTAAGAAAACAATCCAGGACTGCAAATTCCATTTCTTGGTCTTTCCCCTTAGACCTTTATACTTTAGATGATCCTAAATGCAATACCATAAGAATGTAAGAAACCTGTATTAGGTACCCTAAGGCAGTATCACTTTATTATAAATTCTCAGATAATACCTTAATAGGGGATTTTATTGGCAAGCTTGATAGTTACTGTGTATTAATTTCTTTCCAGTTTAGTACCGCTCGTAGAGTGAGGCAAGAGGGACTCTTGCCCTGGGCCCTTGGCTTTAGAGGGCTTCACATATCACAGGCACACACATTTATTAATCAATGAATGGATACTCAGTCCCGGCACCACACAGTCCAACATCTGACTGTGTGATTAATACTCTTCAGACCCCAGGGAAACGCTGTGGCTCTTCTTTTGCCTGATGTTGTCAGGAAAAAAGGACTGTGACCAAATGCCACGAAGTCTTACAGGCTCTGACACTGCTGACAGCCGAGATGGGTGATGCTTTGGGATATGGGGAGTATTAGGTTGCAGGAGCACTTTGGTAAAGAAAAAGACAAATTAATTAACTTGTCAAATCCTTTCAAGTTGCAAAACCAAGTATCACTTTCCAGTAGCACTGAGCTGCAATTTTCTTGTTCCTCTTCAAGTTTGAATTTGTGGTTCCAGAAATATTTAAGAGTCAGTATGATATTTACCTTAGTTTCACACGGCAGCTAAGGAATAGTTTACAATATTGAGCATTTTGTATTACTCTTTAATTTGTACATATGTATGGTTAAGTGTGCCATTAGGGAATCAGGATATTCTTTACTCGAACATAAATATTAAAGCATATATTGTACAGACCTCAATTCATACAGTAGACCCCACAAATACTATATGTGGATCTGTTCAGAGGTTATTACCTTACTGTGGGGCCTTGGACAGTTCATAACTTCTCTGGGCTTCTGGTTGCCCACTTATAAAAGAAAAGCACAGGACTAGATGCTCTCTAATGTATTTTTAAGCTACAGAAATTATTTTTAATTATTCTACTTATTTATAAATAAGCATATGCTTCTTATAAGGCTTATAAAAACTTATGTAAAACCAGCCATAAATCTTATATAAAGCCTACTATAAACCCCATAAACCTACTATGAAAATATAAACTCTTCTTTTACCTCATGTTGCCTATCCAGCCTCGTTTATTCATTCATAGACATTTATGAGGTACCAACTATATGTCAGACATGGTGCTATATTTGGGTAAGAACACAACAATGAATAAGTTACAGTTTATGTGTTCAAGCATGCCACAGACCAGAAGATACATAATTAGATGACCGTCTTAGTTTAATGTTTAGATTGCTATAACAAAGTATCTTAGGTCAGATAATTCATAAGCAACAGAAATTTACCTCCACAGTTCTGGAGTCTGGGAAGTCCAAAATCAAGTTGCCACCAGATTCAGTGTCTGGGGAGGGCTAGCTCTCCAACTCACAGATGGCCGAAGGGCTGAACAAGCCTCCTTGGGCTTCTTTTATAAAGGCACTAATCTCATTCACGAGGTTGGAGGCTTCATGACCTAATCACCTCTCAAAGGCCTTCTTAATATCATCAGTTTGGGGGTTAGACTGCAACATGTGAACTTTTCGGGGAACAAAAACACTCCAGACGTTGCAGTTACTATGCACAATATTCCAGTGCAGTGAGAGCAAAGCCTACAGGGCTAGGGGTCCCACAAGGGGCTGGGCAGCCTACCTACCCTGATGGACAATGTGCCAGGGAAGGATGTTTGGAGAAGGCAGTGTAGGAGCTGAATCTTAATGGATAATCAGTAGTTAGTCCAGCCAAGAGAAAGGGGAAAACCTGTCAGATAGAGAGGGCAACAGGAACAAAGGCACAGAGGTGACAGAGATCATTTAGCATGAGGAATGCAAGCCTATTAGCATAGGATGCCCACAGAAGCATGGCACTGAGTCTGGAGCAACAGGCAGAGGTAACACTGAGACTCTTAGATGGGCTTCATTCTGTATGGTGAGAAAAACCTCTAAAAGGTTATAAACAGGGGAATGACATAATAGGTATGGGTGATATATGGATTGCAATTTGACAATGGTCCAAAAATATAAATTAATGGAAACCTGTGAGAGGGACAATGTAGGGGGCTACAGACATGATCCAGGTGAGAGATCCTGGAATCCTAGGGTGGCGCAGTGACAACACAAATGGGGATGGGGGCAGGACTGGAGATACATTTTGAAGAGTGACATGGATCCATTTGGATGACAGCCAAATTCAGGGTCCACGTCTATATTGGGCCATCTGATTTTCCACATGTGAACAGCAGAAACTGTACCTGCTCTGTGTTCACAGATTTATGTATTTAACATTACACTTACTTATTTTATGCATTTTGTACAAATACAAACTATTTTGTTATGATGTGCAAGTTGAAAGAGGACCATGGATACCCCACATTCCAAGAGGATCACTGATCCTCATCAGTTTGGAAGCTGTTAACAAATTATGTCCAGTTCTCACTTTGTCATCCCTCATCCATTCTAATAGTACTTTTGTGCAGGGGAAGTTTGCACCATTCAACAGGACTCATGCCATCCGCCACACAGGTTTTCAGTTTTCAACAGAGAGAGCCTGTTCACAGCCAAGAACAGCAACAAGTCACTTCAATTTAGGCATTTGCAACTCTCTGTTTAAATAAGTCAGCAGCAGAAAACTGGGTTTTCTTATGAAAGGCAGATGCTTTTAAAATTCAAGGGGCAAGTTCTTGACACAGCAAATGGGATGAGATTGCCCCAAATTCTCTGCAAAGAACTGACGGCTCTTGGCCAGGGTTGGCCAGCTCAGGAAGGCAAGGATTCCACCAGGGAATCGGCAAGCTGCCTTCAGGAAGCTCCAGAGGGAAGTCAGGTTGCAGCTCCAGCTGGAGCTCTGCTGTCCAAATGGCATTTAAAGGGATCTGTGATTTACACCGATTTATATAAGATGGAAGGTACTTTATAAAATTTGTTCCTACAATTACATTTCCTAGGAATTACTAGGGATTAGAATGTCACTATTCTCAGACACTCTGCCACACAGTTTTCTGTAAACAGTTTATACAGAAATAAAGGAGAGGGAACGATCAGTTGCCAATTTGTGCGAGCTGTTTTGTATAGAGGCTCGCTATGGCCAATTCCTTGTGATTTATGTGCCAACTGCCTGTAGCCAGCTGGACAACAGTCATCCTGATTCTTTAGTGCTTTCAGAACGTTTTAAAAGTAAGCCCTAATAAAAGGCTTCCTTTCTATTATCCCTTTCCTTTGGGATAAGAAAAATTCCCCACAGAAATTGTACACATTTTGCAAAAACCATAAATCCTGAGGGTGACATTTTAATGTTCCAAAGGCAATGCATGATAAATGTCTCTAATAAGTCAGAGCTTTTCTGGGATGCATTGACCTTTGAAGTCTCTCCAATAGATAGGTTTTCTCTCTTACTCAAGGCTACCATATATTGATTTTAATTTCTATTAACCCCAAAATTATGATCAAAAGTCTTCTGAAATGTTATTTGAGTTTTTTAATGACCTGAAATGATGCTCAGATTCAGTGATATGAATCACTTTCTTTTTCTGGCACCAGAGGATTAAAAACCAAGTATCACATTAGAAACTTTGGGGAGGAAGAGTATTATATATAGAATGGATATCTTAACTAAATTATAATCTGATACATTAGAATTCAAATATACACATTATTTAATATTGTTACTGATCTGTTTCAGCCTATACGTGCATGCATGCACACAGACAACTTGTTTTGTAATTCACTAAAAGAATCCACTAAGAATCTAAGATTCTTTATGAATAATCTTGCTAATTATGAAGAATAGGTGTTCTGCTATCAAAGTCGAATTTTCTGATCCAAAGAAGATTAGATGTATTTTATCGATTGCTGGTTTAGGGAGAATTTCCGCAGCACCAAGGGCTGCTGACCTCTTTGGCCTCCTTCTTCCCTCCCCAGCCAGGTATACGCACTCCCCTGTAGACTTTGGGAAAAATAAAAAAATAAAATAAATAAATAAATAAAAAACATTTTTTTAAAATAAAAAATATTGTGATATGTTTTGTGCCAAACAAGCTCAGCTAATTTATCTTCATTTAGGTGAAATATTAAAGGGAAAAACATATATACATATATGCACTTATGTATTTGTTGGTAAAGGGCTGCAAGCATAAACATTGACCTGGTCCTAGTTTTTCCAAATCCCCATAATTCTCTTCTGCCCTTTAAAGTTCCAAACAAGAAGGATTCCACCTAATTCTTCAGGGTCAGTTTGGAACCAGCCTCTCTGTGAGGTGTTCCCAGAGGAAGGGCCTGGGTGAGGTGTGGCCCAGCAGTGGGCATGCGGACCCCAGAAGGAATCACTCGACCTTCCTCTGCGTCTCCTTTTCAATGACACTTCTAGGAAAGGCTATTGAGTCAGGCTACGGAAAGAAGGTCCCTTTCTGTTTTTAACTTTTCAGCTTGACCTTGCGCCCCAAAACCGTTGCTGTCTTCTGAACCTCACTGACATGTATGTAGCAAGTAGATTCAGTTTTCATTTTACTCTCGGAGCACTCATTTGAAGGTTTTCATTTTGAATTGGCCTGAATCTGGGTCTCAGACCCACACACAGCAGCAAGCTCTTGCATGATGGAGTTCGCCTTGGCAGGCTTGTCTGTACTTTCACTTCCCACCCAGATTCCTGAGCACAGACCAATGGGAGATTGCGTCAGCTTGGCCAAGGCAGACCAATGAAACAATCCTGAAATCCCCTTGGTGACACAGCATATGTGAAAGACTGTACCATATAACATTGCTAAATTTAGAGGTAGTCTGAAAAGAGGCAAAGAGAATGCAAGGGACTAATCAATCCAAGAAAACAGAAAACTTGCCTAGTCCAGTTAGTCTCCACTTATTTTGTAAAGCAGACAGAGGAGGTGTTAATTTCAACCTCAGCCAGTTGCAACAAAGTTCTTATTTCCATAAAGTTACTCTGGAGAAGGAAGTGCCTTCTAGGCCCTAGAAGCTGACCTCTGCCAAGCCCACACAAGATGTAAGCTGGGAAGAGTAATTGGTACCCTGAAAAACAAGTCAGTTATCCAACTCTCAGTTACTGCCAATATCATATGAGTGCTTAAATGAGGGCAGATAATAAGCATGCGCAAAAAATCAAGAATTCCTAAAGGGACAAGTATCAATAGCCAAAGTATTGTTTTGATTGTACTGAGGACGTCATTTATGTTATTAATGAAGTATTTAGAGCACAGTCCTGAGAGGGACCTTTACATTCCTATTTAGAAATCAGACTCTTAGGATATGTTATCTTATAAATTACTGAAGTTTTCAATGGCTTTGACAGTGAAACCAGCAAGAGCAATGTTACCCACTTAAGACTACTTGGTATTTTAGAGGATATCGTAGATTCTCTTTTCCAAGTAGAGATGAAAAAACAAACAAACAACAACAAAAAAAAACCCAACTATCTGGGCATGTTAACTATTGTTTGCTTTTAGAAGAGCCAATCTCCTCTAGAGTATTTCCAGGTATTTTTATTTATAGAGTAGTTTTCCCACTCCTTCTGAACTCTGGAACTCAAGAGCTACAACCTGAGACGGTGTTCTTAAAGCTCGTCACAGGTTGTTGCCTCACATCGCTTCACCTGATGAAAAGTCGATAGAGAACATCTCAAAAAGGTGGAAAATAGCACAGATAAGGATTAGAATACGCCTGACAAAGGAGAACACAGAATGGAATTCCAAAAAGCTGTGGAAGACCTCGAAATCCATGTTGTCCTGAGAGAAGATGGATGAAATGCGAACAGGCCTAGGAACACCCACACAAAGTAGCCCAGTGCTTTGATAAGGATGTCAGTGACTCGGTTGCTCTTTCCCATCTAGCAGTGAAGAAGGTGTTGTCCCCAGCTGAATACGTATGTACTGAAAAAGAGACTTTCACATTCCAGAACCCATCGTTCATCTCTGACTTAATCTTGAGCAAAGCATTGACGTGAACGACACAAACAGGAAAAAAGGTGGAGCCCAAACAGAAGAAAAAGAAATAGTTCTATCATATCAGGACAAAGCAATCATATAAAGAATTGTCACAATAAATTTGATATAATATTATAGCTGTGTGTCTGTGTATTTGATTTTTATAACCCAAGAGCTAAAGCATAGCAATTTTATCAATATCCCTTAATTTTTTTTCCTTTTTTTGCACAGAATTCTTTTAAAAATCAATCTAAAGTATGGATTTTCAGAAATACCCTGATTTGCCTTCTCTACACCAAAGTCTCTAACAATCAAAGACTAGGGTTTCATTTGTAGTTCTGTTGCTTTAGACTCATATTTAAAATGAAAAGCAACCAGTGAATGAAATTAATTTGCCATTTTTTTTAAATGCCGTAATTCAAAATATGAGATGAGTCAAAGGGAGGCATTGCCCAGAAAGAACACACACACACACACACACACACACACACACACACACAGAGTCAAAAGAAAACTATATCATTAGGCAAGTTTGTTCACTTTCCAACAACAAATGAGTCATTCATCAGTTCCTACACCACACGTACTACAGGACTTGAGTGTAAAATAGTATTTATCTTTCGACAACAACGAAAAGCCCCTACGGTCTCGCATTACCTCAGTTTTCCTCTATGTTTCTAAATGTACTAAGCCAGTTCTCACCCTTCAGAATAGCTGAGCTGGGGAACTTGAATAGACAAGAAAAAACGGCCAATTATTTTTCTACTCTGCACAAATAGCTATAGTTGTTCCTCTTATGCGAGGCCCTTTCCCCTTTCCCTTTCACTGGGAACTAGTAAATAAATAAGAAATAATAACTCAAAACCTCTTAGAGAGCCAGGTATGGGCCAAGGAGCTGCCTAGAACTTTAGAAGAAAGCTTCTAGAAAAACACAGCAAAGAATGACCCAACAGCTGCCTCAGGGAAACCAGCAGCATTATTTTGGGGGTCTGCTGGTTCCGTTTTCCTTGGGGAAGGAGCATGGTAAGGTAAACTGCTCCTGTTAGAGCTTTCAACTTTCTGTTCCCATGTGGTCTGTGTGACCTCATACTTTCTGGCTTCTGGATCAAAAGATCTGAATATTATGTTATTAAAATGCACAGAAGATGAGTAAGTGAAGAGCTATATCAGCTTCATATTTATTAATATATGTAATGCAAAAATACAATGTGTCCCCAGTGGTCAGTTGTGTGGGGTGTACACTCATATTTGTTATATTATTTACTATACCTTTCTATATTTTTAACTTTTAAAACAAAGACAAATAAATCAATAAAAGTAACTGTGTATTTCTGTAGATTCTAATGCTATTTCACTTCATGGATACATGAAATAAAGATCATTGTGCTGTTTCGTCATAATGAAAAGTTTGCCACAAGTATTGCATTCCTAGAACCAAGGCAGAAGTTTTTCATGTGGAGTGACTTGCAAATATTTGCTATTTGAAATGAGAAAATAATAATAAAGTCTATTTAAGAGTGCCTAAAGAAAAATTGTACAACAGGATTAAAAAATCAAATTAAAACTACCAAAGTGAAAAATAAAAAGAAAATCTGGACTTTAAATTCTGCTGCCAACTTTATTTATTTGACTTTGGGCAAGTATCTTCTCAACTTCATCTGGGTCTCAGTTTCCTTATTTTAAAAGTGGAGATGATAATGCCTTTTGAACGAATACATTCAGTTTTGGTGAGGGAAAAATGGAATATGTAAAACTGTTTTCAGAGAACAAAGCACTGTTTGCATGCTGGGCAATATCATGAAAAAAATATGGCACTTACCTCTGATTTTCTTGTCTCACAAATGGTACCAATAAAAATAAGGGTAAGATTGGAAGTAAAAGTACATTCACAAGAAGACATAAAAATGGTCAATAGGTGTTTGCAAAGATGCTCAACATCACTGGTCATCAGAGAAATGCAAATCAAAACCACAAGAAGCTGTTACCTTTGTTGGGATGCCTACTATCAAAAAAGCAAGAGATAACAAGTGTTGCGGAGGACGGGAAGGAAGAAGAACCCTTGTATCCTGTTGGTGGAAATGTAGACTGGTACAGCTATGGTGGAAACCAGTATGGAGGCTCCTCAAAAATATTAAACATAAAACTTCCATAAAGACTGGGCAGAGTGGCTCACACCTTTATTCTCAACATTTTGGGAGGCCTAGGTGGCAGGATCACTTGAGGTAGGTAGTGCATGATCAGCCTGTACAACATAGCAAGCCACAGTCTCTAAAAAAAAAAAAAAAAAAAAAAAATCTGAGTGTGGTGACATGTACCTATAGTCCCAACTACTCAGGACACTAAGGCCGGAGGATTACTTGAGCACAGGAGGCTGCAGTAAGCTGTGATCATGTGGTCTGAGCAACAGAGCAAAACCCTGTCTCAAAACCAAAGAAATCAAACTACCATATGACCCAGTAATCCCTCTTCTGGGTACATGCCCAAAGTAAATGAAACCAGCACCTTGTAGAGATCTCTGCAGTCCTGTGTTCTTTGCACTGTTCTTTACAATAGGCACAATATGGAAACAACCTAAGTGTCCACTGACAAATGAATGGATTAAAAAAAATGTGGCATCTAGTGATGGATATAGATATAGATAGGTAGGTATATAGATATATAGATGTAATGGAATATTATTTTTAAAAGGAGATCCTGCCATTTGCAACATGCGTGAAACTGGAAGACATTATACTAAGTGAAAGAAACCAGGTATAGAAAAATATGGCATATTCTCGCTTACATGTAGAATCTTAGAAAAGAAAAAAGTCAAATCATAGAGGGCAGAATAGAACAGTGATTGCTAGAGGTGGCAAGGGGTGGGGGAAAGGGAGTGGAATGGGGAGGTGTAGGTCAAAGGGTATGAACTTGCAGTTACAAAAGATGAGTAAGTCTAGAGATCAAATGTACAGCATGAGGACTATAGCTAATAATATTGTATTGTATACTGAATATTTGCTAGATGAGTAGATTTTAGGGGTGCTTTTACCACACACACAAAAGTAATATGTGAGGTGACAGACATGTTAATTCGCTCGACTTGTAGTAATCATTCCAGTTTATATGTCTATCAAAACATATAGAAAGGTTGCACATCTTAAATTTTTATACACAATAAAAAATATTTTTAAAGTGTATTTCTGATCTACTCACTGCCAATTATAGTGCAATGGGCATCTGGGAACTAAATGAGTCTTATACGATGCTCATAATCCACTTTCCTACACACACAAAATTCATTCTCACAAGTCTTGATCCTAGAGTGACTTCCTGTTTCCATGTTGGAATTTTATTGCACGTGCCATCCAGATGGCAAAAGGCAGAATGTCCTAGAAGTGCTTGATAGATTCACTTTAAATGTGATTTAAGTGTGTGGTGTTCAAAGTCCCCTACGTACATTCTACCTAATTCATAGTCTGTCGCGTTGGAAGTTGCCCTAACCACATTCCACTGGGTACCCGTCACAGACGACAAACTCATACTAAATTCAGCTTGGTTAAACTGTTACTCAATGGGCATTTCAATCACAGACGTAGTAAAGTATCCTAGTTCTCAGCTGAGAACAACAGTCAGTTATAACATCCTGGGAAAATAGTCAATTTCATCTGTGATTCATGTTGGAATAATGCAATGCTTTCTAGTAAGAGATTCCTTGGAGTTGTGTCTACAGTTTAACAGCAGACAAGTTTTACAAGAACAATTTGCTAAGCAAAAATTCCCCTCATAACTTCTGGAAATTGAGTTTGCACAAGTATATTTGAACAGCATAGACATGACTGAAAGGTGGCCGAATGTAATGCGGTCACCTCACATCAATTTCCAATTCTCGAATAACAATATTCCGACTTGAGGTTGAGATTCCACTGCCTTCAAATGCGGTTTTTCTGCTCTGAGTTGATCTGTCTGTCATCCTCTCTGCAGTGCATCACAGTTCACATCCTGAGAATGGAACCAGTGACCTCCACTGACAGTTTTAATGATCATGGTAGTTTTTGAGATGCTTTATGTCTCATGACTAAGGAACACACTTAAATGTGCAGTCGTTGTGGACTAGATTTCCAGGACTTCCCCTAAGATGCTATGAAAGTTTAGGCAAACAGTATGCTGCCCCCGTGCCTCAGTTTTCCCATCTGTGTAATAGGGAGACAGTACTGATCTACAACACAGGGCCTTTCTCTATCTTTAGGAGGGAAATGTTTACCAGTAGAAAGTGTTACTAGATTATTAAATCAAAATATTTTATATTGGGGGCTGAAATATTTATGGAGTCAGCTCTAGCATTTTTGCACTTTCATTTAGGAGAGAGAAGTCTTTATTTTAATGTAAAAATGTATCATTTAAAAATTCAAAGAAAAGAAAAGCAAGCTTTTTGTGGTACTGAGGTAACAAATAACTGTTAGGAATAGGAATCTATCTCCCTATAGAAAATGGCTAACGTCGGAGACATTTCCAAGAGTATTTGTACCTCGCATCATAACACTGTCTCATATGATACTAATAATTCTGATACCTGCAAATCTAAGTAATATGGAAGTTTGGGCTTTACCTTAATAGATGCTACAAGCCTAGGAAATGAACAAGAAACAAGTTCTGTTTTCCTGTGTCCCATAATTGCATGCAAATCCCCACACTTGATATTTTATATCAAGTCTTCAAAATACACCTTTTGTGGACCCTGGAAAGAAAACAAATCTTTCCTGAGACACACTTAATAGTTCCCAGCTCTGTCACCTCACCACATCACCACCCAATGCGGTTGAATGTCTATGGTGTGATATACAACACGGAATCATTGTACCCTACCTTACATAAAATTTCGGTCTGCAACTATGAATACATTGGTAAGTGATCACTGTCCTAGGCAGGCAAAGCTATTGTCCAAAAGACACAGATCTAATCAGAGATGTGAGTCTTGAATCCCTCCCTGGTTCTTCTCCATCATAAGACTGGGTTAGGTGCCTTCCTTCTGCACACCAGAGCTCCCCGCACATTCCTTCATCATTTGCATCTACTGCATGGCTCGGTAAGTTTGTGTGTAAACATCTATTTCCCTTTACTAAACAGAGAGAATGTTGCCACAGAGCCCTAGCTCACCGTGCAAAAACTATAAAGTGTCTTTTGTCTTCTTTTGGCTGCTCCTGTCATTAATTGATTGATTCATTCTTTTATCCAACAAGTGTTTCTGGAAGATCGACTATGTGCTAGCCACCTAAACATATGATCTTACTTCATCTTTACAACTCTACCATTACTCTCATTTTAAAGAGAAAAAAAAATAAGAAGCTCGGTCACTTGCCAAGGTTCAGTGAGCCAAAAACAAATATAAAGAAAAAGGAAGGAAACCGGGACTTAAACATTTTAGTTAGATCTCTCTACAACAAAATCAATGCTTTCCCTCTTCCATCTTGCTATTTTATTTCACAGGCCTAAGTTGTTACATAAAAGCAATAGAAATGAAAATAAATGAGGCTAAAGGAAGAACGTGTGTGGGATTTTAAATCTAGGAGGAGCTGGTTGGCACTCGAGATACTGTAGGAGGTTCGGGCACATACAGTGACAGCAAGACCTACTCAAAGTATTTTGCAAACCTTTAAAAAAAAACCAGCATGGCAGGTCAGCTCTGTTAAGTGCTGGTCACTTCAAAAAAATTGGAAACTAAGCAAGTTTCCAAACTAAGAATACAGCATAAGGGCTTCAATGAAAGAACCCCCAAAATGCAGAGCCTGGAGAAAAGGCTCGGGTCAGGGCTGGGAACCAGGACACAGTTCCGGGAATAAGGTTTAGAAGTAAAGGGAAAAAAAAACCCTTAAGGCTGATCTCTGCAGCTGGAAAAGGAGAATTCAAGACTTACAGGAACAGGTACCAATTAACATTTGGCAGGAAGGCAAGAAAATCCTCAGGAAAATGCCAAGGATTTCATCAGGATAAACTTGTATAAGAACGTTAAGTTCAAGAGCACCAGATGGCATTTTCTGAGGTACTTGGTATTATAAACAGAGATTTCTGATACAGGCATTTCCTCAGAGATAGAGGAAAAGTCACCCGCAGATTTTTATTTGAGGGCTGATAAGTGGCACCAAAGAAAGCTACACACGAATGACCGTGTCCTTGTAGAAATGTGGTAAAATGAACCGGAAAAAGAAGCCAATTCCCTTCTTCCGCCTAGATTTGTTTTCTTTGGTCTACTTGCGGTTTACTGAGGTAATATACAAGCTCAAAGAAATAATCTTTTGGTATCTCTTTTAGGAAACCCGTTTTTCACGTCTTTTTCCAGAAATCATCTCTTTATGAGACTGGAAACTCTTCTGCTATCTTTTGCCTATCGAAGAAGATAAGATTAAGATTTTCTCCTGGCTAATGTATAGCATTACAGAAAGTTTCTGAAGCTCTTTGAGTTTTTTGGAAAACAGCATTAAGAGGAGTTTATTTTCATTCATCTTTTCAAGATGCTAAAAGTAGGCCATTTGTTTCTCTACTTTGTACACAAAGGTCTCCTGTCTTTGTGTCTTTCCTCACTCATTTCCTTTGCTGGGTCTTCCCACCCCTCCCCACCCCTTCACCCGGCCCCAGCCGCCAGCATCTTCTTATATCTTCTTTGTTCCCTTCCTAACTTCCACCTCTGTGTGTTCTTCCATATGGCTTCATATGCTTCAAATAAAAGCCCATTGTCCATCTGACAAGTCACTTTTCTCCTCTCTTTTATAATTCCTCCTCATGAGTCACATCCCTTGGAAGCCCATCTTCCTTTCTGAGTGTCTTGCTTTCTGAACCACTTCAGATCCTGAAATGATGAAGATAATCACAACAATGCCACATTTTCCTGACTTCTTTGTCACGTAAACGGTCTCAGAAAACTTCCTCTCCTGAATTTTCCATTATTTTCCTTTTATGATGTCTTTTGAGGGACTGTTGTGATGAACAAAAGCACATTTATTTATAAAATACATGGAATCGTCAGAAGGAGCCAGAAACATATCAGAAGACAGATGCAGTGAGAAAGACCCAGGCTAAAGCTTGCCCACTGCCGAGGGGAGAGAGAACCACTGCAGATGTCCACCTAACTGAAGAGAGAGGAGATAGCACAGCCACCAGGAGCACCACCTCTGGAATACACAGATCTGGGTTTGAGTCCCAGGGTCAACATTTGCTAGCATGTTAATTCTGCAAAGCCTCAGATTCCATTTCTATAAAATAAGAATCATTATGTGTTTCATGGCCTTGTTGGGAGGTTTAGTTCAGACAATGTATATGAAGTGCTCAGCATGGTGCCTGCTATACACACTGAATGTTCAGTAAATGGGAATGATGATTATTAGATGCAGAAAGGGCATCCAGGGGATAGGTAGAGGTTTAGGGAGGCAGACAGTGGCACACAACCCAACACAAAGTAGTAGGCATTAGAAACAGACGAGGGCGATTCTCCACTCACTAGGAGGACAACCAAGTGGCCAGAAGTAATCCTGCGAACAGGCAGGTTACTGGGAGTGACTCAGGGATCCCTAGGTAGGGGCCAGGTCTTACAAGGCAGAAACTCGTGAATCAAGAAGTTGAGATCTTGGCCAGATGAGTGTTAGGGATGCCTCAATACTGAGTTCCCCTCAATCCCTTGGATCCTTTCTGCCTCAGGCCAGGCTCCGTTTCAAGACTAGGAAGGGCTGGTGGGTCTCAGTGGTCCGCTCAGTAGCCCCTTTTCTTAGAAATCGGACAGAACCATTTCTTTATTGTACATGGTACACATGCAAACAGAAAATCATCCTAAAAGGAATCACTAAGAGATGGCAGTTCAAATTTCCTCCAAGGTAGTTGTGTTTGATAAAGACTCTTTCCTCAAGCCTAATGTTCTTAGGTAGCAATATTCTGTTCTACCCAGAAACTTCCAGGACTTTCTTTATCTTGTTTGCCTGAGCAACACTCTGCAAATCTGCCTGCTGGTTTTATCCCCAGTCCACGAATTTTTGTTTGTTTGTTTGAGACAGAGTCTTACTCTGTTACCCAGCCTGGAGTGCAGTGGCGTGATCTAGGCTCTCTGCAACCTCTGCCTCCTGGGTTCAAGCGATTCTCCAGCCTCAGCCTCCCAAGTAGCTGGGACTGCAGGCACATGCCACCACATCCAGCTAATTTTTGTATTTTTAGTAGAAACGGGGTTTCACCATATTGGCCAGGCTTGTCTCATATGCCTGACCTTGTTATCTGCCCATCTCGGCCTCCCAAAGTGCTGGGATTGCAGGCATGAGCCACTGCGCCCGGCCATGACTTTTAGGCTATTCCCTTACATTAGATGTAATTCATTAACTCTTTTTTCTGATTCAGAAACCTCAATATAACAAAGTAATATAATTTGTGTCTCAATTGTCATTATTTCTATTAATGTGACAGAGAAGGAACATCTTTTTGAAATACACATATTTAGTATACCAAGTTTTCAAGAGCTTAGTTTTGGTGGCAAATAAACAAATACCAAGTCTTAATGTATATTTTTTAATGTTGATATGTGTGTAGGTACATCAAAACAATATTTGATTAAACTATTTATACCCTGGAATATAAACTTGACTATGATGAGTTAATATATTAATGAAATGTTTTAAGGGCTTCTTGTGCCACATAGATGTTGTATTAGTTGATTCCTGAGTGTCTTGAATTTTGCAACAGGCATCTAATCTGCTGGCTGTTGTTGTTATTTTATAGCCTCCAAAAAAATTCTTCTACCAGGCCCTTCCTGCACACATTGGTCACTGAACAAAACTTGAACTGTATGTCCATAATGATCCACTTTTTTATTTTGCATGAATTTACTGCCAAAATGTGAGGGATTATCAACTTGGCTTTTACAAATAACAGGGAAAGCCAAGTTGACAGGGGAAGTGCTGAAACATCCATGAAACAGACTAGGGCTAGGTAAGGGCGGAGAAGGAATGAGGGATTTCGCTGGCCCAAAAGGCTTAGGTGTTTGTCTACAACTGCATATGGGAGCAGAAGAGTTGTCCAGGCACTCAGTAGGTGTCATTACAGACTTAAAGTAGAAAGTTTGTTTTCAGGAAGTGGCTAGTGGAATTTCCCCACTGCAGACAGATAATCAAAAAGGTGGCGCAACTGAAGAGTTGCTAATAGTCTCTGACTATGACAGGGAGTGTCTATAAATCAGGCCATTCTTCAGAAGTGGGCATCGGGGGCGGGTCCTAAGTAGCATCTCAGGATTGCTAACGGATTCACAAGGCTGGAGGGAGACTAGAGATACCTGATACCTACAGAAGAAACTTTAGTCCTTAAAACCCACCAGCCTTTCTCCCTTTTCATGCTGGAATAAGAGAAGAAAGAAATGACCCGAAGACAAAAAGAATGCAATTCAAGAACAGGTTGATAGCACCTGCAAAGTGGAAAGAAGAGATAACTTATTTTTTTATACCTCCTTTTTTTTTTTTTTTCCTGAGAGGGAGCCTCGCTCTGTTGCCCAGGCTAGAGTGTAGTGGTGTGATCTCAGCTCACCGCAACCTTGGCCTCCAGGGTTCAAGTGATTCTCCTGCCTAGCCTCCTGAGTAGCTGGGATTACAGGTGTGTGCCATCATGTCTGGCTAGTTTTTGTATTTTCAGCAGAGACGGGGTTTAACCATGTTGACTAGGCTGATCTTAAATTCCCAACCTCAGGTGATCTGCCTGCCTTGGCCTCCCAAAGTGCTGGGGTTACAGGCATGAGCCACCACACCTAGCCTATGCCTCCTCTTTTATGCTTGGAAGTGAAGGTGAGCACATTTTAAACCCTTGGTACACCTTATTTGTTGAACTTACTGCTGATGCTCCAGGGTTTCTGACATCCCCAGCTTCCTCAGCACCAGCTGCTGAACTCTCCAGGGCCTCTGTGCACAGAGCCAGTCCCAGGAAGCGGGAGCACCCTCTCCTTAAAAGAAAGGCCTCCCAGTACTGACCAGAGGGAGACTTTGAATACTGAAGTAGATGAAACCAAATAAACGATATGCTTTCTCAAGGAGTTAAGAAAAATAAAATAGAAAAGAAAAAAACGTTCTTTTTATCCCATGAAACTGTAATTAAACAGTTTCTGGGACATCAAGGTTTTATTCCACTGCTCTATACTCCATTCTGTACTTGTACAAATCAAGGGGGTATGAAACTTGCTCGTAGAACAAGCTTTACAACGTGAAAAGATGTGTTAGAATTTCACTACCAGATAAATTTCCCCCACAGGCACCGAAATCTGTATACTTGTAGCCTAAATCACATTGAAATGGGAGATCTTTGAATATTGATTTCAATATTCTCCCCTGGGTATCAAGGTGAATATCGATGTCAATATTCTCCCAACGGTATCAAGCCTTCCAAAAAAACATCTCCCAGGTTAATCATCTTTGTGGACTTTTGCCCTTGGCACTGAATTTTCTCCTGCTCCTTTCCCTCCCATGAATATAACCCCATCGAAGAGGGAATTGTTTTATTCCAGACCAGAGACCTAAAGTGAATGAGACTTTCTTGGGAAACTCATTTGTGGGGATAGGAGGCCTCCCAGGAGGCTGACCCTCGCTTTCTTTGGCTCTCGGGCTCCTCTTGGCATTTTCAGGGCAGGTTCCCTGACTGTCCCTTTGACCCCAGTAAGGTCAGGCCGGCATACATTGAACAGACTTGTCACTTCTCCCGCTGAGTAGCCCAATGCAATTCCTATTTCATGCTTTGCTCTCAGTTTTACCTCATCTCATCTTTCCTCCTTCTGTTTTTTTCTAATCCCATAACCTGTATTCTTGATATCCCAGCTTTTCCATCTTTCTCCTCTAATCACCCCCAATCCACATTTCATACATCAGTAAATTCCTTCAGACATTAGATTGGTGCAAAAGTGATTGCTGGTTTTGTCATTAAAAGGAATGGTGTAAAAAGCGTAATTCAGTAGCCAGTGAAAACGAACCACTTCTCCCCTCATTTTCCCCAGGAGAAAACTGAATCATAGAACCATCATGGGCTTTGCTTCACAGGAACCAAAAATCCCAAATCTGTCTACTCCAAATATGTTAATATGAGATTGAACCATGTAATTGTCCAAAAGGAACACTCTCTCTAGCTGAGACAGTAATTTACTTTCTCCTCACTAATGAGATTAAATATATCTACTTTAAAAAAAAAAACCATAAAGCTATCTCACCACGTGACTCACTAGTATGTTACAAGATATACGAGAATCCCTATATCCTCAACACTCATCAAGGTTTGTACCATATAGAAAATCCTTAGTCTCCCAAGTTAAACCAAAGAGAGCAAAGTTTGTTTTATCTGCATGTTCCTCTAATCTGCTCAGTCAAGTTCATCCTTGAGCTATTATGTACACTGAGGGACTTCATTGAGTCTTCCATCTATTTAGCAATGCATTCTACCTACTAGGAACACAACATTTCTGCTTCAATTATAACCCTTAATTTGAAACTTTCTATCCCCTGGATAGAATGGAGAAATAATTGAGCAAATTTTGGCCAGTCTTCTAAAAATTCACAGATGCTGCTTTGAACAGAATTGTTCAAAATGGTTCAAAAGAGGCTTTCTGCTCTAACTTTCATCTCAACATGTGAGGTGGGTGGTGGGGAGAGAGGAAATGGATCAATGGCCAAAATCGAGTTTTGATCCTGGCTCTACCCCAGGCCCCACCCACAAACACCATCTAAAGCAAGACCATTTGTTAGCACTTCATTTACGAGCATCATCATCAAAATTCCACAGTTCACTGGTGGTATCAAAGGTTTGTTTTAATGGAAATAATGTATATGGCATTTGCTCTGTGAAGCCTCAGAAAGGTCCATTTAGGAATCTCGACCTTGAACACGGTGGTCTGAGCTCAGTTAAGTGCTGCGAATTCAAAAGCCTGCTGCAGCCTGCGCTGAAATGGATGCTACAGATGTCACCCAGAACCCAGTGAAATGAGGAACTTCCACGAGCTAGGAAAGAAAGTGAAGAGGGATGTTTTCTCTTCTGACATTTCTCTAACAACTGTGTCTAACCTGAAAATGTGGCTCCAATCCTTTTCAGAACTATTATTTTCTTTACAGCAAAGTTCTAAAAACTTGGTTTCTTTTGATTTCTCCCCCCTGGCAGGAAAATGACACATTTGGGGCCAAGGCATGAAAGCGTGGCCTCTTGGGAGAAGGGGGAGGGCTATTGCTTTCGAGCCCACAAACAGTTGCAGGTGCAAAAAATGTGCACTCAAAAGGGGAGGTCTGGTAGAGGCCCCTTTTAAAATGCAGCCTTTTAAGTTCAATACATCTCTTTGCTCTTCCTTTTGTGAGCCGCGTGCTTCCCTCCCACGCTCTAATGCACATCCCGATCTTCAATGTGGCCTCCAGAAGGAATCTTCATGTTTGTTGTGAAGTTTTCCGTACTTACATAATCGTTGAAGCCTGTGAGTTGGTGTTGAGGTGGCTGAAAAATGCGAGCTTGAGGATTACAGTAACATAATTAGATCGCTTCCTGTAAGAGCCCAGCGACTTTTCCCTGGGTCAGACTTCCATTGGCTGCCCTCCGAGGCCTTCCTCCTCCCCAGTGAATCACGGCCGGCTCCGTGGGCATTTCTGCCGGCCAACCGCTCCAAGGTGTTTTCGCGGAATCTGTTTGTGTTGTGGGTGAATGCTACGAACACATTCTGTTGATTTGATGATGAAGAAAGGGGCAACGAAGCCAGAGGGCTGTGGTTTCTTGAATGCCTTTGTGTCTGTGTGGTGACAGAGCCAGTGCTTAGCTTGTCTGGATCGCGGTACCTTGACTCATCCGGTGGTGTCTAGAAGCCTTGATGCCTTGCCTTGGGTTCTAAGGGGCAAGAAGGAAAGAACACAGCTGAGTTTTAGGTTTATAATAGAATTTCATATCTGACATGCATCGCTTCTTACGCATTTTTTCTGTCAGCTGGATATTGAAGATTATGTATTAAAAACAAACAAAACCAGAAATAGCTTTTCATTACTCACAGTATCATCCCCTTAGAATACACTTTCGCAGCACCTAGCAATCCTTAGAAATGATTATCCATGTGCCCTCTACACCATTTCTTGTTCACCTGTGTTCAGTTCTCTGGGTGTGTTTGCTGCTTTAGTTTAATCCTGGCTCATACACAGACCCTAGATTTTTTTTTAAGCACAGGTGAAGATGTGACGATGGCTGATTGTCTTCTAAATAAAAATGATTTCATCATATAGGAAAGTTTTGCACAGCTATCTTGTTATTTAGCTGGTCTCCATGAAACTTCTGTGGTCCTCTGGAAAGGGCAGTACGTCAGTTTTCTGCCGGTTCAAGATTCTAGGTAATTAGCAGACACTCCTGACCAATGGTTGTGGTGCTTCCCAGACCATTACCTTAATAATAAGCAGATATGGGACCAATTCTACAGACTCTGGCAAAGACATGCTATTCACGTCCAAATTAAATGAAAAGGCTACTTGACGCAAGTTATTGAATGTATTAGGGATCTGTCCTGGTATTAGCTACCTGCTATGTTATCTATTGCTGAATAACAAGTTACACAAACTTGGCAGCTTAAAGTAAATGAACATTTATTTTCTTAGTTGGAGTACTGTAGGTTAGAAATTTGTGAGTGGCTCAGCTAGACTGTCCTGGTTGCTGTCTGTCAGGAGGTTGCAGTCGAGATGTTGTCTCTCAGGTGAGGTTGCGCTGCCGACATCTGAAGGCTGGGCTGAGACTTCAGGATCTGCTTTCACAGTGGCCACTTGCAGGACTGGCGAGTTAATGCTGGTTGTTGGCGGGAGACTGCTCGCCACGTGAGCCTCTTCACGGGGCCGTTTGAATGTCCTCATGACATGAGAACTGGCTTTCTCAGTGAAGAGAAGGAAATGTCCATTGATTATGGGGCACATGGAAAATGTTTCAAACTTCCGTAATGATCCCAGTCTTACTGTTTTGGCCATGTTGCAGCCACAAAATATATGACTTCCAGAGAATTTTTTTTTTTTGAGACGAAGTGTCCCTCTTGTCACCCAGGCTGGAGCGCAATGGCACAATCTCGGCTCACTGCAACCTCCGCCTCCCAGGTTCAAGCGATTCTCCTGCCTCAGCCTTCTGAGTAGTGGGACCTGCAACCACACCCGGCTAACTTTTGCATTTTTAGTAGAGATGAGGTTTTACCATGTTGGCCAGGTTGGTCTTGAACTCCTGACTTCAGGCTGTCTGCCTGCCTCAGCCTCCCAAAGCACAGGGATTACAGGTGTGAGCCACTGCGCTCGGCTCAGAGTATTACATTCTGCTACTAGGTTCTGTCGTGCCAAAGGATTGAACAAATGTTCATCTGTGCAAAAAGGACAAGAACCCCTGTTGCTTGTAGAAGGTCATACACAGAGAGTAAATAGGTGGACTAGTGGCTAATCAATACTTTGGCACAGTTTCAAGAGAACGAGGACGAATATGAGCAAGTAACCAAAAAGTCCTTGGAGATTTCATCCATGAGACAAACACTATATAATTAGTGGTGAAGGGCTCAACAGAACATTTAGAGCTCATATTGGTAGGCTTCTAAGTTGCCTCAAGGAGGTGGAGACTCAAAGGCTCTCAGCTGCGGATAGCAGCAAAAGTCCTGGTCCACAGCAGCAAGGGTTTCAGATGAATCTTGATGAGACCTCATTTATCAAAACCTGTCCAGAGACCATCAGGAACATACCTGTGGTGTGGCGGTAAAAAAGTGAGACTGATTTCATTTGCAGCAGCAAAGGAAAAGCAAAACAAAAGAACCAGGGAATTTGTTTTAAAAAAAAAAAAAAGTGGGAGGGGAGCTCAGAGTAGGGTACTTACATGGTCTGGGGGCTAGAATTAGTCAATAAGATGATCTTAGCGCGGACTGTTCAAACTTTATAAATTAGTCAAGTTGCTGGAATGGTCAATCGTCTCTTCTTTAGCACTTTAGAGTCTTCGCAGAGTTACCATTTTGTCAATCTGACCATGATCCTATCTTGAAACACAGGGATTCGAAAAAATAAATATTATACAATTTTGACCTTTAATTATTTGCTTCAGTCATAATGTAGATGGTTTTGCAAACTATGGTTTCTCTTTCAAGTCCCATCCTCAAGGGATCCCTTGTATTCCTTCATCTCTCATAAAGAGGCCTTTAACCAAGGTGTATCTGATGAAAACGCCCCTTCTCTCCTCAAATGCTGTGTGATTTTACTAACAAGACTCAATCCCGAGCTTGATGGGAAAGGAGTGGCTCAAAAACTGGATCAACTCTTATCATCCCCTTTGCTCCTAGTGTTTTCTCTCATCATAATTCCACCGCAAAATTCTACTCTTTCTTCAATACCCAGCTCAAAACTACAACGTTTAAAATGCATTTCCCAATGTCTTACCCTCTTGTCTTCCACATCATCACCCTCCTCATCGTTCTCTCTGCTCGTAGGATAAAACTGCTTCCTCTTCATGTTTCTAGACTCACTAGAATGCTTGGCATATAGCACATTCTTAGTAAATATTTTTGAATTGCATTGGTCGTATCTAATTAATTTGGCAGTAGGTATTGTTAAAATACTTTAATTTTCCTGTGATTTCAGCTCTTTATAATTCTCCTCTGAATTTCTGTTGCAAAGTTTGGCATTGTTTTCTAACAGTTTCATAAATGTTCATATATTTTTTCTTTTATCCCAACTATTAATAGATTATGAGCTCCTGGAAATAGACACAATTTCTTTTATTTATTTGGCACCCTCCACTCCATTCCCATAGCCCCTCAGACTTAAGACAATTCTCATACTTCCGAAATATTTGTGACATTTGATTATCTTTTGAGATATTGACTTATATTGTCTCTGGTATTATCCTCACTCCCCCCGCCCTTTTTTTTTCCATTCAAGAAGGCAGCTGGCTTCCTTCTTGCCAGGGAAGGATTGAGGCCAGGTGTAAGGCAGCCGTAGAACACCAGTCATTGTGGTTTTATTGTCTAAAGGCCTAAACACTTAGATGAATGGAGTAAGTTTGGTAGGTACATGAATAGGATTCCTAGGTATAGACAAAGCAACTGGAGAGGTGGAGAGAGCAGGTGATGTCCAGGCCTCCCTTTCACTGCCTCCAGCTAAGACAGATGGAGTGAGGAATACAGGGAGAAAACTAAGGTCTGCAGGTCCAGGAGTAGTGTGGACCGAGGTCCTGCATGCAAGGCAGCAATTCCAAGGATGTGGCAAACCCTCCAAGAAAAATGGCTACAAGATGTACCTAGCTGCGTTGGCCAGTAGTTGTCATACAAAAAGCCCCTGTCCTCAGGGCATTGTGTTAGATTTCCAATGTCGAATGTGTTCTTCCGTATTGAGAGGATTGGGGTGAAGATGCTAGAAGGATACAGAATAACAGAGTCTGGAATCTGAAATTAAAGTCTTGTAATACCTACAGAACCTACTGTTCAAACACATTTGAATATTGGGGGTTTTATATCTGCTACATTTGTTTAAACAGTTACGTAAACTCGACAAAATAATTGCCTAACATATCTCAGAAGGGGGGAAAAATGCCCGTGTCTCATTGCATTAAAAGGGAATACGTTGCATGATACTGGATCCCAGCTCTGCTACTAATTAGTTCTATAACTTTGAGAAAATGATTTCACTGTTTTTTGTCTCCGTTGTCTCAAATATTTTAAAAATAGATAAATAATATTAATATTATCTACCTTGTTGGGTTGATGTGAAGATAAATTAAGATAATATCTACCAAGTACTTTGCAATGGTACCTATGATATATTAACAGCATAAACATTTTTTGAGGCTGAAGAACCTTAACATTCATGTTGACTAATTAGTATTGATCCTATATTATAGTTTTGACAACAATAAAAATATGTTTATCTTTTAAAAATTAATACTAAATTCAGCACTATTGAAGAATAGACAAAAATGTTTCCCCGTTTTAAAATTCTCAACTAAGGAAATATAAAATCGGAAGAAATTCATGCCTTCAGAGACCTTTGAACATAAAAAAGTATAGAGAAGATAAAAACACAAATAAGTTATGAGACACTGCCTGTTACAACTAAGGTTGAATTAAATTATATATATTCATATATTTTATACAGAAGCCAGAGTCATTTCTCCCAAGATGAATTTATAACCTATATGTCAGTGAAATTCAATTTTTTAAATGATAGATGGAATGCCATATATAATGACGAGGACTACACTAAAAGCAAGAGCAGTAAATGGCAATCTTCTGACTTACTGTATGTGTCATCGGAAAGAATGATTATTTCTCACAAGTAGAGGTGAAGTCAGGGACTATTAGTGTCCGTATTTAAGTGGTTTTACTCTTTTCTCCCACATCCACCGACATAATTAAATAATGATTTGGCTCACAAAAGACTTGAGCTTGGTGACTTCAAGTTCATTCCCAGTCAAGTTTGTAAATGTTTCTGGTGCTCAGCTTTAGGAAAGCAGAGATAAGGCAAGGCATGGTGAAATCAGACAAGGTTACCCAGTCTCAAGGATTGCTAGGTGAGTCCTAATCACCCCTTAAGGAAGTTTACTTTCCAACCCTCTCGGTCTGACTGAGGAAACTCCAGGGCTTGATGGAAGAGCCCAGTAGTTTCGCAAGATAATCAAGGGAGCAAAATAATCAAGGGAGACGATTCTCAGGTGATAGTTGAGCAGGTGGTCAATGAGAGCCAGGTGGAAACTATTAGAGTCACAGTCTTGTTCCATCATTTCAATGGAGAAACATGGGGAGGCGGGTGGTTAGTGATCCAACATCTGTGATCTCAGTTGGCATTCTAATTGGTACTTGAGCATGAAAGAGTTTGCATTTGTGTCCCTGCCCAACTCTCACATCGAATTGGAGGAGGGGCCTGATGGGAGGTGATTGGATAATGGGAGTGGAATTCCCCCTTGCTGTTCTAGGGCTAGTGAGTGAGCTCTCACGAGATCTGACGGTTTAAAAGCGTGTGGCACTTCTCTCTTCGCTTTTTCTCTCCTACTGCCGTGTGAAGAGGGTCACTGCTTCCCCTTCGCCTTCCACCATGATTGTAAGTTTCTCGAAGCCTTCCAGTTATGCCTTCTGTTAAGCCTGAGGAACTGTGAGTTAATCAAAGCTCTCTTCTTCATAAATTACCCAATCTCCGGTAGTTCTTTATAGCAGTGTGAGAATGGAGTAATACAGAGTATGTGGGAAGTAGAAAGGTATCTTTTCACCAGGAGGAACAGAAAATCTTAGTACGGAATAACATTCAAGAACTTCGGAAATGGTGATTGTCTGAATGTCTTGTTTTCTTTTATTAATATGTACTATAAGTCATAGTTACTGAATTGCTGCATTCAGATTTAGCCTTAGGGTTCACAGTGTTTAATATCACCTAAATTCTTCTAAAGAAACCTATCTCAAGAGAAAACAGGTAAAAAGAATGTTGTGGGAAATCAACATTTTTTTCTTTTTCTTTCATCCTTTTCTTTCTTTTTGTCTTCTTTCTGAGAAACAGCTGTGTGTCTAGTACTAAGGCAGTGCCCATAGTCGTTGTTTTAATGTATTATCTCATTTAACCAGTATAAGAGTACAAATGTGGCCAGGCACGGTGGCTCACGCCTATAATCCCAGCACTTTGGGAGGCTGAGGCGGGTGGATCACGAGGTCAAGAGATCGAGACCATCTTGGTCAGCAAGGTGAAACCCTGTCTCTACTAAAAATACAAAAATTAGCCGGGCATGGTGGTGCACGCCTGTAATCCCAGGTACTCAGGAGGCTGAGGCAGGAGAATTGCTTGAACCCAGGAGGCGGGGTTGCGGTGAGCCGAGATTGTGCCATTGCACTCCAGCCTGGGTAACAACAGCAAAACTCCGTCTCAAAAAAAAAAAAAAAAAAAAAAAGAGTACAAATGTGATGAGCACGGGTCCTGTTTCCAGATGAAGAAACTGAAACTGAGAAAAATTAAGTAACTTGCCCAAGGTCCCACACAACCTAGTAGTTGAAGCAATTTGCCACTAGGTCTCTCTAATTTCCATCATCATGCTCATTTCTCCACAACTGCTCCCTCCCATAAACAATGGAAACATAAGGCTTTATGTCAAAAAAAAAAGTTTTCATTTGACAAAATAATTTCATACTTTTTGGTTGGTTTCATTTTACCTATTTTTATTTTTATCCTGATTAATATATTAGAATGAAAAAAAAAACTTTCCCTTATTAAAACATTGGAGTTTGATAACATAATAAGTTAGTGATATGGTTTGGCTATGTCTCCACCCAAATCTCATCTTGATTTCCCACGTGTTGTGGGAGGGACCTGGTGGGAGGTAATTGAATCACGGGGGCAGGTCTTCCCCTGCTGTTCTTGTGATAGTGAGTAAGTCTCACGAGATCTGATGGTTTTATAAAGAGGAGTTCCCCTGCACAAGCTCTCTCGCTTTGCCTGCTACCATCCATGTGAGATGTGACTTGCTCCTCCTTACCTTTGCCATGATTGTGAGGCCACCTTAGCCATGTGGAACTATAAGTCCATTAAACCTCTTTCTTTTATAAATTGCCCAGTCTCAGCTACATCTTTATCAGCAGCGTGAAAATGGACTAATACAGTTAGTCTCACTTTATAACCCACTCTTCATGACCAGCTACTTATTTTTAGAAAGTGGATTCTGAGATTAAGCTTAACATTTATTTCTTAGAACTTGCTTGCTCACAGAGATTTACAGTCTCCTACAGCTTTTTCCTATTCCTTTAAAGTTGGTAGACCACACCCTAAAATATGCGTAGGAAAGAACTCTTGCTATTATAACTTTCCTTTAGTCGTAGGCATTCTGATCCACTGATAAGAGGGGTGGGGAATAGATTTACAAAGCTGAATATACAAAATATATAAAAATATACTTTTAAAAATCTCTAAATGTTTTACTCATCTATGAGTGAAGAGTTAACTTATATATATCAGCTATATATATATATACATACACATACACACACAGACACACATATTCTTGTTCCACGATTTCCATGGAGAAACATGGGGAGGGGAGTGGTTAGTGATCCAACATCTGTGATCTCAATTGGCATTTTAATTGGTACTGCACTTTGAGGGTGATATGGTTTGGATTTGTGTCCCTGCCCAACTCTCACACCCAACTCTCACGTTGACTTGGAAGAGGGGCTGATGGGTGGTGGTTGGATATTGGGAGTGGATTTCCCCCTTGCTGTTCTGGTGCTAGTGAGTGAGCTCTCATGAGATCTGATATATATAATTGTGTGTGTGTGTAATGTATATACAGCTTATTTTTGTCTTCCATACAAATATTACTGAGTATTCTTTTGATAAATTTTCATTGTTAACTTAATAATTGTTTTATGTTAGTATTAATATGGCTTGCAAATAATAATTGTCTTGAGAAAAAGATGGCTTGGCACTGTAATCTCAGCACTTTGGGAGGCTGAGGTGGGAGGATCATTTGAGATCAGGAGCTGGAAACCAGCCTGGCCAACGTGGCAAACCCCATCTCTAGTTTTAAAAAATACACAAATTAACCAAGTGCGGTGGCAGGTGCCCATAATCCCTACTTGGGAGGCTGAGACAGGAGAATTGCTTGAATCCTGGAGGTGGAGGTTGCAGTGAGCAGAGATCCCACTGCTACACTCCAGCCTAGCTGACAGAGGAAGACTTTTCTCAAAAAAGAAAAGAAAAGTAGTCCCTGACAACCAGGAGTTGATGGTTGGGCACTACTAGCCAGGCCTTGGTGGTCTCTTTTTAAATGTAAACAATTTCACAGAATATCAACATCAGACAGAGCCACTCTATAACCATCACGGATCCAGAAAAAAAGAGAAAAACAAGTCCACTCTGTAATCATGTTTAACAGAGACAAAACATGAACAATGTCCAAGCCACAAAATACCAAATACATTGTTATTTAGGCTAATATGCATTGCTGCATTTTTACCAGTTATGACTTTATCCTTGATCCAGTTTCCTATTCTTTTATTTATGTATTCATTTATTTATTTTGAGACTCTCTCTCAGTTTCTGTCTCTGAGAAACTGAGACTTCTGTTTCTCAGAGCGTTTTGCCATACTGGCCAGGCTGGTCTTGAACTCCTGTGCCCAGGCAATACAAGGTGCTGGGATTACAGATGTGAGCCACCACACCCAACCTTTCCCATTCTTTTAGAAAAGATTTATGAAGATATCCAATCATAGAACTACTCCCAACTTCATGACGGCATCCTATCCAGACAAAAACCCTTTTCCTTAAACAATCCCTGAAAATGACTTAACACAAGGCAAAATTATATAAATTTTGAAAGCTCTTCTCTTACGCAGCAGTGAGTAATAAGCCCAAATTGTTCAAACACAGGTATGTTCCTGGTGGTCTTTGCCTGGAGGACGTTGGCAATGTCTTCACATCAAGTTTTTTTTTTTTTTCCTTATTTCTTTTTCCTATGACATAAGCCAGATTCTAAAATAACAGTGGCAGCAAACATCCTTGTTCAGAAGACTGACTCATGTTTTACCATGTACTTGCTTATCTTTTCAGATTGGGTCCTTTACCCCATTAAGCAAGAGTTGTTCTATAATTCGAAAAAAATGTTTATTTTGAAAATGTAACAAAATTTTAATCATGACTTTTTTGTCCACTATTAACTTTTCTTTTTAAAAATATAATGGGGGGGTTATTTTAATAGATTTTTCTCCAACAGACTTCTAGGATAAACTTTTTTTGATGATGATTAGCTGTTATTTTAATGGATTCCATCTTTAATAAATTATATCTTTTATTCCTTTAACAAATATTAAATATCCTCTATATCTTCAGATCTGCCTTATGTCATATACTGCAATTTAAAAAATTATAGGGAGGGAGATGACTAACTATGACTGTAAAAGGGCAGAGTGAGGGATTCCATGATGGAGTGCTTTGTATTTTAGTTATGGTGGTAGTCATACAAACCTACATGTGATAAAATTGCATAGAACTAACCACACACATGTACATACACACATGCAAATGAGCTTATGCAAAACTCATAAAATCATAAGTTGGTGGATATTATCAATGTTAATTTCTTGGCTGTGATACCGTATATGGTTATTCTAGACGTCACCATTGGAAGAAACTGGGTGACGTGTACACAGGATCTCTCTGGGTTATTTCTTGCAACTGCATGTGACTCTATTTTAAAATAAGTTAAGAAAAATTATTTTGACAAAATTATCAGTCTAGTAATAGTTACAGATGATAAATAAACACAAAAAATTGTATAAGAACTACTATAATATAGTTAAAGTGTCAGGCCCCATAGCACATATAACAAGAGATCCTCATCTATACTCAGGGTCAAGAAAGGCTTTCCTAAGAATGTACAGGCAGTGCCCAACTTACGACCATGGTAGGACCGCGGAACGGTCGTAACACGATTTGGTCGTAAGTTGAGTAGGCTATATGTACAGTTGAAATGGTGCACACGGAGATGGTAGTGCTGCCAGAAACTGGTCCGCACTGTCCTACACCCAGCTGGGCAACGTTTGCGCTGCCAGATGCGGAGCAGTCGTGGCTAGCGATTGTGGTCGTAAAGTCGAATGGTCATAAGTTGCATGGGTCGTAAGTCGGTCAATACCTATAACGTTTAAAGTGAAGCCAAATTAAGGGTAGGAATTGGCCAAACAGAACAGCAAAAGATAGAGCATACCTTTGAAGGAGCAATGCCTCGGCATGGACAGAAAAGACTGCTCATCAGGAAGGTTGACAGAAGGTAATGCTGGAGAAAATAGTTTGATGACAGTTTGTACTGAACCTTGTGGATTAGAGTAATTATGAGGATAATGGGAAGACCCTAAAATGCTTTAAGCAGGACAGTAAAACTATCAAATTTATATTAATAAACTATTAACCTTGACCTTTAGGCGGAGAACAGCTTGGTTGAGAAGGATACCCTAAATGTTTAGAAGAAAGAAAACTATTACGGGAGTCCAGGTTACTGATGGGGGTCCTTGGAATTGCATGGGAGAGGTATGATTGGATTCAGGAGACACTGGGCAAATCACTTTGATAGTGATTTGAATGTGAGATGTTGGTATCAAAGATTACATCCAAATCTTGACATGGACAATGGAGTGGATGAAGAATCCCTGTTCTTAGGTTAGTAGGACTAGAGAAACAGATCTGAAGTGGGGCAGGAGATGGTTTGGTTCAGCTTCAAAGCTAAGATAAGACAAGACGCCAGTGAGACTTCCAAGCAAGGAGGGCTCTCTAACTGGGACCCGGGAAAGGAGGCATGGGCCAAGGATAAAGGTGTTAGGTCCTTGGTATACTGATGATACTGAAAGTCAAGGGGATAGTATGATCATTAAAGGAGAGTGGGAAGAGAATGAAAAGAAGTGGCCCAGAGGAAATCCCTGATAGACTTGAGCATTTCAAGTTCAAGGAGAGGAGAAGGAGATGGCAAGGAGATTCAGAAGGAGTAGCTGGGAAGGGAAAGGAAATCCAGGAGAGACGTGGCGAAGCAAAGGGAAAAGAGTGTTTCAAAAACGGAATGTTTAATAGTAAGCCCTGTTAAGTGCTTTTGTGAGCTGTCAAGTCAGACGAGGTATGGAAGCGACCACAGGATTCCACAATATAAATATGATTTATTTATCACTGGGGTAAAGGAGGGAAGGAATGCAAATGGAGACAGGCTTACAAACGTGCGTGGAGGAAAAGGAAGGAGTTGTAGTCAGGTGATATCTATTTACTCCACAACAATGTAGACACTGGGGAGAGAGATTTGAGGAGGTCACGGAAGGTATAAAAAAAATAGCAGCTCCAAGAGAGGACAGTGAGTAGACCAGAAAAACATTTCAATTTCCTGCTCTCCCCATCTCTCCAGTTGCTCTGTCTCTATCTAGGAATCCCATTCGCATACCTACCAAACTGACTCCGTTCACCTCAGTGTTTAGGCCTCTACAGAATAACCACAATGACTCGTATTCTACGGCTGCCTTACACCTGGCCTCAATCCTTCCCTGACAAGAAGGAAGCCAGCTGCCTTCCTGAATGGAGAAAATGAGGGGTGAGGATAATACCAGAGACAGTATAAGTCAATATCTCAAAAGATAATCAAATCTCGACAATATTTCGAAGATGTCAATCCTCTTCATATTTGTCATTATATTTGATGTAATAATTGCAATTTTTAAATTACAATTATATTTTACACTTAGAGATCTTACTATATGTCAGGCAATGAGTTAAATCCTCATAAAATCCAAAGCAAAATCACAAGTTCCGGCGAACTTTCAAAATGACTGTAAAGTTTATCTGAAAAATAAACATTTGAGAATAGCAAAGAAAATTCTGGGAAAGAAAAACATAAGTGTAGATTAACCAACTGTAATTGTGGTTTGCAACAATAGATAGCTCAATGGAAAGAACTCAAAAATAACCACAAGATGGACAACTTCAATGAAATTGGAGTTTCTAATCAGGTTTACAATAAAAAGTTTTGGGGACACCTAGCTCTAGCACAGTAGAGCTAGATTTCTACCTAATTCTTTATTCCCAAAATAGACATTGTGAAGATGTGAATGTAAAAAATTAAACTATTAAGACAACTAAACACATATTTTTATCATATTATACTGGAAAGACTTTTAAAAATATAGAATAATATTTCAAATTGAGTTGGCAAGAACACACATACACACACAGTGCTGAAAGACACATGTTAAAGAGAAAATACATTATCCGTTTTTAGGACAAAAGACTGAGCTTTCACAAAACAATTAAAAATATAAAAATTGCCCCATTTTTAACAAGAAGGGCAATCAACATAGAAAGAGACAGCTCAGAGTAAAAGGAATATACATGGTTAATAAATATGTGAAAAGATGCTCAAGTTTTGTCACAAATTTTAAAGAAAAGTTAAAACAACAATGTGATACTTTCATTTAATCTATTTTTGAGCCTCTGTTATGTGCCAGGTGTTTTTAATGTTTTCTCGTGAGCATATTTTAATATTCCTTGCAAGAATATTACCTGTAATATATCAATTTTTAACAATATGATCAGTAGTTGGAATGGGAGCAGATGCCTCTAAAGAGCTTGGTAATGCTTGAAAGGTGTTTTTTTCCTTTAAGTCAAAGTTTTTCTTAGCAATCTTACTTGTATGTTTAATTCTAAAACACCTTTTTTCACAGAGAATGCATAATCTTCAACCTGACTTTTTTGTGTATGTGTGAGACAGTCTTGCTCTGTTGACCAGGCTGGAATACAGTGGTACAATCTCTGTACGCTGCAACCTCCACCTCCCAGGTTCTAGCGATTCTCCTGCCTCAGCCTCCTGAGTAGCTGGGACTACAGGTACCCGCCACCACGCCTGGCTAATTTTTGTATTTTTGGTCGAGACGAGATTTCACCATGTGGACCAGACTGGTCTCAAACTCCTAACCTCAAGTGAACCACCCACTTCGGCCTCCCAAAGTGCCGGGATTACAGGCGTTAACCATCATGCCCAGCCCAACCTGAGTTTTTTTAATGCTCACAAAATTAATTACCTCTCATGTAATTACACTTTATTGAATTGACAATATTGCTAACAGTAAAAAATTAACATTGGAGTGTGGAAGACAAACCGAATTAGAATTGTAGCCCTCTGACTCTTCTCTTGTATCAGCTGAAAGCATGAAGAGCAGTTGGTGAGACTAATATTTCTCCTTCTCTTCATTCTTTTATTCAAGGAGTATTCATTGAGTATTTCACTCTGCAGTAAAGAGCTAGGTACTTGGGAACACCAAAATGAACAAGAGAGAGCATTGATTCCCTGACCTCAGATTTTGCCATCTCACTGGGTCTATGGGAAAGTAAACTGGCCAGAAGAACACTTTGTGATAAGAACTTGCATTTGTATCAAGTAACTGAGAGCCTCCCCCGTCACCATCCTTTGAATCTGGGAACAAAGTAGTGCTGCCCAAGGTGACAGGTTACTGCTGTGACTATACTAGATACTCATTTGAAGGTTATTGGAGTGCCTTATGTCAAGTAGCTTTCTAAATTATATGTGACTCTTAAATGCAGTTAGGTCATAGACTTCCTCAAAATTAATAAGACTCAACTTTTTGGCAATGGGGGAGAGGTCTTCTAGGTCTAAATGAATCATTAGGAATGTGTAATCCCCAGACATAAGAGATGTTCTGTAATTAAGAAGATAAAGATATATGTTAAGCATAATAAATCGTAGAATAACCTCAAAATGTGTCCATTTCTCTTTGTCCACAAATACTGGAGAAAAAACAAAAGAAATAAATAGTCATATGTGGAATTTCCAATGGTCTATGCCTTTTAAAACCTGGTAAGCTAATATATATATATATATATATATATATATATATATATATATTTTTTTTTTTTTTTTTTTTTTTGAGACAGAGTTTCGCTCTTGTTACCCAGGCTGGAGTGCAATGGCGCGATCTCGGCTCACCGCAACCTCCGCCTCCTGGGTTCAGGCAATTCTCCTGCCTCAGCCTCCTGAGTAGCTGGGATTACAGGCACGTGCCACCATGCCCAGCTAATTTTTTGTATTTTTAGTAGAGACGGGGTTTCACTATGTTGACCGGGATGGTCTCGATCTCTCGACCTCGTGATCCACCCGCCTCGGCCTCCCAAAGTGCTGGGATTACAGGCTTGAGCCACCGTGCCCGGCGCTAATATATATTTTCTTAGGGAAAAAAAAAACCCTCATAGTATATACTGAAAATTAAACATTTCACATGTTACTTTATAGAGTTCCTAAATTAGATTGAATTATATGAAATGACTAAAATACGATTTTTACCTATAAAATTGGCAATTTCATGTGGTTCATGCTTATACCATGGAATCATTTTAATTCCTAAGAAAAAATGTCTGAGTAATAAGTAATTTATAGAGCTCCCACTGTTAGCTACTGTGCTAAACCCTGTTGACTTCAATCCACAATATTTGCCTGGGGTCCAAAAATTTGGGGCTAGAATTGAGGAGGATTTTTAACTTAAGTGAAAAAATTTACGTATTTATTTTCACTAACCTTTAACTAGAATTTGGCATTTTTTTCAATTATAAATGCAAATAATGAGCTTTGGTAATGTTAGCGATATTCATGTCTTTGTCACCAATAGAAAGTACAAGTATTTTGATATTATGTTGTAGTTGTTACAGATAAAACATCATTTTTACTCATCACAAACTTGAAATTTCCTGCTGATAACAAAATCACTTTTAGATCTTGTTACTTAATGCATGTATTACTAGTTGCAATTTTGTTTTTAAAAATATTCTGGTAGCAATATGATTGGGTGGCTTTATACTATTAATCTTTTATGTATTTCAAATTAATTTATTCTAATAAGAAGTTCCAAGAGTTTTCCCGACTGGCAAATGGATCCATGGCACATAAAGTTAAGAACCCCTGTTGTCCTTTGATCCTGGTAGCTACTCTGTATTGTCGGTAATATTATCATCTCCAGTGTACAGAGAGGAAAGATTAGGTCACTTGCTAAAGGTACACAGCTAATAAACAATACAACCAGGTTGCACAATGGTTTTGGCTTCAAAGGCCGTGCTTTTAACCAGGACCTAAACCTCCAATATCTCTAGGAAATTTCCAGATGACCAATGTAGATCATGGTAGTCAAGATACAGATGATCATTAAATAATATTTGTTTGAACTTGAAAATGTTTCCCTTGAGCTGCAGCAAGCATTATACAACAACCCATTGAAAAAGTAAGCCCTAGGTGATGCCCACTGCTCCAAAAGGGTGAAGACTTCAGAGACTCAGAGAAGGGGCCTTGGGGAGGTCAAAGGAGGCCAAAACAGATGATCTAATGCATGGCAGCATGACAAGATTGTAGCTAGTGAAATTTATTTCTTACTCAGTTAGTGACCTCTGCCTTCTTTTTCTACATATTGTGCTATGGTTTGAATGTCCCTCCAAAACTCGTGTTGAAATTTAATTGCCATCATAATGCTATTAAGAGGTGGGGCCTTTAAGAAGTGATTAGGGCATGAGAGTTCTGCCTTCCTGAGTGGATTAATGCCATTATCACAAGAGTGGATTAGTTATCATAGGATAAAAGGACAAGTTCAGCCCCCATTTTCTTTCTGTCTTGAGCACTTGCTTCCACCTTCCCCCTTCTGCCATAGGATGACTGTCATCAGATGCCAGTGTTGTGCTCTTGGACTTCCCAGACTCCAGAACCATGTGCCACATAAGACTTCTGTTCCTTACAAATTACTCAGTCTGCCGTATCCTGTTATAGCAACAGAAAACAAGACTGTTTTTATTCTTCTTTCTTTCCTTTGTTTCCATTCAGTATCTAATTTGGATTTCTGTTCTATTTCTTCACATTCCAGTCAGTCTTCACCTTGAAATAGAGGGAAATATGTCAGGTTATATCAGATGAAATTCAGGCTTATATGTTCATCCATTTGGGCTTTCAAAGGAAAGAGGTAAAGGATACATGATAAGGCTGAGATTCCCCACGTAACCAGGAAAGCACTAGGATTCCACACATACCATTTTTTTCATTCGTAATACATTTAGTATTTAAGTCATGTGCCAGATTCTGAGCTAGGTCCAGGGGATACCCAAGTATCCTTCAGTCTTTCCAAGGTAAATAGATATTAACAAATTTGAATACTGTCCTCCACAAATCTACCCTTTTTGTTTGTGTAATGTTGATGTAGATATGAGAGTTGTCTTCATTTTAAAGAACAGTGAGGATCTCCAGGACACCTCACCGTTTCTGAGACACCACAGCTGGGAAATAGCCCACTAGGACACTGCATTGGTGAGCTTCCACTACAGCTATTCCTCGGTTTGATTTACTGCCATCAGTCTCCCTGTGGTGGGGTGATGGGTGATCATGACTCTTCATTCAGTGACTTGGGTTGAAGTTCCACCTCCACATTCTTAGAGATAGCCTTGGGCAAGTTAGTTAGGGTCTTTGGGCCTTAGTTTCTTTATCCGTATAATGAAGTTGATCATGTCATTCTCTTCCTAAGATTATTGTGAGGATTAGAAGATACATAAAATACATGGCATATGTGGTTTCATAAATGTTAGCCATCTTTATCACAACGATGCTAATACCATTACGTTCTCTGTTACCTGCTTTGCCTCTTAAATACCCAAAAAATTACAAATGGATTCCACTTCAGTGAGGAAAGGAAGGCTCAGGGATTGATGAGGATAACATTTCTCCTGTCAATGAATAGATGTTTCTGTGGCAGAGGAGATTATGAAAAAACTCGCCAGCTCTTTGAGAGACAGAAAAGAATGGCTAAGAAGAGCTGACTCTTTCAGTAATAGAAATGGCATGCTTTTGGAGAGACATCCTCAAAGGGATATGAAACTTATGTGTCTAAGGCATCGTAAGTTTTCACAATCAGGCAAACATAAATGATTAACCCATTTTAAAGCTTTGGATATTAGAGCTTTATTCTCATATCATTCTTAAGGCTTATACTCAAGGATCAATGTAGAGTTGAAACCCCGTAATGATGATGTCTTTCTGATCATTGAAACCGGCTTGATGGACATTAGGTGAAGAGGTTAGAAAAGGAGCTTGTATTGAATTACTATGTATCAAGTACTATGTGTAGGAATTTTTATATATTATCTTCTTGAATCGTCACAATAGATCTATGAAATAGGAATTGTAGCTCCATCTTGATGAGAAAACGGAATTTAACAAAATTGAATACTTTGTCAACAAGAAAACCCAGCCAGAAAGGGGCAGCATCAGGATTTGAACACTGGGCCATGTGGCTGCAGAGCCCACATCTGGTCACATATACCATGCTAGGCACATGATGTGTTAACTGTGCCACTAAAGTAGCTGTAAGATATTAGATTCACATGTGAAAAACTGCCTCTCAATCCTGTCTCCATCCCCCACATCACAAATTAGTTTACATTCATTATTACTGAATTTCACAAGCCCATGTGAGATTAAAATCCTTATTGGGATCATAATCTTTGCTAACCCTACAAAGAATCCATAGCCCCATAACAAAATGCTATGTCAAAGGTTAAGCAAAAATTAGAAAGTGAGTGATTTAACTAAAAAGAACATGTTGACAAGTAGATTTCTCTGGATAAGAGTAAAGTGGTTCCAGTAGACTCAGAACTTGTCGTTTGTCAAAGTCCACAGGAGGGAAGGTGTTATCTTTTTCTGTCTAACTCCAGATTCACAAGACAAGGCATATTGAAAAAAAAAAAAAAGTCAAGAGGTTATCTACCGTAAACGTTAGGAGGGGCTGAATAGTCAGGGAACAGTGTTTGGGATGAAATTCTCAAAGATTTTATCATTGGGTCAATGGTTTTAAAAGTGAACTTTTTCCTTCTATTTGGCATTCCTGAATCATATCATAAATAACTGGCCAGGATTATATTTAGCCTGGGTATTAACCATTTCATAGCTCTGGGTCTCTGTTTACCCATGAATCTCTTCTCTGAAACAAATGTTCCACATTATATACTTCCAGCTGACTTTTTAAATAAAATTCAGCTGAGCTGTGAAAGTGCCTTGCACTCATTCAAAACGCTGATTCCACAAAGTCAACCACAGATAAAAATGTATGCCTACGGTATTTATCTTCATTGCACATATATGATGTTTTTTCATCTAAATTTTCTACCTGAAGATACTTTGCTCCTAAGAAAGCAAGTTCTATAATGATGTTTATGAATTTTTTATTCAATCCATAACCTATTGCTTTCTGGCAATAGCCATGCCAGAGAGAGTTAGCCCTTTGGGATGGGAAGGATATACCACGTGTGGGGGCACCCACAAGCAATATCCCATAAGGACTACCATGCAGACAAATAGCCCTCAAAGTTTGACCAGCAAGTGAAGTTACCCCAGAACTGTTCAGCTGTGAAGTTGAAAACACTGGGGTCTTTTCTCCTAGGTGGTGAGTATGGGCAAATACATTAATTCACCATTTCAATTAAACAAAAAGAATATCCAAAATAAAAATCTTCCCAACGTGGATAACTAAAGAGAGGCCAACTCACTCATCTCTCTGGATTCGGTTTGCCTTCTGTAAAACGTAGAACTGAAATAGACTACTTCCGAGAGGCTTGATGGTACTAGTGTTGGTTCTAACCTTAGAGTCATCTAATTGCAGAGCAATTTGGAGATGTTGCAAGTAGATATAATGGGAAAATGCATTTGCCGAGGTTCTGAGAGAAGTTAGAATTTTAATTCCATTTTTCTGAAGCTGCCTGTGGGGCCTATTCATTGTTTGCCCTCCAAATGACATTTGGAATAGGACAAGCATCATTTTATAAAGAAAGAACTGGGGAGAAAGGCCAAGTTAACAAGTTAGTATCACTCACCTACCACTTTAACAAGTCAGTATCATACATTATTTCATTCAATGACTATTTACCAATGCCTTTTATCTACTAGACTTTGTGCATACAAATAAGGTTGATCAAATCATGGTTTTTTAAAAAAGCACACCCAATTTTATCTGATGAAAGGCAAAAATGACAAGATTTCATTGATAAGTATAATCATCCTATTGTTTCCACTTTGAACATTGTTTTTTGGCATGGTGCAGGTAAGGGAACACATAAAAAAAAAAATCACATCATTCCTCTAGAGAATTTTGAAGCCAGAAGAGATCATAGTCTCTAATGTCATCATGTGATGATCAACATATTGACCTGCGGCTCAACTATCATTTCAAAGTCTTCATCCAGTTTTGAAATCCCAAAGGGCTGCATCTGTCCTTGACCCAAACATACCATTCTCATTAGTATGAGTGGGATATATTCTTAAAGGCAAAGGGCAATTCGTAGCCCCAATTCTGCAAGAAAAAACATGATTCACATCGACACTATCTTAGTCCTGGCTTCTCATAAGCTAGCTTATCTTATCTACTATGCACCTTGACACGTTTTCTGTTTCTACGGAGTCTTAACTACACAGTGCTTGGTCTGAAACTCTGGAATGATAAGGGCTTTTTGTTCTCAATCTTTTTTTTTTTTTTAAACCTATTCAGTAATCCAGTAAATACAGATAGAACATTTATTTTTTTAAATACTTGAGCAGAGATTGGGAATATTTGTGGACTAATGGTGTCGGGCAAAGACAGCCTAACACGGGACAATAACGATCTGCGTTGAAATGTGTCAGAAAGCTGAATCCACTTCACCTCCTCCTGGCCCAGGAGTTTCACATGTACCAATGCTTTCCTAAGTTCTCCATTCAAGGGTATCCCACTCATTAACTGAAACTGATGCTGTGGGGGAAAGGAATAGCAGACGGTGTGAGGGAAAGGGGTGCTTTGAAAAGATTATCCTTAATCATAATAGAGAGAAAGTGAGAGCAACAGAGCCCAGCAAATAGGGTATCTCACCTGCTGTAAGGATGTCTGAGTTAGGAAATAGAGTTTTCAATGGGAGTTAGTCTGTTTCCAGAAGATAGATGGAAGCAAGGCACAGCAGGGAGGAGAAGGGGGTAGAATTTCCATGCAAGTGCTGCTCTGATGGCGTCCCCAGGGGAGGAAGGATCAAAGTGAGAAGACTGTCAGAGCCCCTCAGCCTTCCTAGCATGCTAGCAGGGGTACATTGGGCTCCACATTTTCAGAGAGTGAGAATAGCAATGTCCAGTAATTGTCAAACACTGCAGTTCATATGAGCTTTCACAACATTGTTTGAATGTCCAATGCAAGGTAAAGTATGAATTAGGAGCTGGGGTTTTTTTTTTTCCGTCTTATTGATGAAAATCCTGAGACAAAGGAAAAATTAGTAACTTGCTTATAGTCACATGGCTAGAAAGTGACAGAGCTCTGACTCAAACCCATCTCTTTCGACTCCATAGTCTGTATTCTTTTCATAGGACCACAGTTGCTGCGACAACTTATTTTGTGATGTGGTCTAGGGCATAGCATTGAGAGGTAACAAATTCAAGTGTAATTGTGAATCTAGCATCTAAGACAAGTAAAGGGGAAGAAGTAAGATGACATTTTCCATCTTCCAAACTGCATTAATGTGATGATCTTATTCAAAACAATGGAGGATAAGATAGTGATCTAGCATAAGTCGAAATATGGATGCAGGGTGTGTGTGTGTGTGTGTGTGTGTGTGTGTGTGTGTGTATGTGTGTGTATCTGACGGAGGAGAAAGGATAGGCAAAGTGGTACAACTGTTTTTTTTGCTTCCTGGTTTTACAATGTGTTCAAAGAAGAGAGTCAGGAATGGATCATTCTTACATTCGCATTCTACATCATGACAGAAAAGCGTTCTCTGTGTGCAGATGACATCGTTTACTAAAATTTTGTCTCTTTGCCAATTCTTCAGCCTTTCTTGTAATCCAAGCAGGGGCTAAATGAGATTGGTGAATCCTTACCGACCACATGCTGATCTCCTTATTTCAGTGTATTCTTGTGTGTGTGTGTTGGGGGCGGGGGCAGAAATGCCCAGATTAGCTGAGGTTGTACATGACAACACACTGTACGGGAAAGGGTAATGATTGTGGCACTGTGGCACACATCAGCTGACTTGTAAAATTTCCTGACAGCACACTTATTGCATGTTGTAAAACCCCTGGACATGTGCTTGGGGAAAGATCTCATAGCCACAATTGCACTCTGTGTGCTCAAAAGTTCTTGTCAGCCAAGTTAGTGGCATCAGTGGTAAAATGAATTTGCTTCTCAGGGAAACTTGAAGTAAATGCCAGTAAAAACAGATTTTTTAAATAGATAATGTTAACACTACTAACACTGCTCACCATTATAAAAAGTTCTGCAAAGGACTCTTACAAGTGATTTTTTCCTAACAAAATAGGGATGTTTGGGTTTTTTTTTTTCATGCTACTTCCTTGGTCTGCGTGTGCTGCTTCCATTTCCTTACTTTTCATTTATGCTTCACCCCAGCACACTCTGTTTTTCACCTCTCCTTCCTTCTACTCTAGTGAGAGGGCTGGCTTCTCGATCATCAGGAATCCTCTTGCTAAGCACGGCATTCTATTCTTAGTTCACGGTACAGACTTTCTTCCTCACTTGGTATTACAGTCTCTGCATTTCACAATTCTTCTCCCGTCTTCTCGATGTATTTGGTCATTTTCCAGCTTCTGAATTTCATGATGCTTTACCTTCTGCGTTGTGGACCCTTGAGAACCTGATGGAGTTATGGAAGCTTTTCCCAGAAGACTGTGGATATTTCTCTACACAGAAAAATTTGACCCTAGTGAAATACACACCTACTGGCTAAAAATAATAATACTAGTAATACTAACAATATCAGTTTGGCAGTGCCTTATAAAGTTCAGTACACACCTATCATGTGACCCAACAATCCCACTGCTACATATTTACCTTAGAGAAAGAAAAACTTATGTTCATGCAAAAATCTAGATGTAAATGTTTATAGTGGCTTTATTCAAGATCAGTAACTGGAAACAATCCAAATGTGCATCAGCTGGTTAATGGCTAAAGCAACTGAGGTCTATCCACACAATGGAATACAGCTCAGCAATAACAAGAAATCAACTACTGATACTCATAAGACCTGGGTGAATGTCAAGTACATTATGCTCAGCAAAGGAAGCCAAACTCAGAAGACTATATGCATTTTCAAAAAGCTCTATACTGTAAGGTTCCATCTACAGGACATTCTGGAAAGGCAAACATACAGGATCAGAAACTTGGCTAGAGGTTACCAGGGGCTGGGGTATGGGGAGAGATTGGCCACAGGGGCATGCAGGAATATTTGGAGGGGAAGGAAAATGCCCTAGGTCTTGATTCTGGTGGTAGTGACATAACTGTATATATTTCTCAAAACTCATGGAACTATGAATTCTAAAAAGGAGGACTGGCACTGTGTCAACTTACACCTTAATAAATCTGACCAAGAAACCATTTTTGTTGTTGTTGTTCACAATTTCGCAGCTGTTGTGGTCCAGGGATGCCGGCGTAAGATTTCTACCACAGACCTTCCCCCTTTGTTTCCCGGCTCTCCTCTGTGATTTTCCCCTGGGCTCTCATCCTCTCTCAGGGCTTTAAGCATAGTCTCTGTAGTGGTGACTCTAAATTGTATGTCTCCTGAATTCCAATTTATAGTTTCTGTGGGCAATTCAAAATCGCTGTGTCGAAAACCCGATACTCTTCTGGCCAGTTTCTTTTCAGAACTGCACCTCCTCTGTCTCCCATATACCCCACTTAAACCTCCCTGCTCTCAGGCCACTTTTACTGGAGTTGTCTTTAATTCCTCTCTGGACTCTCATGCCTCCTCAGTCACTATGTCTCATTGATTCTACTTTCTAATTATCTCTCAAACAAACCAGTCTCTTCCTTTATATTTTGCAAGCTGCTTCCCAGACTCGTGCTCTCACAGCTCTTCCCTAAGCTGTAGCAATAGCCCCTTCTGCACCTAAGCCTTTGTCTCCTCGGTCCACACCTCATTAACAGGACACAAATGTCAGGTCACCTGTTTCTTTTGCTCAAAAGTCTGTGTAGAGTCTGGGATAAAGTATGATTTTCTTAGCCTGATTTTTAAGGCTCTAAATGATCGAGTTCAAGTACTTTTTAAAACCTGCCCCCTACCATGTCTTTCCACCCACACCGGCCTCCAGAATCATCATCGATACACTTGCAGGGCCTTGCAGAGAACAAGCGCTTACGTTCTCCTGGATCCTGGTTCCTCTTCCTAGAACATCCTTCCTCTAAAATTGTTTGACTAATGACAAAGTGTCCATTCTTGGGAGGCGGCCCAAACATCACAATCTGTAATGAACCTCTCCCCAGTCTGTCCTCTCAGGATGAATTACTCTCTTCCTTGACACATCCTGGCCGTGCATGTGTCTGCGTGCGTGCGTGCGTGTCTATAGATTTAATGACAAAACTAAAGTTAACTTATATAAATTATTGACCCTATTAGAGAGTGTGCCCCTTCAGGACAGGACCTGTGGCTTACTCACTTTTATGAACTCTACAGCAGAGTAGTAAAGGGCCTCTCTTAGAGAAGATAATATTTGCTGAAGTAGGCTGGGTGCAATGGCTCACACCTGTAATCCCAGTACTTTGGGAGGCTGAAGTTCACTCGAAGCCCGGAGTGAAGATCACTTGAAGTCAGGAGTTCAAGACCAGCCTGGCAAACACGGCAAAACCCCACCTTTACTAAAAATACAGAAACTAGCCAGGTGTGGTGCTGGGCACCTGTAAGCCCTCCTACTGTGGAGGCTGAGGCACAAGAATTGCTTGAACCCAGGAGGCAGAGGTTGCAGTGAGCCATAATTGTGCCACCGCACTCCAGCCTGGGCAACAGAGCAAGACTCCATCTCAAAAAAAAAAAAGAAAATTTTTTTTGCCGAACAAAATTTTAGACCATCCTCTAAAGTTGAAAAGAATTCTGCACAATTAAAGCTTAATTTAAGCTTTACAATAAAGCTTTTAAAATTTTAATTTAAAATAAAGCTTAAATTAAGGTGTATATATTCTTTAAATAAGACTCGTGTACTGAATGTACTATACAGACTGCCCCATTTGAAGTTGCTATTCAGAGGATGTAGAATGGCCCTTGCCCTAAAATGTCCTAATCCCTCATCGGCCTTAAATTCCACCATGTGTAATTCAGGGCAGCATCTGATAGAGCAGAAGAAGGGCCTCTGTTGCACATGCTACCTGGGACTGGCCCTCTTCAACAACAGTTTTTTCAGTTTAGGCCTCCAATAACAATTCCTTTGTTAAAGTAAACTGTATTTGCCTGCGATTCAACACTAAGGGTTTCTCAATCCATTTCAAGTATGAATGGAAGATGAGTTTCCTAGTATAAATTCTCTAGATGTTGAATGGAAGAAAATGAAATTCAGATTTGAAAACATCTCATCAGTGTTTCAAATCTGTGGCCAATCAATAGGAATCCACTGACATTTTCTATGAAACTCGTATTATTTATGACAGTCCAGGGTGTATAACGGGCATTGAGATATGCTCTCCATTCCCAAGAAATTTTGTGTGCAGAGCCGAGAGAAAGGGACAGAACTAATGTGTGAAATGATGTGAGAGTACCAACCTCAGGATAAGGGATTATGAAGAAAAACATCATCTAGAGAAGAAAGAGATCTTCATGGGTTGGCATCACTGATACAGCCTTATAGAGCACAGTCTGTATGTCTTGTTTGAGTAAAGAGTGAGGAAGAACCAGTGTATTCACTTCCCAGGGCTGCTCTAACAAAGTACCACAGACTAGATGGTTTAACACAACAGGAATTTATTCTCTTACAGTTCTAGAGGCAAGAAGTCTGAAATTCAGATTTCTGCAGGGCCATGTTCCCTCCAGAGGCTCTAGAGGAGATTCTGTTCCTTGTCTTTTCTAGCTTCTGGTGGCCTCAGGCATTCCTTGGCTAGTGGCCACATCATTCCAATTTCTGCCTCCATGGTCACATTGCCTTTTCCTTTTCCCTGTGTCTTCTCTTTTGTGTGTTTGTCTCAGAAGGATACCTATGACTGCATTTAGGACCTACCTAAATAATCCAGTATAGACCCATCATCTCAGGACCCTTAACTTAATCATATGTTTTGCCATATTCACTTTTTTGTCCTATAAGGTATACTATTCACGTGTTCTGGGGATTAGGACATGGGCATAACCTAGGGGTTATGACCTAGGGGACCGCCATTCAATCCACTATTGGCAGCTCCGTAAGTTGCAGGGCGTAGTGCAAAATGAAAATGCTGGGCTCTGTGTTCGTTCAAAAACCAGGAAAATGGTGTCATTAAAAATAAAAGAAGCTTTCTTTGATGGTCTCCCTCTTTTTTTTTTTTATGATTTTATCCTTTGCTATTTATTGTCATTCTTTTAAAAAAGGAAATTGAAATTTTAAGTCCTTTGCATGGATTTGGCCATTTATATTATGCAATGCCAGTTTTACATGCAAATATAACAGTATTTAACTTGTGTGCAGAATCACCAAGTTTACGTAATTTTTATTTTATAACAAATACATGCCTACATATTTTATTCTTACAAGAGCTGTAGAAATGCTGCACAAAACTGACTCAACCCTTTTTATTATATCTCTTGATACACATACTTTCTTTTTCTCTTCTTCTTTTTGTAATAAGGTCTTGTTCTGTTGCCCAGGCTGGAAGGCAGTGATGTGATCATGGCTGACCACAGCCTCGACCTCCCAGGCTCAAGCAATCCTCCTGCCTCAGCCTCCCGAGTAACTGGGACCACAGGTGTGGCTTTTTTTCCCACTATGTTGCCCAGGCTGATCTTGCACTCCTAGCCTCAAGTGATTCTCCTTCCCTGACCTCCCAAAATGCTGGAATTACAGGCATAAGCCACAGCACCCAACCACAATATACACACTTTCTACCAATACTGTCTTCGGCTTACTGATAATTAAGGAAGGACTGAAAGGAAAAGAAAGTCTAGGCTGACCTGTCTTTCCCTTTACTTCTCTGTCATCATTTTCCGCATAAGTGGCTGGCTAATACAGGGAAGTATTATGAGTAAGAACGGTTATGAGAAGGTCACTTGGTAAATATGTTGCCTAGAATGCCTTTGCCTTCTTTCTCATTGGAAGCAAGTTCGGATCCAGATGAAATGCGTGGCCTTTCAACAGTATCAGGACCCACCCTCACTCAGTCATAGACATCACATACTTACCTTGTACTCACTGAGTCTCCCTGCATTCCCACACACTGCAGGTCCTCCAGAATTCTGTGCTAGAGGGCCATCATGAATGCCGTTATGTGCATGGGTGGCAAGGAACAGCAGGCGTGCGGATTAGGTTTATCTCTGCTCACCTACAGGCTCCATTGTCCTATTAGACTTCACGTCCACAAGTTAAAAGATAAAATTATTAAGAATTTCAAGATGATAAGCTCAGAGCATTAAACCAAGCATGCGGTTCTTCTGAGCACAGAGCCCTGTGTGACTATGTAGTTTGCAAGCAATGAAGGAAGGACTGTGTGGTGTCATTTTTCAAAATGTGGCTTATAGCTCATTTGTAAATTGTGATCCATGGGTGGTTGTTAAATCTGTTTAAATGTGGTTTGTGGCCAACTTTAACACACACACATATATACACACATAATTTAGAAATAGAAGTATTTTACAAATAAGAAAAAGCGTCATGTTGTGAAACTTGTAATTCAAATATGAATATCTATGTGTCTGTTTCTTGCTGTGAGTCACTGAAACCACCATTCTAAGGACAAGCCCATGGGCTGTGGAGCCAGACACAGGCACTTCAATCCCACTTCTATTACTGTCAATGACCTTAAAAGACATCACTCATTTGAGCCCAAGTTTCTTTATATATATGAGGTTCAAACTGGATAAGTGATGTGTTAGGTAAAAATTCATTATTAAGGCTAAGCTAATGTTCACTCAAGTAATTTTATACAAATGACTAAATAAAAGTAATACTTGAATGAAGATTTTCAATCCTATCATCAAATATATATGGAATGAATTTTTTTAATAGAACATTAATTCCTGGTTTGCTCAAGCACTTTGAGAGATATAAAGTCTCTCTTCTATCTGAATAAAGGGTTAACATACAAACCTTCCAAATATAGGTTATAGCTTAATATACATGATAACAACAGGCACCACTAACAAATATATGCATATCACACTATTCATAGTATTGTATTGAGAGAACAGTGCTGTGTAGTAGTATACAGACCAGTTTCTCACTCTAAGAACATATATGCCTTTGAACAATTGCCATTGGAGGGTTCACTCAAATGATTAGAAAAGTACTTTGTAATTTAAAGAGTCATAAAGGCTCACTAAATATCCAAGTTTACATATTAATCAGTGTGAAGTTGATGGATCACGCTTTTAGTGAATTTCTGTAGCATACTCTAGATACTCTGAAAAAAATGGAACGCAACATTTGAGAATGAAAAAAAGAACTACTGGAAACCATCATTCTCAGCAAACTGACACAAGAGCAGAAAATCAAACACCGTATATTCTCGCTCATAGGCGGGTGTTGAACAATGAGAACACATGGACACAGGGAGGGGAGCACTACACACTGGGGTCTGTTGGGGGGAAATGGGGGAGGGGCGGGGGGTGGGGAGGTGGGAAGAGATAGCATGGGGAGAAATGACAGATACAGGTGAGGGGACGGAAGGCAGCAAAGCACACTGCCATGTGTGTACCTATGCAACAATCTTGCATGTTCATCACATGTACCCCAAAACCTAAAATGCAATAAAAAAAAAAAGAAAAAAAAAAAAAAAAAGAAAAAAAAAGAAAAAAAGAACTACTGAACCATGAGTAACCTCCCATCGTCTGGTATTGAAATCCAGAAAGTGTCTCTACAAGGATTTATGAAATATCCTTTGGAAAATTTTAATCATTGTGGATACAGTCTTTCCCATGATCCTAAGACACCAAAAATGATGTAATTAGGCCATATCATTTTAGATATCACCTCCATTTGGAGGAGAAGGCCACTGATTGTGGTTTTATCTTATTCACATTATGTAACATGTCTGGTTTTAGTTCAGAAAAGGAAGAAGCTTTTCTGAGAGACACATATTTAGGCTCTTCATACCTTTCTTAAAATGGTCCATCTTTTTTAAAAGACATTTTTAATATACAAAGCATCTGGATTTGATGCCAACAATAGTGTAATAAGTCCAAAGTACTTTTCAACCTTGAGTACTTTTGCCCTTAAAACCTGTATGGGTGGCTGGGCGCGGTGGCTCATGCCTGTAATCCCAGCACTTTGGGAGGCCGAGGCGGGCGGATCATGAGGTTAAGAGACCAAGACCATCCTGGCCAACATAGTGAAACACTGTCTCTACTAAAATACAAAAATTCACTGGGCATGGTGGCAGGTGCCTTGTAGTTCCAGCTACTCAGGAGGCTGAGGTAGGAGAATTGCTTGAACCCGGGAGGTGGAGGTTGCAGTGAACCGAGACTGTGCCACTGCATTCCAGCCTGGTGTCTGGCGACAGAGTGAGACTCTATCTCAAAAAAAAAAAAAAAAAAAAAAAAAAAAAAAAAAAAAAAAAAATTGGGTTTTTCCTTTTTATCCTCAGTTCATTTTGTATCCTATTTACAAAAGAACAGAGATCTCGTAGCTACCTCAGTCACCAGGCAAAGACAAGAAAGATGTGATTTCACTGATCACCAGAGGGTTTGTGGTTTTAACTACAGACCACGTGACAAAAGGAAACCCCAGTCTCTGAGTTCGATGAAAGCTTTAGATGGATCGAAAGCAGACAGTTCCATTACCCTCCCCCCAAAATGTATGCACTCAGGAAACATATTTCCAACATCCCTGCACCAGGTTGCAGACTTTACAAGAGAAGAGAAAGTGGGATTCCTAAAAACACAAAGTAATTCAGACACATCTTTGGCTGCCAGAACGTACTTCAGACAAAAAGGTTAAAGCTATCAAGAAAGCAGGCAATGGAGTTCCCAGAGAACCAGATGCTGTAGTGAAAATGCATTTTGTGTGGATTTTACTCCAGACATCGATGTACACATTTGACCTTTAGGGAGGTGAGAGGAAAACAGAGGAATTAATAATTTCCTGATTCGATGCTTCAGGGTGCAACCAAGTCCACTGTTGATGAGTCAGTCTTTATTTTCTTTTCCTGTTCTGTGTCTGTGCTAAATTGTGTTTGAAAGATTCATTTAAATTGTCTGCTGTCCTTTCCCATTATTATTTTAGCTCCTTCTCTGTGGTAGTAAACTGAGCATTCCCTCTGAATGTGGCTGAATTTATAAGAGCGTTGGGTTGACTTTACAGTTAACACTATAGAAAACATTCTGTCTAAAGACCCCTACTAAACACACAGAGTAAAAATTTTCCCGCAAGAGCTCTCAAGCAATTAATTCATAATAAATAGAAAACAACAATATAATTACAAAAGTTTGGGGAATTCAATACGCCATATGGCTCTTATACGTCAATCTGACCATAAAAATTGGTTTTCAGCTGTTAGTATTTTATTTCTCACCAAAAAACATTTTGACATACTTACTTTTACCATAGTCAAAAGTAAGCCACAGACCACAAATCTGTATATTTGCACTTTAAAAAGGGAGAAGTCCACCAGACTCAGTGGCTCACACCTGTAATCCCAGCAATGTGGGAGGAGGCCCAGGCAGCTGGATCACGAGGTCAAGAGATAGAGACCATCCTGGCCAACATGGTGAAACCCCATCTCTACTAAAAATACAAAAATTACTTGGGCATGGTGGTGTGAGCCTGTAATCCCAGCTATTCAAGAGGCTGAGACAGGAGAATCACTTGAACCTGGGAGGCGGAAGTTGCAGTGAACTGAGATTGCACTACTGCACTCCAGCCTGTGAGACTCCATCTCAAAAAAAAAAAAAAAAAGGGAGAGGGCTATATTTAGTCTTGTCATTGTCCAAAATGTTCAGAAAGAAAACTGAAATCCACAGATAAAAATACTCACAAATATGTTCTATCTAGTTAGATAAAATATTCTTAAATGAATTTGAATGGCTTTAGGCAGAGCATATATTCCCCAGTTTGCCAAAGGCTGATCATTTCGTATTTCTTTATTTTACATTTTATGTTGTCCTCCTGGCCAGTGAAGGCATTTAAGTTTACTGCCCCTACCCAGATCATCAGGAGATTTAATACTATGGTTTGAATGTCTGCCCCCTCCAAAACTCGTGGGAAACTTAATCCACAATACGGCAATATTGAGAAGTGGGGCCTTTAAGAGGTGATTGGGTCATGAGACCTCTGCCCACTTGAATAAATTAATCCATTAATGGATTAGTAAATTTTGGGTTGCTAGATTAATGAGTTATCATAGGAGTGAGGCTGGTGATTTTATAAGAAGAGGAAGAGAGACCTGAGCTAGCATGTGCTGGACCCCTTGTCATGTGATGCCTCAGGACTCAGCAGAGTCCCCACCAGCAAGAAGACCCTCACCAGATATAGCCCCTCACCCTTGGACCTCTCAGACTCGGTAACTGTAAGACACAAATCTCTTTTCTTTATAAATCACCCAGTTTTAAATGTTCTAAGAAACAGAAAATGGTCTAAGACACTTAATAAAAATATGATTCTTATTATCATAAACCAGTGCAGATACTGATCAGTCAGTTGATTAAAGGCTGCTGTATGGCCAGGCACAGTGGCTCACACCTATAATCCCAGCAGTTTGGAAGGATGAGGCAGGAGGATCACTTGAGGCCAGAGGTTCAAGACCAGTCTGGGTATTATGGCTAGACTGCATCTCATCAAAAAAAAATTTTTAAATTAGCCAGGTGTGGTGGTGAGTGCTTGTAGTCCTAGCAACTTGGAAGGCTGAGGCAAGAGGATCCCTTGAACCCAGGAGTTTGAAGTTACAATGAGCTATGATTGCACCACTGCACCCCATTCTGAACAACAAAGTGAAACTCTGTATCATAAAATAATATAATGGTTGCTGCAGTAGCATAAGCAGAACATTCATGCAAGTGAGACATGACTGGAAGATTTTTATAATAGAAGAATGATCACAAGGCCGGGCGCGGTGGCTCAAGCCTGTAATCCCAGCACTTTGGGAGGCCGAGGCGGGTGGATCATGAGGTCAAGAGATCGAGACCATCCTGGTCAACATGGTGAAACCCAGTCTCTACTAAAAATACAAAAATTAGCTGGGCATGGTGGCGCGTGCCTGTAATCCCAGATACTCAGGAGGCTGAGGCAGGAGAATTGCTTGAACCCAGGAGGCGGATGTTGCGGTGAGCCGAGATCGCGCCATTGCACTCCAGCCTGGGTAACAAGAGTGAAACTCCGTCTCAAAAAAAAAAAAAAAGAAGAAGAAGAATGATCACAAGATACTACCTGAGACAAACAAATGACTTTAATAAAAATGAAGTTAGATATATTCTAGAAATCTAGGAGCTGAGCCTGAAGTAAGATATGAATAAAGCTTACACACTAGAGATGTAAAGGAATATTTTTTAAACATCTTTCTTGTTGGGCATGTACCTAACAGGACACTACTCAATACCTGCTTGTTAAATAAACATTTCTAAATATATTTTTAAAATTGTAGATCAGTCAGATATGTTTCAAACTTGAAGAAACTTCAAATGAATAATTTAGGATAAAAGGTGATTGACATTGTTCAGTTCATGTACTTTTGACTGTTACTGGTCATTCAAACAAACTTGCTCTACACTAGACTCAAACTAAAGGGATGGAGGAATATTTACCAAGCAAATGGAAAGCAAAAAAAAAAAAAAAAGCAGGGTTACCATCCTAGTCTCTGACAAAACAGATTTTAAACCAACAAAGATCAAAAAAAAGACAAAGAAGGACATTGCATAATGATAAAGGGAACAATTTAACAAGAAGAGTTAACTATTCTGAATACATATGCTCCTAATAGAGTAGCACCCAGATTCATAAAGCAAGTTCTTAGAGACCTACAAAGACACTTAGACTCCTACATAGTAACAGTGGGAGACTTTAACACCCCATGGTCAATATTAGATCAACAAGACAGAAAATTAACAAGGATACTCAGAACTTGAACTCAGCTCTGGATCAAGTGGCCCTAATAGATATCTGCAGAAATCTTCACCCCAAATCAACAGAATATATATTCTTCTCAGTGCCACATGGCACTTCTTCTAAAAATAGACCACATAACTGGGAGTAAAACACTCCTCAGCAAATGCAAAAGAATGGAAATCATAACCAACAGTCTCTCAGACCACAGTGTAATCGAATTAGAACTCAGGATTAAGAAACTCACTCAAAACCACACAATTACCTGGAAACTAGAAAAACTACTCCTGAATGACTCCTGGGTAAATAATGAACTTAAGGCAGAAATCAAGTTCTTTGAAACCAAGGAGAACAAAGAAACAACGTATCAGAATCTCTGGGACACAGCTAAAGCAGTGTTAAGAGGGAAATTTATAGCACTGAATGCCCACATCAGAAAGCTAGAAAGGTCTCAAATCAGCATACTAACAAACTCACTCTACACTGAGAAGTAAATGTCTGAAACTTTTTTATTTGCAATGTCAAATCATTTCCATGTTAATTGAAGAGTCTAATCAAAGCTAGAAGGGAGGCATCAAGGTAACAAAGAAAAGAACAAATAATACTTTATTGAAACCTCCAAATTCATTTTAATGTTGGGACACCAACAGCATTTATACTGGTTCCTACTGTGAGTGAGGGAGGGGGCCTTAGCAGCATCAGGGATTTTTCAGAAAGCCCTAAAACCATTTTTATTTTCAAGTTTTGTTGTTTGAAACTTCAAGTTTTCCAAAATGTTTTCCCCTTAATTTCAGTCTTTGTTTTCTAAAGGAAACTTAATTTTTAAAAAAAAAATTTAACTAAATTCAGACTTGTATTATACAAATAAGACAGAATTTGTTTGAAATTAATTTGTGTTTGCTTCTAGAACTACTAGGAAATCCAATTCAAAAGGCTGAGCTAATACATTTTTAGATTTGAAGGCAACAGAGGCCAAAACATTTTAAGTTTTGTTCTCAGTTCAGACTGGAAATCATTTTATTTGAATTTCTTATTTCAATAAAAAATTTTTTATTCCAATAAAAACCTGGAATATTGATGTGATATCTAGAATCTAGATACAATGAAAACTTAGTTCAAGGTCACTTTAGGAAGGTGCAACTTGACAAATCTGTGTCTCTACTTGTGTCCAGGGTTTCTCACTGGAGAAGGAACAGAAGTAGATTAACGCCACAATATTAGAAACCTCTGCTAAGATAAAACCAGGGCCTGGCAAGGCCTGTATTTTTTTAAGTATCAGTATCTCCGTTTCCTGCTATTCTACCGTGTACATGACTATCCATTAAACAATAAAGCATAATCATGGATCACAGTAGAACTGCTCTGAGGAAATGTTCTCAAGTTGAGAGCCTTTTAATGAGAGCTACTTTATAATGTCCCCTGTCCCTGCTTCTCAAAGTCAAATGCCAGGTGCTAGACTAGGCACTGAAAATATTGCAATAATTAAGACATCCTCTGAACTCCAGAAAGACACAACTTTGTAAGGGAGGTGGGCCTAAAAGAGATAGGTTGTCACTAGGGAGAAGTGCAACTAATATATTAATATTTGGAGATGAATTATGGCATCATTAGAATATCAGTGTTAACCTATCACCTGGGTAAGCTGATCTCACTAGGTGTCCTGTGAGCTTGAAATCGCTGCCCTTCTGCAGTCCCTATCAGCAGAAACCCTAACTCCTGAGCATGGTTTAGCTGAGGTCTGCTCATGTCCCTGATTGCATAAAAGAACCACAAGACACAGCTTTTTTTCCTTCCATGGGTAGAGAAAAAAAAAACAACTGAGTCACTTCAGTGACAAAATGCAGGATGGAAGTTTGTCATTGACTTTTCCAGCCTGCCATTTCTAGGAAGTTTGGACACAGACATACAAATATACAGGAAGAATACCAAGTGAACAAGAAGGCAGAGGTTGCAGTGATGCATCAACCAGACAGGGAATGCCAAAGGTGGCCAACCAACCACCAGAGAAGTCTGCAATAGTCTCCCTCAGAGCCCTCAGAAAAAAACCAACCTAATGCCTCCTTGATATTGCACGTCTAGCCTCTAGAAGTGAGATAAAACATTTCTGCCGTTAAAATAACTGGTTTGTGGAACTCTGTTATGGCAGCCCTAGCAAACTAATATCTGCACTTTTATCCAACCTGGTTTTCCAGTCTTTCTAACTATTTTTTTTGAGCTACCCAATGTCCTTCTAATAAATTTCTTTTCTTACCTTCTTGTTTACCCCTTAGGATCTTGATTGATACTTTTTTTTTTTGTATCCATTTTTCTCTTTCTCTTACGTAACAGTTTTAATGTCCACTTTAGGGTTCACATTGCTCTAGGGAAAATGACTTCACCCCAGGATCCAGGGTAAAGCATATGACTTCTGATTAGCCCATCAACATAGTGATTCTTTTTCCAAGTAGGCAAGTTCCTGAAGATGATCCAATCACAGCAAAGTGCCAGGCATTTTCTAGGATTGCTGAGGCAAAGATATTCTATCTTTCCTGCTGTATATAAATAAAGATGCCTATAGCGTAGTAATTCTGACAAGCCTGCCTCAAACAGAAGTCAACCAGGGAAGAAACCTGTACTTAGTGGTATCTTTGAACTGCTGGTTCAGGCCATACCTGAAGTTAGCTCTCCCAATGGACTTGAGCCAATCAGCTGCCCTTATTTTTTGAACTACTGGAAATAAGTATTTTGCTATCTCTAGATAAAACCATCTGAACCTGAACTCCCGTTAATACTTTAAACATCATTCACAGAAATTTGATAAGCCTCTAAGTTAAATGCTGTTTAAAATATTGTGTCTTGGGATTAAAAACCCTTTAAAAACACTATCAATTATTCATAAGCAACTGGATGACATTTTAAGGGCAGAGGGGTTATCTAATTCCTGAGATGATGGGACTGACCCTGAAGGAAATAATAGCATTGAGGATGAGGATGAGGATGGTGGTGAAGGTGGTGGTCAAAATACTAGACATAGCAGGAAAAGATCAACAGAAATGCTTTTATAGACACTAGGAACAATGACATAGAAAGAGGAAAAAATGCCATTGTTGTGCCAAGCCCCTTCGTTTCTATAAAATGCTTTATATTAAGAATATCATTAAATGTTCCTATATTAAATTCAAGTTTATTTATAGCAGTATAGGATTATTAATAGCAGTTATAGAATAATCAAATGCTCACACATTTAAATAAAGAGACAATTACTTAAGTTTTATGGTCCATTGAGAAGAAACCATGCTGGTTGTTACAGAGGTAAATAAGGATGTCTACGTGGAACTCCAAAATGTGAGTACACACGTGACAATCACATAACGCTGAATACGGGTATGTATCTGAGCATCTGGAGTGCTGGAGGTGTTATCCAGTAGAGTCAGAGAAGAGCTAGCTTCTGAGATCAGACAGAATTTAAACAGCATCACTTGAGTTGCACAGTCAGCGTGCTGGTTTCTGTGCTATTTTAATTTATCCTCACTGTTTCCCCTGTCTGCTACTATTAATCCCTTTGGGAATAACACAAAGATCTTAGCATACTCAACACAAGGTTTGGGACTCTGTGGGGACTGATGCTTACCATATTTGGCCAACTTTTAACGTGTTGCTTTCCCATACTAAACACGCAGAATAAAATAAATATTTATCATTGACAGGGCCCTTTTTTCACTCGATTCATTTTATAAACAGTTATCTAACTTGTTTTCTCCATGGATTTGGAACACTGGCAAGTTCTTGCTTTTCTTCATTGACTGTATCTTTGTTGGGAAGTTATTCCAGCTTTATTACAAAACAGAGTGACATTTCCCAGAAAGATGGAAAATATTTTGACCATTTCGAGCACGGCCACCTTAGCAAGATACCTCACTCTGTTTTTGCAACATCCACGTCTGGGTCAGGGTTTAAACTCTAAGACCCTACACCAGAAAAAAAACATAGGACTTGCAAGATTCTGGCTTTCTTTGAGCTGAATCAGGAAACAAAAATGTCACTTTTTTGTAACTCTGGGTTTATTCTATTCTCTCCTAACCAGATGCACATACTTTGAAAAGACTCTCTTCTTTTTTAACAACCATGAATGTGAAGACAATGCTTGTTTAAATGTTATTAAACGGAGAATATTGAGTCTATTATGAGCATCCCTTTATGTGGTACGACTTCCTGACAAATGGTCACTAATGAAGAAACTGCAAAAGGAAAACTCATTTTATAATACCGAGAAAGTTTATTGTTGAATAAGCTATTTGAGTTAATGGGTACTTCTGAACCTAATATTCATGTCGTTAGAGGCAGCGTCATTCTTGAAAAGTTTTTCTCCGCTTCACTGACTTAGAAATAGAAATCTACTTTGTTGTAGTGCTGCCTTGTTTCCCGTAGACGTACTTGCCAAGTTTAATCAGTACTAAACTCTTTCCAGATTCATTTAGTGGATGGGCTATGGCCGACCAAAAGGTTCAACAAGTTATGCTTAAGAGCCAAGCTTAGAATGACATACGTGGAATAGAAAAAATAATCTCTTTTTGTCTCTTTATGATAAAGAGTTGGCCCAGCACAATTTTGACCACGTGTGACATTTTCACTCGTCTTTTGCAAATTAATTTTGTCTTTTATGTGTGTAAAAAGTAGGGGTTTTATAAGGTAGCACATTAAACAAAAACAAATTGTTTGAACACTTATTAAATACGTGTGAAGAAACTGTTATAAGTGAGGCATGGTTGGTGCTGGAGATAGGGTGTTGAAAAGGAAAGACCTGGTAGAACTCACAGGAAAAGGGAGAGACAGGAGACACGCTGAGCAGAAACAATCAGGTGTGGTAAGTCTGGTTCATTAGTCACAAAGTTAGTTGAGGACCAGTGATAATTACCAAACAAGACAAAAGAATTGTACATGTTCTCTCGGAAGAAAATTTGCACATAAACTTTTCATTTATGTGAAATTTTAAAATCGTCTTTTCCTTCATTTGATAACAAGCAGCTAAGTTTTTCTACTTTGTTCAGAATAGTCAAGAAAAATGCCTAAATAATTCATGATTACTGGTTGTGGGTGATCACTGGGGGAGATGATTTAAATAACTCAGGAATTTGACATGGAAGTAAACTAAAACTTAGTTTCTATCCAAAAAAAAAAATGTAAATACATAATTCAGTCAAACGAAAGGTAGTAGAGGAAATAAAGCATGCTTTAATTATATAGCAGTTCTGAAATAACTTCTAAAAGAACTTGAAAATTAAATATTAGCTTTCAGTTTATGTACTGAGTGTTGCTTTATTCAGCAATGGAGAACGACGGGGAAGATTCGGGCGTCTCCTTAAGCAGCTCATTGTTAGGTGGCCTAGAAGACAAGTAGGCAATCCTGATACAGCATGCTGGGGAGAGGAGACGCTTCACAGCCATCAGAGAACATTTGTGAAGCACAGCACAGTTGTTTGAAAGAACGTGACTGGTTCCTGAGACTCGGATTAATACAGGTTGGCAGAGCAGAGGGTGTGTGCCGGAAGAAGACTTCCAAGTCAGGATAAAAGGGTTTAGATTTTAACATGAAGTTACTGGAGAAGCTCAGAAGGCCTTTAAGCCTTAGGAGTGAAGGGGTCGAGTGACATCAGGTAATTTCTTTTTAGAAAAATCTTTCTGGTTGATTGGTGGAGAATTGATCACAGAAAGAGAAGTCTGGAATCACAGATAAAATAGGAGGCCTTTGCAGCAATTCCAGTGAGAAATGCACAAGTCTTGCCCCATGACAATACAGAGTGGAAGAGATGGGCTGGGCCATTGGTCAGAGGTGAGGGATAAGGGAATGATTCCAGACTCAGTTGAATAACGAAGTCGACAATGGGAGAATTTACTGAGATGAGAAATGCAGGGAGAGAAGCAGGTTTCAGTATAAGATAGAAAGTTGAATTTTGAACAAAACTTTAAGATGCACGTAAAATGCCTGTGGGTGGAGAATTCTGGCAGGCAGCTGCAAACACTGGCCTGGAGCTTCAGAAAAGAGATCGAGACTTAAGATTAAAAAAAAAAAAAAAAAAAAAAAAAAGTATGTAAGGGAAATCACCCACCATGAACATGTGAAGACAAAAGAGGGTCAGGGACACTTAGTCTGGTAAACACAGACATTTAAGGGCCAAGCAGACAAAAGGAATTCTTCTAGATGACCAAGAAGTAGGGAAAATGAAAAACAGGAAAGACTGGTGTCATTTTACAGTGGAGAGAATTTCAGGAAGGAAACCATAGTAGATAGTGTTCATTGCTGTAGAGAGTGAATGGGGTGTCTCCACTGGGTAACAGTGACAGGAACAGTTTCAGTGGCAGGGTGAGACCAGAAGTCAGCTTGCAGGAGAGTGAGGTTAATTAAAGGTGAGGGAGCAGATTTAAGAAGTGTAGCCTTTTTTGAGGATCTGTCTTCCAAAAGGCGAGAGTGGTTAATAAGTGTGTAAGTCTGTGTATTTCTGTTTTGGATAATATTCCCTGACACACACACACGTCTGAAGAGAACCCCTGTCAGTTATTTTTATTCCTCTAGCTTAAGAGTGATAGAATGATCTTAGCACATCGAATTGTTAACAACAGACATCCTGCCAGGCACGCCTGTAATCCCAGCTCTTAGGGAGGCAAAGGTGGGAAGATAGCTTGAGCCCAGGAGTTCGAGACCTGCCTGGGCAATGTAGTGAGACCCTGTTCTCCACAAAAAGGAAAAAAACAAAACAAAAAACAAAAACAAACAAAAAAAAAAGACGTCCTAAATTTTTGATTAGTTCCTGCTTCCCTTTTTTTCCCTTGATACCTTTCTTTCTTTTCTGCCTTCCTTCTTCCTCCCCTTCTTTAGTAATACAAGAAGAGATAACAAATTATCCTCAGTGAGCAGAAAAAAATATAGTAATGCAAAAGAATTAAGAATAAGTGTAAAATTTAAGAAATAACTAAAGCTTTAGATAACAGCAATAATTCAAATTTGTAATCTCAAATCTAAATCCAAGTACTCCTGTGTATTTTGAGTTCTTCTTTTTTTGAGACAGAGTTTCGCGCTTGTTGCCCAGGCTGGAGTGCAATGGCACGATCTCAACTCACCACAACCTCTGCCTCCTGGGTTCAAGCAGTCTTCCTGCCTCAGCCTCCCGAGTAGCTGGGACTCCAGGCATGGGCCACCATGCCCAGCTAATTTTTGTATTTTTAGTAGAGACGGGGTTTCACCATGTTGACCAGGATGGTCTCAGTCTATTAACCTCATGATCCACCCGCCTCGGCCTCCGAAAGTGCTGGGATTATAGGCGTGAGCCACCACACCTGGCCTATTTTGAGTTCTTGTATTTTAAATGAAGGTCTGCTTTCTTAAAAACAAATCTTCTATAGTTAGCTTGCGAAGGAAATATATAAAAGTTAAAATGAATCAGAAGAATGAGAAAACATTGTTATATGAACAAAGGTCCAAAATGTTCTTTAAAAATCTTACTTTCATGTTGATTACCTCAGCAGTAAAAGGAACTTTGGAATCGATTTGCTCACTTTACAGATGGGAAAACAGACCCAGATAGGTCTGATGACTTGTCTAACTATATGAGCAGGACAAAAAAAAAAAGATCTCTTAACCTCCATCCATCCACGACTACCCCAAAAGCTTTCCTCTTCCTAAACCAATGCAAATTATTATTGGTTTTGAAAGGAATATAATAATGTTGTCTGTCTAACTCCCTGAGGTTTCTTGTCCATACCTAGAAGGGCATCCAAAGTGCCTTGAGCTGTAGGAGGATGAACTGTATGCATTCTCTACCTTTGTATTGACATTTACATCCACCTATTGTCTTGGTTGCTCCCTGCATTATTGTTTTACGCAGACTTTCAGTCATCTTGGTCCCTAATCTCACAGTCACACACTTGGGCCTTTGTCGTGTAAATGCACTCCCCTTTTCCTATAGCTGTCTGCAGCTCTGCCGGTTGAGTGTGTTCACCGTGTCTGTGTTGTATCTATGTACCAACACACAGATGGTCTGAGCTGCACTCAGAGACAGTCCCTGTCCTCGAGCTCTGTTCCCACAATTCATACAAAGACCAGCCTCAAAAGGACCACCACTTAAGGGTCCTCTGTAAGATTAGAAACAGGAGGTTTTACCCTGTATTTTCTGTACTGGTGGCCTTTCCAAGAGCCCCTTGCACATGACATTAGAATTGGAGGTTCTTAAGAAAGAAAGAATACTCCTAAAGCTAATCCTGCTGTTGACAGAAAGCAGAATTAGACATTGGAAAGTATCCATTCCTTAATATCGCATATTGCTTTCATTTGTAGCGTAAAATGATGCAACTCACATTGTACTTTGTCCAGTAGGGCACTTAATCCTCATGAAAAAAAGAAGTGAATCACTGCACCAAGACGCGCATCCCTGATGACTGTCTTAAATTAGAAATGAGTAATTATTATAGGGATAAATAACTGTGATTTTCTCAGAATAGATAAGCTTCCTCAAGTCATGAGACAGCACTCACAGGATTCCCCTATCCCAAATCCTGGAAACGCTAAGCCTCGGACACCCCCATTCTTGCGTTCAGGAACTGAGACATTTAAATGGACATGAGTGGAAAAATCCACATTTGCTCACAGGATATGAATACGGTTTCCTTGCTTCAAGTGGCATCTTAATGGGAATTGTGTTTCACACTCCAATTAAAGAGGCCAAGTCCCGGAGAAAGACTCTAACTTTCAATAGCTGTGTATAAATAGCGTGTGGGAGTAAACAATTGGGGAACCACTTTCCCAGGCCAGCCTGCACAGACATTGAACCCCAGAACCAATCGCATGAGAAATATCACTCATGTATTAAAATGATGGCTTCCATATTAAAAGCTGGCATTTACCATTCAGTCAGGAGAGTACTGTAACCAAAAAAACAATAAAATAATAAGATTGCTATTTATCTCGATAAAGTTAGTCCAAAGCAAACATCAGTGTTTTTGAGAAAACATATACTGTAAAGCAATTCAGATGTCTTCTAGAGAAAAGTAATTTATCATGTCTCTTCTGAGCTTAGGTGTCTCCAGGAACTAGGAAATGTTTTGAAAATTAGGCAAAAATTGGTAAGCAGGCTAATAAATAATTTCCCAAGCTTTGATCGTAATCCACAAGCCTGGACAAAAAAATGTATGTATCTATCATGCACTGTTCTCCTTTGTCCTAGCTTGATGAGTAAGAAGCTGAGCTATGGTTTCTTGACTGAGGTCAGCTGTCTCCAGGAACTTGAGTAACTGTATCCAAACCAGTGTGTGGACGAGGAGAGCAGAAGGATCTTAGGTAATCCAGAATTTAGCAAAACACAAGCTTGGCCTCCTGATAATCCAGTCCTTGTATATAGCAACAAAACTCCAATGGAAAATGTACCGAAAAATCTCCCTCAAGTAAGACCATTAAGTTTTATAGTAACAAAATCAGTACCATGCTGGACCCAGGATGTTTTGTGGGCAATGCTTCCCCACTATCCTAGTTACGTCAAAAGATTCTAGATGAAACACAAGCATTCCCATTTGTCTCTGAAGTTCATCATGGATCTGTCATCCATGACTTTAGCTAACCATTTGAGAAGTGATTTATATCTCTATCCAATAACAAGTAACATCTACTATTTACTTTGTGAAGTGGTTTATTCTTCTTTGAACTAAATTTCTGTCTCTTGAATTTTACTCGTGATTTTTCTCATTCAATTAAATCACGTTTGTAAACAAATATGTGTTCTCTTCCCCCATACTCTGGATAATTTTGTAGATCTCAACCTCTGCTTTTCCAGACTAAAGGGTATTTTTTTTAATTATTTTGTTGTGTTTTGTGGTCATTTTAGTAGGATTATCAAGAAAACCTATAAATTTCAGAATCTCAGAAGTAGGGCACAGATCCTTTTTGCTTATTATTATTATTATTATTTTTAGATGGAGTCTCTCTCTGTCACCCAGACTGGAGTGCAGTGGTGTGATCTCAGCTCACTGCAATGTCCACCTCCTGGGTTCAAGCTATTCTCCTGCCCCAGCCTCCTGAGTATCTGGGATTACAGGTGCCCACCACCACATCCAGCTAATTTTTTGTGTTTTTAGTAGAGATGGGTTTCACCATCTTGGCCAGGCTGGTCTCAGACTCCTAACCTCAAGTGATCTGCCCACCTTGGCCTCCCAAAGTGCTGGGATTACAGGCATGTTTGCTCACTCTTTAAAAAGGAATCTTTGTAGTGAACATGGAAACAGATAATGGTCTAAAAAGAAAGAAAATATACTGTATTGTTCGGAGGAACATTTCCAGAGAGCATGACTTATTTGATTTGCCTGCACAGGCCAATTCAGCAGTATTATTAAAAGTTTCTTAAATTGTCAGTCTTTCTCTCTTACCCCTATTATCGTTTAAGTCAAGAAAATAGTTACTGAGTAATTAGGCTAAATCAGAACATTTAGTCTTTGCATACATGATCTCATTTCACCCTCACCACACCTCTGAAAAATAGGCAAAACTATCTCTATTTTATAAATAAGCAACTGAGGCTTAGAGAGAAGTTAAAACCCAATACTGAGTTTGAATCCCGTCCTGACTCTGAGTACCCAGATGAGTAGCCAAAATTGCTTTCTAGCCCTCCTATTGGATGGATTCTTATTCCTTTAGGTTGAGCCTTACCTTTTAGGGTACGGATATATCCTTAACATTCCCAATTCCTTTATGCCAGCTATGCATTTGAATTATCTTAGGTAAAAACCATAAAGACAGGAATGTATCTGCTGCATCTGTCTCTGTAGCCTTTTTTTATTTTGGCAGTTCTGTTTGGAATGAGATTATAGCACATTCACCAGCATTAATCCCATATGAGTCAATGTGAATGGCAGTAATGTTATTAATTAAAAACATGAGATGCTACCAGTTTTCAAATGGGATGGTTGAAATTGTATGTATGGCTGTTTTCCACTTGTAAATTCAATCTTTTATCCCCATGAAGCATCTAAAATGAGAGAAATAAGAATACTGTTGTTAAACATTTGGGAGATTATTTTGTAAGCCAGTGAAAACAGAATCTTTCATTTGTTTCACCAATAGTGGGAAGGTTTTCTTTTTAATTTTTCTGTGTATGTTCCCTTGGGAATGAGTACACATAACACAAAATAATATTCTTTTTTGTTCCCCCCCAAAAAAACACTATTAGTTCCACATGGTGACATCCATCTCCCTTTTCAGAAATGCCCTGAGAACTCCCCAGACTCAATACAACTCAGAAACATCAGGAATGGCTTATTTTAACTTTTGTACTAAAGTCTAAGGCAAGACAACTTTTAAAATAATACACATGGTCAAAATTGAAGACTATTTTTCTCTATGTCATAATAGTTTTAAAATTAAAACAAATTTCTCTACTTTCTTGGGCCTCTGTGAAAACGTGGACCCAGCAGGGTACCCGGACCAAAAGGCAGCGCCTCCTCCCTCCCCACGGCCAGGAGGATTACGGGTGTAACATGGCAGTCAACTGCTAAGGACCCAGCCAGGGGCTAAAGCGCACATTTTAACTATTAAACATCTAAAATATCTACGCTTCTCAAAAAAACATCTACAACAGTTTTCTCCTAAATACGATCATCTTATCTGACTTGTAGACAATCCCGGAAGAATAAGTTGACAGCCTGGCAGCATATTTCCTTCGTCTGTCCTATTCACACCACATGCTGCCGTGTTAAAGGCCTGAAGTAGAGAAAACAGTGGAACTTTCTTTAATACAATGTTTCCTATCTTCTTTGACAATGGAACTCTTTATCAGTATCACATGAAGCCAGTATTCCACAGAGCACTTTGGAAACTTAGTCCTCAGGAGAAAGGGCTCAAGATGTAGGAAGTTCAGTCTAAATTTCTGTCTCTTAAATTTTATAAGTGTCACTCGGACAGATCGTAAGACCGCACCTAGAAAATGTGGGGAGGGAAGAATCCATTTTCTCCCTGTCTCAAAGGGAAATGGGAAGAAGGAAATAAAATAATGGGGTCAAAGCATTTCTTAAACAGTGGAGTTGCATGAACAGTTGTTAATATTTCATTATCTTTTGTTTTTTAACGAAGAAAATGAGAAAAAAAATTAGATGACTTTCTTGTAAGTGGCACAACAGACTCACAAGTTGGGATGTAAGCTGCACTAGGGCAGCGGGCTCCTCTGACATCTCATCTTTCTACTCTGAGCTTTTTCTCTCTCAGGATCTCCATATGACCTTTGGACGTAGTCTTTTACTTTCTCATAATGTGCCTAAAACTGAATGCCAAAGCGTTCATTTTATACTTGAGCACATTTGTGAGCCGAGGTTCAGAACCAGCAGAAACCCAGGAAGTAATAATACCACTATCTATTAGCTAAAACAAGAAAGACACACACACACACACACACACACACACACACACACACACACACACAGAGAGAGAGAGAGAGAGAGAGAGAGCGAGAGAGAGCGAGAGCGAGAGAGAGATCACCAGCTAAAGCAAAACAAGCAAGATTCTTAAAAGGATAGACGGAGTAGTTACTGAATAAAAACTTTGATGTCTGGGAGAGTTACTGATATACATATTATTTTGGTTTTGTGGTGTGCAAACTAAAGTCTGTCTTTGGAATTTTTTTGAAAAGCACGATTAACTGTGGCTTTCCTTTAATTTGTAAATGATAAGTTCTTCATGTTTCCAGAAAAAGAATGAATAGTAAATAAACTCATAATGACAACTTGGTATAATTCCCTTCCCTGGACTCCTGCCATTGCCAGTTTTCATCTATCCTTTGAGTTTGAAAAATATTTTCTGTGTTTATATTCCATAATACTTTATACTTAGGACTTTATGCTGATATGATACCTTATTGACTTGAAGTCTTAAAACAGTCCTTATAATCAGATGTGTATAATTATTAACTGTACTTTTCATAGTGAGATCTGAAAGAGAAGATGTAAGATATGTGGCTGAGTTCTTTTTTTAAATATATGTACCAGTTTATTATAAGGATATCACGAGGGATACAGATGAAGAGATGCCTAGACAAGGGTATGGGGGAAGGGTTGCAGAACTTCCATGCCCTCCCTGGGCGTAACACCCTTCGGGAACCCCCATGTGTTCAGCTCTCCAGAAGCTCCCCAAACCCAGTCCTCTTGAGTTTTTATGGAAGCTTCAAAAAGTCAGCATTTCTTCTCCCAGGGTATAAAGCCGAACCCTCTCTGGGGAGGATCTTATGACCCACAGTCAGAAAGGTAGGAGAATATTAGAGTCCTGCCTTGGGGCAGGTGAAAGGAAGGCAGGCGAAAGTGAGAGAGACTCTGTTTCCTAAGGCCTGTCTCAGAGGCCAGATACACTCAACACAGCAAGAGCGTGAGGACAGCTATGGGAGTTACCAGCCAAGAAACCAAATATTTAACAAATATATATATATATATATATATATATATATATATATATATATGTCATAACACCACAGGTTGCACTCTGGTGTGGACCACATATCCCTTACGGCAAAACAGATGTACACAATTTTTAATCAGTAGTCCAGTCCATCACGTTGCCTGAATGTCTCCCAAGGTGAGGCCACTCAAATTTGTCGGCTTTTCCTTCAGTCTCATCAGGTTCCAAAAGCAGCAGTGGTCTCAGCAAACACACAGCTTCAGGCATCAGGGATCGCTGAGCTAAGAGACAAGGCCATCTCTTGCTCTGAGGCTCTTTGGAGTTGATAATGTAATATTGGGTGTCCCTCTTATAACCTCTTTATTCATTTCTTTAACCTCAGCTATTATTCTTCCTTTTCTCCACTTTTTACCCAAACTTTTCTGCCTTTGGGAGAGACATTAGGCTTGGCTACTGTGCTGGTCCTGGCGGCCCGTAGCAGTACTAGTCTAGTGAGTGCCGCCTCTCTGTCCATTCCCACTCATACACAGTAAGGTTACATAGTTCCCGACTAGTAAGCCTGTTTTTTGTTTTTGTTTTTGTTTTAGATGGAATCTCTGTCACTCCGGCTAGAGTGCTGGAGTGCAGCATCGTAATCTCAGCTCACTGCAACCTCCGCCTCCCAGATTCAAGCAATTCTCCTACCTCAGCCTCCTGAGTAGCTGGGATTATAGGTGCCCACCACCACACCCAGCTAACTTTTATATTTTTACTAAAGACGGGATTGCACCATGTTGGTCAGGCTGGTCTCGAACTCCTGACCTCCCAAAGTGCTGGGATTACAGGTGTGAGCCACTGTGCCTTTTTTGTTGTTGTCAGACTTCACTCTGTCGCTGTTACCCAGGCTGGAGTGCAGTAGCAGGATCACAGCTCACTGCAACCTTTGCCCCTGGGTTCGCATGATCCTGCCACCTCAGCCACCTGAGTAGCTGGGATTACAGGCACCCACCACTATACCTGGCTAAGTTTTTTATGTGTTTTTGTAGAGACAGAGTTTCACCATGTTGCCCAGGCTGGTCTCGAACTCCTGAGCTCAAGTGTTCCACAGGCCTCAGCCTCCCAAAGTGCTGGGATTACAAGAGTGAGCTAGTGCACTTGGCCTAGTGAGCCATTTTTATCACCAGGCAATATAGCTGTGTTGATTCTTAACCCGGTACCTGAGTTCTTAATGGTAATTAACAGGACAAATGGGCTGAAGTAACATAATAACAAATGATATTTGTTGAAAATATACTATGTGTCAAGTACTATAAATGCATTTTTTACCCTAAAGATAGGTAATATTTTTCCCACTTTGCAAATGAAATAATTTAGGAATTTTTTTTTTTTTTTTTGAGACGGAGTTTCACTCTTGTTACCCAGGCTGGAGTGCAATGGCGCGATCTCGGCTCACCGCAACCTCCGCCTCCTGGGTTCAGGCAATTCTCCTGCCTCAGCCTCCTGAGTAGCTGGGATTACAGGCATGCGCCACCATGCCCAGCTGATTTTTTGTATTTTTAGTAGAGACGGGGTTTCACCATGTCGACCAGGATGGTCTCGAACTCTCGACCTCGTGATCCACCCGCCTCGGCCTCCCAAAGTGCTGGGATTACAGGCTTGAGCCACCGCGCCCGGCCCCAGGAATTTTTTAAAAACAATTTTATACCTTTTATAAGGTGAAGCAGCTAAAGGATGGAGCTGGGATTTGAACCCAGAACTATTTGCCTCTAATACTGGTCTTCCGTCATTGAGTAGTACTGCCTCTCCAGATCACCAGTGTTGTAATTCTTGGTCATGCCATAGCATTGTATCTTTTTACAACTATGTTTCACAACCTTTGGTTATGAGAAAATAAAATAGCAGATTTTTTTTTAGCATTTAGATTTGAACCTACCCCAAGATAGATAAGAGGGTATTTAAACAAGAATCACGGCCATGCACAGTGGCTCACGCCTGTAATCTCAGCACTTTGGGAGGCTAAGGTAGGAAGACCATTTGAACCCAGGAGTTTGAGACCAGCCCAGGCAATGTAGTGAAACTGTGTCTCTACAAAATATTTAAAATTTAACTGGATGCAGTAGCATGTGCCTGTGGTCTCAGCTACTCAGGAAACTGAGGTGGAAGATAGCTTTAGCCTCGGAGATTCAGGCTGCAGTAAGCCAAGATGGCTGGTGTCACTGAACTCTAGCCTAGGCAACAGAGAGAGACCCTGCCTCAAAAAAAACAAGTATCACCTAATTGGGCACTTCTTTTCATAGTAAAATCCTTCTCACTTCCTGGATTAAAACAACCATTCAAAGCACACCTTCCTTTTGGGTACTCACGGCAAATCTGTTCTTTCTAAGAACATGTGTATACACTATGACATATTTTTGGTATAAAAACATACCTTACAAAGTATGTGGATTTGTCTTTTCTTTCCTTGCTGATTTACCAAACTTTTTAAAAGTAACATCACATGATCTTTTTATTCTAACTTTTCAGTATTCAGTATAATTTTTGAAATTTCTAATCTTAAAAAATAGCCTTAATACAAGTGATAATGCCAGTTTTTATGCTTTTCAGAATGTATACAACCATATATATATATATATATATATATATATATTTTTTTTTTTTTTCAATTTTACTCTAAGTTCTGGGATACATGTACTGAAAGTGCAGGTTTCTTACATAGGTATACATGTGCCATGGTGGTTTGCTGTACCCATCAACTCATCATCTAGGTATTAAGCCCTGCGTACATTAGGTGTTTGTCCTAACGCTGTCTTTCCCCTTGCCCTCCACTCCCTGACAGACGCCAGTGTGTGATGTTCCCCTCCGTGTCCATGTGTTCTCATTGTTCAGCTTCCACTTATGAGTGAGAACATGCCATGTTTGGTTCTCTGTTCCTGTGTTAGTTTGCTGTGAATGATGTTTTCCAGCTTCATCCATGTCCCTGCAAATGATATGAACTCATTCTTTTTTATGGCTGCGTAGTATTCCGAAGTATATATGTGCCGCATTTTATTTATCCAGTCTATGGGCATTTAGGTTGGTTCCTATTGTGAAAGTCTTTGCTATTGTGAATAGTGCTTCAATGAACATACATGTGCATGTGTTTTTATAGTAGCATGATTTGTAATCTTTTGAGTATATGTCAGTAATGGGATTACTAGGTCAAATGGTATTTCTGGTTCTAGATCCTTAAGGAATCACTACACTGTCTTCCACAATGGTACAACCATATACTTTGAGGATCTTCCATGTGCCAGGCTTGCTTCGGGGGCTGGAGAGAAAGTGATTGATAGTGGAGACCCTCATCCTGCAGAAACTTACGGAGGGGAAGTAGGCAAGTAAATCATAACCACAGTACAGACAAATTAAGAATGTTATGTTAAGTAGAAAGTTAACTAAATTGGGTGTTAGGGGAGAATTATCCAAGGGATTGGTATCTAAGCTGAATCTTGAAGGATGAGAATATAAATATATATATATATATAAAAATATATATATATATATAAATAAATAAATATATATATATATATATATATATAGAGAGAGAGAGAGAGAGAGAGAGAGAGAGAGAGAGAGAGAGAGTCTTGCTCTGTTGCCAGGTGCCAGGCTGGAGTGCAGTGGCACGGATCTCAGTTCACTGCAACCTCCGCCTCCCAGGTTCAAGCAATTCTCCTGCCTCAGCCTCCCGAGTAGCTGGGACTACAGGTGTGTGCCACCACACCCAGCTAATTTTTATATTTTTTAGTAGAGACGGGATTTCACCATGTTGGCCAGGATGGTCTCGATCTCTTGACCTCGTGATCTGCCCACCTTGGTGGGATTACAGACGTGAGCCACTGTGCCTGGCAGGATGAGTATATTTTTAACTAGACAGGTAGACACATAAGAGTGACACAAGCCCAGGTAGCTACTAATTTGATACAGGTATGACACATGGGATGAATGAAAAAGGCTCTGCACTACTTGAATTTTATCTCCATCAAGTATAAGTAATTCTCTCAGTTGCCAGGTTTAGGGGCAAAACTTCAATATTCCATTGAATCCAACATTCTTCACAGCCTTTTCTAGTTAAAACTGAGAAAATGATGGATTTAATAAGCATTGAGTGGAGTACAGAGATAGGTTAATAGCTAATGTAGTAGGATATTTTCTGGAATCAAATTTCTATGGTCAGATGCATCAAATCAGCATGTATACAGCATCATCAATCAGCAGTCCCATTTCTGAATTCTGTCTGACAGCTTTTGGGGATTGGCAGGTTATTATGTTTATAGTTCTTTTTTTTTTTTTTTTGAGATGGAGTTCTTGCCCAGACTGGAGTGCAGTGGCATGATCTCAGCTCACTACAACCTCCACCTCCCAGGTTCAAGTGACTCTCCCACCTCAGCCTCCTGAGTAGCTGGGACTACAAGTGCACGCCACCTCCTTGCCTGGCTAATTTTTGTGTTTTTAGTAGAGACGGGGTTTCACCATGTTGGCCAAGCTGGTCTCAAACTCCTGACCTCAGGGGATCTGCTGGCCCTGGCCTCTCAAAGTGCTGGGATTACAGGCATGAGCCACCGAACCTGGCTGGATTGGCAGATTTTGAACTTTGATTGTATTCTTCTCTCTTAGGTGTTTGCAGGATATTTAATTTTCCCACCCATTTTTTTAATTGACAACATGTCCTTGCAACACTCATTTTTTAAGAATTTTTTTTCCTGCAATGCACTGACATTTTAACAAAGGAGTTACAGAAATAGAGCGCTCAAATGTGATGATTTATGAAGTCAACATTTTCAACTTTGCATAATGGTATAACATTCTCTTTCCTCAGCACTCTCTGCAGTCTGTTCAAATGGTTCAGACTCATGTCAGCTCAACAATGAGCTATAATATAATGTTAGTTCTGCTTCATTTAGCATTGCCAAATGCGGAGATACTGTCTTTTCACAATTAAGAGAAAATATCAAGAAAGTGGTGAGAGTTTTCTTTAATTCCAAAAGTATGTTGCCACTATTTTTTAAAGTAGATTATTGATGAGTGTGGGTGTAAAGGCTTTCAGAGAAACAATTCAGGTAATCCGCTTAAAGTCTTAGTCTCATTCAGTTGACTGGAAGCCAAGTATTTCTTACTTGGAAACTCTGATGACAGCATGTGCAAGTTGGGACTTGGATTACTTCCTTTCACTTCAACTCTAGGCTTTTCCAGGAAGAACTAGTCTGTGATCCCTCTACACAGCACCACTCCCTCGCCTTTATGCCATCTCAGTTTAGTGCAGTCATTATAGTTCTTCAGAAAAACCCTTTAGGGTTGAATATTTTTGGGAATTGGAAAGATATTATCCCCTACTTTACTGTGGTCCCAAACAGTATCCTGGTAATCACCGATGTCATTCTGGAGAGAACATCCTGCTATGGATACTGCATTGAAATATTGTCTGAGGCACTTTGGACATGACCTTTTTTAGTTGGATTTCTGTCCTTAAAAAATCCTCTTCAATCCTTCTCACTCAATATTTCAGCCAATGTATCTGAATTGAAAACTGTGCCCAAGAAACTAAGATCTGTAAGTAAATAAGTCAGTTCATAATTGTGATTCTTTCACCAACTTGCTGAGAAATTATGTAGCACAATCAATTAAAATCGTATTTAGAAAGTCTTAGAGATTCAGAAATTTTAAAATGTAACAAGAGTTATATGCTTAAATAATTTTGTGTTGTCAACCCCAGTACAAATGATTAATAAACTTGTTATTCAAGATATTTTGAACCCAATGATCAATAAGGAAGATTATGAGAAAATCCAAAGCACTGTTAATAACTACAGTTCTAGTAGATATATTATGGAGGATAATAACTTCTTAGCCTTTAGAAAGATCCTGTGCCATGATTACAGCAATTAAGTATGAACACATTGAGTAAGTGAGTTCCTGTAAGAAGCTGCCAAAGAATAAAATTCACTCACACTTGTGAAATTTAAGCACATTGTTGACGATGGTAATGAATTTAACATTTCAGTAAAACCCAACACATGATGACAATGAACTAAGAAACATTATCCTATTAAATGAATTTTTTATTTTCTCTTTTTTTAAGAGACAGGGTCTTTGTCACCCAGGCTGGGCCTGTGGTGGCAGGATCATAGCTCACTATAACCTGGAACTCCTGGGTTCAAGTAATCTTCCAGCCTCAGCCTCCTAAGTAGGTAGGACTACAGATGCACATCACCATGTGTGACTAATATTTTTATTTTTTATAGAGACAGGGTCTCACTATGTTGCCCAGGCTGGCCTTGAACTCCTGGCCTCAAGCGATCCTCCCACCTTAGCCTCCCGAAGCACTGGGATTACAGGGATGAACCATTGTGCCCAGACTTATTTTCTCTACTGTAAAAGACATTTGCTGGAAGTTGGCCTTCAGATGCGAAAATATAATATGGTGATAAAAATAATGTGTAATAAGAATAACTATAATTGTTGCTCTTATTTCTATGCATAATGTTTTATATCATTTAATTCTCAAAATAATTTTATGTGGCCATATGATGAAGATATATAGTCATAATGATATTTTATTCATGTGTGTTTAATATTAAAAACAATTGTATAATCACAGAATGGCTAAGAGTAAGTCCAAGCACATATTTAATTGACTTATGAGTTGAGTTGCCTTTTGAGTTCTGTTTTCTCCTCCTAACTTAATACAGGAAAATTCGCTGTCAAATTAATTCCAAACCAAGTAGCTGAAGTTGTTTATTTTTTTTAATGTCAAGCTGGTAGTGGTAAAAAGTGAACAAAACTAGTTGAAACTCCATATGAACGGTTAAAATTAATTTTATTTGTAATAGAACAGTGAAATGCATAATACACATGGTTCTCTAGATCGTAAGTATTGGCAAAGTTCCTTTCAGCAATTCCGAGGAAAGACACTGGCTTCAAGAGAAACTAACCATCTTAATCATCTTAATGGATAATATTTCCCATGACAGCATTTTCTATCTAAGCTATATTGTCACTACTAAGTAAGGGGCACAGGAAACTGCCACACAGTTCAATCAAGACTTAGCTAATACTGGCTAGGCATGGTGGCTCATGCCTGTAATCCCAGCACTTTGGGAGGGACAAAGTGGGTGGATCGCTTGAGGTCAGGAGTTCAAGACCAGCCTGACTAACATGGTGAAAAATCTCATCTCTATTAAAAATACAAAAATTAGCCAGGTATGGTGGTGGTGCTTACCTGTAATCCCAGTTACTCAGGAGGATGAGGCAGAAGAATCATTTGAGCTTGGGAGGCGGAGGTTGCAGTGAACCAGGATCATGCCACTACACTCCAGTCTGAGTGACAGATGCAGACTTTGTCTCAAAACAAACAAACAAAAAGACTTAGCAAATATAAAATTTAAACGCTTTGTATTTGGGAATATTTTATTTCATCAAATATATTTCTGCAATTAGATAATTCAGATAACTTATTTGAGTGAACATTACGGAAATCAGAGTTGACATAATACCCAGAGAAAACCATGGATGGCCATCATGTTAAAAAGAAAAGCTAGTCGGCCTGGGGCAGTAGCTCACCCCTCTCATCCCAACACTTTGAGAGGCCACGGTAGGTGGATCATGGGGTCAGGAGTTCGAGACCAGCCTGGCCAATATGGTGAAACCGTGTCTCTACTAAAAATTCAAAAAATAGCTGGGTGTGGTGGCGTGTGCCTGTAGTCCCAGCTACTCAGGAGGCTGGAGGCTGAGGCAGGAGAATTGCTTGAACCCAGGAGGCAAAAGTTGCGGTGAGCTAAGATCACGCCACTGCACTCCGGCCTGGGAGGCAGAGTGAGACTCCATCTCAAAAAAAAGAAAAAGAAAAAGAAAAACAAGCTATGGGAGGCAGAGTGAGACTCTATCTCAAAAAAAAAGAAAAGAAAAGAAAAGAAAAAAGTTAGCTAGTATATTATTTGTGTACAAATCCCAAGGTAGCCAGACACAATGATATACATGTGAATTGTCATACATTTCCTGAAATTCCACATCTTCTATGACTTCTTTTATATTATATTATTTATATTAATTAAAAGAGGTGACAATATTAATTATACAGTTTTTCTATTCATTAATTAAAAGAGGTGACAACCAAACTAAGCACTGTAATTTCCTCTAAATCAGGTGTCCCCAAAATACGGCCTGCAGGCTGCATGCGGCCCCCTGAGGCCATTTATCTGGCCCCCCCCGCTGCACTTCAGGAAGGGGCACCTCTTTCATTGGTGGTCAGTGAGAGGAGCACAGTATGTGGCGGCCCTCCAACGGTCTGAGGGACAGTGAACTGGCCCCCTGTGTAAAAAGTTTGGGGATGCCTGCTCTAAATTCACTTTTCCCCCCAGGATATATGTCATGACACACTTTCTTCATATCTAGTTGCACAATGTTGGGCCTGTTAGTTACATGGATACAAATAGATAATCTGAGTAATTTTTAGCCTCTGAGACTATAAATATGTAAGAACAAGAGCATCTCCTGTTTTTGACTCGGCTTTGCTTTGCCCTGTGTGCATTCAAGTTTTCATGATGATGGTGAGGAAGATGGTTAAAATGTATGAGTAAAAGGATAATGATAATAAGGCCCATATTCCAAGTGCTTTTTGCTGAAAACCGTAAAATATGGGCAACACAAGCACATGTTTTTAAATAAAGTTGTGACAGGCTTTCCTTGACCTGTCCCCCTCCCCCGCCCCCCCAAGGATTTGCACCTCTGAGAGGCCATCTGATGGAATCGAATGGTCACTTCTTTAGAGTCCATGCCCTTAGTATATAACTTGGGCAAGTCATTTAACCTTTATGACTCTCAAGGTCTTTGTGATAAATAAGAACCACCTTACAGGATTGATATGAGGCCAAGAGCCATCATTAGGCAGATAAATAAAATAATGTTTATAACATGCTTGGTACGGAGTCTGGCACATGGTTGGCCTCCAATAAATGATACCTACTGATTTGGAGAATTAAGAAATTTATATGTAATACCATAGAAGATGACATATGATTCAGAGTTAGATTCTGATGACATCTGCATTCAATTGTGTTTGCCTATGCCAAACCATGTTTTTAATAAGCATTATCTCATTCTTTATACTGATGCCCTGTTGTATGTTTATTAAGTGGATCACACAGATAATGAAGAGTAGAACCAAAGGCCCTGTGTCACCATCCTCTGCTAACTTGCCCCAAAGACCTTTCATAACTGACTCAAATCTAAAGTCTTTATATTTCTTTTCCTCATGGATGATTGGGTAATATTCTTCTAACATTGCCTTGCTCTTCAAGATCCTACCACTAACTCGTGATAGGTAAACGCAGACTTCCACTTTGAAATCCAACAGTTGCATTTTTCTAACATCATCATTAAAGAAGTATTTATATGTTTTTCTAAAGTATGAGGTTTTTTTGAAGCAAACTGTTCAATTCTAGGGAATATTACTAGTACTTAGAATTATGTCCAGCACATAATGAGTGTTTAATAAATATTTATTACAGATATTTCTGGGAATTCTGAGCTGTATTCATTTCTATTCTTCTCATTTCTATATAATCTCCCTAATTCATCCACATGTGTGACAGCCGTACTAATTTAATGAGCTCTCTGAACCTCACTCTCCTCTCCTGTAATATGGGAAAAATAATGTTCTTCATAAAACTTTCTTGTGATGATGAGATGACAAAACATTTGGGCTGGGCATGGTGGCTCACACCTGTAATACCAGCACTTTGGGAGGCCAAGGCAGGTGGATCACCTGGGGTCGGGAGTTCAAGACTAGCCTGGCCAAAATGGTGAAACCCCACCTCTATTGAAAGTACCAAAAAAAAAAAAAAAGTGGGCGTGCTGGCACCTGCCTGTAATCCCGGCACTCAGGAGGCTCAGGCAGGAGAATCACTTGAACCTGGAGACAGAGGTTGCAATGAGCTGAGATTACACCATGGCATTCCAGCTTGGGTGACAGAGCAAGGATGTGTCTCAAAAAAAAAAAAAAAAACACTTTGGAATACCCAGAGAAATGAATGCCCAACACATAGTTGTCAACTAAAACTGTTGTTATTAAGTACCAATTATGTATTGCTGAATTCTAAATCTCTATCACCAGCCCACATTAACTTTTTTGTCTATAAACACGTGTCGAACTCCTATGAGATACCTCCACTTGGATTTTCAACAGCCATCTCAAACCAGCATGTGCAAAATGGATTTCAACACTCCCACCAGACCCCTCTCTCTCCCATCACCATAGTTTTTACTTCCACTAAATTCTACAATTGTCTAAGTCAGAAATGTGGAAATCATTCTCAACATCCTTCTCCTTCCCTTACTCCTGTGTCCAAAGAATCACAAGATCCTAATGATTCTACCTCCTACTCACTCTTCAGTCAATCTATCCTTCCATCCTTGCGTGTACATTTCCCTGCAATGCTTTCTCTCATGACTATCATGAAGAAACTACCTTTGTGATAGCTGAACCTCTATGTCAGTCCCCTCTAATTCGTCCTCTAGATTGCTTCCAAAGTGAGGCTGTTGAGATGCGAACGTGAGTGTGTTATTTCTCTACTTCAGGCGGAAGTCCTAGATGCCTATTCTGGACCATAAGGTCCTGGATTCACTCTTTAGCCTTATTTTTGCCCTCTGAACTCCAGCCAAATAGGGCTTCATGTACCTCCCCAAAGCTATGCTGTCTTAAGCTTTCAAATCTTTGTACATACTCCTTTTTTCCAACCACTTCCATGCACATGTTGTTCGAAAATTCAACCATATGTTTCTTCTCTAGTAAATCTTTCTTTCCAGCCCAGCCACAAGCCACCCAAACTGCTATCTCCCCCAACTCCAAGCTGGGGTCTGCCTTTTTTTTTTTCTGTCTCCTCTCTAAGTAATGGCTACCTTAAGGACAGAAATTATTTGCTCCTCTGTATCGGACCCAGCATGTTGTCAGAGACATAACCTGTCCTTTGTAAATGCATATTATCATTTATTATTATTACCTAAATGAATAGATGTCTCTTTAAGTTTTCTGTCCTTAATTCCTTTTTAATCTGGTGGAAAGAGTACAGAATTTGGAATTTGAAGACCTGCACTCAAATCACAACTCTGCTACCTACTAATTAATTGAAGGACATTGAACAAATTAGTTAACCACTTTAAACTTGTTTCATCATTGTGAGGATCAGATATAGCCATGGATGTTGCAAATAGTACAGGACTTTTGAAACTATAACAAAGATACAGAGATGAAATATAATGTAGCTCAAAACAAGCAATATTATTGATATCAACTTTAATAATTGAAGCTGTGCATTCTGTGGGCGTCTTTCTTGGGAAACATGTAACACAAACACCTGCATACAAAATCAGAGTGTACTATAAATTCTTAGTTGTTGTATGTGTTGCATATGTTGCATTAAAGCCTTGGGCTTTAATTTTTCTCATCTGTAAAATGGAAATGGTAATAGAATTTCCTCATAGGATTATTATGAAGATTAGACACATGAAGACTTGTAAAACACAGCACCCAGAACATTACAAGCCATCAAAAAAAGGTTATGCTTTTATCATTTAAAGCCCTTATTTCTTCCTTGTATTCAAGAATACGTATGATATTTACAATTTTTAAGTTGGAAGAAACTAATGGTCAAATGTTTCTGTGGAGCCAGTGAATGCAGAAGCAGACTGAAGTTTTAATAGATGCAACATCCAAGACTCAAAAAATACAAAGATCCCAGTAACTGTTAGGATAAATAGGGAAGTGTACTTACATTAACTCATAGATATTAATAGCTTCACTTTTATTAATTTTCCCTTTTTTTCAAGGAATTTGATAATTCACTGCTATAATTTGGCTAGTAGTCAGATTCATGCCTAAATTCATGTTAAATTCTGCCACATTATAAATATTTCTAAAAACACGATTATTACCTTGTAATTTGCTTTAAAAATGTTTGGTTGTTTCCCACAATGCACAAGATAAAGGCCAAACTTATATGACTTGACACCCGAGAGCCTCCATCCCTGGATCATCCCCTCTTTCTAAATTTTATTACTCTCAATCTGCATCTACTTCCCCTGACATAACTGCATCAACATAATCTGTGAAATCTTGCATCCTAACTTTGTTCATTCCATCCATCCCCCACTAAATCCCTTCCGAATTATTTCCTATCACTTCCTGCTTTTCCAAATTTTACCCATCCTTCTCTGACCTTAGAAATGATTGTTCTGGCCGGGGCACAGTGGCTCACGCCTGTAATCCCAGCACTTTGGGAGGCTGAGGCGGGTGGATCACAAGGTCAGGAGTTCGAGACCAGCCTGACCAACATGGTGAAACTTAATCTCTACTGAAAATACAAAAATTAGCTGGGCATGGTGGCACACACCTGTAATCCCAGCTACTCAGGAGGCTAAGGCAGGAGAATTGCCTGCACCTGGGAGGTGGAGGTTGCAGTGAGCCGAGATCGTGCCACTGCACTCCAGCCTGGACAACAGAGTGAGATTTCGTCTCAAAAAACAAACAAACAAAAAATAAATAAATAAATAAATAAATAAAAGAAATGATTGGCAAGTTCTTAATGTAAATGACAGGGCAATGGATGCAGCAAACCACCACTATGGCATGTGGATACCTGTTTAATAAAACTGCGGGATCTGCACATGTACCCCAGAACTCAAAGTACTAAAAAAAAAGTAATTATAATAAAGAACATCTATAATAATAAAAAAGGGAAAGAAAAAGCAAATTGTTGGTAAGTTCTTCCTCTACTAAATCCACCTATTAACATTTATGATGACAAAAATGATGATGATAATAGTAATTAACATTGATTGCCGCATGCCAGGAACCAAGTCAAAGAATTTATTTAAATCTTATAATTACTCTATAGAGTAAGCACGATTGTTTTCATCTGCATGAAGCAGAGAGGGTCAGTTATGTACCCAGGTCACACATAGAGGAGTGGGGTTTCAGAGCCTGGACTTGAAGGAATAGCTGCTCACCTTCAGAGCCTGTGCTCTTACCTCCTAGACTGTGCTGTCACCTGTAGGCCTTTCAGATTGTCACTATGGGTTTCCAGGGCCATTTTCTGTTTTGTGTCATTAGTTGACTCTTCTGTGCGTGTCTGCTTTTCCACTAAGGTGGTTATTCTTCATTTACCTCCCCACAGCTACTCTCTGCTTTGCTTTGGGCCCTAAGAGGCCAGCCTGTGGGTTGCATCATCTCCTTCCTTGCCCTCTGGCTTCCAGATGAGTTGGGCCAATGGAAGGTATCTGTAATTAGTCAGGTGATGAACCCTCTGACTCCATCACTGCTGCTTCCCTGCCTCATGATGTTTCTCTACAACCAGCCTCCGTTTCGGAGGGGCCTCTTTCCAGGTGCCAGAGCCCTGCTTTTCTCATAACACTTCCCCCTGTTCATTCAGGCCTAGTGGCTGGAATAGCTTCCTCCTGCTCCTAGTTCCTTGACGTTTCACCATTCCTTATTGATTTCCCTAATCTTGATCATGCCACTATAAATAATTCCTTCTTTAAACTAGTTTCAGTTAAACATTTTTAATATGGCATCTGAATCTTTACTGGAACCCTGATGGATCCATCACCACCTCAAATTTGGAAAGAAAGTTTTAAACACAGGAGCTGTCCTCATATTGGGGAAGGAGTATGCATATGTATGTACATATAACGTAATAAACTCAAAAATATGAATCTGTGGAGATGACTATCTTTCTTCTGAATTTGACTTATGCATCACTATCAACCATGCCCAGAAATCTTTATCTCTTCTAAGCACCAAGTCATCATCGAGGAGGAATGTGTAAATTATACTTCAGAAGTTTTCATTTCTCGTTTTACAAGTATTTCCTGAAAATTGCCTTTTTTCCCTTCTAGCTTACTTAATGATATAGGTTGCTATTTGTATAAATGAAACATAAATACATTTTTAGATGTAAGCGAGTCTGTCACAGAATAAGGCAGGATTTGCCCACAGATCTCCCAGGCATCTGTGGAGGGTGTGTGGTTCTGAAACTGTGTGTCTGTCGTCAGGGATGCTTCCCCCTGGACTATGAACCACCCTTGTCTGGAAGTCTGTTCTCATGGGTAGTTTTCCTGAGCTGTTCTTGCTGTCAGACACAACTTCATGCTTCATCATGATCTAAAGAGTCTTTCCCCTTCCAACCTCAATCCCAGGGACATTTGTGTGCAGCTGCTCAAACTAAAGCCATTTTTTTCCCCCATCAAAAAGATAACCTAATTTTGGAAAAGTTAACAATGGCCATAAATGAGTGCAACATTCATCTTTGGAATTAAGGAAGGATTTCCAGTCGGCTGATTTTCTTTGATAAAAAGCATTCTGATTGCCTTGTTGTATCTAGACAGGGCTGTTAGCATACAAATAAAGCAGATTTGTGAAAATGAAAAAAACTTCTGATATTTGTGACAGTAAAGCCTTTTTTGTAACTCCTAGGTAAACTATTTAAATTAATCCACTAGAAAGTAAAACTTTTCAGTAGAGAAAAAAAGTATGTGCTTCAAACTAGTTTCAGTCATTTAGAGAATACTTGCTAGTCGAAGGTACAAGAAATACTGGCTATTTCAGGTTGTCACTGACATGGATCAGTATTGTTTTTCCAGCTTCTGCCCCTCTATTAAAGTTTCCAAGGCAGGAGAAGCCATGTTTTGTTTTGTTTTGTGTTGCTAACTTTCATTTTAAGTTCAGGGGTATATGTGCAGGTTTGGTACATAGGTAAACTTGTGTCATGGGGTTTGTTTTATAGATTATTTCATCACCCAGGTATTAAGCCTAGTGTCTACTAGTTATTTTTCCTGATCCTCTCCCTCCCAGAAGCCTCCACCCTCCAGTATGCCCCAGCATGTGGTGTTCCCCTATGTGTATCCATGTGTTCTCATCATTTAGCTGCCACCTATAAGTGAAAACATGCAGTATTTGATTTTCTATTCTTGTGTTAGTTTGCTAAGGATTATAGCCTCCAGCTCCATCCATGTGCCTTCAAGGGACATGATCTCATTCCTTTTTGTGGCTGCATAGTATTCCATAGGGTGTATGCACCACATTTTCTTTATCCAGTTTATCACTGATGGGCATTTAGGTTGATTCATGTCTTTGCTATTGTGAATAGTGCTGCAATGAATATATATGTGCATGTGTCTTTGTAATAGAATGATTTATATTCCTTGGGGTATATATCCAGTCATAAGACCGCTGAATCAAATGGTAGTTCGGTTTTTAGGTCTTTGAGGAATTGCCACACTGTCTTCTACAATAGTTGAACTAATTTACACGCCTACCAACAGTATATAAGCATTCCGTTTAATCTGCATCTGTTACTTTTTGACTTTTTCATAATAGCCATTCTGACTGGTATGAGATGGCATATCATTGTGGTTTTGATTTGCATTTCTGTAATGATCAGTAATGTTGAGCTTTTTTTCATATGATTGTTGGCTGTGTATGTATCTTCTTTTGAGAAGTGTCTGTTAATGTCTTTTGTCCACTTTGTAGTGGGTTGGGTTTTTTCTTATAAATTTGTTTAAGTTCCTTAGATGCTGCATGTTATACCTTTATCAGACACATAGTTTGCAAAAATTTTCTCTCATTCTGTAGGTTGTCTGTTCACTTGGTAGTTTCCTTTGCTGTACAGAAGCTCTTTTATTTAATTAGATCCCACTGGTCAATTTTTGTTTTTATTGCAATTACATTTTGTGTCTTCATCATGAAATCTTTGCCCATTCCTATGTCCAGAATCGTATTGCCTAGTTCGTCTTTCAGGGTTTTTATAGTTTTGGGTTTTACATTTAAGTCTTTAATACATATTGAGTTAATTTTTGTATACAGTATAAGGAAGGGGTCCAGTTTCAATCATCTGTGTGTGGCTAGCCAGTTATCCCAGCACCATTTATTGAACAGGGATTCCTTTTCCCCACTGCTTGTTTTTGTCAGGTTTGTCAAAGATCAGATGGTTCTAGGTGTGTGGTCTTATTCCTGGGTTCTCTATTCTGTTCCATTGGTCTATATGACTGTTTTTGTACCAGCACCATGCTGTTTTGGTTACTGTAGCCTTGTAGTATAATTTGAAGTCAGGTACTGTGATGTCTCCAGCTTTATTGTTTTTTTTTAGGATTACCTTGACTATTCAGAGAGCCAATTCAAATGGAGCAAGTTGCCCAAAAAGAAGAGTGTAACAACAGAAGGTCAGCCTCCCCAGCCACAGCCTTGTCTAGCTCTGGGGCCCCTGACTATCTTCTTGCCTCCCCAGCAAGGGTAGCTTTGGATTTGGGGGCGAGGAAGTTTATTAAAGGATTATCTTTAGATAACTGAGGACAGGTAAAGTGCTGATTTGCTGGTATTTCTTTTTCCTGTAAGAATGAAAATAAAATCTAAAGATTGGGATTGAGCATCAGGAATGTATTGTGACATTCCTGATGTATTATGGAATGCTTTTTTTTTCAAGACGGGGTCTCACTCTGTTGCCCACGCTGGAGTGCAGTGGTGCAGTCACAGCTCACTACAGCCTCAAACCTCCACAGGCCTGCGCCACCATGCCTGAATGCTTGGCTGATTTTTCTAATTTTTTGTAGAGACAGGGTCTCACTGTCTTGCTCAGGCTGGTTTCAAACTCCTGGACTCAAGAAATCTTCCCAAAGTGTTGGAATTACAGGTGTGAGCTGCCACACCTAGCCAAGTCTCTATTTTTAAGCATTTCAAGTAATTCAGACACAACCTAAGTTAAAAAGTACAATTCTAGAACATAAAGTTTTGACAGCACAAGGTCTAGAACAACTTAAGAATGAATATGTATTTTTTAAAACCCTAATTTAACTAACTTTTCTTTCATTTTCCTCCTCACTTTTTCCCCATCCTTTCTTTCTTCCCTCAAATATTCATTGAACACTTATTATGTGCCAGATACATAGGCGTCATCTCCTTGACAACAGTTACTTATCTAAGTCCGATTGCCAACATCTTCTCTTTCCGAAAGGGAAATTTACTTGGAAAAGCAAATTAAGGTTAGAAGATTGCTTAATAAACAATAAGTCATTGATTCCTTTAACAAGTGTTTGTTAAGTCTTTATTCGCTCATCAGAATAAATGTCGCTGAGTGATCGTAAGGGAGATTTGTATTTCACTACAGTTGCTGGGTGTGTCTCTCTTTACTCTTCTGAGATCTTCTGTTCCTGCCAACTCCATCAGTGCATTGCGTTGGCAAGTTGATATAGCCCTATCTAGGATAGCACTAGAGAAATATGGGCATTCTTCTGGACCTCTTTACCAGACTGTAAGACTACTTTCCTTTTGTTTTTATTTATTACACTCATGTCTACTTTATTTCAAAACAATTTCATAACCTGGCGTCTTTCATAAGGTTGTAGGTCTTACTGTAATTACTTAGGGAGGAAAGTACCTCAATCATTAAACTATTTGCAAATCATCTCAGTCAGACACACCTATGATAGTGTCTTGTACCCAGATAATCTTATTTGCAGAATGAAAGTGCTTAAGGGCCTCAATCCGAGAGGGCGGACCTTTCCTATGCCAGATGGATCACTCTCAGTCACCTCAGTTTGGGGAAACTGCACCCATTTTATTTTGATATCTGTACCATTCTGTCTAGCTGGGCTACTCTGAGAAAAAAAAAAAAATTCTACAAAAGCAATGAGTCCCTCCCCATAGAAGTCAGCCATGTCAATCAGCCACCTCAGCCACAAGCCAGGAGTTTCACCCATATTTTCTCTACTTCTAAAATGCATTTTCTTTATAACTACCCCTTATTTGATGACACCTCCCAATATAAAACCCTATTCCCGTGCTCTTTCCTAAACTCTAGCCGCAAATCGAGCCACTTCCTGTCATCGCTACCCAAGTCACCTACGTGACACTTTATATCAAAAATGGAATTAACATTCCCCCAGTATGTGTTCTTCATCTGCTGTTTCCGACTTTGGTCGGTGGCAACACCAAGCACCCAACATCCCGGGACAGAAACCGCAGGTTCATCACAGATTCCCCTCACTCCATGCTGTTCTTCCTTTGCTCTACTCATCCCACTCCGTAAATTATCAAGTCTCTTTGAATCCACCTTTTAACATCTCTGATACCCATGCTGCTCTTTCTTTCCACTGCAACTGCCTTCGTCTAGCATCTCATTAGCTCTTGTAGGACGATTGTCATTGCTTTCTCTAACTATAGTCTTTTCCTCCTTCCGTTCAGCCCCAACAAAGCCACAAAAATAGAAGCTTGATTTCTAAAATCAAGCTTTCTGTATTTCTAAAATAGAAGCTTGATCACGTTTCTCCTTTGTTCAAAATTTTCCCCAACAATCACCACTTACAGGGAAAGGGTAGAAAAGGAAAGGGTCAGAACACACCAAAGTACACATGGCATCTCTGGGGAGATCATAAGCATTTTGAGGTCACCCAAGCCCATGCATGTGACATAAAGGATGGAGAAGGTGGGCACGGGCTGGACCCTCCGGAGCAGGCCGCATATCTGTCTGTTCCTTCTTCCTGGGTTGCCTTGCCCTACTCCCTTAACAGCTGGTTCAGGCGTGACTTCTGGAAAGGACTCTCTAACACCCCTGGAGAGGACTTAGTCATTTCTTCCTCATTGCTAATGCTTTGTCTCATACTGTTGCTACTGTCATCTCAATCACACTATAAAATAATTACTTGGACTTACAGTCCTCAAAGAGCTTATAGTCTTACGGGGAGATACATGAATAAGGGCTGTGTCTTATTCTTTCTTATTATCTCTTTACACCAAACTGCCCAGCACATAGTAAGCCTCCAGTAACTGGTCTCTTTCCCTCAACTCTCTACTTTTTTATCTCATAAGAATGCAGGCAAGAGATAATGAGATCTTAACTAAAAGTGATGGTAGAAATGTAGAGGCAGAGATATATTTTTAAAACTATTTAAGAAATTGAATAGATTGTGATTCACCGAAAGGAGGTAAGAAATGATTGTCAGACCCCTTCCTCTAAGAACAAGCCCATCTTTCTTGCTTTCAGTTATATCTGTTTAAAATTGTATTTATTTTGTTCATTTATTCCTTATAGCTTGTGGTGAACCTAATACTGAGTTAGCATTGTATCAGACCAAGTTTAATTATAAGCATTTTTGACACTTTCCCAAAGCTTTTGCACTATTTTTAGAAATAGTTTTTTTTTTTTTCTTTTAAGTGGTGACAGTTAAGACAGAATTTGACAGGGTACAGATGAAATTTCAAAGCAAGACAATTACAAGTCAGAAAACAGACATCTACTAGAACATTAGCCGAATTTGGACAGATTGTAGTGAAAGTCACCAGAAATAACAATTGAACATAATGAAGAGAATACAGGTAATGACAAGAGTTCTGTTTGGATCTAGGGAAAACCTGGTGTGGGTGATCCCAGTAGCTAAGCTGGATATAAACCACTTGAAACAAGCATCAGCCTCCCTTGAAACAAAGAGAGCCCTCGATCTAGAGAAGAACATCTGCCCTCCTAAGGGACTGGACTCCCAGGCAGGGCTGGTGGTGGAAAGTCCTATGTGAGGCGGAGGCCATGTAGACAGAAACAGGTTTCTCCTACAGTAGAAGGCTGTAATTAGCAGCATCTACCACACATCCTCAGTTTGACTCCGTGAGATTCTGACATGCTCATCCAGAGTTTCTCTGTTTAAGTTATACTTCTGACTCAAAAACGAGTGAGATTTGAAATATATGAGCTAAAATGGTACAACCATACTGATCCAAATTGATCTCTCCTCCTTACTTAGAGTATAGCCCTTGAGTCTATGCCAGAAAGAAAACTCTTTTTCCTATCATCATATCCCTCTGCTGCAGTAATAATTTTAGGAGTTCATTCAAAACAAGTCATATAGTGATAAGCCCCCGGCCAATGGACCAGATACAACTACAGGATGACTAGCCCCAGTGAGTCAGCAAAATAGATATAACATCATAGTCATTGAGTCATGACTTGGCATCTCCATGTCAGCATCTGTGTTTACACATTTGTAGGCCTTTCATTGCCTACTACCACCGGCACTGGTTTGGGGTGGGAAGACTCCTTTTTCTGCTACCCAATTGTGGTTTTTTTCATTCCAAATGACTGCTCTGAGACAGAGGATGCACTGATGACCAGGGTATTCAGGATCTGTCTTAGTGTCTCAACTCTTACTCCAAGCCTACTCAAAGATGCCCTCTCCTTTCTGACATCTTAGGTGCCAGGAATTTTGCACAGAAGCAGAAAAAAGAAACATTATTTCTGCACCTCTCTCTCCTCTAGCCTTCCCATACCAAACTTGTGAAATTGCTTAGAAGGTTTACAGAAGGCAGGTCTCGGGACTAGGCACAAAGAATCAAACAATTTATTCCTTACTTCATGATGTGAGTGGTGCATAAAGGAGTGCTGCATAGAACTTACCTTTTCAAGTCCCACTTGGATGACTCATAAACACTGAAACCGTGAAACTTGTGATAAAACAATTTGCCATTATATCTTTAGTTTTATCTTTCATTCAATGTTACAAATGTATGAGGCATAGAACTGACTAGATTTGAATGTAACTAGATGGGGCTGGGAGCAATGATTCAGACCTGTAATCCCAGCACTTTGGGAGGCCGAGGCAGGCTGATCACTTGAGGTCAGGAGTTTGAGATCAGCCTGGCCAACATGGTGAGACCCCATATCTACTAAAAATACAGACACATCAGCTGGGTGTGGTGGCAGGTGCCTATAATCCCAGCTACTCTGGAGGCTGAGGCAGGAGAATTTGCTTGAACCTGGGAGAAGGAGATTGCAGTGAGCCAATGTCACACCACTGCATTCCAGCCTGGGTGACCAAAAAAAAAAAAAAAAAAAAAAAGTAACTAGATGGAATTTTATACAGTTTAAATAATCATATAAATGTAGAGATGTCATATATGAGGATGTGACAGAAAAATGTAGCTCTGTAATTTTGTCTGAAATTAATGTAGTTTTACTCATAACCCCAGCCACTTTGTGGATAAAAATTAATTTGCATTCTCATTTAATATTGATATAATTTGCAAATTTTTAAAAAGTCAAGTAACAGTTCCTCATTTTGATAAAAATGCTTGAGCTCTCAGAACCCCTTGCCCCCTAGGAGGGAGTCCAAATGTATGGAGGGAGATGCGTGGCTTATGTATCCTCGTAACATTAGGGAGAAAGGATATCCTATTCTCATGCTAGGCCTTCGGTGAATGCTGCTTTTGGTGAATGCTCGTAGTATCTGCTGTTTTGCAGAGCTGGCTGGTAATCACCTGGAAGCTGTTCATCCTGATGGCCCCATCCTTATCCTGCTGCTGGAACAACTTGAGATCTGGGATTATCAGCTCCCGCACAGCCTGCTAGAATGCTCTAGGCTATTGTCCCCAACTTGTCCCTTACCGCCTCTAATAAACCTGCTGGCTCAGCAATTCACCCCTGGCTCTCTAGACAAGAGCTTCTTAGTAATGTTCTATCCAGTTCTATTCAATCTGCTAATGAAGTCATCAGCCAACATTTATTTTCAAGTATTACGTTTTTAATTTCTAGAAGTCCTGCTTTCAAAATAATTCTGCTTTTTCTCTGTTCGTATTTTCAGTTTCCAACTTTTCTTTTTCTAAAACGTCATTTAAACTAAGTAGAAGTATAAATTCTGTTTAGCATTGATAAATTAAGCTAGCAAGTGTTTCAGTCTGTGACTGTTGTCTGCTCTTTGATATTCTCCTTTATGTTGCTTTGTGTGCATGATTTGTGAGTCTAAGTGGCTCATTCCTCTTAAAACTTTTTCTGTAAAAATTATTTCAAATTGGGAATCGTGTCTAACTCTTCTAGTTACCTGGAAGTGCTACCAGATAAAAATTATTTAATTAAATTCTCAGATCGAAGGCATGAATTCTAACAGATCATCTTTCATGGGACTGTAATATGATTATGCAATTTCAGTGAGGATTTTTTTTCCCTTTTTTTCAGAACCAACAGTTACACAGCAAGTTAGTTTGTACCTTTCCTACACAATGGAGTTTATTTCTCATTCAGCAGCTTTTCATAGAGGGTGCACCCACTTGAGATTCTCCCAGCTTTGTGCAAGGATTCCTCACCTTGGCACAGCTCTGAGGTTTACCTTTCATTCCCTGAACCTCAAGCAACAACCAAGGTTTCCAGGTTTAATCAGAATTCCCCAGTTTAAGAGTCTCCAGCCTGTGTTTCCCTTCTTTTATGTGCTTAGTGAATTCCTTACTTTTGTGCCAGCTCAATGCAGCATTTTTATTCTGTCCAAGAGTTTGTTTTAGTCAGGAGAGCCACCTAGGGTACTACTCCAGCATACTACAGGAAATATAACCAGTCCTATTTCTATCATAAATAAGAATAAACATTTACATGGTTGAGATTTTGAATCCTCAGACTTTGACACCGGTCAATTTTAAATTTGAATTTCAGTTCTTTGGCTACTACTGTATGACCATAGACAAGTTAGGCGTTTGTTCATTCATTTGTTTGTTTGTTTTTAATTGTGTCCACAGTGAGGGCACTGCTCTACTAAGTGGGAAGCCTTGACCCAGAAGCTGGTTGCCTCTGCATAAATGGTTTGGGATGATCTCCTGGGCTCGAGGGATCCATGGAGGTGCATAGCGTGACCCAGAAGGGAACACACCCCTCTCCCCTGTTTGGCTACAGTAAGTTTCTTAAACTTTTTTTAAACTCTCCTTTCTTCCTTTGTTAAATTGAGATTATAATACCTTACCTCTCAGGTTGATACAAGGATTAAAAAGATGATATCTGTAAAGTACTTAGCAGACTCTCTGGCATTTATCCAGTGATTATTAGCTATTTTGATTATTAGTGTTATTTTATAACTTTTCTCCATGCTCTTAAATTTTTCATAAACATAAATTTTACTCAGCTAATTAAACAAATGTTTATCTAATGACTACCATGTTTAAACTTCCAGAGTTAAAATAGTGAGCAAGACAAAGCCCTACCCTTTGATATTTATGTTCTAATAAAAGAGACAAGTAATAAACCAGTAAGTAAATAAATATAATAAATAATGTCTTGACCCAGCAATCCCATTACTGGGTATATACCCAAAGGAATATAAATCCTTCTATTACAAAGATACTTGCATGAACATGTTCACTGCAGCACTATTCACAGTAGCAAAGACATGGAATCAACCCAAATGCCCTCAGTGATAGACTGGATAAAGAAAATATGGTACATATACACCATGGAATACTATGCAGCCATAAAAAGGAATGAGATCATGTCCTTTATAGGAACATGGATGGAGCTGGAAGCCATTATCCTCAGCAAACTGACGCAGGAACAGAAAACCAAACACCACATGTTCTCACTTATAAGTGGGAGCTGAACAATGAGAACACATGGACACAGGGAGGGGAACAACACACACTGGGGCCTGTCGGAAGGTAGGGTGCAGGGAGGGAGAGCATTAGGAAACATAGCTAATGCATGCTGAGCTTAATACCGAGGTGATGGGCTGGTAGGTGCAGCAAACTGCCATGCACATGTTTACCTGTGTAACAAACCTAAACATCCTATACATATACGCCGGAACTTCAAATAAAAATAAAAATTAAAAAAAATATATATATGTATATAATTTCAGGTACTAATAAATGTCACCCCCAAAGACACATAAATCAAAGTGGGATGTGGAAAATGATTGGATATGGTATAGATGCAATATTATTTTAAATACTATTATCAGATAAGGCCTCTCTGAGGAGGAAATAGTTAAGGCAAGTTCCTTAGTAAAGTGGGCAAAATAAGACATACAGATATCAGAGAAGAAAATCTTCCCAGACAGAGACAACTACAAGTACAAAGACCTTGAACTCTAGATGCACTTGCTCTAGTAGAAATGTCAGAAAGGCAAAGATGGCTGGAGCACAGTGGGAGGAAATGAGTTGGAGAAGTTGGGAGGGGCCAGACCATGTAGGGTCTCCAGATCCACAGTATGGAGTAAGTATAATGGAATTGTCGTTGGGGCATTTTATACAGGGGAATGACATGATCTGATTTATACTGTAATAAGACCATTCCAGATAATGTATGAGGAACAAACAATAAGATGAGAGCAGTTGAGTCTAATGGGAAAAGCCAGTTAGGAGGCATGTTGCTGACTCAGCAACAGACAAGCGACATGAAGTTTGGGAAAGGGTGGTAGTTGTAGAGATGCTAAAAGGGTACATGACTTGAAAGTATGCTCCCAAAGTTTGGTGCTCGATTTGGATGTGGACTGATGTAAAGGAGCCCAGGATATTGAATGTCTAACATTTTGAGCTGAATGAGATGGAGATAAATGAGATGGGGAAGAATGAGAGAGCACTGAACTTGGTAAGTGAGGAAATCAAGTCTGGTTTTGTGCAGATTGAGTTGGATATGTCTATTAGTGGAAATGTTGAATAGGACATTGGTTGCCCAAGAATCTAGTGCTCTGAGTAGCTATGGATAACAACTGGGTCAGTGGCATATGGATGATTTTTTATATTTTATTTATTTTTACCTGTTAATAAGCATTTTTATTTTTTAACATGTTAAAAAATGTTGTGGGTACATAAGTGTATATATTTATGGGATGTATGAGATGTTTTGATATAGGCATGCAATGTATAATAAGCACATCATGGAGAATGGGGTATTCATCCCCTTAAGCATTTATCCTTTGAGTTACAAACAATCCAATTACACTCTTTAAGTTATTTTTACATGTACTATTAAGTTATCATTGACTATAGTTACTCTATTGTGCTATTAAACAGTAAGTCTTATTCATTCTTTTTATTTTGTTTTTTTGATATCCATTTCCCCACCTCCCTCACAGCCCCCAAACTACCCTTCCCAGCCTCTGGTAACCATTCTCCTCTCTATTTCCGTGAGTTCAATTGTTTTGACTTTTAGATCCCACAAATAAGCGAGAACATATGATGTTTGTCTTTCTGTGCCTGGCTTGTTTCATGTAACATAATGATCTCCAGTTCCACCCTATGCTGTTGCATATGACTGGATCTTGGTCTTTTTTATGACTGAATAGTACTCCATTGTGTATATGTACCATCTTTATCCATTCATCTGTTGATGGACACTTAGGTCGCTTTCAAATCTTAGCTTCAGTAAACAGTGCAGCGACAAACATAGGCATGCAGATATCTCTTTGATATGCGGATTTCCTTTCTTTTGTCTATACACCCAGCAGTGGGATTCCTGAGTCATATGGTAGCTAAATTTGTAGTTTTTTGAGGAACCTCCAAACTGTTCTCCATAGTCGTTGTACTCATTTACATTCTCATCAACAATGTGTGAGGGTTCCCTTTTCTCCACATCATTGCCAGCTTTCGTGATTGCCTGTCTTTTGGATATATGCTATTTTAACTGGGGTGAGGTGATAGCTCATTGTAGTATTGATTTGAATTTCTCTGATGATCAATGCTGTTGAGCACCTTTTCATATATATGGATGGTTTTTAAACAATGAAACAGGATGAGATTACCTAATGCATGAATGTAAGTACAGAGGCAGAGTTCTAGGTCTTGAATCCTGGCTGCTCTGGCATTCAGACACTTAAAAACCAAGAATGAGAGTCCAGTGAGTGTACAGGAATCCCTGAAAAGAGATATCCAAGAAGCCAGTTGAAGAAAGTACATTTTTTAGAAGTATTTGTGGTCAAGTGCTTCAAATGCTGCTAAGGAGTCTCTAAGATGAGGATTAAAAATTCACCACTGCATTTGACAAAATGAACATTATTGATAGCATTGAAGATGTGATGGAAGTAGGTTGATGTGAGAGATTTAACGTTGACAGCTCTTTGGAAGAGTTTATCATAAAGGAGAGGAAGGTAACGGAGTGGGTAACTCTCCCCTGGCCTCCGGTGTTGCCAGTCATCTTTGACATTCCTTGGCTTGTGGCAGCATAGCTCCATTCTCCAGCTCCATCTTCACATGGTCCTCTTATCTGTGTCTGTGTTTCCTGTATCTTTCTTCTATCCTTATAAGAGCACCAGTTATTGGATTTAGGGTCCACCCTAATTTAGTATGACTTCATGGTAACTCATTATATCTGCAAAGATCCAATTTCCAAATTAGGTTATATTCTGAAGCTCTGAGTAGACATGGATTTTGGAGAAATACTGTTCAACTCACTATAAGAATTGAGGGCATATGCAAAGAAGTGATTATCTCAGTGACAATAGTCTAGTAAGGAAAGAGATACACGACATGTAATGGGATGGATAATGGTCACTGAAAAATGGTAAGGCGCATAGATTGGCCAACCCTAAATGGAGTAAGGATAGTACAATAAGTGAGTTGGAAAAGCAGGAGATGGTGAACAGAGAATGGGAAGCCAGAAATGTTGGAGGCAGTGCATTAATTGATGATGTAAATTCTAGTGTATAATCGTTGAAGAGCTTAGCAGAAGGGTTGTAAAGGAAAAGAGCATCAGAACTGAGGATAGGTTGGGTACAGGGGTTCATGCCTATAATACCACACTTCAAGAGGCCGAGGAGGGTAGACTGCTTGAGCCCAGGAGTTCAAGACCAGCCTGGACAACATGGCAAAACTCTGTATCTACAAAAACGGCAAAAATTAGCCAGGTGTGCTGGTGTGTTCCTGTAGTCCCAGCTACTAGAGAGGCTGAGGTGGAAGGATTGCCTGAGCCCAGGAGGTCAAGGCTGCAGTGAGCCATGAGTGCGACACTGCATTGTAGCCTAGGCAACCAAGCAAGACCCTGTCTCAAAACAAACAAACAAACAAAAAGAACTGATGATAGCAGGGAACTTTGAAGACAAGACATTAGCTGATTTACCTATGGGGGTGTTAAAGTCCTCAAGAATGATGTCAGGAGGGGTAGAAGATGGAAAGGTAGGGAGTCGTGTGCCAAAACCCTTAGTGAGTGAGGAAGAATAATGAGGCTGTCAGTTAATTACACCAATAAGTATGAATAGCAGCCAGTTTCTTATGGCATGTAAGCATCAAAAGAACTGGAGATTTCAAGAGAGGAGCAAGGTCGGTACAAATCCACCTTCAGGTGCCGTGAGAGCCAGAGGTGTGAAAGCAGCAATGTTCTCAGAAGAGTGCCCAGTGGGCTGCACAATTCTCAGGGACTCTTCAGGTTTCAGTTAGAATAAGGATGTTGCAAGCATGTATTCGAGACATAGAGGATTCTGCTGGCAACAGCCTGGTAGAGGGGTTGGGAAATGATCAGAACAATGGGAGATGGAATCAGATTACAGAATGTATCCTGCCATGCTGGGTGAGAGGCTGGGAAGGAGGTTTGGCCAAGGAGACTTCCGGTGGCAGTAAAGTAAACAGGGCAGCAAAGCCCTCCATTGTTGGGACAGACTGTAATTCAGTTAATTTTTCTCCTAATTTGAGGCATGTGATAGTCCCTATATTCTCAATATTATTTATAATGGGGTGGATAATGGCCACTGAAAAATGGTAGGGTGCATAGATCATTTATAATACGGAGAATATTTGGTCCACCTACCCAAGTGTTACAGTAACCATGCCTTCAGAATGTAGGTGGTTCACTGGGCTTAGTAATGCGACTAGAATGGGAGCCTGAGGTCATGGAAGGATGGGCTTGCGGACTATGCCACTTCTTCACAGCATCTTGCACATAGTAGGAGTCTCAAAATGGCGGCATGAGTTACAATCATTTGAAAATCTAAACCTAAAACAGTCCTTGGTTCTCTTCCTCCATGCTTTCCTTTGTCCTTTTGAGCGGTGGAGTGGGGGAGCACAAGGTGACGCCAAAAGTTTTTTCTGCTGTTATAATAGTCTTCCAGCCTGTTTACTTGTTCAGGGCACATTGTCACCATGTGACAGGACGTGTGGGCTCTAAAAGGACAAAGTGTGTGGATCCTAGCCAGCAGGGTCAAGAAAATACTTCATAAACAAGGCTGTAAATAACATCTGGGCTGTCCAAATACAGGAGGACCTGGTTGCTTTCCTTTGGTTGTTGCTTTGTTTGGTCCTGGCCATCTCCCCGTAGATCCAAACAAGTCGGGGAGCCACAGTAACAGCCCCAAGTTACTTCAGGCTAATTCTTGTTGCCGAGACTATATGGCAGGCTGTCAATGGGAAAACCAGACTCTCTGCAGAGTGAAATGACAGGAAACCAGTGAATCATAGCATCGAAGAAGAAAGCCAAAAGATCAGATTAATCAAGATAAAGACTTTGAACCATAAAGGGGAAATAAAGCTTATAAACATTTTTTATCTCAGAGTACAGAAAATCTTTAATGAGAAGAAGAATTGTATTTTTTCATCTAAATACCTCAAGCCAAAAATTCTCATGTAGACATTACTCAGTGTAGGCATCCAATACTCATTTTCTTTCTTCTGCAATTGATTTGCAGATTATTATAAAAACATCCTTTACTAGTAGAAATTACTTCAAATAAAAGATAAAGATGAGTTTTAATATCTTGAAAGAAAGATACATTGTAAGTATGCACTATAGAAAACTCTGCCTTGGCTACAGGTGCAAAGCTCCCAGTTACCTCGATTATTCACATGATGTTCGCGTCTTTGATGGATGGTGTAACCTGTTCAGAAATTAGGGTGAGTTCTGCTCAGACCACCCGCACAAATGAAGGCAACTTTAAGGGGAAAATGGTGGGAAGGACCTTCTATGTTGGCTTCTCTCTTTCTCTGTCTTAAAGGGAAGGGCCAGGAAAAGATCTTTTGCCAACATTATCCTGAACCTCTACTCAGCCATTGTTAGAATGACAGGAATGAGAAAGAGAAAAAAATATATAATGGCTAGACTGGGAAGGGCTCCAGCTCGCCGCCACTGGCTGCAGATGTCATCTAGTTGTGTCTGTGGAAAGATCACCTAGGCACCCCAGGGCCAACGTCTGGGAGCCCCATCCTGGGAAAAGGTGCCACAAGGGCAACTTTCTTCACCAGGGCTCTGGAAGTGCTATTTTGTCTCTGATTCAATTCCTTTCAGTAGATACTAATTGAATAACTACTATGCACACTACGAAGTTGCAAGGAAATAGACTGCCCTTGAAATTAGGAGATCTGAGTTGATAGCCAGGTTCTACCACTGACCACCTATGACCTTAGGTCAACCACTTGATCTTTTTCTCAGTACGTCTCTACATCTGTGAAGTGGGTTTAATATGAGCACTAAATGACATAAAGTTTGCGCTGCTATGTGGCCAACTGTTACTTTTCTTCCTATCTTGTTGTGGATTTGCTGTTACAGGAAACATAAAATCAGTGTTGTGGCTCTCTGTGGAGAGATACTAGCCTAACTCATGGGAAAATTTTGCACAGGTACCTGGAGATGACATGAGGGACCCACCCCAGGACTGTGAATCTGGATCTCTGTGGTCCAAGCAAGAATCTTCCTGTTCCCCAAACTTTCCAGTTGATTCTGTGGCATTCTAATGCAACGCTGGCCTCAGTCTTCCTGAACCCCACAAATGCTGGCATTGTCACAGAGACTCCTGAGATGTAGGACCTTATAGGCATTCCAAAAGTTATGTTACACCCAATACTTTAGAGTTGAGGGACTGGATAAAGGGATATAAAGAAAGGGAACTTTTCCCCATAACCTTCTCTTCCACTGTATAATATATGAGCTCTGACCACAAAGCTCACAGAGCCATTTTTGTGTTCCTCTTTCATGCTCCCAACCCCTTTCTACTTTGCATTAGAAATTACATATAATTTATTCTTTCCATGGTTCACTTTGTATTCCTCAAAGTGCTTGGCACATAGCAATGAGAAATCAGTGTTGAGGTGAATTGACAGATGAATGAATGCAGCAGTGAATTCAGTCTTTTCAACTTCTATACCTGCTGAGATCCCAAAGGAAGCGAGTGATTGGACTAGGCAGAGAAAGACAGTGTCGGTGTCTCTGAAGCTGCCTTGACCAGAAACAAAGCATTTTTGACTCACTGGGGACCATTTATTTCCCCAGGGATGAGAACAAGAGTACCTTTTCCTGTCTCTCCAAGCCAGAAACAAATGCTGAGATCTTCAAATGCCTTGCTCTGCTCTGCCAAACTCACAAACACACCATATAAGATGCTGATGAAATAATTTTAAAGAAAAGAAAAATCAGCCAGGCATAGTGGCTCATGCCTGTAATCCCAACACTTTGGGAGGCTGAGATGGGTGGATCGCCTGAGGTCAGGAGTTTGAGGCCAGCCTGAACAACATGGCAAAACCCTGTCTCTACTAAAATACAAAATCAGGTGGGTGTGGCAGCAAATGCCTGTAATCCCAGCTACTTGGGAGGCTGAGGCAGGATAATCACTTGAACCTGGGAGACTGGAGGTTGCATCGAGCCAAGATTGTGCCATTACACTCTAGTCTAAGCAGCAGAGAAAGACTCCATCTCAAAAAATAAAAAAAGAAGAAGCAGAACAGAAAAACCATAATTGAAGTAGGTTGTCCTCCAGTGATACTTAGTGCCCTAAAAAAATCTAAGCAACCATGGTCTCAGGCTTTCAGCAGGCAGCTTGGTGCCCCTGTCCCATGCATGCAACTGTCTGATGGAGAGCTTTTAATAGACTGATAGCAGAGTTTATAGTGGGGAGGTTTCTAAAACCTAGAAACTGTATAAACATAGAAAACTAAAAGATGAAGAATCAACAGAACCAAGAGTTTATTTGTAAGGCCTCATGTACCCTTTGGGAGGCTTCCAGGTTTGAATTGCTTATGTGAAATCTATCTTGCTGAGGGTACGCATTAAGGCATATTCTCCAAATCCATTTTGGGGGCATCATTTCCGTCAACCAGGCAATTTCAAGACCAGATTGGCCGAGATATCTTAGGGTTTCACAATGGAACATGCTCTTTGAAATGCAAGAATGAAAAGCCAGTTCTCAGGTAGAGAGTATGGAGGGTCAATCAATTACTGTTAATGTCCTTGACAGGGTCCACCCAGATCTACTGTTATTGAGGGAACAACTTCAGTTGGAACAGGTAGCAGTCACTTAACTTGTCAATTGAGCTGTTTAGATGAGTGGCTCACAAGATTCACTGCCAACCTGAATTAAATGTAAGTGTACCCCCAGACTGGTTTCAGCATCACTTGTACAAATATACATATCCAGCTCCAACTTTGAAGAAGCCAATTCAGTAGGACTATGATAAAAGAATAAATACTTTTGAAGGTCCTCATATGATTCTGGGGCCTCCTAGATTTGCGGACTACTATCCATAATTAATAGAGTCCAGGTGTAGCCCAGGTATGGAACAAATCCAAGGCAGCTTTGGAGTAGTTATCAAAAAGGGCATTTCCATTCTTCAGTACATTTTTAACATTGAGAAACACTTTAGGTAGTGAGTTAAATTATATAGACATATTCATGTGCTTCACACACACACACACACACACACACACACACTAGTGATAGAAAAAAAAAATCTAGATTTGATTCATCCAGTTGCTACCCAAATTCTTTCCATCCACTGAACTTCCTCAGAGTTCTTTGAAGTCAACAATTTCTTTGTTCTCAGAGGAGTCATTCTGTGGCAAGGAAAATGTTGAAAGCGTAGCAATGGTATTAGGACTTTCCAAATCTGAATCATTTCAAAATATTTATCTGTATTTTGTTTATCCTTTTTTAATATTTAGACTTCATTCTTTCTATTAACCAAATCTATTGATATCGGTCACTTGGAAGGCATAGTAAAGACAGTAAATTTGCCAGTGTTGATAACAAGAGGTAGCTAACCAATAACTGATTTCCTTATTCATCTACCCTGTCCTCTCTCAGAAGTCCAGGTTTGGTGACAGAATAGAACCCTGAGCACAGCGCCTGAAACACAATCATTTCATAGTAAATATGAGCTATAACTTGCATTATTTCTTTTTTTCATTAACTCATTAGCCAGCACCACTCCTCCTGACAGGTTACCAGCAATGTACTGAGGGAATGTTTTATACATATCCTGTTCCTGTCTTTTAGCATTACTGTTCTCTGATCTCCTATTCTGTCCATCATATGTTTGTCCCTGATACTTACAAAGTGAGAAATCTGGGTAACATCTCTTTATACTTGAAACAAGTGGCTTTTTTTTTTTTTTACATTTTTCTCTTAGATTCCCCATTTACAGGAAACCATAGACACTAATGTCAATTTCCTATATGGCTGTAATATCTCAGGATGCAGGGATTGCATTTTTCATGATCCTTCCTCTTTCCGCATAAGCCCGTCCTCACAGCACTCTGGTGCCTGAACACATACTGACTCCTAACTGTGGGTGCGGCTGCTCCCACGCGTTTCTACTCTGCAGCTCCACTCTGTGGCCCTTTCTCAGCCAGGACCTCCAACTCCAAAGAGTACTGAATTGCTGTATTATACCCAGTCCAGATCCCAGTTGGTAGCCTTTGTGTTTTTTACTACGTAATGGATTAAGTGTTGATATTTATAGTAGCTTAGTTATTGATAACCCAAAAGATAAGATCACTTTAGTGTCTCCCAAATCATTTATGTTTCTTCAGTGAATGCTTCCACTGGATTCCCTCATCACAGCACATCATCAATCAGCATCTGCAATCACAGGGAAATTCAAAAAGCCAGAGCGTGTGTGTGTATGAGCCTTTGCAAGAGATAGGCAAATTACCCAAAAAGGGACATTTTAAATCTGTTTTGCTTTTAATGGCCTTCCACCTCCCAAGCACACACAGACACACACACAGACACACACACACACACACACAAACACACACACACACACACACACACACACGGAGAGCTTCTGTTTTTCCAAGAGCTTTTGAAATTTTGCTTGGCTTATACCCCTGAGGCCAGTGGACAGGAAATGAGAATTGGATAGGAAAGGAGCTGAAAACATCTTTTGCAAATTTTTTGTTCTGTGGTGTATGATAATTTTCCATCTAAAATGTTTTAAAAATAGATTTACCAGGAAATATTGCTTTATATAGGACTGCCATTCTTTAACATTTATATATGGTTATTATTATCACTACCAGTTAAAATCATTATATTAATAATCTCTTGAATAATGATTTTCATTTGACTGCCTGAAACATTTAGAAAATACTGGGATAAATTTCCCTGCAGTCTAATTTTAGAGATGATGCTCTAAGAACAGACATATCCTATTGAAGGGACATGTCTCGTAGAATTACAGTGATTGAGAGGCAGATTTTTTTTTTAAAGCCTTATCATTCACTCTTTTAATTTCGCTAACTATAAAGGAATAGTTTCAAATGATTTTTATGTAAACATAGCAAATGACCCTTCTGATTTTATTTAAGATTTTTAGATTTTCTAATTCCTTTTATCTTTGTTATCAATTCTGCATTTTCTTCCCAATATATATTAAAATGGAAAAAACAAGATAAAGACAATGTACAGAGTTTTTCCATAAAGATTTGTTCTTTAGTTTGAGCTTATTTTCTACTTTTTTTGCATTCAAATATCCTTTCTTTTTTGAAGTTATGGATATGATAGATAAAAAATTTTGATTATTGTTCTCATTTGATAAAATTAAAAGTCGATGCTTCCTCATTGGTCCCCAAATTTAATTTTGAAGTTTCATTTCTGAATGAAATATAAAACTCCTGAAATCAACACTCTGCCTTTAGAATTCCACGAGGACAGGATACCACTAAATGCCACCACAGTGACTGTGATAAGCCAGACCATGTAGGGATGCCTCCTGGAGACTTTGCTGCTATAACTTAAGAAATAGATTAGGTGACTGTTGCTGGTGTCCCAGAGGTCATAATTCTTCTGCAGATATTTCAAAAGGATGAGGCAATTAAGTTAATAATCCCTGTTGTTATAAATAGTAGATGTGGCATTGTTCATTTATTGCCTTCTAACATCCATGATATCAATTTACACAGGAATAACTTGGGGGAAGCTCTGGTATTGAAGACTCTAGAAAAGAACTAGGATCAAAGACTCTTAGATTAAAGGGTTGATTTAGGATAAATGTTTAAAGGCATAATGTGAACAACACACTTATTTCAAACAAGAAATCTCGGTCTTACCTACAGTTCTCTCTAGTGACAGGGGTTTCACTTCCTGTAAAAACAAAACAAAAATGGATGCATAATTGAGTGAAGTAAATTGTTACTTGTGCAACTAACATAAAAGTGCTCGTATTTAGATACCTTTAATTTACATTTAAAATGCAGTTTAATAGTTAATGTAAGTAGGGCCACACAGGACGAAAAAGTTGACCTCTGGATATATACATGTTTAAATAGCACGTACACTTAATGTGCATATGTTTTGCAGCCCTGACAAGTTCACTTATTTATCTGTTGTGTTTTGAGATCATAATATTTAGTGTCTATATCTGGCCTCTTTTGAGAAACTCCCAAAGTATAATTTAAATAGCTAGATGGCCCCACTTCATAAACCACAGACATCCAAATTAGCATAGTCTCATAGGCTCCAAGACAAGACAAACTGACATGTGGTCAAAGAAGAATTTTAGTAAAACATGAAAATACAACCTATGCCAACTGTGCAGTGTTTTTGCAGACTACTGGTTGTCAGTGTCATGTTATATGTGACAACTGCTATGACAAATAGCTGCTGAGAAACTTCTGGAAAAAAAAAACTTATGCAGAATAGTAGAGTTTCAAATCTATCAGCTAGGTTGACATAAAAGGATCATTTCATAGAACATTTCTTTAACTAAGTCTTAATTTTCCCACTTATGTCCTATTTCCTGGACAATTTGCCAAGCCTGCTACCACTTTCCAAAGGCCCTGGGTGGGTATTTGTGTTCAGCATCAGGCACTGAGAAGAATCTTCCTTCATACCTCTGTGACTGTCCACCATGCCCTACAATTAAATATGCTCTGTTCTCTTCCACATTCAACTTTTATTTTAGATTAATTAACATATAAGGGTTTTTCCATAGGAAGGGCCACAGGCTACTTATAGCCTGTAAATAAAGTTTTATTGGTCCATATCCATGCCCACTTGTTTGTGTATTGTCTATGGATGCCACAGTAGTTGAATAGTTGCTATAGAGACTGTATGGACACAAAGCTTAAAATATTTACTATTTGGCCCTTTATAGAAAATATTTGGGCCGGGCGCGGTGGCTCAAGCCTGTAATCCCAGCACTTTGGGAGGCCGAGGCGGGCGGATCACGAGGTCAGGAGATCGAGACCATCCTGGCCAACATGGTGAAACCCCGTCTCTACTAAAAATACAAAAATTAGCTGGGCGTGGTGGTGTGCGCCTGTAGTCCCAGCTACTTGGGAGGCTGAGGCGGAAGAATTGCTTGAACCCAGGAGGCAGAGGTTGCAGTGAGCCGAGATTGTGCCACTGCACTCCAGCCTGGCACCTGGCGAAAGAGTGAGACTCTGTCTCAAAAAAAAAAAAAAAAAAAAAGAAAATATTTGATGACTTTTTGGTCTAAAAAGAAGAAAATAAATGTTATAGGAGGCAATTATCCATCACATGGATTTGGATTTAGGTGCTAATTCCTTATGACAGAACATTGCAAAACAACCTTTGATGTAAAGTCATTGCCTTTAAATTCACTGAGAAAGATATGCAAAGACACATGTCTGTCCTTTCTGTTTTGCAGCTGGAGTGCAGTGCTGCAATCTTGGCTCACTGCAGCCTCCTCCGCCTCCAGGGCTCAAGTGATTCTCCTTCCTCAGCCTCCCGAGTAGCTGGGATTTCAGGCGCCCCCACTCCCCACAACCCCTTGCACCCACGCCTAGCTAATTTTTTTATTTTTAGTAGAGACAGTATTTCACCATGTTGGCCAGGCCAATCTTGAACTCTTGACCTCAGGTTATCTGGCCCCCATCAGCCTCCCAGAGTGCTGGGATTACAGGTGTGAGCCACTGCACCTAGCCCCACCTTACTCTTCAATACTTCATCTTTGTGTAGATTCATAATATGTGCTGAAGGAAGAGGAAATATTTTGGGCAAGTGTGATCAGTGCTGAAACAGGTAGGTCTTTGGCAAAATGTGAAGAAGGTGAACTCACCTTTGGCGTCTTTTCACCATCCCTTTTCTTCTGCCATCCTTACCACTGCTCCTTTTTCCTTGGCATGCTCTGGGTCATATCCAAGTTCCTTTTATATCTGGCTTAGCTCTCATCTAATCCCCATAGGACTCTTATCTGATAGGGACTTTGGTGTGACTCTTCCCACAGTATTTGTGTTTTAAAGATGAATTTCTGAAGCTAAGGAACTAAGACAAAAAACAGAGCTTGTCAATCGGGGGCTGACTGTGTTGGGTGTTTTGTCATGCCAAAGTTTTGATCACCACTGGGCGGCCCATGGTGGGAAGCCAGTTGCTTCCCATTGGCCACCAGCCACCTCCAGAGGCAAGGAGCTTCTGTCAGGATGACACTCCAACGTCACTTGCTATCCTGTCATGAAACAAAAGAGATTGGGAAGCATTTTCCTCCGGGAACAAATCATGATGTGTTTCATTTACCCCAAAGGCATCCACTCTTGGGAAATCAGAGTTAGCAATGACCACTTTGTACTTCCCAAAAAGTTCAAAGACTCTGTTTATAAGTAAATCTATATAGTCTATAGATAAAATTAGATGTCTGAGTATAACTTTAGGTCACTTAATTCTCAATCAAGAATAAAGTCAGGTTTTACTGATTACCTCATCAGGACTGTACATTTCCTTCGTATCCTCATTATCTTACCCAATGCCTGGTCCATAGAGGGAGATCAATATTCTATGATCACACTACCTCTAATGTGATCCATGGACCTGCGGTATCATCATTACCTGAGAACATGTTAGAAATGCAGAATCTCAGGTGCACCCCAACCTCCTGAATCACCATTTGCTCTTTAGCAAAATCCTTTGAGGGATTCGTATGCACTAAAGTTTAAGAAGCACTGGATAGGAGACCAGGTGAGACTAGAACCTCCAATGAAATCTGGCTGTGCCATCTGAAATTTGGAAGATGTGAAATTAAAAGTAAATGTTTTAGGAAAGACGGGAAAAAAAAACCAAAGTGAACATAAGAAAAGTGTTGATGTTGTTGGGTCATTTGGTAAACATCTATGAAGGCAGAGTGCCATTTTGTAAACTCAGTCATCACCAGGACAGGCTTTGTGTACCAGATGGCAGACAGTCAGGCCTGCAAAGAGTTAAGCAGAAATCCTAACTTGGTCTCTAACTTGTATCGTTCCCTTTAAAATACTATGGAGGGGGAAACCCTGATGTGTCGAGCTTAGTTTAGGCTCTGTTTTTCCTGGCAGGGAATTTCATCAGCTTCATGCTCATGTGAAGGGCTCTGGGCTTATAGCCGGAAGGCTCAGCAGGGAACAGGGATGGTTTAATGGACCATGCAAATCTCCAAAGTGGAGCCCACTCCTAGAATAGAAAAAAGTACCTGATTCTTAGAGTACATTATCGTTGGGCCAAAAGGAAGGATAATCTTCTCTATAGTTTTGTGAATTTTTAGGTACTTTCTGTCAGGCCAGACTGACACCTAAAGGAAATAATTTTTAAAACCATTGCCAAACCAAAATGGAAAGTGGAACTGCCTAATATTTCAGAGGAAAGAATCACACTTACAACTCTGTAGAATATGAGGTATAACTTACATGCTTGGCTTTGATCCTTTGCCATCTTTAGAAATAAATGTTTCTGGAGCCAGAGGCCAGAAATAAACACCAGGTTGGGGAGAACCATATTCCGCTCTGTCCCTTCTACACAGTAAAATGCTTTGAACTTTCCTGGCCATCATTAGGGATGTTCAAAACCAATTATTTCGATTCTGTAAGAGCATCATGGGACATCTTTCTTTTAGATTTACTCCCATGAAAACTAATGCAGAATCCAACCAAAGGGAAAGAGCCAAGGTAGCCTGAGGTCACAGGCACCCTTGTGGAGAGCTGGCCGGACCTGCAGCCCTACGTTTGGACTTGGCTAGAGCTGGTACCTGCACACGAATGAGTCGGGGCATTAAGACCTGAGTAGAGACAGTGCAAGTGGGATGCTGAGTAGAGAAGAAGAAAAATGGAGAGAAAAAGCAGCTAGAACCCACAGTCTACAGGCACAAGGCAGCACAGTTTCCAAATTCTCTCTTTAGATACCTTGGCAGGGTGCGGAAGGCACTCCGTATCCTTTCCTTAGCCCTCTTGGCCAGCCTCAACCTATGCCATGTTCTTGGACAGTGCAAATCATTCCCCTGCAATTTCCTTTCCAGTCCTTTCTCTCTCACCCAGCACAGTGAACTTAAAAGTCCTTTTTCAAGACTCAGGTCCTGCAATATTTCCTTACCAATGTATTACCACCCCTGCCACAGCCAAAAAGGCCAGATATATCTCACGTGTCCCTCATTCTTTGGATTCCCACTATAGTACTTGTCATATAATTCCTTTTCAGAACTTACTGCCTTGTCCTTTGATTTCTTATTTATCACAGACACACCAACATGGTGCCCCAAAGGGCCACCATGTCTTCCTTGTTTATTTCATATGCCCAATTCTTAGCAACAGAGCGTGTCATGTAGCAGACATTCAGTGTTCGCCAAATTTAAACAAAATATTCTTTCACTTTTGAATACCCTTTAATCTCTCAACTTAATTTTTTAAAAAAAATAAGTGTGATGTAGCTATACTGTAGAAATCATTTGGAAAACTCATTTGGAAAAACATGAGAGGTATTAATGACCCAAAGTCCATTGCAAGTCCTCATCTTCTATGAGTTTTTTTTGCTGACAACTCTGTTCCCTAGGGCTGTCTCCTTTATCCACAAAGCAGGCAATATCAAACCGTGTTTGAGGTGTGCTGTCTCTTATTGCTCCTTAATGGTTTCATATCTATAAATCTTATCTCCTTAGGTGGCCTGTAGTTCAAGTCAGTTCAAACATTCAAATCAGCAGATGGTTACTGAGTGATGGATATTTATGAAGAGCCGTGCTACTTGGGTGTTGGCACCAGTTCTTGTTTTAACTTAATTCCTTTAATAAATATTTATTGGGCATTTACTTACACATAGGATCACTTCATAGAACATGATAAGAGAGATTACGTTTCCTTTTAGACCTCTGTGTTTCCAAGAAAATTGCCAGTATTGAAGCGGTCAAGGGAAAATTGACCAGGCTGCTGACCTGGTGCAGTGAATGATCCTAAATGAAGTAGCTTGATGGCTTCAAGCTCAATATAAATCCACGTGCAACAAGACTGCATGAGACTCAGGTAACCCTTGGCATCCGAGGGCCCTTCCAGGGGTTGAAACATTGTAGAAAAGCAGTCCATGTCAGAAGTCATGTCATCCATTGGTTATAAGATCTCTGCCAGGTGGCAGGGGCCTGAAAAACAAAGCCCTGCCCTGGGCTCTTAGAGTTACTCCCATTCCTTCACGCTCTCTGGTAAAGGAATGCTGTGGTCCCAATTCTAGAGAACACCTAAAAAAATACTAAGAAAAGTAGCAGGCAGACTCTTAGGGGAACCCTCATGGACTCTATGAACCTCTGATGAGAATGCTGGCAAGGTAGCTCATATCCAGAAGCCCAGAGCCTATATGTCTCAGGCTGCAAAGGAGGCTGGAGGGCATATACAGGAGCTCAGGAGTTCCAGCTGAGCCACTGAGCTCCAGATCTGGGGAGCAGAACTCAATTCTAAGTTCCCCCAGATGGTGACCTCAGGCTGCTGACCTTTCATCCTTTCATCTCCTCCACACTGAGGGGAGAATGAGTGCCCCCTTCCATTGAATAGAAGACTCAATGTCAGTTGAGTAAGGGAGAGAAGAGGGGACCCGATGGGACCAGGAGCAGGGAAGACCAGAAGGGCTCAGGACCAGAAATGTACCCACCAGGTACTGTTATATAATTAGCTCCTTGTGTCACTGCTCTTATGCACTACATTGAAATTACTGTTTGACTTTTTGTTACCCTTACTAGGCACTGAGCTGAGTATGACCACAAGGGCAGAGCCTGGGTCTTACCTTGTTCATGATTTTATTCTTAGCACAAAATACAGTGCCTACCACAGAGTGGGCACTCAAGCTATGTTACCCGATAAATAAATTAACGTCAGACATAGGATCAAGCAAAGTCAGTCAAGTAAAGGAAATTCAGAGTGCTGAAGATGGAGAGGTACTATGGTCCAGAGAAACAAGGCGTCAAGTCTACAAGACAAGTGAGGCGATGCTAAATAGAGGTTACTGTCTAGGCTCTAGAGTCAGTCCTGGGTTTGAATCCTGGTTCTGCTTCTGTACATTTCTCTTTTGTGAGCTTTGGCAAGTTGTTAAATTGCTCTACACCTCAGTTTCTACTCTGCAAAATAGGAGTTTGCAATACCAACCTTATGTGAGGATTAAATAAGATAGTAAATTTAAAAGGTCAGCCTGATGCTGGATCCTGTACTCAGCAAGTGGTTGCTATTAAAGTGGGCAGGAAGAAGCAAATCCTGTAATTCCAATAACTAATAAGAATCATCCACAGTCAGGGAGATTGAAGCTCAGAGATAAAGGATGGAGTTTCCAAGACTAACAAGTAAATGATGGGAGACTCAAATGGAGACTAAAAACACAGGCCAAGGACTGAGGTGTCAAGGAGTAAGATCCAGGCGAGGGATCTTGTATGCCAGGCATGAAGGGATAAGAGGAAAGAGTGTAGCTTGAACCCGTTCCAACTGCTTTTGGAAGCCAGGGATCCTTCTGTGCCTTGTAGCAGGGCTGTTCACAGTGAGTGGGCAGGTCTGAGCTCATCAGAGAAGCTAATAAGTACACTTGGCAAAAAGCAGAGATGAGAAGGGGTGTGAAGTCAGACAGTTCGTGACAGCTAGGTGCATGGAAGGTGGTCAATAAATAGCTGTTGATAATTTACTTTCATCATTAGCACAATTGTTCCAAGGTGGGGGAGTGCATAAGCTTTCATTTGGATTGTGAAACTCTTTGTTCAGATGAGGCAAAGCTGAGCATCTTACTTGCTCAAAAGTATTTGCTCTAATATCCTGGAGGAAATACTGATTCCTAAACCATCCCTATTGTTCCATTTGTAGAATCACTGGTGCATCTTATGGAATGTTTGACCATTTGTCCTTAATCTGCATCGAGTGGTACAAAAAGCACTACGTGGAAACCATATTCCTTGACTGAAATGAGGGTGAGCTAAATCGAGAGCTGTTGGAATGCACCTGGCACTTTTACCACTCGGGAGGTCTTCTTCTCTCTCTAGCAACCCCCTCTTACTGCAGTTGTATGGTGATTTTGCTCACAAAGACAGTAGTGAGTCTGAAATTCTCCAGCTTCTTCAAGTCTTTGCTCAAGCATGTGGGCTTTGGGGCTCGGTTTGGGCTTTTTTTTTTTCTTCTGAGTAACCAATCTGTTTCTGAGTGTAAGAGCAACAGGCATCACACAGAATGCAAAGTTTTCTTGTAAAAATGTCAGTTGCAATAAAGGGAATCTGGAGCCAGCCTGGCAGCCTGGGGGCTGTTACAAGATGAAGTCAGAGCCTCAGCTTGTGTCTACAAGACACCAAACATCCACTTAAAAAGTGAAAAACTCAAGCAGTCATCCAGATGTTTTTGTCTACTTGATGCCAAGCATCCTGATGTTTTCAACTATCCAGATGTTTGGCATCAGGCGGACCAACATCCAAAATCTGGAAGCATCTAGGTGTTTGGTATCTTGTACTATAGCCTTAAGTCCACTGGACAGTGAAGGCCAGAAGCTTGGACATCATTTTTCCTGACTGCTGGGAGGAACTGTGAGTCTCTCAAGACCTTCATGGGAGTCAGACCATGTAGTCTAAAAAGTAAAAAGAACTTGGAATCAAACACATAGATTAACAGGGCTTTGCCAGAGGGACAGAAATCAGGAAAGGAAAAACACAGCAAAGCCCACTGCAGTTCAAATGGCTTTGCAGTCTCTTGCTTAGTCAAGAAACCTCTTGATATGTCCATTCCTCAAATCCTTGGGAAGGGGCTGTAGAGAGCTCAATTCTCAAGCAAGCCAAAGCTTGGGTCTTATTTTGTACTGACATCAGCCATTCCCTATTAAACTGGGCCTCTCTGCTTCCTGAAAGTGAACCTGAACTTCTGCACTGACTTCAGAACTTATTCCATGTTCTCATGGCTGGCCTGGTCAGGCTGGAGTTCACTTAACCTTCAAGTTGACCTATTTCTGCATATGTCCCCTAATAGTGACTGTAAACAACGATTGAAGTGGCCTCTAAAGAGCTGGAGAGCAGGAACTGGGCTTGGCCAGGACATATTTCATTGTCTCATTGAGATAGACACTCTTTACCCTGCTCTCTTAGATCCTGGCTCATGACTTAGGCCTAACTCTCCTCTCCCTCTTCTCACCAAAATCCTGAGAAATGACAAGTGCGGTTAAAAGAAACAAGAGAGAGAAAAGAGAGAAAATGTTCTGCAGATGGCATGTGCAGGGGAGTTTAAAAACAACATCGTAACAACATAAAAGGAACAATAAGAGCAAGCCAATAAGAGGATGAAACACAGTCATGCAACAGAGAGAATCTGAACATCTGCACTTTTTCTTATTTATAACCATGTCAGGAAAACAGGAAAAACTGTGTGTAAAACCTTGAGCAGAATTTTCTTTCTGTTCCAATTTTGCTAGTGAATTCCACTAGGAAGAAAGTGACCGTTTTGATTGTCTTCTATAGGCTTGTAATATACAATTCATCATTGTCTCATGCATCCTATGATTGTGAGTTAGTCACTAATGCTAACTGTTATTTGGGGAAATTCCGCTCCTACTCACATCTGGACTTTTCAGCAAAGGGTAGCAGCAGAGCCTGTCTGGCCCTCTACCATTTCTGGATTTGATGCATCCTTTTCCCTTCTAGGATGGCTCCTTTGCTATTGTTTTGTTATTGTTGTTGTTTATTATTACTTGGTTGAGTCAAATGTTTTTAAAATTTTATCGTGACAATGGTAACGACACTGAGTGTACTCAATCCAAATTAGCTCATCAATATCATCATTGTTAAATCAATTGAGAGATTAGCAGTAGCTAATGTACCCATAATTTGATCTCCTTAAAGGAGACAGACATCTGTTTTCCTTGGCAGCGGTCTGTTCCCAGGCCCTTACTTGATGCCATGTGCATGCCTAACTCCTGTTCTCAATAGCTTTTATCCTTGAGGTTTGGTAGTATCGTTAATTAATGCCTTTATCTTTTCATGAGAGATGCCAACTCACATCAACCCCCCCCCCCAAAAAAAAGGGGGGAAGGAAAAAAACACACGACTACAAAGGCTTGGCTTCATATCTGGTGTCAATAGAGAACCTCAAAGCTGGATTCAGTATTAGAGAAAAATAAAGATGGCTTTCATCTACATTGCTGAAAATGTGCCTGTATCCTCTGCTTTTTTCTTGCCATCATTGACAATTCCATGAGTATTTGGGTCTGAATACTAAAAATCTGATTTTTGCCTCCGAGAAATACAAATGTCAATCAAAACAGAATAGAGGAGAAGCAAGATGTGTGTTTCCTGGACAAGAACAGCCCTTGGTGACAGACAGCACGGTAGGAACCATTTCGTGTTGTGCTGGGAAGGGAGGGAGAGGCCAGCTGCCTTATCTAGAAAGAACTGAAGTATGCATTTTTTAAAATGCTGAAATAAACCATCAGGATTTTTACTTTGTTTATTTGTTGTAATACTTTACAGACCTGCATATCGAGAAAAGAAGACCTGTCATGTCCTACTCACAGAAAACCAAATTCTTTAGTAGATCAGTAATTCTGTTAGAGAAGGGTCTAGGTTTCTTATACAAGATAAATTAATGCATTAAGATGATTATAATTATTTAGTTATTTATACCTTCAAAAAGTCTTTATTGAGGACAAAAGCAGTATGCTATTGATGAGGAGAAATTCCAGACTAAAAATGGAATGATTCACGTTCTGATTCAGTTTATTTGGGAAGATAAGTACAGGAAACATTTAAATGAAAGTAAAAGACAATACACAATTAAGTACCTAAATGGGAGTTTGGTAAGATAAAATCTGCCTGAAGAAGAAATAAAGCTTTACACTTCCAGGATGTAGGTTAAGAGACATTTGTCAAAACGTGTCATTAGCTGTTTTCAAGATTACTTCTTATCATTACTGCTACTTAGTCTCAAAACCTAAATCCAGATACTTTTTCAATGTGAACAGAAAAACAAGCATCAAGACTTAGTGTTTAGACAGCCACGGGACTAGCAGCTTCAATTGTTTTATTCTTTCAAATCCAGTTAGTCACAGGTATATTTTAATAGTTGTATTTTTTTTCTTTTTAATTATTACAAGTATACACAAAACAGACTAATAATAAGCACAGATGTATATACCCAGGTTGACAAATCTTAATCTTTTCCCCTATTTCTTTCAAATCTTTTATTAAGGAAAAAAAGACATTCATATTTAGCTGAAGCTCCCTATATATCCCACTCCTAATTCCACGCTCCTTCCTCCATCTCTTTTAGAGTTACCCACTATTTTTAATTTGGTGTTTTTCATGCATGTTCTTACATTTTTATATTATGTTTATATCCATAACTATATATTATATGATTTTAACTTTATTTTTATCCTACTACATTGTAATTATGCAATTTGATTTTCCCTAAACATTATGCTTTTGAGACTTATCCATATGAAAATTTGTAGATGTAGCTCATTTATTTTCACGGCTGTATTTGAATACACAATTTATTTATCCCTTCTCCTGTTCGTAGACACATGGGATGCTGCAGATTTTTTACCACAAAGCTTCTGTGAATATTCTTGAGAAAGCCTCTGTGCACATGTGCTAGAGTTTCTCTGGGGGCGGAATTGCAGGATCATACATGTGCGTCTTTTCCTTTTCTCACTATCTTCTAATTGCTCTTCAAAGAGGCTCTGCTGATGTATAGACCCATAAGAAGTGTATGAGAGTTTCTGTTTCTCCACATCTTTGACAACACTTACTACTGCAGGTGCACCTTTGAAAAAAACGTTATCACTGTCTCTACTCTCAAATTCCTGAAATGCTACTAAATATATACTACTAAATCAATGTAATACATGTGAATGCACAACTTCCTATTGAAAACATTTTATGTTATCACTGATGCCGTAAAAGAGTCTCAAACACCTACGAGCCTTCCAACTAGAGAAAAGGTATACAACAGGCAAAGACTCTCTCTTCCTGAGAGCTTTCAAGGTGTTCATTCAAGCCATGATCAAGTTTTAGAGCTAGAAAACATTTTAGAAATTATTCTACCCAGCAGTATCATTTAAACTGAATGAAAAGTTATGCCCAAAGTCACACAACTATGACAGTGATCATAATATTATCATTAAATTAGAACCTATTATGTGCCCAGTACCCTTCTAGATGCTTCATAATTTTTTTTTTTAACAGGTTGGCCTCGAACTTCAGCCTCCAGAGTAGCTGAGACTAGAGGTACAATGCCACCATGCTCAACTGCTTCACATATATTTTTAATTCTCATGACAACAGCCAGGTAGCTTCACAAAGAGTTTATTCTCCAAAACGCACTTCATGGCTATTGAGAGCAAGCCACCATGCTGTTAATCTGGTGGAACAAAATTGCACCAGAGACAGTTCCTACTTTTAGAGGCATAAAATCTGGAGAGGACAGTGACACCACAGTACAAATGAGCACGTGAGGAACGCCGGGTGACGGCCCAGGCCGAGGCAGGCTACCGCCGTGGATCTTTTTCCAGCTACCATCATTGGGGAAAATGTTCTGAAGAAATGTATGTGGGAATTGGGCTTTAGAGGCCAGGGAGAACTTGGATGGGCGCCATCTTACCTTGAACTTGTTACCTGGGCAATGCCCACTTAATGACTATGAGATAGGCAGTGATGGGACTCCAAGACCTTGCCATCAAAATGGGGCACGTCGGGGGGGACTGAGGGAGGACAAATCATGCCCAAAGGAACTAGGAGCAGGCAGGCCTGATGACCAGCGCAGATGATCGACAGGGCCAGGCAGCTGGCAACTGGGGAAAATCCAACAGGAACACAGCAGCCAAGTCTCCATGCTCTGGCCCCTGCCGCCCTCCGTTCTTTTCCACTCTCCCCTCCTTTGCCCTGATCTGCTGGCCTCTCCTCGGTCTCCGGTGATTACGGTAGGATTGTTCACTGGCAGTTTCCTCTGCCTGGGACGCTACCCATCTTTACATACGGCTGGCTCCTCCTCATCGCTCCCGTCTCACCGGAGATGTTATCCCTAAGCACCCCATGTAAACCAGCTTCTGCCCATCGCTGCCTCCATCGCATTTCCCCGTTTGACTCTCCTCACAGTCTCTCACTCCCCAAAATTACTTTGCGTCTTTATTGAACCGCTTACCCCAATGAGAGAGTGAGCATCCTGAGAACTGGGAATTGTTCTTGCTGTGTGTTTTGTGGCCAGGCCCTGGCGTATAAGAGGGGGTTGGTAAACATTCATCAGTTGTTCAATGAACGAACCGTAATTTCCCAGTTTTCAATGAGGCAGGTAGGCTTTTAGAACCTGGAAAGTGTTTTGGGACCTTGGAGTCTCAGTCGCAGGGATGAAGTTTCAGGGAAAGATTATATATGAAAGGGATGCTGAGTACAACGTGTGAAGTAAGGGGTCACCAAGAGGGACGCAGAAAACAAATGTGACATAGGCTCAGTTACCAAGACTGAGCGTGAAGACGGGGCCTCAAAGCAAGAGCTGAGGGGGGTGAACAGGCTAACTTGTCACAAAGGGACTTTCTCTACCGCAGAGTGTCAGACTACCTGCTATTTAAATCCCTCCTGCCCCAGATCCAGGCGAGACCTGACCACAGCAGTGAAGTGAGAAAGAGACACGCATAGCTCATGATCTGGCCCACTGGTGAAGGCAGAGAACTCCATGGTGGTGGAAAGCAGAAATACTGGCGTAGGGAAGTGTGAAGATGGGCTACTCTAAGCAGAAAGGACAGCAAGAGCAAGGCAGGGAGGTGGGAGAATCACTGTGTTGAGAAACGGAATAAACAGAACGTATTGGGTGCAAGGCTGAGCACCTGCTGATGAAGAGCAAGGGAAAAGGGAAAAGGAGGCCAAATGGTGGAGGAACTTGATTTCCAAACCAAGATTTTGGCTTTATATAGAGGAAATAGAGAATCTCTGAGTATTACTTGACTACTGTGGTTGGCTTTAAGTAGGGAAGTCCGTGTAGTCATTTTGGACACTTTAGTGAGCTTCCTTAAGGTAGGAGTCTTGTTTTTTTTTTTTTTTTTTTTTGAGACGGAGTTTCGCTCTTGTTACCCAGGCTGGAGTGCAATGGCGCGGTCTCGGCTCACCGCAACCTCCGCCTCCTGGGTTCAGGCAATTCTCCTGCCTCAGCCTCCTGAGTAGCTGGGATTACAGGCACGTACCACCATGCCCAGCTAATTTTTAGTATTTTTAGTAGAGACGGGGTTTCACCATGTTGACCAGGATGGTCTCGATCTCTTGACCTCGTGATCCACCCGCCTCGGCCTCCCAAAGTGCTGGGATTACAGGCGTGAGCCACCGCGCCCGGCCAGTCTTGTGTTTTTATTCAGTGATGTGTCTCCAACTTAGAAGAGTGCCTGGCACACAAAAGGGCACAGAAAAAATAACGTTGTCAAAGGCATTGAATTTCAACTTTAATCTAGTGGCTGTATTCAGGCTGGCAAGCCTACAGGTGGGCATACTTATTGGAAATTTATTCCAAAGTCTGATTTTAGAAATTTCATTTGTTCCAGTGAGAATGAGAAGGAACCAATTTGGCAAACGGAATAAACTGGATTTAATGACTAACTGCATGTTTGCTTGGGGCAGGGCTTGAGGCAGGGGAGGTGCAGGAAAGGGGAGTAAAAATGGATCCTGGCCTAGTTTAGATGTAGGTGACTGAATGACACCACTACAAAGACAGAGAAGTCAGAATGCAGAGCTGTTGAACTGGGACTGGGTATTTACCTCTTTCCTTCAGGCCTCTACAGAACTCTAGTCTCATTCAACTGCCTTCTAAATATCCCTACTGACTTCAGGCTTCATGCACCTCAGGTAACTTAACCTGCCCTGCATCGTATTCAGAATACAATAGCAGAATGATACTAGGATCCATTTCTAAGACTGAACATGCTGGGCTGCTTCGCACCAAAACTCAATTCCTCCTAGGCCTACAGGACCTAATGTCCTTAAAGCTAGGCAACTTAACTTTTCTTAGGAGGTGGTATTGCTAAGTGGTTAAGAGTATAGCAATAGAGTGAGACTGCCAGGGTTCAAATCCTGACTCTGCCACTCACTAGCCAGATGATTCTAAGCCACTTACTTAACTTCCCTCTGTCTGTGTCTGTAAAACAGAAGTAATAATAGTACCTACCCCCAGCAGACTGTTGTGAAGACCACATGAATCAATGTATATAAGACCACATGAATCAATGTATATAATTGCTATTACCAAATACTATGTAGCATAGTATTTGGTAATAGCAAATGCTCAGTAATGGTCCTTGAAGCTTTGTATTGAGGACTGGAATATGTGCTCTTATTTTTATTGATGAATAGAGCTTGCTTTCCCTGAAAATCCCTGGGAAACTGTAGAATATTTTCAGCCAAATAGAAAAAAAAAAAAATCCCTATCAATGCTCATTCCACCAAAAGAGGTCACCTCCTCAGATTTAGATTAAAAAATATACCACTTAGGCATGCTGCCACTATAGTGAGTCTAGCGACTCAGGTGCACTAAATTCTCACAATTGAAACAGCCCTGGGAGAATTTCAATGCTATTGTTTGGGAGACTTCCTTTCACCCTGCTTTGAATTTGTCACAGTTCCAATTTTAGACAGTAAATTATAAGTCTTTAAAAAGAGAGTTCCATTCAATCTTGAGGAAAGGGAAAACGAACCCCTGAACTGGACGTCAATTACCAGTCCCTGACTTGGGCAATGTCTGAACTCTTCAGATTGGTAAATTCAACTACGGGGGATTGTGTTTTTTTGTTTTGCTTTGTTTTGTTTTGTTGGCTTGTTTCATTTGCTAATTTTTTTTAACAAGAAGGTTTGTTTCAAACAAGTCTTTCTGTTTTATTCATAGTTGTCAGACCATCACAAGCAGTGAGGCAGTGGAATTTATTCGAATTGCCACTCTTGGTTACTTTTTGAAAATGCACCCTTGCAATAGTAACTCTGACAAGGATAATCTACCAGCAAACATCAGAAGGCCAGACATACTGGCAGTCCCCAGTCAATCTGTAACTGAAAACTAAAAGTATAGCAGGAAATCCTAATAATGAAACTTGCAGGATTAGAGAGCTGATGAAGCAGAAAACAAAAAGTAGGTGATAACTGCTTGCCCAGTGTCAGGCCTTTAAGGATTTTCTTAACATGTGGGTGGATCTTCTTCTATTTTTGACTTCACTTTAGCCATCCAAAACAACTCTTGGCTCCGGGTTATTTTCCATCCTCTTCCAAGATAACCCCCACACAGCTATACTCAACAGAGCTATTCCAACAACCGGTTCATTTTTTCTTTTTTTTTTCTTTTGCTCAGTAGTCTTTCTCAAAGTAATAGAGAGTTCAGGTTATCATATCTTACTGTCATGTGGTATTAAATCACACTCGAAGGAGAGATAACAAGACTGCCCAAGGGGGGTGGGTGTGGTGGGTGTGGACTTTGTCCCAGCCAATGTCCTTTGTCTCTAGGGGGCTAACTGTGTCCAGCTTATACATGGCAGGAGATATCAGAGCTAGATGGGGTGGGGCAAAGAAAATAAAGCCTAGGCTCATCTTAGTTCCATAGCTGGACACTGGATGATTTCACCTTGTTTTACCAGTGAATCGCAAAGTAGCCTTGAGGGATCACGTGCTCTCAGCTTGCTTCCCTTGGAAATAGAGGCCTTTGCGTTCGTCTGTCAAGCGCAGAATGTGTGGATTTATCAGGAAAGCCAAATCTTCATGTTGGTCATATCAACTGTTTTCCAGTTTTCTATAGGGGGTCTTAGGACCTAAGTGTCCCCCACCCCAACAGGGTTTTATATCCTAGACTTTGCATTCAGCCACACACAGGTTCTGGTTGCAGAATAAACTAAAATGTAGACTGAATCAAGACCTATAGGACATACTTCCTGGCTTTGCTGACTTTCTTGGCCCTCATCTCACTTCATATTACCATAGTCCACATGCCTGGAGGTTCCACAGGTCTCTTACTGATGTAAGCTGTATAGAAAACATGGCTTCAGCCAGTCATTCCCCTAATCCTCCTTTGGCAGTCTCAGAGGGCAGAGGACGAATTGATAGTACCTTCCTAAAGGCCACAGAGAAAACAGTTAGCAGTTGGTAAGACTCAAGCCCTAGTGGAGACGCTACAGGCACCAAGTACAAAAATAATCCCTTTAGAAGAACTCAAAGCGTTTTATGCACAGTTGGAATCCATTCTTACCCACTCACCCACCCATGTACACTGTTGAAGTCATGAAAGTGTGCCAATTATTAAAGAAATATATTTGTAGAATTAGAAAGGGCTACATTTTTACATTTTATTCAATGTACAATGGCTTTGTGGCTATTGAATTAAGGAGACAGTATGTAAGAAAACAGCAAGAAGACACAAATGAGGGCCTAGAAAATGTGACCCTTTGCAGCATCTCAATATCACCAGCTCCCAGAGAAAAACACGTGTACCTTTTGCATGGGAGGAAAAACATTTTAGTAGTGATTATGAAGGTGATGCTTTCTGCCAGAACTCAGACTATTTTTGAGTGCCCAGCGTCTTGGCCTGCTCAGGCTGCTAAAGAGGTGTAAGTTAAAACCAGTATACGTACACCAAAATCCATCTGACCTTCAGCATCCCCAGCCTCTGGGATGCTGAGGCTATCATGGAGCCAATCTCGGTTTCATTTCCGTAAGAAACTGGATCAGCACCAGAGACAAGACCAAGGAACCAGTGGGTCAGGCTTGAAGCACCCCAGTCTCCCTAACCATCCCTTCACATAGATATAGATGAGCCTCTTGGCCTTGTTTTTTAGAACTAGAGAAATCTGAGGGTCCTGCAGAAATTTTTTTACATTCAGATAGGAAGGGAAAAGCCTCTTGTGTAAACTACCTGCCTCTGATCTCCTCTTGAAATGAAGACCTGGAAATAAAAATGTCCAGTGGTAAAGGTATATATGTGTGTGTGTGTGTGTGTGTGTGTGTGTGTGTGTGTGTATTGACATACATATATATAAATATATATGTAAAACATATACACAGTAACTACACATACAACATACAATGCCTTTTATCCTACTGTCAAATTGACATCTTTGTTCATGTGCTTTAAACAATTTTTAAGTTTTCTGTCCTGAAGCTGACGTTTTCCTGCTCATCTCACGTGTTGGTTTGTTTGCGGAGGGGTTTTCTCCACCTTAGAATGTATATTTCAGCCAGGCACGGTGGCTCATGCATATAATTCCAGTACTTTGGGAGACCAAGGTAGTAGGATTGCTTGAGCCCCGGAATCTGAGACCAGCCTGGGCAACAAAGTGAAATCTCACATCTACAAAAAATCAAAAACTTAGCTGGGCATAGTGGCACATGCCTTTTGTCCCATCTACATGGGAGGCTGAGGCAGGAGGATCACTTGAACCCAGAAGGTTGAGACTGCCATGAGCAGTGTTCACACCACTCACTGTACTCCAGCCTGGGGTAAAGAGCAAGACCCTGTCTCAAAAATAATTAAAAATAAAATAAATTTTTTAAAAAGAAGGTATTATTTTGCATTGGACCTCATGTCATTCCTCATTTTATATCTTTCTCTAAACCTTGGCGAAAACATTCTGTGATTTCAGAATATGTGTTTCACATAACACTTGTCATCTTAATTCATAAGTGCTTATGACAGAAGACAGTCAAAAGCAGAAAGGACAGAGTTCTTCAAATCCTCAAATGTTTATATTACTTTCTTTTATAACATCTATGTCCACAATACTGTGTCTGAAACCTATAGGGGGAAAAAGAAAAATGATATTCCTTGGATGTCTCTAAATGAGCTAGCATTCATTTAGACTCTCCTTTTGCACACATGTTCTCAAAGTACATCTTAATGTGTGTTTATGTTCTGGTAAAAATATGGCCATTTGTTCAGCTTTACCTTGAAGGAGATCATAGAAGTTGTTTTGTTTTGTTTTGTTTGTTTTGGGTTTTTTTGTTTGTTTGTTTGTTTGAGACAGAGTCTGCCTCTGTTGCCCAAGCTGGAGTGCAGTGGCGTTATTACAGCTCACACAGTTCACTGTAACCTCTGCCTTCCAGGTGCAAGCAATTCTCCTGCCTCAGCCTCCCGAGTAGGTGGGTTTCACCATGTAGGCCAGGCTGATCTCAAACTCCTGACTTCAAGTGATCTACCCACCTCGGCCTCCGAAAGTGGTGGGATTACACCGCATCTGGCCAGAAGAAGCCTATTTTGACCTTCTAAAAAGAAGGCACTCACACAGTTACTTCACTGAGTGAATGAAGCTATGAAAGGACATTTCAGAATAGTTTAATTATTGTTTTCATTTGTAACTCAGTGATTCTAGTACATGGTTCAGGAAAGGCTCTTGGTCACTCATCAGTCGATACAGAAGCAGCAGTGGGAGCTTTGCAATAAGCCATGTTCTCTGCATGTACACATCTACATAGATACACACATGGATATAAATATACCTGCATGCCTGACTTGAGCCATATCCAACCTCAATATCATGTGATTTCAAGAGCACTTTGAAGACATTTTACTTCCTCAAGGATCTCCCCAGTAGCTTAAGTTCCACAATTAGAGACTTATTCCTTTACCTTCAAGTTCCTTCTGTTATATCACAAATGACCCGGGAGTGTGGTAACACTTGAGAACTAGGTGCCAACGCAAGTAAAGGTATCGGACTCTCTGCTGAGAGCTGCGTTTAATTTCCAGGAAAGCAGAAAGGACAGATGATACTGACTGCCCAGGGGACTCCAAGATGGGAGAAAGGAGACTGAGAAGAGAGGAGAGGGTGGCTCCAAACAATTCTCACAGCTGTCCCTAGGGCCAGAATGGAAGACACGTTTCAAAGCAGAGATGACTTGGCTAGTAAAGTCAAAAGAGGCTTTTAATCTCAGGAACAAGAGAGAATGAAAAAAAAAAGAAACAGAAATGTCAATACACAAAAGAGGTCCACGTCTCTCTCAGTGACACTACACCATCTCTCTCAAAAGGCTTCTGCGTTTCTCTGACTTATTCTTGTTTGGGGACCCCAAAAAGGATCTAGTTGCCTTTTGTACATTCAGATTGACCATTGACCAAGGCCTGCATTTCCCTTGTTAAGAAAAGGAATTAAGCCCCAGATTGCAAAGTATTTACAAACACATGAGGTTAGAGTAGATTTTCAAAACCAGCCTTAGACAAAAGTGACAATTACAGATGGTCAAGATGTTGAAAGTGAAACCAAACAGGACCGAGAGGATAACAGGGTAGAACAGAACCCCTAGACCCAGGTCCAAGAAGCCTGGCCACTAAAGATGAAACATTTCTGACCCATTATTAGATCTGGCTGATGTTTCACTGGCTGTCTCATCAGCAGGGTTTATGTGAAAGGAGATGATTTCGGTTCCTCCTTTAACGGTACAGGGACTTTGGCAAGGTCACTTGACGTGCTTGTGTGAGTCGCTCAGAATATTCTCCAAGCATCTGTGAGAGACAGAGCAGCAGATTTTAAATGTAAAGATCGGGCAAAGTGTGCTGTGTCCAGGAAAACGCTGCCACGATGGGCTTATTGTTGTCGTTATGACCATTATTTTTCTGCCAACATCTTTCATTGCCTCTCGGTGTTTTTGTGAAACAAAAGAACCCAGCTGAGACTTCCACAAAGAAGAATGCAGGGAAAGGGGAAAGGGGAGAGAATACCTTGAGCAAGAATAGCTTGGAAGGAGCCAAAAGTGGAAAAGGAAGTCTAATTCTGTCCGAGTCCAGGGGGAAAAAAGTTTTTTGAGAAATGTAAACAAATCAGGAAATCCTGGCACTTACTCCAGTTCCGATCTGGGGAGACACGCAGGTCCTTTGCCGAGGAGGGAGCTGCTGTTTGTGAATGAAATCCAGATAAAGTTATTCATTGAGCCCTGCCAGCCCCACAGTTTCCAGCTTTCTTTTTGCCTTTGGCATAGCTTAAACCTTAAAATAATAATAATAAAAAAACACATGCATGTTATTAACTCTCCATATTCAAATGGAAATTCAATGCTATCATAAATCTCTCTTTTCTAATGTAAATTCCATTCTTCAGCGTGAGGCTGCAGGAAAGTCATTGTATCTGAGTAATCTCAACTTGAAAGAGAATTTTTGTTAAACTAGTTATGATAGGGGAAACATGTTTTTCACTGAGTCGAAAGATTAAAGTTGGTTGTAAAAAGGGGTGGAGGACTGAAAGAGAATTATTGGTTGCTCAACTAATGATTAGATACAGAACTTCAAGGGCAAATTAAGAGGCACAAAAGAGTCATGCAGATAAGTGAAAACAGTTCCAATGATATTAAATAAAAGATGCATTGTTTATCTTAGATTGTAATCTCTATTCCCATATTCATCTAAACACCTAAACAACCCCCACTACCCCATTAGCTACCCCGAGTAAATTCCTACCTCTCTGCACAATGCATCTGCAGATTGGAGTAGTATCTACCGTTCCCTTTCTCACTGCCAGACCGTCCTCCCTGTCTCCAGTTTCACTATGTCTAAGCCCTTCTTTTTTTTTTTTTTTTTTTTTGAAACAGAGTTTTGTGCTTGTGGCCCAGGCTGAAATGTAGTGGCATGATCTCGGCTCACTGCAACCTCCACCTCCCAGGTTCAAGTGATTCTCCTGCCTCAGCCTCCTGAGTAGCTGGGATTACAGGCCTGTACCACCACGCTCAGCAAATTTTTGTATTTTTAGTAGAGACGGGGTTTCACTATGTTGGCCAGGCTGGTCTCGAACTCCTGATCTCAGGTGATCCACCCACCCTGGTCGCTCAAAGTGCTGGGATTACAGATGTGAGCCACCATGCCCAGCCTCTAATCCCGTCTTCTAATGAGGGCTTGGCCAAGAAGAATGTGGGCAGGGAGTTAAAAAAAAAAAAGAGGTAAGGTAGCCTTTTTTTGTTGTTTTGAAAATATATTATGAACCCTGTGGTTTATTTCAAACAATTTTTACCCAATCCCATATGCCGTTCCTCATCTCAAATCAACTCCACTAATTTCTTTTGATGTGTCACTCTTGTCCCACCTAGCAACCCTCTTTCCTATCATGCCTACTGTTAAATTAAGTGTAGCCTAAAGCCACCTCCTCACGTGTTTTAAGCTCAGCCTGAAGATTTCTCTCTATAGAGTGAATTATAACCTAAGTGCATGTGTCAACAGACTGTAACCTACTCCAGTTGACAATCACCCAGTTTCAGCCAATTAAGCGTGGCCAACTATTCAAACCATGCTCAAGTAAGGCACACTCCAAGCTGTAACCAATATGGCTGTTTCTGTTCCTCACTTCTGTTTTCTGCACATCGCTTTCCTTTTCCTGTTCGTAAATCTTCCACCGCATGGCTGTGCTGGAGTCTCTGAGCCTCTTCTGGTTTGGGAGGCCGCCGGATTCACATACCACTCTTTGCTCAATTAAGCTCTGTTCAGTGTAATTTGTCTAAGCTTTTTCTTTTCTTTTCTTTTCTTTTTTTTATTGCATTTTAGGTTTGGGGGTACATGTGATGAACATGCAAGATTGTTGCATAGGTACACACATGGCAGTGTGGTTTGCTGCCTTCCGTCCCCTCACCTGTATCTGTCATTTCTCATCACAAACCTACCCCAGGTTCCCTCCTTGGAAAAATTATTATTTTGAATGTCGACTTGGTGTGGGTATGTAGCAACAAGAATGTGTCTGTGCATTACACAGCTACAGGGAGCAAACTGAAAGGGCTTCCTCAAGCTCTGGTATCAGTAGAGGCTCAGGTAAGAGGCAAGTTTCCCTTGGAGGGAGGAGATGGGGTGTTGGGAAGGACTGAGGTCACATAGCTCCCCTCCAAGGCCCCTGGCCCTAGGCCCTCACTGCCTGTGTTTGCAGGGAAACCTCCAGAGCAGAGCAGGGTCAGAGCTTCCATTCTCAGGACAAGAACTTTTCCAGCTAACTTTTAGAAACAGAGGGCAAGGATATACAGAGAAAATATATCCCTCTGTATAAATGCAAAGGATTAACTCTGTCTCAGAAGACTATTTGTGATAAAAGAAACATTGAAATCAGAAATAGAAATGTTCACAGCAGGGGTCAGGCATGGTGGCTCCTGCCTACAGTCCCAGCACTTTGGGAGGTTGAGATGAGAGGATCACTTAAAGCAGGAGTTCAAGACCAGCCTGGGCCGCATAGTGAGACCCCGTCTCTACAAAAAAATTAAACATTTGTTTAAATAAAAATTAAAAGAAATATTAACAGCAGGACAGAACTTGACTCATGCAGGTATACAACTAAAAGTTTGGCTACACATGTACATGCTTGCTGTCAATAAGTTATTTAGAACGGAAATAATACAACTTAGAGTCATCTTAATGAGGCCAGGTGTGGTGGCTCACGCCTGTAATCCCAGCCCTTTGGGAGGCCGAGGAGGGCAGATGATAAGGTCGAGAGATGGAGACCATCCTGGCCAACGTGCTGAAACCTCGTCTCTAGTAAAAACACAAAAAAATTAGCTGGGCATGGTGGTGGGTGCCTGTTGTCCCAGCTGCTCCGGAGGCTGAGGCAGGAGAATTGCTTGAACCTGGAAGGTGGAGGTTGCAGTGAGCCAAGATCGTGCTATTGCACTCTAGCCTGGCAACAGAGCATGACTCTGTCTCAAAAAAAAAAAGAAAATCATCTTAATGAAAATACCAGAGCCAACCTCTGCAGCCCGTATAACATAGGTACCTCGACTCAGGACCAATTTCTCCCTTGATCTCTTATTAATGTTCAACATTCAAGATAGAAGATTTAATGTTCTCTCTGGATTGTTCAGAGATTTATGACACCTATAGAAATGTTCATAAAATGTGAGGCTATGCAAGGCTTTTGGCATCTGTCTCACTGTTATCGGAACCATAAAGTCATCACCATCTTGTCCCCAGCCAGTCTTTTCTTCCTAGAAAATCCAGAGAAAAGTAAAGTTGCCTCCTCCAAGTCTCTGAGTATCTGCTTGAAGTAGGCTCTGTTGTCGGGTGTGTGTGTGTGTGTGTGTGTGTGTGTGTGTGTGTCTGTGTTTTGAAGGAATAGTGGTGTCATATCAGGGAAGGGAGAGAGAGAGACTAGTATATCAACCTGTACTTGTTTGAGGGCTTCAAGGGGAACTTTGTGACATTGTTTCTACGGTAGCTCATTTTATCCGTCTAAAGGATGCGGCAGTATGTGCATCACTCACTTCAGTCTGGTTCTCTGGCACAGCCTACCCAGGAGCGGTATTCTCCGGAGTGTACACAGAGAAGGGAAGCAGGTGCTTCAACGCTGCCAGCATCTGGTTTAGATGACCACAATGCTGAGAACACCTGCAGCCTGCATTTCAGCCAAGTCTGGCCTCCCATTGTATTCAACTGGACTTTCTGCCTTGAGCAAGAAAAAGGAATTGTTTATCAGATTTGCCAAAGGATCTCCGGGGAGGTGGAGAAAGACAGGATAAACAAACCTACAACCAGCAAGAGTAAGCAAAGCACTGGGGGACCTAGATTATTTGTGACTGTCCGAGGTAATCTTTCAACCTGACACAAAGTAAGTAAAAGCTGAGAGGGAGAAGCAAGCGTGAGCATGGACCAAGTCAATTTCCCGGCGGTTCGTGAGGGAACTGATATTAGATCATCTTGTCCCAACTCTGGTCGTAGGCTGATACAAAAATCAAACAACACGGGTTTAAAAGATGACTGTCCCAGAAAAATCTTACAAAGAGGATGGTCTTAACCACTTGCATAGCAAACGTTCCATTGCGCATTTTGTAATTTCATATTTTGTAATAAGTACACAGTGGGTAAGCTGGTTACCTGCAAATCATATCAAAAGCAGTAATCTTGATTTTACTTCTCTAACCAATGTAAGCAAAGCGAGCACATCTGATATAGTGATATGATACAACCAACTTCATGGCTGGTATATTGGAACTAAAATTAAATTAATGAGCTTATTTCCAGGGCCTCAGAAAATAGTTTAGCAGCACTATGCATTGTGTTTTCTTAGTAAATAATTCCGCAGGAACCCCCTTCTTTTTCTTTCCTTTGTATCGAGCCCCAACTAGTGGAATATTGGGAAACTGCACTTAAAGAGAAAATATTTATATAGGAGATGACCACAGGTCCTTATCCTCAGGTTAAGAGCCAGTAAGATCGTACAGACACTGCTCATTTTGGGGTGTGGAGATATGGACAAGGTGCTAAACTAAAAGGCGAGGTGTGTGTGAAACTGACTTATACTTAGCTCTTCACAGGCATAAAGGGCAAACGGGTACTGATGAAAACAAGTGCAATCTCTGGCATTTGAAATGAGTCAATGGACTATAGCTATCGCTAGTTTAAGAAAGGAAAATATTTCTTGAGTTCAGAGCTTATTCTTCTTGAAGACATCTTTTCAAAAGAAAGAGGAAGGTATCCTTTGACACAAGATTGCATACGTTGGAGGAAAGATACTTGGTTTCACAAAGTAGATGAGAAGGCAGTTAGCAACGTTGTCCCACTGGGGCAGAGCAGAACAGGTAACACCGTGCCTGTGCTGGGGTCGGTCAGAAGGAAAGGAGAAAGCAGGTGAAGGCAGCAAAGGGAGGGAAAGGACTCCCACACAACGAAGAATAAAATATAGACACCTGGAGAAGTGATTTAGGATACAGATTTTCCTAAAGGAATGAAATCTTGGGAGTTCTTGGGCTTTTAATTTTGTTTCTTTGTTTGTTACCTCTCCATTTCAAGGAATCTCATTCTTGTAGAGTTTTTTTTTTTTAGGAGTCTTGGCTCCCTTGCCAAAACGTACCCATAAAATGCAGGCAGCCTGGAAAGGTTATAAAAATACAAGATGAATTCATCCATCAGACAAGGTCTTGTCTGTACGTGCCACAGGGGGTTCATAGACAGGCTTCAGGGACTTCGTGGAGTTCCCTAACAAGATGTGCAACTTCTGTGTGTGTGCATTCTTCTGGATTTTATAGCTTTTATCAGATTCTCAAAGGGGCCTATAACCCAAAAGAAGAATAAGGAATATAACTGTATAGAAATCTGCACATAGACAAAAACAGTCACATTTTAATGGCTGCCCCTCAGAGTGATCCCAGACTCCATGAAATTCTGCTTTTAGAGAAACCGAGCCGAGGTATCAAAATGTTTCAGTACATCGTGAGTCCGATTCTAGCCTTCTCTTTTGTCATTCAGTGACTCTTTGCACAGAGAGCTGCAGGAAGTTTTCTGTTGCGTTTTTCACTGCTGTGATGGCACAGGGCACCCTTCTCAAACCTCCACATGCTGTCCCTGAGCGTGTTCCGAGCTGATGAACCTCCATTAACCTTTCTTTACTCTGCCTTAAACAAACAAGATGAATTACTCTCAAAGATCCAAAAGCAGTAGCAATCATTTTTGTTAGTTTTTAAAAAATAGATTAAGCAACGGAAAATAGAAAAAAAGAATGTTTAACTTTGGAACTTGAAGACTTACTCAGTACATTTGGTTGTTATCAAATTTAAATCATGAAAGCAGAGTTTTTATACCACTTCATGTTTGTGGTGGTTATTAAATAAACTCTTTGGCTTTTCATTTCTTTTGAAAGGGGATTTGTTCAAATACTACTTATTTGAAGATTATTAAGTCTCTAGAGTTCAAGGATAACCAGGGTGATAATGCCATGGTGATGCTATCTAACTTTTTTTATGGCATCGGCTTTCCCATAGATTTTATTCAACAAATGACTCGGTTGTGAAGAAAAGCTGGTTATTAATCTGTCTGTCTTAGCCTTCACCTCCAACCAGACAGTTAATCATCCAAGGGGAGTTTAGGGATAACTAGAGAACACATATTGTCTGTAAGTAATCCCCTCGTCAGATGGCATGTAGTCCAATGTCACTATGATTTTCCTTCTGAGTTGTTAGCTCCTGTGCTTCCTGCCTTAGATGGGCATAAATGTGTTTTTAAAATTCATGAAAAACAAGATGTATAGCTAATCTAAGAAATAATGTAAAACTTGCCTGCATTGGAGGAAGGGAGTCAGGGGGATTTCTGTTGCTTCTGAGACTGTAAGGAATTTATGTGATTGGTCGATGTCTTTGTGACCCTATTGGAATGATTAGACATAGGTCTTCAGGAAAACAGTTTGGCGTTTTTTGTTGTTTTTTTTTTTAAATTTTACTCCCTACCCAAGACCATTTTTAAAAACTATTTCAAATATTATAACCACAAACTGTTCAACCAGCCGAAAATGAAAGTAGGCCACTTAGAGGTTTTTGTCTAAACAAAAGCAAAATGTCTTGAGCTAATAATTTTAACCATTGGGAGTATACTGGTCACTGAAAGCAGTTACTTTGAAATTAAGAAATAATAATTTTAAATATTACATCAGAATTTGTCATTTTTCTCTTACAGAATATACAGATCATAGTCGGTTTTGAGTATTTGGGTTTTTTTTTTTCTTTCCTTCCCCTTGGGACTAAACTGACCTTCCTGAGCAGTGAAACCCCAGTCTTGGACTTGGGCCAGCTGCCTTTCAGCACCATATCATTAAGAACTCGTGGAGATGCTGTTTAAATGTGAATTTTCCAGCACTCCTTCACCAGACAGATAGACAATGCTAAAGCAGTTGGGGCATGTTGGACACATGCAATTTTTAAAAGCAAGAAAAGAGAAAAAAACCTTCAAAAATGTGTATATCAAAGTGAAAGTTAGTAAGTAATGAGGCCATTCGTCAGATACGGGCAACACCTTTCAAGACTGTTAGATAACAGCAAATCTGCGAGTCAATTTAAAGAAGGATGAACAGGGCTTCAAATAAAGATGTCTTCAGATTTCCGAGGAAAGCAAGCATCCCAGAAACAAAAGGAAACCACTCTCACTCCCTATATGCTAATGACTCAGGGTCCCCTCAGGCATTGTCAAGCTTTACTATGGGACCTGATTAACCTGAAGCAAATTATAATACATATGCATACCAAAAAAAATGAAAGAAAGAGAAGATAAAGGAAAAAAAAAGAAAAATCTATCTTTCCATTAGGCTGATAATGACATTTTAAGCCTGCTGTATAGGTTGAGACATGCAGATGAAAACAATAAAATCAACTCAGGAGCAGTGTTCTGGAGGGGAGCCATACCACCACCCAAATGAATGGTGAAATGCACTTCAGCCAGCAGGTCTAGTCTTCGATAAAAAAAGTAGCTTTCCTCTATTGCAGTCTGTGAGAGCAATTGAATATCTAACCATAAAATAAAGCAGAAGCAGCCAGGTGATTTGAGAACATTGCCCTCATTCCGCAGAATTACATCAACATGTACAAAAACACAAATTCACGGCCCATACTCACAGTCAATTTTCAATTACCTATAACTATGTTCTCACCTCCTCTGCTGACCCAAAGTAACGTCTAATTGATTTTGGAAGACATTTCAAATGACTGTGCCTTCTGCTGTGCGTTGTGTTTAATCTCATTTTACTATCTTTACACACTCTGATGGAATTGGAGGACTAAATGATAATCAATAATAGCGACTGAAGAAGTGACCTGAAGTGCTTAAAGTATCAATGAAAGTTTACAAAATAAACGACCAGTACAAAGATAATGACACTATGCAATCATTTGGTTTTTACTGCCTTCTTTATTCTTAATTTCTAATAACAAACCTTTTCAAATAACTTTCCACAGTGGTTTTTCTCAATGATTTCCACAATGACAAAATGTGCTAAGTAAACTATTAATTCTTAATTTTTTGTGGCAGAAGTATACACCTTGGGAGTGTTACTATTTTTAAAAAAAGAGTTGATAGTTTTTTCTACTTATAAGCCAGGGTGGAGTTGGTGACAATTTTTGAAGAAATTTACTTTTCACATATTACAAGTTTTCTTAAGGTGAGTTACCTTATACACACATTTGGCCTTTGAGATTTCGCTTCAAAGAAAAATATAGTTAGGTCAGCACACACCCAGAAGCATATACAGATAATGCTAATATTGATTATTTCCATTTGTTTAAAAATGTATCTCCATATTGCAATAGAATTAAGATAATTTTGTGTCTCTTCCCTTGCAACTTTTACCAAATCCTGAAAAAGAAACTAAAAACGGATTCTGAACAAGTCCCATATGCCTGACAATTTTGAGTTTTAGCTTACTTTTTTTTTAATGGTAGATAACTTTTAGCAAATCAATTCAAATATGCAAAGAAAACAAAGGATTGCTTTAAACGAGTTATTAACAAAGGTATAAGTATAAAAGCACGTTGCTGCTCCTTGAATAAATGCATCTTGGCCTTGGTCTCTGTGTCACATCCACAGCAGACAGAGTATCAGAATGTCAGTTCTGTTTGTTAATGGCAAGATTCCAATTTTAGAATTTTGACCTCCTCTGTACTCCTGTATACCTATTTTTAAAGAAATATTGTTATCTGGCCCCAGACTACATATTTTTTAAATTTAAGTTTTTATTGATGTGTTTTTTGCAATATACTTGGGAAGGTTGCCAAAATGTTAACATTGGCATCAATAAAAAATAATATGAATGCTTTAAAGGAAAGAGTGAGAGAAAAGAAGAAAGATAAACTATTTCATCTCTGCAGCCATATTATTGTCATCATTAAAGTAGAGTTACAGTAAAAGTAAGAAGAGATAAAAGAATGGCACACACATGTATCCAATCATATTTATCTCAAAAATATGCCAAATTTCCATTTAAAATGTCATGGCATTTATTATTTTGAACCCATCCAAACTTTCTTCTTACTGAGGTTCTTGGAATGGGCTCATGTAGTTGGAGTAGTTGGAGATATTATTTGTCTAATATGAAATTTTCAGTCATTAGTATAGTTAGAATGTCATTTCTCTTAATTTTCACTAAAATGTATAAAGTTTGATACTTTTCTGCAACCTAAAACTAGGCTTTATGTTCATTGTGATGTGTGGGATCCTTCAAATAATTTCTTATTACTAAAATATTTTTTTAATTGGGAATCATTTAAGTATGTATTAAGCTAAAACTGGTACTATGAAATCAGTGTCATACTTTTTACAGGACACATTATAACTGAATAGAGTTTCAAAGAAAGGAATAAATAGTTATAAGAACTTTACTCCATATTCCTGCCAATAATATTGCAAAATTTTCTTGTGGGAATTGAACAAGATGGACTTTTCTATTCATCTATGCTTCCGATTCCAATTTCTGAAAACAAAACAAAAAAAGATGTTTCTTAATTATATTAACCTTTCATCTGAGGTCAGGTGCTGTGGCTCACGCCTGAAACCCCAGCATATTGGGAGGCCCAGGCAAATGGATCACTTGAGCTCAGGAGTTCAAGACCAGCCTGGAAAATATGGTGAAATCCCATCTCTACTAAAAATACAAAAATTAGCCAGGCATGGTGGTGTGCATCTGTGGTCCCAGCTACTCAGGAGGCTGAAGCAGGAGAATCGCTTGACCCCTGGAAGAGGAAGTTGCAGTGAGCCGAGATGGCACCACTGCACTTCAGCCTGGGTGACAGAGCAAGACTCCATCTAAAAAAAAAAAACGTCATCTGAGAGCAGGTAAACCATTGCAAAGTCATGCATCAATCATTGCTGTACAATATCCATTTCCTGGAGTTGGCATAACAAGTTCCACAAAGCAGGTGACCTAAAACAACAGAAATTTACTCTCTCACAGTCTGGGGGCTAAAAGTCTGAAATCTTTTTTATCTTGGTGAAACACAGTATCATCAGTGCTGTGTTTTTGTGACAGCTTTGGGGAGAATCCTTTCTTGCCTCTTCTAGCTTCTGGTGATATCTGCCAGCAATATTTGGTATGTGTTGGTTTGTAGACAAATGGAAAAGAATAGCCCAGAAATAAATCTTCACACTCACGCTCAATCAAGCTGGAGGCAACACAGTACTTAATTCCAAAATATATTACAAAGCTGTAGTAATCAAAACAGCATGGTACTTGCCTGAAAACAAACACATGGACCAATGGAAAAGGATAACCCAGAAATAAACCTCCACACCAAAGTTTCACTCCACCCACATGGTTACCTTCTCTTTGTGTGTCTTCAGATAGTCTTCCTCTGTGCTCCTCTCATGTCCACGTTTCTTAATCTAATCTTAATGTTAGATTAAGGCCCATCCTAAATAACCTCGTTTTAACTTGATTACCTATGTAAAGACCCTGTTTCTAAATAAGATCACTTTCTGATGTACTAAGGATCAGGACTTCAACGTATCTTTTTTTCCTTTTTTGGTAAAGGGGAGTTTCAGACAACTAACGTGTTAGTTATTTTTTTCTGTCCCAGACAAGAGGGGGTCATCTTGTAAGACAGAAAAAAATAAAAATCATTTATAAATACTGGGGCAGGAAGGAGAACCTGAAAGTTGAAATTAAAACTCTGAAATGTCCTTTAAAAAGTAAATAATATTAAGTTGAACTATATAAAATTACTGAAAACACCAACCATTTTAAACCTATAAAATGGTAAGTTTATATGTTCCAACTTAATAAATTAGTAGAATGAAAAGACTAGGTATTTGCATACAAACAAAGAAAACGTTTTCAGGAACAAATAAATGGGTTTTGTATTATTCAGTGTGCTGGCAATAGTCTACCTCCCTGATTTCTGAGAGAGTCCTAGAAGGTATTTACATTCAAGGACTTAGTAGTACTAATACAAGTACCATATTTTCATAAACATCATTAAATTATTGCATTTGAGCTACCTCTGAAGTTTTAGTATTCTTATAATAATATTTTTTCAGTTGCAAAGACAGAAACCAAACTCCTAAGAGCTAATTAAATACACACACACACACACACACACACACACACACACACACATATATATATATATATGGTTTTATGTAAGTAAACAGACCAGGTAAGACTTGATCCAGGATTCAAAAGCCGAATTTTTTGTTCTCCAGTTTGGACTCCACTTTCCCAGAGACAGTCTAAACTTTACTCGAATTGGTTCTTCTTACACCATACGGTCACCCCTGAGCCAATCACTATGGCCAAAAGAATAAAATTTAAGTATGGCTCACATGGTCTACTCTTAGGATCTGACGACAAAATTGAGAGAGAAGTGAATTTTAAACAAATAATAAAAAGTGACACCTTTCAGATCATCTGAGGCCAGAAGATTAAGGCTGCATTGAGCTGTGATCACACTACTGAACTCCAGCCTGGATGACAGAGTGAGACCTAGCCTCAAAAAAATAAAAAATAAAACTCTCAAATAGGAAAAGAAGAAATGAAATTGTCTCTGACAACATGATCTTATATATAGAAAACCCTAAAGAAGCCACCTAAAAACTGTTAGAACTGATAAATAAATTCCATAAAATTGCAAGATATAAAATCAACCTATAAAAATCAGTAGCATTTATGTATACTAATAACAAACTATCTGAAAAAGAAACTAAGAAAACAATTCCATTTAAAATCGCATCCAAAAAAGAGATACACCAAACCTCAGTGACATGCAATTTACCCATGTTACTGGGTAAATTTACAAACCTACACATGAACCCCATGAGTATGAAATAAAAGTTGGAAAAAAAGAGAGAGAAATACTTAGGATAACCAAGGAGGTAAAAGACCTATATACTGAGAACTATAAAAAATTGAGGAAAAAAATTAAAGATGACATAAATTAATGGAAAGATATCCTATGTTCATGGATTAAAAGAAATATTGTTAAAATGTCCATTCTACCCAAAGCAATATACAGATTCAATGTCATTCCTATCAAAATTCCATTGTCACTCTTCACTGAAATAGAAAAGCAATCCTAAAACACAGAATCACCAAAGATCTAGAATAGCAAAAGAAATCTTGATCAGAAAGAACAGAGCTGGAGGCAACATACTACTTAATTCCAAAATATATTACAAAGCTGTAGTAATCAAAACAACATGGTACTTGCCTGAAAACAAACACATGGACCAATGGAAAATGATAGCCCAGAAATAAACCTCCACATCCAAACTCAATTGATTTTCTACAAAGGCACCAAGAATACACAATGAGGAAAGGATAGTCTCTTCAATAAATGGTGTTGGACAAATTGGCTAGCTACATGCGGAAGAATAAGCTTGGACCTATATCTCACCCCTATACAAGAATCAACTCAAAATGGATTAAAGACTTAAATGCAAGACCTGAACCTGTAAAACTGCTAGAAGAAAACATAGGGGGAAATCTTCATGACGCTGGTCTGAGCAGTGATTTCTTGGATATGATTCCAAAAGCAAAAAGAGACAAATGGAATTGCATCAAACTAGAAGGCTTCTGCACAATGAAGGAAATAATTAATAGAGTTAAGAGACAACCCAGAAAGTGGGGGAAAATATTTTCAAATCATAGACAAGATAAGGCGTTGATATACAAAATGTATAAGAAACTCAAATAATAGCAAGAAAACAACCCTATTAAAAGTGGGCAAAGGACCTGAATAGACATTTTTCAAAAGAATACATACAAATGGCCAACAGGTGTATGAAAAAATGCTCAACATCACTAATCAGGGGATTACAAATTGAAACCACAATGAGACATCACTTCGCATCGTTAGGATGGCTATTACTAGAAAGATGAAAGATAACAAGTGTTGGTAGGAGTATGGAGAAAAGGGAACTCTTGTATACTGTTGGTGGGAGTGTAAATTAGTATAGCCATTTTGGGTTACAGTAAGGAGATTCCTCAAAAACCTAAAAATAAAATTACTGCAGGATTCAGTGTAATCCCATTTCTGAGTATATATCCAAAGGACTTAAAATCAGTTATGTCAAAGAGATACCTGCACTCCTATGCCAAGATATGGGACTAACCAAAGTGCCCATCAATGGATACATTGATTTTTTTAAATGTGGTATATGCGCACAGTGGAATTCTATTTAGCCATTAAAAGAAGGAAATTCTGTCATTTGCAAAAACATGGCTGAATCCAGAGGACTTTATTCTAAGTGAAATGAGCCAAGCATGAAAAGACAAATACCACATGATCTACTCTGTATGTAGGATCTAAAAAAGTTGAACTCATAGCAGAGAGTAGAATGGTGGTTACCAGAGGCTGACTGCATAAGGGTGGTAGACAGGGAAAGGGTAGTTATTGGTCAATGGGTATAAAGTTTCAATTAGGGGGAATAAGTTCTGTTCATCTATTCCACAGCACAGTGACCACGGTTAATGTGTTGTACATTTTTAAATTGCTAAAAGAAAAGTGAATTTTAAATGCTCTTACCACAAAAAAAATGATAAGTATGGGATGTGATGGGTATGTTAATTAGCCTAATCTGACTATTCTACAATGTATAAATGTATTGAAATATCACATCCCCCATAAATATATGCAATTATTATTTACCAATTCAAAATAAACTTTAGGAAAAAAAAAAAAAAGCAACATCGCCAGGTACAGTGGCTCACACCTGAAATCCCAGCACTTTGGGAGTCCAAGGTGGGCAGATCATGAGGTCAGGAGTTCAAGACCAGCCTGGCCAACAGAGTGAAACCCTGTCGCTACTAAAAATACAAAAAAAAAATTAGCTGGGCATGGTGGCAGGTGCCTATAATCTCAGCTTCTCGGGAGGCTGAGGCAGGAGAATCACTTGAACCCGGGAGGCGGAGGTTGCAGTGAGCCAAGATGATGCCATTGTACTTCAGGCCGGGCGACAGTGCGAGACTCCGACTCAAAATTTTAAAAAGCAACATCAAAATAAGCTAGTCACAAAATAATCCTGTATAATTCCAACTACATGAAGTACCTAGAGTAGTCAAATTCATAGAGACAGAAACTGGAAGGGTGGGTTCAGGAACCAGGGAAGGGGAATGGGGAGTTAGTTTTTAATGGGGATGGAGATTCAGTTTAGGAAGGTGAAAAATGTCTGGAAATGGATGGTGGTGATGGTGTACAACAATGTGAATGTACTGAATGCCGCTGAACTGTGCACTTAAAATGGTTACAATGATTTTTTTGTTAGGTATATTTTACCACAGTAAAAAGAATGGGGGTGGGGGAAGCAGTGTCAGTGGAAGCCAGATGATGGTGGAATTACTTTTTTTTATGATGCCTTGCCAGAAGAAGAAATGCAATGTGGTGAGGCAAACTTTGACTATCAATTTGTTTGAAACACAAACCAAACAGATAGAAATTATAGGAATCTCTGTCAGTCAGAAAAATTGTGTTAAAATCAGATTGGTCTCTTAACCTAAAGAATTTTTTTATTTTGCTTTTGATTGGGAAGATGGTAAATTCAGTCAAAACTGAAATGGGTGATTTGGGGAATCCTAAAGGTTTCACTCTCAAACAATTTGGGGGCTGTTACATAAACACAGTCCCATCATGTCTCAGGTATCATTTGGAGGCATAATCCGTACACCTTCCAGCACCTTCAGACTGCATGGGAAGAAATTTCTAGCGTAGCCAGGGCCAGAGAGGGACCCATAAATGAGGCTGTTGATGCAAAACTCTGGGGATTAAGTTCAACACCTTGAATTACATGGGAAATAAGCAGGAGCTTGGGGCAGCTAAGGGAACACAGGTGTGGCGTGTCCAGAGAAGCCCGCATTCCTGAGTCTACAGGCAGCCATATTCCATTCAAGCTGCATTCCCCGGGTGGTCCAGCTAACAAAGCTTCCTGTCATAAAGCTATCGCTCAGTACAAGGCAAGTGTATTGTGAATGCCAGGTTCAAAACAGTTCATTGAAAACTTCTTGGTTAAGTAATTAAAGCAGTCTGAGCTTTGGGAAATCCTCCAGGAGAGAGCTCATTTTCAGAACAGCTTTCCAATTCACATGTTTCATAAGCCAAGGCTGAGCTTAGTTCAGATGAATAACACACACACACACACACACACACACACACACACACACACACACACAAATTGTGGGATTTAAAACTAGAACTGAGGTCAGGGCAAGACCACAGTAGAAGTGAGTTGGCTTCAAGCAAATTAGGTATTTGTCTCCAAAACCATCTGTTTATTGGATTGTTTTGCTTGATTGCCACTACTGGTATCTCCAGATACAAATCTATATTGGAAAGATTGCAGGTGAAGTTGCCTGCCTACCAACCACACAGCTTAGCATTTTTTCCCCTTTGGGCAAAAACCAAAACATAAATTTTATGTGTTTAAAGCAAATGAAAGGCAAGCAGAATTTTATCTTCTGGCAACCTGAAAGAATGAAAAAAGACAAAATGATTTTATTGTTCCTTGAGATGTTTAAAAAGAGAATGGACAAACTATCTCTCCTACAAACTGTCTTTTATCACAGATCAGGTGACTAGAAAGATAATTTTTCCAAGTACTTTCCATTCTATCATTCAATGTTTTCATATATGTGATTGTATATTTTACTTTTTTAGTTAGCAAAAATTGCCGTTATGGGCTCGGGTCAGTGGCTCACATCTGAAATCCTAGCACTTGGGAGGCCGAGGCGGGCAGATCACTTGAGGTCAGGAGTTCAAGACCAGCCTGGCCAATATGATAAAACGCTGTCTCTACTAAAAATACAAAAATTAGCTGGGCATGGTGGCACATGCTTGTAGTTCCAGCTACTCAGGAGGCTGAGGCATGAGAATTGTTGTACCTGGATAGAAGTTGCAGCAAGCTGAGATCATGCCACTGCACTCCAGCCTGGGCAACAGAGTGAGACTCTTGTCTTAAAAAAATAAAAATAAAAAAGGCTTCATGTTACTTCCATCAGTCTCCTATAATTCTGCTGTAACAAAGTACCACAAATTCAGTTGGTTAAGAAAATGCAAATTTATTCTCTTAGTGTTCTAGAAGTCAGAGGTCCAATATCATTTTTCTAGGTTAAAGTCAAGATGTCAGCAGGGCTGGTACATTCTGGAGGCTCTGAGAGGAAAATCTGTTTCCTTGCCTTTTTCATCTTCTAGTGACCACCTGTGTTCTTTGTCTTGTGGCCCCTTCCTCCATCTTCCAAGCACATCATTCCTATCATTCCTTCCAGGATCACATCGTCTTCTCCTGTGATCTGACTTCTCCTGCATCCTCTAATGGGAACTGTTATAATAACAGTGGGCCCACCTGGATCATCCAGAGTAATCGCCCCATCTCAAGATTCTTAATCACATCTGCAAAGTCCCTTTTGCCGCACAAGTAACACCAACAGTTTCTAGGGATTGGGACATGGGCATCTTTGGGATGCCATTATTCAGCCTCCCACATTACTTTAGAAAATTGGGTTGATGTCATTCTACAATATTGTTCTCTACTTTCAACTTAAAAAAAAATAGCCTACATGTGCTAAACTCTACTAAAACTGTTGTATCTTGGAAATAACAAGGTATAATCTCTGCCTTTGAGGAGTTTGTAATCAAGTTGGGGAGACCTATTTATGACCAGGTTGGAGAAGTATTAGTACATGGAGATGGTATACAAGGTTATTGAGCATCCACTGTGTGTTAGGCACTAAGAGATGCTCAGTGTGAAAAATGAATGATTTACGGTCCCTAACTCTGAGTGGAATTGTAGTGCAGAGTGAAGAATTAAGTATGGAAGGACAGCCTTTATTTCTAGAGAAAGACTGCAGTTGTACACTGACAATTAACTTTTAGATTGGATTGGTGCGATGGAAAAAGCAGGCGATTGTCATGGTCCAGAAATCTGGCCTTTTCCAACAAGCCGACAAAAATTAGTCGTATATCCTTGGAAAGATCATGTCTCTCTTTGATTGCTCTGAATTTTAGCAGCTTCCTGGTTTTAATAGTCTGTGAGTTTTCTGAATACCTTTCAGAATTTTAATAAAGAACTGTTGTCAGTACTAGGTTGATGAAAAACACAACCCCAGGAACTGAGAAGATAGAGAAAAGAATTCAAGATTGTTTAAAAAAATAAATAAATAAGGAAGGCAACAAGAATAGTTACTGGGATAGTAAAGAAGCAAATGGGTTCGTAAAGATCAAGCAGCTACGGGAAGCGTTGCTTCTCCAGCCATAATAGAACTTGCATTGCTGAAATGATCAACATATGTCCAGTTTAGTTTTGCTGGTCTGGCTTATCTGTCACCATAATCCACAATGTGAGGCTTAGCTTTATGAACCTTAGCACTCCTGATTGTTGAGATGTCTAAAGAACTTACGAAGTCAGTTGTTCCCTGGAGGTAAGCATTCCCCGCTGTGGAAAAGCTAAGACTTTCTGGCAATAAGCACAAAGTTTCCTGGCCTGAATATCCCAGAACATTGATGAAGAAGTAATTATTTTATATATATATATATTTCATTTGAATCTTTTTAAAAAATTTCCCAATCAAGGGGTCTGTGAGAAAATACATCTTCACCTAGTTTGATGTGAAAAATCTGAGCTAGGAGTAGTCAATGTTTATTCTACAACTTAAGGCTTTTAACTTTCCAATAGCCCAACTTTAAAGTGTCCCTGAACCTTTTTTATTCTCTGGGTGAATATTAGTGAATAGGAAAAGAGACCCTAAAAGAAAATCCTTTCTCACAAATAGCCTGAGGTGAAAACGCGTTTGCTGTGACTCCAGGGGAGTTGTGGCTGGCTCCTTCTAGTCTTGGCTTTCTGAGTTTTAAAGGCTGCTGTTGTTGGTTGGTAGCATTAACGTGCTTCAGGAGAAAAATAAACAGCTTTCTCCTGACCTGTTGATATTTATGGAAAAGGTAGAGGGGCTTTCTTTTTAACCCCTGGAGTCAAAGGAGAAAAAAATGGCTCATTTGAGGGAAACGATATAACTTGGAAATGGTGTTTTCAGGAAGTTTCTGATGTGGCCAACAGAAAGTTTGTGTCAGCGTACAGATTTTATTTTTTTCACAGTGGTAGAAATGAAGAAAGTACAGATTTCACTGGAAATATAAATAAAAATTAAATCGAAGTGGCTCACCAGGGGAACACAGTCTTTTCCACTGATCTCCTGGGACCAAGCTACTCAGCATTTGGTAAGATACACACACACAGCAGCACAGTGCCCAGTGTGAAGAGAGGTGGAATAAATACACCCACCGTGGGTTTGCAAATCTAGAATTGACAATCCTCAAACACATGGCCATTATTCGTTCTAGTACAGTTGAGGTCTGTTTAAAGGCACAGCCTTAGAGTACAATAAATTCCACCAATTTCCCTAATGGATTTATTCTTCTTAAGTTCTTTATGTGAGAAACATTACACCATTTGAACCAATGACGTGAAACTGTTGAAGAGAAGATTTATTCACTTAACAGGTTAATGCATGAAAGTGTGGTTCTAATTGTTGCATTCAGCAAGTGGAAATACAACATTCGAACAGTGCTACTCATTTCCTTTCTTAACAGCAGGCTAACATAGACTGATATTTTTCAGCCCCACTTTCATTTCATGGGATTTACACCCTGTTACTAGAGCAATCAACAGCCTTTGATTGATGGTGATGCCAATTAATTCAAATGATTTTATCCCAGGAGTTCATGGAATTCGTCATTGCTGCTCATAAAAATTACCTTTACACTCTGGACGTTTTTCTTTCTCTTCTTTCATAGACTTTTCTCAGGACCAGGTACCTAACTAATGGTTGATCACCTTTCTAACTATGAATGCTTGGTAAAATTGACATTGTCTTAGTTATATACACTAAAAATATATTCCATTTCAATATATGAACGTGTATTCTACCTCAGTGCTACTAGAACGGCAACAGATGTTTCAAAGTGGAATATCTTTAGTTATTTTTGTTACCTAGGTTGCAAAGTTCAGTCAACATCAATAAATATGTATTGACATATAAATGCAACGAAGCATTTTCCGTGGTTATACTAATTTTTTGCCATTTTTAAAAGCACTTTTGTATCCATTATGTCATTTAGTCCACACAACCACCTGAAAGTTGGAAAGGGCAAGTATAATTTTATCACTGGAAAAAGACAGAGGTTAAATGTCTTGCTAAAGGTTGCACAACTAATTACTAGCAGGACCAGCCTTTTGGCTTCCAATGTCGGGTCCTCCCACTCCACCAGGGTGTTCAAAGTCTATCCTGAAAAGCCTCCTCTGAGTCTACCTTAAAGAGGCATGGCAGAAAAGAAAGACAGGGACTCTGGGCCCCATTCCAAATTCCCTCAGTTCTTATCTGTTTTACATGTTGGGAGACTGAGTAAATTTTTGTTTAAACAAGGAGACCCTTGGCAAAAAGAGAGAGAAGAAAAAATGGAAGACAGTGCATATTATACTGCCTCAAAATACATAGGAAATCCTGGCACAGTAACAAAGTCAGTTCAGTCATTTTTTCCCCTAGTACTAATAACTGATTTAATCAATTTAAGAGGAAAAAGACCAATGTAACAGAGAAAAATAGAATCACTGTTATCTTTGAGGCATTAAGAGCCTGGTTGTCTGCTAACACCAAATTCGATCATTTTTTAAACATTGTGCGTGTACTTTCTACAAACATACCTATTAAGAATAGCAAAATGGTTATTTGAGTGGCCACAGGTATCTGGTCATAGGTGGGAGCAGTGTGGGATGCCAGCAGGGAGGACGTGATGCATGTTAACTTTCATCTCTTTAGGATTCCAGGTTGGCCATTCATCTCCCAGGCCAGCACTCTGCCTCTTTAGGACACTGTATTCTAACACCATGCGAATGGTTTGCTTTTTTTCTCCAGAGAGATTTCTTGTGAGGCATATTAAATCCAGTTTGACAAATAAGGTTTTAAGAGATAATACATGTATGAGGACCTCTTCAGTCATGAAAGAGGAAGGATTTGAGCCTGAGGCTGCTAGTGATCATCATGCCTCTTTCCCCTGACCCTGGCCCCATACACAGAGAGGAAAGCCCTCTTCAGGAGGAGACAGGAGCCAAGCAGAGAGGGGTCTAGCCCAGGCAGTCTCTTCTTCGTTCCCATCACCGATGCTCTCAGAACAACCCTGGCTTCTGCAGACCTTCCCGTTATTCTCTGACTCTTTCAGTAACAATCCTCTTTTAGGTCAAGCTAGTTCGAGTTGGTTTACTATCACCTGTGCTAGAAAAGAAAAGCCCCTAGCCCTGCAGTAGCTCAAAGTGGTAAAGAGAGCAAAAACAAACAACTCTGAATTTGAGTCATGATTATGGAAGCCACTGAAACTTGGGTAAAGTATTTAATTTCTTGAAGCTTCGGTTTCTTCTTCTATTAAGTAGTAATACTAATAACACCACAGTCACAGAGTTATTGCAATGGCCAAATAAAATTACATGGGTGAAAATCCAGCTATTCTTTCCTGGTGCTACCTTTAATAGGAATATTTCCAAGGCCCTCAATTGAGTAGTCATTCATTCATCCAACACTTATTTATTAGTCAAGTATCAACCACATGCCTAGCATATTTGACATTGGAGCAGGAAAGAAAGAAAAGAAAGAAAGAAAGGAAGAAAGAAAAGAAAGAGAAAGGAAAGAGGGAGAGAGAAAGAGAGGGAAGGAAAGGAAAGGAAGAAGAAAGGAAGGAAGGAAGGAAGGGGAAGGAAGGACAAAGAAAGAGGGAGGAAGGGGAAGAAGGGGGGAGGGGGAGAAGAAATCTCCATGGAGAAATGTACGAACTACAGATTAACTGGCATCAGAACAATTTTTGGCATAAATATGAATTGACAGAACATGAGGGGGTATCCAGGATAGAGTATGGCATATCAGAAAAGTTACTTAGAAGGAGTAGAATTAGAGTCTTAATAGTTAATAAAGTCTTAATGGTAAATAAAGTTATGCAATAGATTACCAGAGAGACACTTGTAAGATGAAACGTCCTTCCTTGTCTGTCAAAACGTTTAAATCCTTGGTCTTTCTAAATGAAAATTCTAATATCAAATGGCACTTCTGGCTTGTGATTTGAGTGACTGTACCCTCCAAGGGGTCAGCTATTTGACTATCCTGGTCAAATTTAATTCATACCTAAGCACCTGACAGTTTAGACTTTTCTGATCTAAAATTCTGTCCAATATTTTACTTTCTAGAAATGGCTTGCATAGATTACTCTAAATGAGTATACAGTAGATAGAGAAGTACAAAATACTGTTTTCAGATTCTTCTAATAGCCCTTGGACTGTGAGGATGCCCATGGAATCCCTTCTGTCTAACTGGGTCCAGATACCATGAGGTTTGAACAAATAAAGTGACATCAGCTGGTCATAAATCAAAATATGTCCAAAGAAATAATATATGATTAATATGCGAAACACTTGCTTAAGGAGCAGACATTAAATGCATTTCTAAGAAGTTTTAAAAATATCCTTTGCCCCCAAATTAACACATTTGTTGGACAAAAGAAATTAGAAGATAGTAGTGGTTAAGAATATGGCTTTGATGTCAGGTGGACCTGATCAACCTCCCTAAGTCTCAGTTTCCTCATCTGTGAAATGGAGATAAGAATAGTTGTATCTCACATAACTTAGTGAATACCAAGTGAGGGGGTACAATAAGAATTCAGGGTAGTGCTTGGCACACACTGTGGTAGGCATTTCATAAATGACTCACTTAGGATTTAACTGGTCCTCAGCCCTAGATAGATGCTAGAATCACCTGGCATCCATTTTTTTTTTTCCAAAAAAAAAGGGCATTTCAGACCCACCACAGAGATTCTGATTTCACTGGTGTGGAAAGAAGCCCAGGCATTGGTAATTTTGAAACACTCTTGAAAGGATGACAGGGGTGAGAACCACTGCCTTAGACTTTGGCATCATCAATACCTAGAACTCCGCCATAATCTTTTTTTTTCCCTAGAGAAAAAAGCTATTTGATTTGATTATTCAAATTTTTAATTGCCAAATAAAAATTGTATAGATTTATAGTGTACAACAGGATGTTTTTAAATATGCATACATTATGGAAAGGCTAAATCAAGCCAATTAACATGAGCATTACCTCACATCCTTACCATTTGTAATGGGAACACTTAGAATCTCTCAGCACTTTTCAAGTATACAACATGTTGTATTTAACTATAGTCACCATGCCATACATCTCCCGAATTTATTCCTCCTGTCTAACTGAAATTTTGTGTTCTTTAACCAACACCTCCCCAGTCCTCCTCACCTCCCCACTGCCCCTGCATGATCCAATTTCAACATCCCACTCCCCATGTTCTACTTCCTAACTTTCCAGTTCACTCTCTCTCCTATCTCAATAAAAAACTCCACAAGGACCCAGTGATTCTATCACCTTTGCAATGACCCTCCCTCAACTTTTTATAGATGTTCTTACTCAGCTTAAATTCCATGCTTCATCTTTAAAATCACTCCCTTGATATTTTCTCAGCTCCTGTGCCCCCTCCACTTCACCCATCTCATCTGACGTGGTATCTGTTCTTCAAAGATAGCTCCCAATGAAACACACCTCCCAGTATCCATGCCCTTTTGTAGACCCCTCTCCTATTGAATCTGGTTGACCTGTGACTCACTTTAACCAATAGAATTCAGTGGAAGTAACACTGTGCCCAGTCCAGGAACTGACTTAAGAAGGCCTGGCAACTTCTCTATTTGCACTTGGGTGTGCTGTAAGCTACCACGTACAAATTCAGCTACCATGCTGGCAGGACCATGTCGAGACATTACATGAAGAGGTCTTAAAGGAGAAGAGATGCCCAGTCATCCACAGTTCCTAGCTGAACCCAACCTTACAGCTGTCTCTGTTAAGACACTAGCTCAGTTAAGCTCAGATGGATGCAGCCCCAGCCAATACCACATGAGGCAAAAGAACAACTTGGTCAGCCCACTTAATTGTGAGAAATAACACATTGCTATTGCTTTAAGCCATTAAATTTTGAGGATCCTTGTAATGCAGCAATAGACAAATGTAATAGAAATTTGTTCCTACAAGTTCACTGCTGAGATAACAAAAACCTAAAATCTGTAACATTGACTTTGGGACTAGATAGAAGCTGGAAAAGCCTCAGGAAGACTGTTAGTGAAGACGGTAAGGGTAGTGAAGAAATTGCACTTGGAAGCTGGAAAACAGGGTGCCTAAGTTATGCACTGACCAAAAAATTAGCAAAACTTATATCATCAGAAAAAAGGATACCTAATGAAGGGTGAGTTTGGCTATGGAAATTTTCAGGTACTCTGAGGCTTCTCTCTAATGGAGTGGATTATAATTTGATATACAGGAACCCACAAAGTTTTTAAAGGAATTATATTCACTTCTAGCCATTTAGAAAGACATGTGAATGAGCTATTTCAGCCCAGTCAAGTGCACCATATCACTGCAGCCCAGCTTCATGCCTTGTGAAGTGGAAGACCAACAGGTCAAACCATAGACTTGGTAAAAACAATAAATGGTAGTCATTTTTAAATGATTGCATTTGGAGATTTGCTGTGCAGCAATAGATAACTAAAACACCTCAATGCTAATTGAATACAACTCTTCTATGCAAATGTGCATATGTGGCATAGGTGTATTCCCAAAGCTGACTGAGGCTGGAGAAAAGCACATGTTGACTGGTCTTTAAATCATGACTGCAACTTCAAGTAGACTCTAGTACTCTAGAGTAATAATACCACACGTCCCGAGTTCATACAGTTATTGACGTATGCCATCTTTTTCTTAGTTTTTTACCTTACCTCTTCCAAACTGCCAATATCCTACCCATTCTCACTCTTAGCCTATGACTTTTGCTTTTTCTTTGCTGTTAAAATAGAAACAATAAAAGATGGTTTTCACAAGCTCCCTTCATATTTATTCATCTACCTACACTGGGGGCCTTCAACTCTGCTTTCCCTTCCACTACCTTAGGCAAACTGTCCATGTTCCTATTTTGTGCTAACCCCTCCACTTTTGCATGAGATTTCCTTCTCTGTCACTTCAGCCTCTCTCTTCTCTGCTTCAGCATTTTTTCCCTCTCTACTGGGTCATACCATTCGGGGGAAAAAAAAAATCTCCCATCTTAAAACCATCGTTCTCTTCATCCCACTTTCCCATCTAACCACTATCAATCACATGTAAATACTCCCCTTTATAGCAAAATCTCTCAAAAAGGTTATCCAGACTGTCTCTAATTTCTTTTCTCCTATTTTTTTTTCTAAATTCACTCTGCTAAGTATTTTACTCCTAACCATTTCACCAGTGTTCTTCATATTTCACCAATGACTTCCCTGTTGATAAAGCCAAAAGCCAATTCTCAGTCCCTATTTTATTTGACGTTTCAGCAACATTCGACAGAGTTGCTCACTTTTATTTAAATCACTTTCTTTACTTGGTATCCAGGACACATGCCCTTTTGAATTACTTTCGTTATACCAGCCCCTGCTTGTAGCCTCCTTTACTGGTTTATCGTCATTTTCACAACATCTAAAGGTCATCCCATGACTTGGTCCTTGGACCTCTCCTCTTCCATCCATTGCAACATACTTGTAGATATTACCCAGTCTCATAGCTTTGAAAAATCATCTATATGCTGCTGTTGACTTCAAATGTGTATTTCTAGTTCTACTTCTAAAGGGCAGACTCGCAACTGCTTATTCAATCATAGGTATAGCAAATTGAACATGTCTAAAGTGAACTTCTGTCTTTCCTCTTACACCACAACCTGTTGCTCTCATTTTTTCCCAGACTTAACTCTGTTCTGTACTGTTGCTCAGGCCAAAACCTTGGAGTCATCCTAGACTCTTTCCTTTCCCTCATACTACACACCTAGTCAATCAGCAATTACTGTTGACTCTCTATATTAAGTATGTTCAGGTGGCCACTTGCCAGTCCTCCACCACGGCTACCTTTGTCCAAGCCGTCATCATCTTTGCATAGATTGTTGCCACCGCTTCCTCACTGATCTTCCTACTTCCCTACAGTTGTTCTCAATAGAGCAATCAACGTGACCATTTGAAAATGTGGGTCAGACATGTCACTCCACTGCTCAAAATCTCCAGTGGTCCCCATCTCACTCAAGTTAGAACCCTTTCACTGTTTACAGGGACTAAAAGGTCTACACCACCCCCCCACCCTTCCCCACTCTCATTCTGCACCAGCCACTTTGGGTTTCTTGGACCCTCCTGGCAGGAACCAGGGCTTTTGTACCTGCTTCCACCTGGAATGCTCTTTTCCTAAATATCTTTATGCCTTCTCCTTTATCTCCTTCAGTACTCAAAAATGAACTTTCAGTAAAATTTTTTCCCTGGTAACTTTTTCTAAAATTTCCCAAGAAGTCTCCAATGCCCATTCCCACAGCAACTATACCATTTGTGTGTACACACAGGAAGCTCTTACTTCCTGTCTCCACTAATACGCAAGCTCCATGAGAGTAGGGATTTGTCTCTTTTTATTCACAGTTGTTCCATCATTAAGAACAGTGCCTAGCACATAATAGGTACTCAGAACATACATATATATGAACACACACACACACACGAACATACAGATATACATATATATACATGTATATATATATGTGTATATATGTGTGTATATATATGTATATATATGTGCATGTATATATATGTGTGTGTATATATGTGTATATATACTGTATGTGTATATATATATGTGTGTGTGTGTATATATATACACATATATATGTGTGTCCATATATATATGGTTTTTTGGAGGGCAGGGCAGGAGGACAGAGTCTCGTTCTGTCACCCAGGCTGGAGTGCAGTGGTGCAATCTTGGCTCACTGCAACCTTTGCCTCATAGGTTCAAATGATTCTCCTGCCTCAGCCCCCCAAGTAGCTGGGACTACAAGTGTGTATCACCACATCTGGCTACTTTTTTGTATTTTTAGTGGAGATGGGGTTTCACTGTGTTGGCCAAGCTGATCTTAAACACCTGACCTCAGGTGATCCACTTGCCTCAGCCTCCCAAAGTTCTGGGATTACAGGTGTGAGCTACCATGCCTGGCCTCAGAATATATTTCTTAATTGAACAGATGCAGCCTTGATAAAAATACAAATTCTACACCTGCCAATACATACAACAACATAGATAAACCTCAAACACAATTCCAGGCATGGTGGCTCACACCTATAATCCTAGCACCATGGGAGGCTGATGCAAGAAGATCACTTCGGCCCAGGAGTTCAAGACCAGCCTGGGCAACATAGGGTAACATATTTTGTCACCCCATGCCTACAAAAAATACAAAAACTATCCAGGCATGGTGGCACGTGCCTATAGTCCCAGCTATTCGGGAAGCTAAGGTGGGAGGATTGCTTGATCCCAGGAGGCGGAGGCTGCAGTGAGCCAGGATAATGCCACTGTATTCCAGCCCAGATGACAGAGTGACATCAAAAACATGCCAAAAAAAAAAAAAAAAAAAGTTTCACTAAAGAAACCAGACACAAAAGAGTACATACTGTGTGAATCCATTTACATAAAACCCTAGAAAAAACAAAGCTAATTTATAAATACAGTAACAAATCAACGGTTGCCAGAGGCTAGGGGTGGGTAAGGAAATTGACTAAGAAGGGACACAAGAAAATTTCTGCAGATGGTGAAAATATTATTTACCATGATTGTGCTTTATTGTGTATAAGTTATACTTTTGTAATTTTTATTTTATATGTCTGTATTTATAAAAATACAAATTCTATAGTTAGGACCATATGTCACCAGGTTATGTGAGCAAGTGCCAGAAACATAGAGTGAATTTATGTGTTTGGAGGAAAAAGACACACAGTGATTTTGAAAGAAAAAAAAAAGATGAATCTCACAAATCATTGCCTATAATAAACACAATATTTAGAGACTGAAACATAAATTATACTTCTCTCACCACAATGCATTGTGTCATGTTAGCCAAATATGTCATACCTTGGGTTTAGTTCTTCAGTTTTTTTTTTCTTTCAGCAAGATTCATTCATTTCTACCTCTTGCTAAATAGAACATGTAACTCAACTTCAATCAAAATAAAACCAAGATGGGAGGAAGACAGCTCAATGTCCCCATCTCATTCCAGAGCCTATCAGGAAACTCAAAATGGCAATTTAATCTAGGAAACCAGTATGAGCCAACGTTAGTGGAACAGTAAACTTCACTGTTTCGGAGTACCTGAGAAAAGGATACTTTTTTAATCCATGACCTTTTGAGAACCATGTTTAACAAGTATATTTCTCATGCATTTTAAAAGTTTGGTAGATCAATAGTACATTTATTAGTATATATTATATAAAAATAAAATTTTTAAAAATATGTAGGAACTAAATAAAGAAAATAGCAAAACATTTTAAACATGGGACTTTTAAAAAGACTAATTGATGGAGACAGTATGACCTCTTTGAAATGGGCCTAATCTCTCTAAGTTAATCTATAAAAGAAAGAATTGTTGATACAGCAAAAGGTTGAATTAATCACCTGAGAATTATGCTAAGTGGAAAAAACAATCAAAAATGTTATGTATAATATGATTCATTTCTATAGTATTCTTGAAATATTATAGAATTTGAAATGGCTGAATTATAGAAATGTAGAACAGACCAGTGGTTGCAAGTGGTTAAGAAGGTGGATAAGAGGCCGGGCGCGGTGGCTCAAGCCTGTAATCCCAGCACTTTGGGAGGCTGAGGCGGGTGGATCACGAGGTCGAGAGATTGAGACCATCCTGGTCAACATGGTGAAACCCCGTCTCTACTAAAAATACAAAAAATTAGCTGGGCATGGTGGCGCGTGCCTGTAATCCCAGCTACTCAGGAGGCTGAGGCAGGAGAATTGCCTGAACCCAGGAGGCGGAGGTTGCGGTGCCGAGATCGCGCCATTGCACTCCAGCCTGGGTAACAAGAGCGAAACTCCGTCTCAACAACAACAACAACAACAAAAAGAAGGTGGATAAGAGCAGGAGGGAATTATAGGGCGTGACTCTAAAGGGCGACAAACAAGAGGGATCCTTGTAGGGCAGAGATGTTCGTATCTTAACTGCACCACTGTCAACATCCTGGTTGATATTGTTCTATAGTTTTGCATGATGTTACCATTGGGGGAAACTAGGTAAAGGGTACACAGGATCTCGCTGTATAATTTGTTTTGACTGTATGTGAATCTACAGTTATCTCTAAATTAAAACTTTAATTTTGATAAAGTGAATCAATTACTTAACTACTGGGAGGGGGAAATCAAATCATACTCCTATTTCAAACTTGACATCAACACTAATTTCAGGAGTTTGAAGAGTTCAATATAAAAACACATTACTGGCAGCAAATCACACTGCCACGTGTGTACCTATGCAACAATCTTGCATGTTCTTCACATGTACCCCAAAACCTAAAATGCAATAAAATAAATAAATTATTTATATATATATATATGGAAGGGTCAGTTTCTTCAATAAATTGTGTCAGGAAAACTGGATATCCACATGGAAAATTAAAAAAAAAAACACACACATTACCACATTACCCATGTTTTGGGTAATTTATTTGTGCCAAGTACATTAATAAAATGACAGAGTTCCCTGACCCCCTTGCAGGCCCTGCAATAAGAGTGTGGCTTGTTTGTTCTGGATCACCCTGCACTCAAACCCCTTATGGGAGGAGGAGCAGGCAGATGGGTAGGTGTAGGAGTCAGGGTGAGCACTTTTGGGCTCTGGCCCCATGGTAACATGTAAGGGTGTGTTACAGTTAAAGCTCTTTTAACAATTGCCATCCATGGATGGCTGAGTGTTAAACCAGCTCAGTGGAGGGTCAGGGTGACAGCCTTTTACATCCTGGCCTCTTGGTACTTGGGTTCTTATCCAGCATCCAGAAAAAATCAAGACACATGGACTTGAAGAATGGTTAATGTGGGGATTTTACTGAGTGATGGTGGTGGCTCTCAGTGATGGATGGGGAGCTGGAAAGGGGATGGAGTGGGAAGATAATCTTTCCCTGGAGATTAGCTGTCCTGTGGCCTATCTCCTCTCTGACCATTACCAGCCAAACTCCTCTGGCGTTCAGACGCTTCTTCTGTTTCTTCCTTCTCCACTGTGCCACTCTACCACTCTTCTGCTCCTCTTCTCTTTGCTGGTGGAGCCTAGGGTTTGGGATTTATATGGGTACAGGATAGGGGGCTGTGGCAGGCCAAAAGGCCACATTTGTACACAAAAACAGGAATGCCTATTTCCCCTTGCCAAGGAACCACCCTTTTCTACCCAGTATTTCCCTGTCTCCTATCCATGTCATTCACATATATTCTCATGTTATTCTTCCAACAAATTTGTGATAGAACCATTATTATCCACATTTTAACAAAGAGGAAGGAATATTAGCTCTTTTCCCAAATGTGCACATTAAAAAAGAAAAATCTACACATGGAAAAGAAATAATATACAGCAATGTGTTAACCTTGATTTGGATATGAACCTAAGTGTTTTAAGTTTTTTTTTTCTGTAATTATTTATATGCACTAGGTTATTCTGTAATGAACAAGTCTTCTTTTTTAAAAGAATTTTAAGATTGTGCAAAATGAAGGAATTTTTGTCGGGAACAGGGACAAGTCAGAAGGAGGTATGGCTCACACAGCACAACACACAAACCCAGGTTAGTATAAACTGTTCTAATAATTGCATCTAATTACAAGGCAGAGCTAAACACTAATAATGTTTAAAGATGTGTTAAAAATAACAATTAGCAATTACAAAGGAGAAATTTGGCAACATTTGAGAAATGACTAAATGGAATAAATGCAACATTTTTTGAAAGGTGATTTTATAATTACTAATTACTTTTGTTCCAATTTCCCACTTGAAAAGAAAAGTGGTGTGCGGGGGGTCGGGGGGCAATCCTGAAGCCACAGGACTGCTGTAGTTGTCTAGGCAAAGAGCAACCAGGACCTGAATTGGGGGATAAGAAGGAGGGGGCAGAGATCTGAAAAGTTAAGAAGGAAGTTAATAAGACTGGTGATTCATTAGCAATAAAGAACAATGGACAGAGAAAAGCCAGAGTGTGATGTAATAGAAAAAAACAACATTGGCTAGTCTTGGTTTTGCCACAGTCCAGATGTAGATCCTCAGGACAGATATTTAATGCTCTCTTAGCTTTGTTTTCCTCGTCCCTACAATGAATGTGTTGCTCTGCAACTTCTAAGGTCCCTCCAAGATCTAATGTTTTGAGGCTGAGTGACCAGAATGATGATAGTAACATGATCAGAAGTCCCATAGAGGAATCTAATCCCAACTTCTGGGATTTAGATGATTCTGTTCAAGCTGTTTCACTTTGAACAAATTACTTAACCTTTCTCTCTGTCCATTTCCATTAAAAAATGGTAATGATAATCATACTGCCTACCTGGTAGAGTTGTCCTACATAAACCTATAGGGAAGTACCTGACATATCATTAAGTCTCAACAGATGTGAGCAACTAATAAAAATGCCATCTATTCTTAGAACTGATCACTACTATGCCTCATGGTCTCATCAGAGAGACTCTCTAGACACCAAAATTCTTGTCATAAAATTTAACTTTTATGACCTCCCTTGTATATATTATTGGAGCACATGTTGGATGATTATAGGAACGTGACATGTAGGATTGTGAGTAGCTGAGTCACCAGACTTTCAGAGTTGAAGCCTTCAGATACTTCTTCGTAAAGTGAGTGCTCGTCGTCACGTCCACTCTTCCTAGCCCAGCACCATCGCGTCCTAATATTTGTCATAGGTATTACCCCAAAGCAACAGAACATAAAGATCTGAGTCATTTTGAAAAAATAAGTGTTGATCCAGCTGCCGTAACTGTCAGAAACAAACCACGCTGAGCACAACGGATGCCAGTGCACCAGATTGAGAGGGTGTGCGGCTGACCTCCCAGTCCTTGGCTCTGTTGCTGTCACTTAAGGGATTTGCAACAAGAACACAACGATATGGCACATTTATGCAAATATGTTGCTTCCCTCTGTGCCCAAGCCGGTTCTCACCTGAATCTCATGATAGGGATGGCAGTTCAAATAACGTCTTCCAACCAAAGAAAAAAAGTTATTTGCCTGGGATTGCAGGAGGAAAACTAAGAACAAGAGTGTCAAACTTCAGGGGAGAGGGTACCAGTGAAGAAACATTATTAGAACATATGCCTTGATACTAAAATTATAGGAAACATCAATATAAAAGATGCAGAGAAATTTTTGCTATTATCATTCAAGATTCCACTGAGTGAATTTTGTAAAACTTGTGATTTCAGAGCCAACTTTTAATTTTGACTCACATAGAGCTGCATGAATCAGGCACTCTCTAGGTCACCATGTAGAACAATGCTAAAGGTACTTTCCAGTGTAAAGTCAGGGTGATTCTCTTCTATCCAGTTCCCTCGACTTCACTTTAATGGCCACTAAAATTGCTGGTATGGAAATTCCTATAACATCAGGGGAAAATGGGAGTGAAATAATTATTCCTTTGTTTCTCTCTCTAGTGGCAAAGAATATTTTTGTTTTATCTGTATTAAAATGTTTTTCATCATCATCAACATTATACACTGACTAGGCAGAATGTTTACATCAAACCTTAGAGTCTCTGGTTTACAAGGTTCAGAAATGAAAGAAGTGACTCTGTGTTTTCCTGATCACCTAGAACACAAAACACCCCTATGAACCTCAGGAGCTTAAACCAAACTATCAAGAGCACGCTCCCTTACACCTTGAACATTTGCTCTTGTAACACATTGCCGTTTCTCATCATCTATCGTTTTGTCTGCAGGCATTAGTAGAGATGATCTGTAGTTTTAGTTTTTTTCTTTTCTTTTTCTGCTGACAAGCAAAGCTGTGGAGAGGAGGGTGGATGTTGAAGAAGCTGCTGAAGAAGCACTAACAGTTTGTTCTTAAACTCAAAAATTTCAGTGGTGCCAAAAGCCCTTCCAGTAGTTTTTAAAATGCCTATTTCCCTGTGTTAAATCCTTTTCTTCTTAAAATACCTGGAGTCATTTCTATTTCCAGTTCTGAGCCTAGATTGGTAGTTAATACCATTGGTCTAAGACAATGACCCTTAGGGATGGTCCCAACACACCATTTACAAAGCAAATTGCTTTTTTTGAGGTATAATAATATACATTGAAATTGGTTTTCTGTCTACCTTACTTTTACTAAGCTGAGTTCTTTCTGTTGGTGGTTTTATTATTCCTGCTGTCCTAATTATGGAAAAATCAGTGAATAAAACATAACCAGCACAGCCAGAAATTCTTGACTCATGAAAAAGGATTTTTGTTAATGTTCATTTTATCATCTACTAAATAATTGAAACGATGATGATATTCATGAATCTTGGTGGGATGGTGGAAGCATTTGAATGAGAGCTGTAAAGCTAGTGATGAAATGTTTACTGACGGTACATAATTTGCCTAGACTTTACAGAGCACCACAAGTTGTCAGTTTTGAATTATCATGACAGTTTCAAAACTGGGAAAATTGAAACTCAGAAAATTTTAGTCAAGGAAAACAGTAAGTGGCTAAATAAGAGCTCAAACCTTAGATATTTGGTTTCAAACACTGTGTCCTACTTTTTACCCCATACTACTCCTCTGTACGGCAGAGATCAGTACATTAGAGATCAGACCTGAAAGTTTTAGGCAGTATTTTATAGTGTATATGCACACACACACACACACACACACACACGTGTGTATATGTATCATGAGGCATAAAACTTTTTTATTATTTTTTTAAGAGGCACAAAACTCTTAACCTCAATTATTCAGGGTCATTAGTTTTTTAGCCATATTTCTTATTGCAGTAAAATATTATATATTTTACCTTGATTCTAAATATATACATATATACACACATTTTATGCACATATATTTAATATGTGTATAATTGTGTATATTTACATGCGGGTGTGTGTGTGTGTGTGTGTGTGTGTGTGTGTGTGTGTTCCTTAATCCCTGTGGTTTTGTTAAATACTGACCTTCGCTTTTGGATTGTAAGGAGGGTAGCTCATATTATGGCTAAATGTTGCAATTTTATTTTTAAATTATCTGTTTATTAATTAAGCCACTTTTAGCCTGATGCTCATCGTTGTAGTTCTCTTTACAGCTTTCTCCTCTCTTTAAGTAATCAGTTGCTTCTCTTTTATGTCAAAAGCCTTCCTGAGATAATGAAGGTTATTTCTTTCTCTTTAGGGATATCTCTAATCTCTCCAAGGGCTTCATGTCCTATGCAGGGTGTGCCATCCTTAAGCACTTGAAGAATCTTTTGACAGAGGCTTTTGTAATGTTTTTGTACTTTTCTGCTTCATATAATTTGCAGACTTAGTAAAGGCATGGACAGAACCAGAGCCAAAAGTGGAACGATAGTGAGGTAAATCCTTGACCTCGATGCTCCCTGAACTAGAGAGAAAGTGGATGAACAACAAAATATGAATTATCTTGTTCATTTCCTTCTCTTTTTTTTTTTTTTTTTTTTTGAGACAGAGTCTCACTCCGTCACCAGGCGCCAGGCTGGAGTGCAGTGGCATGACCTCAGCTCACTGTAACCTCTGCCTCCTGGGTTCAAGCAATTCTCCTGCCTCAGCCTCCCTAGTAGCTGGGACTACAGGCGTGTGCCACCACGCGCAGCTAATTTTTTTGTATTTTTAGTAGAGACGGGGTTTCACCATGTTGGCCAGGATGGTCTCAATCTCTTGACTTCATGATCTGCCTGCCTCGGCCTCCCAAAGTGCTGGGATTACAGGTGTGAGCCACCGTGCCTGGCCCATTTCCTTCTCTTTTGCTAGTTGAGAATTAGCTAAAATACAAAATCTTCACTATGTGACTGAAGACCAGTTAGGGGGATGGTGTTCCATTGTTTCAGCTTCCTACATGTGATTTCTAAAGAAATCATTAACATTTTAGAATGCTTTTAAGCATTTGGTACTCTGTAAAATACAGTGAGAGTTTTTATCTCCCAGTATAGGGTTTTCTCTAGGTATGCCTTACCTTTCCCTCTCTCACCCAGATTTGGACTCATGAAAATAGAAGAAATTGTTTTCAAAAAGTCAATTGGCATGTAAACCTGGGAGGCATAGCAAATACATTGGATGATGGAACCTGTACCAAATTGGTTATGATAGGCTTGAACTATGAACCAGAACCAATAAGGGAAAATGAAGTGATTCAGGCAAAACCCTGTACCTGTGGAGGTCGGGAGAGGCAAATATTTACTGATTTTACTGAGTACCTTCTTGGTACCAGGCCCACTTTAATGTGATTTTACTTGAGTTATCTTGTAAATTATGATTAAAAAAAAAATCACAGTGTAATACTGCAGTGGGGTAAGTTAATGCAATGTTAATGAGAACAGTGGCTAAAGGGGAGCTAACTCAATCGTATTTGAGTTCATGTTATGACTGGGTGCATTATTTCTTGATTTTATTGGAATAAGTGTAAGAAAATGCAGGACTGTGGGCTTTCAGTAATCTCTATACTGCTGACATGCCATGTATGTAGAACTATAGCACTAGAACTAATAAGATGGTAACCACACCACCTTCTGCTGCTGAGACCACATGGGGCATCCTGCTTCCACCCCTAGAGACTATTCGCTGAGAGAGGACAAGTAGGACCATGTTCAGAAGAAAATGGAGCAGCATCTCATTTTAAATGGGGTGCAAATGCTAGAGTTATCACACTAAAATTAGGTATAGTCAACTTTATCTTTGAACATTTTTTTTTTGAGACAGAGTCTTGCTCTGTTGCCCAGGCTAGAGTACACTGGCATGATCTCAGCTCATGGCAACCTCCACCTCTCAGGTTCAAGCAATTCTCATGCCTCAGCCTCCCAAGTAGCTGAAACTACAGGTGCACACCACCACACCTGGCTAATTTTTGTATGTAGTAGAGACAGGTTTTCACCATGTTGGTCAGGCTGGTCTTGAACTCCTGGCCTCAGATGATCCACCTGCCTCAACCTCCCAAAGTGCTGGGATTACAGGTGTGAGCCACCATTACAGCCTCTTTGAACATTTCTTAAATCAATTTTATATTGCCAGGACCTGGGTCATAAGGTCAAAAGACATAAATTAACTCCTTTTGTTTTCCTGTGTATGTTTTCTGCGAGTTCCCCTTCCCTGGTACACCTTTTCTCTAGTTCATGAATCTAGTGGGAATGGTAAGTGTGAAGGGCACCAGAAAATGCCACTACAAACTATGCCACTTTTGCATATTTATTATTTTGAGATGAAGGCAATTGAGAAACAGTAGCTGCAAGAAAGGATCTATGCCCTTCCTTTTTTTGCTAAAAGCAGGGCATATTTCCCATGAGAAAGGTCCCCTCCTGATACCAGGAAGAAGAGAACACTCTTATCAGAGACAGGATTTGGAGAGAAGATGGTACAGAGATGAGTCTGCACAAACAAATGTTACTGAAATAACTCTTATCTTCCATTAGTTTCTCTCATATATTGTCTAGTCACTTTCCCACAAATTACTGTCCCTGTGACCTTTTTGTACCCTCTTGCTTTGTCTTGTCATTTATCCACATATTTTTTGCTCTTTGTTAAAGTGGTATATAAGCTCCTGAGTCTAACTGCTTCTTTGGGGTTTTCACTTCTTTCCTGTAAAACCCCTCTGCCACATAAAATATTGACATTGAATAAAATTTATATGCTTTTCTCCTGTTAATATGTCTTTTGTCAGCTTGATTCACAGGCCAGCTACAGAATCTTAAAAGATTAGAGAAAAGGTGTTTCCTTTCCTACAGGTGTAAATGGGAGGAGAGGAATAGGGGATTCTTCCTTCACTGTTGTTGTTGCTGTGATGTTGCTTAGTGCAACACAGATATTATTGAATTTCTATGAGTTAAATGAGATTTTGATGCAACTTAAAGGTAAGTTCAAAACCTCGTATAGAACTCAAGAAATTAGAGATATTATGCCTTAGAATTATATATGTACAGAACACCTCAGAGCTATATTAAAATATTTAAAGTACTATCCATTGAAAGAGGAATTAGAACAGAGATGGCCATTTCAGACAACTAGTCATGGCTGTCTGGAGCTCTGAATTAAAAAGAATGTGAAGCAGCATCCAAGCTCAGTGGGAAAAAATTCTGCTCAACAATGATGTCTGTCAAAGCTTGAATGAAAGCCAGTACCCATGTGCTGAGAACAGAATGGCTATAGCTGACAAATACCAAGCATTTGAAAGAGAAGTTTATGTGGGGTTTGGGATGCCGTTTTCTGTCACATACACTAAGTCAAGAAAGTGTAAAAGGGAGAGAGAAAGAGAGAGGGAGAAGAATAGGATGATTCTTCAGAAATTAGAGTACTTAACAACCCTAAAGAGTATTCTCTTTCATTTCTGGTAAGTTTCCACTTCCTTTTGCATTTTATCATCAAGAAATCCATGTATCCTTACAGTAAATTTTCTTGTTTAGCTTAGTTAGTCATCTAGATTTCTGGGTTTTGCAGCCAAACAACCCCTAAGAGATCTATGTCTTAGTGGGGCCATATTTCAATCCCATTTAATTCAATTCAACCAATATTTATTGAATAACTATTGTGTCTCCTATACCTAATAATTGGGGTTGAGTCTTGAATCTGGCCTGTAACTGGAATCTATGGAAGAGTTGAAGGGAATAATAGGCATAGGTAATGATGAGCTATAAAACACAAGACAGAACATAATTTAGAGTTCTTAGCTCTCCCCATCCTGGTTTATGTTCTGAATTTTCTTTAACATTCTGTCCAATCGGGTGTGAGTGGGCTGAGACGTGGGTGGCAGAGCTGAGACTCGGCCCCTCTAACTGTCTCATGTACAAACTTGAGGGGTAAGAGGAAGTTTGACACAGGAAATAACAGCCAGCAGCCGGGCTCTCTGACAAAGAACACTATCCAGTGAAGCTTTTAATTAGGCAAGATCAATTTTTTTAAAAATCTGCTCAGAAAATACTGCCTTAATCTCTGAAGATAATAAACCTCATTTAAAGTCCTGAGTTGACTCACTGTCCATAATGACTGAGATACAAGTAGAGCTTTTATCCTGCAAAAACCATTACCAGGACACAGCCAATTAAGAAATTAACCAAAATCTCCATCCCCAGTTAGAGTGCTTACTTCTAGGAAAAGCCTGAGGGGAATAATAAATACACAAACAGTTTCTATGTGTGTTCTAATGGCAAGATCCAAAGCAAAGTTAACCTAAACCAATCAAAAATTGGGAAGAAAACTGTTTTAATTGATCACCAGCAGCCAAATGTCTTCTTCTGTGTTATCTGTGCTTCAGTAAACCAATTAGTTACCTCATATGAGCAAGAGAACCCAAGTGCACAACTTTTGAAGTGGTTGTTTAGGGTATCCTGAAAAATCATAATATCATACCTAAGAACATCTAAATGGTATTTTCTCCTGCACTCCTACCAGCATAGTGGAAATATCAATGCCAGAGGTCGGGTGGAGAAGGAGAATATTTGCTTTTTGCTATTCACTGTCATACACACACACACACACACACACACACACACACACACACACACACACATACACACATACACACAGAGATATGTACTTTTACCCACATGATGGAGTTACTAAAACCAATATGTGGCTCAGACTAACCATTTCATGTTGTAAATAATATCAAATTGGCTCTGAGTAGCAAAGAGAGCCAAGCATGACTGTCATGTATGAGCTGATGCTGCTGGTAAAGCCTTGCTTTTCCATATATAGAATGTATTACAAGAGTCTGGCCATCTGGCCTGGGAGTGCCAAAATAATGGATGACTCTTACTCCAGCAGAGGGTCTTGGCCATTTACAGCTGAAAGAATGTGCTAGTGACAATGCTGCCCTCTTTTGGAACAGGTTACAGATATGGGTCCAATTACCAGCTACTTTTGTGAAAAGCAGTAATAATAAATAAAAGACAATGCAGTGATTTATCCTCACCAATAACTCCTCTGTCTTTTCATCAAAGCAGTAGTGGTCCAGAGTCTCTAGTGGTTTTCTTTAAGTGTTGGAATAGACAGCGATGAAAAGTATACATGAATAACCCTCAGGAATAATTCATCTGGAAGGCTAGTACCCTGCACACCTGGCTCTCTTTTTGCTCTTCGCATCTACAGCTTAGCATGCAGCCACTCATTCCATACTTACTGCCAGGCCTTGGTGAAAGAGTGCAAATAGAAAGAATCCGTATCTTAAATGTCTAAACAGTTAAAAGTTATAAAGCAAGCTAATAAACTGCTAAAGAAAACAGATCCCATCCGTCTGCCTTGACAAATTTACCTGAGTGACCTGGGGGCCTGGGTTAAATTTAGAATTTTTGGATTCCTTGGAATTTTGTACCAGAACACTCTACCTGTATTTTACTACCTCTCTTCTTCCATTTCTGATACTGTGTGCCACACAGAGAGGGGTCCTCCATTCATGCCCGTGGGCACTCTGACCCACATGTTTGCACTCTATCCAATGCTCCCCTCCCCAGACAGCCACTCCTCAGTCTCCCCTCAGGCTTAGAGGTCAGCACACTTCTGTTGCTATCCACCTTTGGAGAAACAGCCAAGGGAAGGCCTTGCGCAAGCCCTGAAACCAGACTTAAGGCCATTTGAACGTGGAATTCCAGGGTTCTGAAGACCTGGAATAGGCTCGCTGGGAAGGAAGAGAGCAAAGTTTATGTTATCAAGCAAGTTACTAGTTGGACGATTGGAGCTTAATCCCACTGGGGAGCTCTGAAAGGCTGTGGAGACCTAACCACAGAATTACCCCAACCAAGGGCCAAGGAAGCTAGGATATCTCTACAGGACTCCCCCACTCATTGGTTGAGGGTGATTCCCAGAGGGAGTTAATTCCTTCGCACTTCTGGCCAGCTCTATGCATGGGGGGAGTGGACTCTGATGGCAGAGCCATCAGCTCAGTTTAAGTGGAGTCACAAGTGTTGTTAATTGGAAATCTGGCTAAGTGCAAGAAGACAGTTAGTACTAAGGGAATATGGACCAGCATTGGCATCATCTCAAATCCACTCATGCTGCACTTTAAATTGACCCTACGTGGTCACAAATTCTTCATGGTGGTGTTAGAAATAATAATAATCATGAGGAGTAGTGAGTTACTGAGACCAGCTGCAGTCTCCACTGTTGCCATCGCCCTCCCATGTTGCAATGGGCCCCAGCGTAACCGACATTCTTTGTGTCTTCCTCCATCACGCAGACTCACTCTCATGTTCAGCCAGAGTGTGGCTGGTCTAGGATGCCTGCCTGGTAGAGTAACTCAGACCATCACTGAGGAGTCCAGGCCTTTGGTTACCACTTCTTGATGCTGCAATCACTCATTTATGATTAACAGCAGGTATGGGAAGCACTACGAAGTGTTCCCAGGGTATTTCTAAATTTCAGATATTTTCCTCTCTCCCCTCATTTTGCAGCAGCAACTCTATCTCCTAATCAAGGTGAATTGCATCTTCCAGTATAAATACTTTTTCCTTTGCCTGCCTATTTACTGGCCAGAGGAGCCCAAAAAGACCAGTCAGATGCAGGTGTAGTGGAAACTTGGATATGTTCTCTGTATTAACAACCTCAAGAACCAGAACCTCTAAGTTAAGGAAAGGCAGAAGTTGCTGGGACAGGAAACAAACGAATTACTGGGACTGTGAGTAAGGCAACTTCTACTTCCCTCACCCTTGACCTTGGATCCCAGAGTTATGTATTCTACACATCAGTGACAGTACCATACATGGCTGATAAATGAAAGTATGTAACACCTCTTGTTCCCACCCTCCGCTGACCACCCCAGGAGACAAAAGCACAGAAGTAACACAAGGTGATCTTCAGCTTTATTAAAAGTATCTTTAGTTGCCAGTACCAAAAACATCTCTAATTCGAGCAAGAACAAAAAAGTCATTAAAGAATATTAGGTGGGAATCTTTGGTAGGGCAAGAGAGTGAGGCTCAGAAATGACACAGCCAGAGAAAACACCCAATCCACACCATGGGACTGTCTGACCAGTCACAAATGCTAGGCCTTATGTAGCTGACACAACCAGCAGCACCACTGTCCCCACATCAGGGCCTCTGCTGCCACTCCCATCTGAAAGTGGATTCTGCAAGGCTCCTCATGCTGCTTATCTGAATTGAAGTCTTGTATAGTGTCCCAGATCAGCAGGGCCTGGGGCACATGCTCAAGCCCTTCCTGCAAAAGATGCTGAAAAAACAAGCTATTTCCTTCACTCCTGGGAACCAGGAGTCACAAAATGGGACATTCTCCACAATGAAGAATGTTTGTTGAAAACATTCCCGTCAGCCACAAACATGTAAATGCCCATTATATCACTCAGAGGGCTTATTTCCCAGACTTAAAATCCAGCCAATTAATAACCTAGTTTGGCAAAAGACTGCCAAAACCCTCTCCAAGGAACAATTCTCGCCTTCTTCTTCTTTTTAGAAGTGGAACTCCCTCCAAGTTGAACTGGGCACTTGGCCACCAGCTAGAGACTACATTTCCCAGCCTCCTTACCAGGTATTATATGTGACTACATTCTCACCAGTGGCATGTAAGAAAAAGATAAGATTGTAGCTCTTGGTTCTTTTTCTTGAAGATGAAAGTTTCTTAGCCTATACTTCTACTTTTCTTCTTTCTTCTGGCTTAGAAATGGCAACAATTGGACCAGCTGCCTTGGGTCTAGATATGGATGCATCCATTGACCATAGCAGAACCAACCCACAAGCCTGGTTCCTGGATGAACTCACAGACCTGTGGTGCCCTTCCGGCCCAATTAGAGAAACTTTGCGGACTTTTACATGAAATAGAAATAACTTTTCTATTATTTAAGCTGATATATTTTTACAGTAGCTTAGCCTTCACACTCAATAGTGTGCTTTGTCATTCAAGAGACAGCAGGAATGTTTTTGTAGCTTTTGAGAATCCTGAAGTGCTGGAGGTAGACTCAGAGGCCACCGGTATTCCGGTTGCCTTCTCGAATAATGCATAACAAATAGGAACCCTGTGGTAGGTAGGCCTCAGTGACACTATACATTTCTAGGTCTGGCTGGGTGCAGTGGCTCATGCCTGTAGTCCCAGCACTTTGGGAGACCAAAGAGGGCAGATCACCTGAGGCCAGGAGTTTGAGACCAACATGGTGAAACCCCATCACTATTAAAACATCTTAGCTGGCCATGGTAGTGCACAACTGTAATTCCAGCTACTGGGGAGGCGGAGGTGCAAGAATCACTTGAACCGAGGAGGCAGAGGTTGCAGTGAGCTCAGATCACATCGTGGCACCCCAGCCTTGGTGACAGAGCAAGATTCTGTCTCAAAAACGAACAAACAATATGTCCAGGTCAATGCAATGGAATATTTTAGGCATTTAATAAATGCTAGCAAGTCCTCTAAGACTCCTTTCTCAGGAACCACAGCAACTGAATGTCCTGAAGGAATATTACTGGGCTTTGGGATGTTTCAAAAACTCTCACAAAGAAGATGGGCAAATTGTCATTAGAGCTAGGTTCCAGCTTAAATCTACTCAGATAAGAGCTGAGCAGAAAGGAAGGAACTTGATTTGAGTCTGAGCCTACGTATTCTCAAAACCTATATAGGTGGAATGCTTGAAAAGATGGGGTGCCTGTTTTACATTTGAAACATTTTAGAAAAGAAACTTGGCCGGGCGCGGTGGCTCAAGCCTGTAATCCCAGCACTTTGGGAGGCCGAGGCAGGTGGATCACGAGGTCAAGAGATCGAGACCATCCTGGTCAACATGGTGAAACCCCGTCTCTACTAAAAATACAAAAAATTAGCTGGGCATGGTGGTGCGTGCCTGTAATCCCAGGTACTCGGGAGGCTGAGCAGGAGAATTGCCCGAACCCAGGAGGCGGCCGAGGTTGCGGTGAGCCGAGATCGAGCCATTGCACTCCAGCCTGGGTAACAAGAACGAAACTCCGTCTCAAAAAAAAGAAAAGAAAAGAAACTTGTATAATGCTTAAATGGATACTAACCAAGAAAACTAACTGCTGGATTTTTCATCCATGGGGATTAGGGGGAAGGAGAACATCTTGCTTCGACAAATAAGACTAGGTAGGCATCACAGGGAGCACATGATACTGAATGAATGGGAAAGTGAGGAGGATCATGGTTTAGGAGAATAAAAGAACTATCAAAGGACAAAAGATGAGACTTCTGGCAGTGGCTGTACTATAATATCTGTGAATCTGTCCAAGACCTCCATTGGGTTGGACATCCATCCATTTATTCATTAGTTTACAATGTTTATTGAGCACCAACCACATGCCAGAAACTGTGCAAGGCATTGAGGACACAGCTGTGCATTAAACAATATAAAGGAAGAAAATTAAAATAAGGACAGGAGAATGGTAAGTGACAGAGGATGCTCTCAGGATGCTGGGGAGGCTCTCTGAGGAGGCAAAACATGAACAGAGACCTGAATGAAGTGAGGAAGGGAGCCCTGTGGGGGTTTATCTGGGAGTTCCAGGCAGAGAGAGTGTAAAGGACACAGATTCTGAGAAGCAGCTCACTTAGCAAATTTAAGGAACAGAAAGGAAGCCATAGGCTGGGCATGGTGGCTCATGCCTATAATCCCAGTGCTTTGGGAGGCTGAGGCAGGTGGATCACAGAGTTTGAGACCAGCCTAGGCAACATGGCAACATGCCAGTTGCACTGGCATGTGCCTGTACTCCCAGCTACTCAGGAGGCTGAGGTGGGAGGATCACTTGAGCCCCAGGAGGTTGAGGCTGCTGTGAGCCAAGCTTGCACCACTGCACTCCGGCCTGGGTGACAGAGTGAGACCATGTCTCAAGTAAATGAATGAATGTATGAATGAATGAATGAATGAAAAAGAATGTCAGTATGGCCAGAGCATAGCCAGGAAAGAGAAAAGTTATTGGAAATACAGGTAGAGGGGGGATGCCTGGGGCTAGATGATGAAAGGACCTTACAGGTGATGGCAAAGGACCCAGCTTCAACGTTCACAGAACATTCCTTGGCCACTGAGCACAAGGGTTAGGTCTCACTCACCCCAAATGCCCTATAGTGCCTAGCACTGTGATTTAATACTGTAGATACTGTGCAAAGAAACTGGAATAAATTTCAGGTAAACTCTGGAATAAACTGTAAACAGGCATATTAGGGACACCCAGCCACAAAATTTACTTAGATCATGTTTAGTCGGAGGTGTTGGCAAGTCTCTGCACAAATAAGCTTGTCTTTGGCAATCGACCAGTTACATTTGCTATAATAAAACAGTAATCGTTTTTATTTCAAAATAACTAACTGCTGATCATGGTGGAACTTAGAAGACAACTGCTCAAAATAATCGATGGCTGAAATGTCACGAAACCTGGAGTAGCAGTGGCAAGAGTTTATTTTGGTCATTTTGGCGTTCAATAGAAGCATTTATTGGACAATCTACTTCTATATTTTAGGAAAACCGAGTTGTAAGACAATTATCCAGGAAACATAAAGGTATGCTGCCTGCCAAAAAAACTCTACCTTCCCCCATTCTACAAGTAGTAGAAACATTTTTCACAGCCAGATTCTCTAAGGAAAATTATGAAATGGGATTGCTTCACCTAGAAATTGTCTTCAGTGCATATTAATATACTGCTTCTGTTAAAACTTCTCCCTTTCCTTTTTGAAAGAAGAGGCTTAAATGAGGGGATTTGCTTTTTGTCTTGGGGCAAGAGTAGCCTTTGACTCAAGGTTAGATAAAGAAAACTCTATCAAAAAAACATTGAGGGCTCTGTAATGGCAACAGGAAAAGCCCAAGAAAAGAGAGAACCTTGCTGAAGGATCCATCCTGGAGGGGGAAGGGCAGGCTCTGATGGGGGAGGAGGGAGGAAGGCAAAGAGTGAAGAAGATGAAGGAGACCTGGAAGTGACTATTATTTCAAGAGATGGCCCTGATAAGCTTATTGTAGAGCATGGAGCTTGGCCAGTGACCTTTAACTGGACTCAGGTTACATTAGCTGTCACTATTCAGTCATCACAAAGATAGTCCTGTGCTTTTGAAAGACACGTACAAGGTATAGTTCAACTGAAACTATGTCTGTAATAGCATTAGAACGTTCACCTGTTCTGTGTAATATCTATACAGGTGTCTAAGGCAAGTCTGCCTTCTAATTATCTACCAGTTGCTATGCCAAGTAGGGTACCAAGGTTCCCATTCTTAGCATAATAGTGGTGGTTGCTCACTTACAGAGCTAAGGCGATTGTTGCAGGCTATGGGGGAGGCAATATGGAAAGGACGGGGAAGGGATATGTCTGGAATGGGTTTTATTTCATTAAGACAATTCCTTAGAGATTATACTGTCTTTGTATAAGTGTTCATAGTAGTTTACAAATAGTATTATTAAATAGTTCTGTTTTTAATAGTTTCTTCATTTTGTTTTCTCTTTTTCTTCAGAAGAGATGCCACTCCTTATTTTTAAAAACTCTTTTCAAGAATTTAATTTTTTATTGCCCTCAAGACCAAAAATATGTCAATTTAGCGAGGAAAGATGTTTAATTGCTTCAGAACATCCACATTTTGAAAAATAAATATGTTTCTTTTTCTCCTTGGTCAATTTGGCAGCATAAAGTAACTTATTTGTGGCTGTTATTTGTCTCCACAATTTCCCTTAATAGTAGGTCTCACAGTCTTTATGTTCATGAAGCATTTCCTTATGTCTGGACCAAATCCCCTTTTGCTCTAATTTGAGGCCAGTGACTCTGTGGAGCTGCTCACAATTGTCTACTGAGTAGACAAACATTTGGAGTTTGTTTTGAAAACTCACTTTGGCCTTCTCTTTACTAGAATAAACAATCCCAAGCTTCCACAACCTTCCTCAATGGCATTATAATGCACTCATGAAAATGTGCTCATGTGCAAAATTGGACATAGTTCACCAATCTTAGGACTAGTTCAAAAAATGCAATACAGTATGCATTTAATTTAATCCTCTGATCCCTTGTATTTGAATGGTACTTTAATTTACAAAGTACTTTTATAAACAATAGCTTATTTTATCTTGAAAACAAATCTGTGAGATGTGTATTACTTATTTTTTTTTCTTTTCTGATAAGGTCGCCGAATCTTGGGCCACACTGCTAGTAAGTGGGAAAGCAGAGATTCAGGTCTCACTTCTCTGAGACAAGGTCTGAGGAATTTCCACTACCCAGCAGCTGCCTACTATGTACAGAGGCCTGTGCTGAATGTTGGAAAGGCTATAACTATATCCTATGTATAAAGGATATACAAGAGGTCATCAAAGAGTTCATGGACAGCCTGGGCAACATAGTGAGACCTCACCCCTACAAGAATTTTTTTTTTTTTAATTAGCTGGGCATGGTGGTGTACACCTGTAGTCCCAGCTACTTTGGAGGCTGAGGTGGGAGGATTGCTTGAGCCCAGGAATTTGAGGCTGCGGTGAGCTATAATCGTGCCACTGCACTCCATCAGAGTGATATAATGAGACCCTGTCTCAAAAAAAAAAAGAAAAAGAAAGAAAGGAAAAAGTTCATGAAAATGTGTTTTATGACAAAACTATGTATGTGTTCAAAATTTTTTTGCACCAAAATAAACTTGAACTGACATGTTATAACACGTCTGAACAGGATCTTGTTTGAGGCACTAAGAAGAATAAGACGTGAGTTTGAAAAGAGCCCCTATCAGAGTAGCATCAATTCTAAAATTGAAAAAAGAGCAAACACCAAATTTACGGTAAAGCTTGGATAGAAGAGTGGTGAAATCACTTATGCTTTACAAAAAGTTTATGACAATATTCCAAATAAATCAACAGTTTACAAATAGATAACTCACTTAAAATGTCCTTTTAAGAAAGGACAACATGATATTGAAGATGATGCCCACAGCAGCAGACCATTCCTCATAAATTTAGGAGGAAAAAATCAATCTTCTTTGTACATTAAATGAAGGGGACTGACAACAGGAGAAACAGTAGCCAATGACATAGATATCTCCATTGGTTCTGCTTACACAATTCTGGCTGAAAAATTACAGTTGTGTTAAACTTTCTACTCCATGGGTGACGTAACTGTTGTGCTCAGATCAGCTGCAAACAAGAGCAGAGCTTTCAACACAAATTTTAAACAAGTAGGATCAAAATCCTGAGGCGTATCTCCAATGAATTATAACAGGAGATGAAACACAGCTTTACCAGTATGGTCCTGAAGACAAAGCACAATCAAAGCAATGGCTACCAAGGGGTGGCAGTGGTCAGTCAAAGCAAAAGTGGACCAGTCAAGAGCAAAGGTCATGGTAACAGTTTTATTTTGGGTGCTCAAGGCATTTTGCCTGTTGACTTTTGGAGGCCAAAGAATGATAACATCTGCTTATTGTGAGAGTGTTTTGAGAAAGTTAGCCAAAGGTTTAGCAAAAACATGCCTGGGAAAGTTTTACCAGAGAGTCCTTCTCTACCATGGCAATTGTTCCTGCTCATTTCTCTCATTAAACAAAGGCAATTTTGTGAGCATTTTGATGAGAAATCATTGGCATCCACCTTACGGTCCTGATTTGGCTCCTTTTGATTTATTTTTGTTTCTAATCTTAAAAAAAGTCTTTAAAGAGCACACATTTTTAATCAAGAATTCTGCATTGACATGGTTAAATTCCCAGGACCCTCAGTTATTTAGGGATAGACTAAATAGCTTATATCATCATTAACAAAAATGTCATTACCTTGTTGGTGCTTATGTTGAGAAATAAAATTTACATTTTTTATTTTTATCTTTTAATTTCATGTTTCCATCAACTTTTTGAAGTCCTCTTGTTTAAACAGTCAATTCCTACAGACCTGCCTGTAGAGATAAGGAAAAAGGTCTTGGGAAGAAAACAGAATGAGTTGGGCTCTGAGTGTTAAGCAGGTTTCAGATATGTGGAGAAGAAATTAAGAACATTCCTGGTATGAAGAACAGGCCAACATGAAGGCATGTTTTACAAGATCATTGCATAGTAAGCTTATCTCCTTTCACAGTGGAAGAAATAAAGGTGCCCTCTTTGAGAGGTGATAAAGTTTCATGATTAAGAACTAGAGCTGTAAGCTGAGCACAATGGCTCACACTTGTAATCCCAGCACTTTGGGAGGCTGAGGCAGGTAGATCACCCAAGCCCAGGAGTCAAGACCAGCATGGGCAACATGGTGAAACCCCATCTCTACATAAATAAATAAATAAATGAGCCAGTAATGGTGCTATGTGCCTGTAGTCCCAGCTACTTGGGAGGTTGAGGTGGGAGAATCACTTGAGCCCAGGAGTTCAAGACTGCAGTGAGCCATGATTACACCCCTGTTCTCTAGCCTGGGCAATGAGAGTGAGACCCTGTCTCAGAAAAATAAAATAAAATAAAAAAGGAAGAGAGAGAGAGAGAAAGGGAAGGGAGGAAGTGAGGGAGGGAGAGAAATGGATTTATGCCTAACCCTACGTACTCCCAACAAAATGTGTCGTGCATGTGAAAGCTTTCTACCATGTGTTCTCACCAATTTAGGGGACAGTGAGGAGGGCTTCTGTTGGAGAAGTGGAAGAGGCAAGTAGATTTGGCTGTGAGGTTGATCAATGTCTCTATTCTGAGGTGGAAGAAGGTAGTATCACCAATCATCTTCATTGCCATGGGCACATATAATCATGGTTGTGATTTTCTTCCTCTAATGGTCCACTTAGTGCGCTAAGAGGAATGTCATTGTTCAGTAGTATTAGTTTCTTAATGGCTGCAGTAAGAAGTTTCTGCAAAATTTGTGGTTGAAACAATGCAAATGTATTGTTTTACAGTTCTATAGAATAGAAGTCCAGCGTGGGTCTTACTGGGTTACAATCCAGGGGTTGGCAGGGTTGCATTCCTCTCTGCAGGCTCTAGGGGAGAACTGGTTTCCATGCCTTTTCCAGCTGCCAGAGACTTCCCTGATTTCTTAGCTCCAGGTCCTGTCCTCTCTCCAAAGCCAACAACAGAAAGCGAGTCATTCTCAAATCACACTCCTCTTACCTACTTTACCGCCTCCCTCTTCCATTTTTAAGGGCTCTTATGGTTACGTTGGGCCCACCTGAATGACCCAGGATAATCTCCCTATTTTAAGGTCAGCAGATTTGCAACCTTAATTCCAGCTGCAACTTTAATTCTCTTTTGCCGTGTAACGTAACAGATTCACAAGTTTCAGGGATGAGGACATGGACATTTTTGGGGACCTATAATTTTGCCTACAGAGTAGACAGTGATGCCCAGAGACACTCCCAAAACCATTTACTCAACAGATCCATTGATTAGTTAAGTCATAAGGCTCTGTTTTACCCAAAAATATCTATTAAAAATGGTCAGGCCTACCAGATACAGACACTTGGTGCTGGCATTTCTCTGGAAGACCCCTTCTGCCTACTAACTTGGAGAGAGACAAGGAAAGAAGGCAAAGAACATCAAGGTGTTGTGTGCCGTACTTATCTTTTGCTGCCCAGCTTATGTTCTTTACCTTTATTATGCACAATTTTTTTTTTTTTTTTTTTTTTGAGATGGAGTTTCACTCTTGTTACCCAGGCTGGAGTGCAATGGCACTATCTCGGCTCACCGCAACCTCCGCCTGCCTCCTGGGTTCAGCCAATTCTCCTGCCTCAGCCTCCTGAGTAGCTGGGATTACAGGCACGCACCACCATGCCCAGCTAATTTTTTGTATTTTTAGTAGAGACGGGGTTTCACCATGTTGACCAGGATGGTCTTGATCTCTTGACCTCGTGATCCACCCGCCTCGGCCTCCCAAAGTGTTAAGGGCTTCCGCTCACAAGGACCATAGGCCCACACTCCAACGACTACTGTGAGCTTCTGCATGAAGCTCCGATGAGCTCTACCATGTCCATTTGCCAACTCCTTACCACAGCTAAAGCGGGCTCCCAATAATCCTCTTGTTGGCTTTCCCTCTAAGTATTGAACTTTCATTTCCAAAATGCCTTCAGGACACCAGAACTCAAACTCCGACCTGATTTAAAGAAAAGAGATACATTCAAATGTGTTTTTGAAATTCAAGTCATGACTCAGCCTATACAGTTGAGCCTATACTCCTTCAGAAAGGAGTAGCCTCCTCCCTCCTCCCCACAAAGAAACACATTATTAGAAATATTTCAGGGAAGTTATATTTAATTATAAAATTATGGGATATAAATAAACTTTAAAATTCTAAGAGAACTTAGTGATTTTTTTTCCTCATTTATTCCTCTTCTGTATCAGAGAAAGAATCAAATCACTTACATCAGTCCGGGTGTGGTGGCTCAGGCCTATGATCTCAGCACTTTGGAAGGACAAGGTGGGCAGATCACTTGAGCTCAGGAATTTGAGACCAGCCTGGACAACATGGTAAAACTCCATCTCTACCAAAAATACAAAAATTAGCTGGGCACGGTGGTGAGCACCTGTGGTCCCAGCTGCTGGGACCTGAGGCAGGAGACTGAGGCAGGAGAATTGCTTGAAACTGGGCGGAGGTTGCAGTGAGCCAAGATTGTGCCACCGCACTCCAGCCTGGGCAACAGACTGAGGCTCTGCCTAAAAAAAAAAAAAAAAAAAAAAAAAAAAAAAAAAAAAATCACTTACATGAAAGGAAACTGTCTTGTTTTGATTTTAAGATTTTCATCCCATCAAAGGATACAACTACACACATTTTCTTGGCAATACATTCTGAAGTTTAACAGTTCTCCTGTCTGGAATCAATTCCTGGTCTAACCTAGTTTAAATCTATTTATTTCTTTATATTCATAGTAGAAGTGTAGAAAAATCTGGTTTTAAACTTTATCCAGAGGATGTATAAATACTTGAAGACATTTATCACTGTTCATCTTTGCTAGGTTTGCCAGAATTCGGTACATATTTTGACAAAATTTGTGTTAACAGTAATGCCCTGTAGTGTCTAATCTGGATGCATATGTGTGAATGCATGTGAGCAACTGGGTGTGTGTGCGTGTGAGTGTGTGGGTTGTTGTTCTTCTTTTAAAAACAGAAGAGGCCGGGCGCGGTGGCTCACGCCTGTAATCCCAGCACTTTGGGAGGCTGAGGCGGGTGGATCACGAGGTTAAGAGATCAAGACCATCCTGGTCAACATGGTGAAACCCTGTCTCTACTAAAAATACAAAAAATTAGCTGGGCATGGTGGTGCATGCCTGTAATCCCAGCTACTCAGGAGGCTGAGGCAGGAGAATTGGCTGAACCCAGGAGGCGGAGGTTGCGGTGAGCCGAGATAGCGCCATTGCACTCCAGCCTGGGTAACAAGAGCGAAACTCCGTATCAAAAAAAAAAAAAAAACCGTAAGAACCGCATCCATAGGGAACATCTTGGAACGCTGTCAAATCCCTTTTTTCCCAAATCAAATAATCCCAGTCTCATTTAATTTTGTTTTAAAATATTTGAATCCCTGTTTTGCTGGCTTTTAAGCTACATAGTCAAAAATCCTGCTTCCTTAAAACTTAGAGAATTAATGAGCATCTCAAGCTTTTTCTTTTCCTTTTTAATGATGCCTGCACTACCAGAGTATTCTAGTGTTCTCTCTTTTGTTTGGCATATAGTAATGCACAACCTTTTTATTTCTTTAAGGTGGAAGTATATTTTTATTTCCTAAATGCCATGCTATGAAGATCAAAGTCTTAAGTGTGTTTGTGCAGCTCAAAAATAAAGCTATATTAAGGGGGGAAAACACTGGTCTAAGTGCAAGGCACACTTAAAGCAAGCTTTACTTTTTGTTGTATTTTCTTTGTATATTATAAACATGTATTTAACTTGTTGCTGTTGGAAGTAAAAAAATTTCCAAAATGTATGCTCAACAATAATAATTAAAATGTTTGCAGCGTAAAAGAAAAAATTGAATTTATAAACCTCAAAATGAACTCTTAAAGGAAGCGAGAATCACACTGGCACTCATGTAGATAGGCACCTAGAGCGAGGTAGAGTCAAGCTTTCCTAGAAACAGGAAAATAAGTAAATAAGGTTTTGTTTTTTTTTTTCCTAGCACTAAAATTCTATGGAACAGAACCAAGTATACCAACAGACTTTTGAGTCTCCAGTAGATTTGTAGCACTGACATAAGATCTGTGGAACAAATAATGAGTTTTGTGACCTGCTTGAAACGTGCAAATAGAGCTTCTCTCAGAGTGCCAATTCAGTCATTGACTGGAAATTTACTCAGGCTTCCCATTCACCCAGGACTTCAAATGTGTGCTTTTTGTGACTTTCCCCAAAGGGAGTCTCAAAGATTCATATGCATGATTGACAGAAGATATTTATCAGTCAGTTATAAGCTTCTGTCCCGTAACAGGCATCCTGCCTATAGAGCACTTTAAATTAAATACTTTCTATAAGTCATGTAATTATTTTATGACTGGCCCAATTATATCACATTATTTATGTATTTAAATCATTAATTTTTACAATAGACACTTAAAATATATCACGATTTTTATAATCTCATTATAAAATTGAGAACTAGCCTAGTACCGCCCTCAACCTCTGGGGCGCTCTATACATTTAAAATCCCATCCTGGCTTCTGAGTCTTTCAGTAAGAATCTGCAAGCTCCCACGTGTGGTGCTATGACTGTGTCCTAAAAAGGCAGGATCTGACTTTATTGGACTGATGCTTTGATGGCCTTTGATCAGGTCATTGTACCAGAGCAGCCAAGATATAAGGCAAGATGTGGCCTTTCAGTAACCTTCCTTTCTTGTGTGAGAGTTAAGACAAGTTAATTGGGCTTGACAGTACAGATGACCCTTTCAAGTCAGGTAAAATGAGACTGTTGTGCTTATCACAGGTAGATAACCATTAATATTGCTTGTACTGTCTATGGGAAGAGAAAGGGGCTTGTTTGTTTTAAATGTTTTTCAAGGAAGGCAACAAAGATTCCCGGGAAGGTTGCCTGGCCAGCTCCATCTAAGGAGACAATAGTGCCATTTGAAGGGTTCGAGACACATTGAAAGGCAGAGAACACACTCCCATTGATAAATTATATTATTGATAACCCCTTCTTTGTCCTTTATTTCATGTAATTGTCAAAGTTCAGACTGTGGGCCCTAGCAGATTACTTTAGACCTGTCTTTAGAAAGCAGCATCTAAAAAGGGAGTCTTTTTGTATCCTAATAGTGGAATGTCCCAGGCGAGCTAAGCTGATATTGTTTATACTTTATTTGGCAATTTCTTTTGCTCATAATATATTCTGGGGCTGTTTTTTGTTGTTGTTGTTTGTATTAGTTTGATTCTCTTTATGATCAATAGCAGTGATCGTGGAAGGGTTCACTGAGAGAAAGGGCGCTCCTAGGAAAATCTCCCTCAGCGGAGGATCTTCACTCTTCCACTAGGCAAAGTTTTCAGGGATGCAAGATGGCACCATTCTCTCCTCTTCCCTGTAGAAAACCAAAACATTACGGGCTACTCTCAGGGAAGCAAAGGCCCTTTGAGTCAGTAGGACGTTGGTACTCACCATTCTATTGTCACCAGTGTTTGGCCCTGTTCCAATTTTAGCCGTTCAGACCCTAATTTAGAAAGAAAGAAAAGGGGCCAGGCGCAGTGGCTCACGCCTGTAAACCCAGCACTTTGGGATGCCAAGGCAGGCAGATCACCTGAAGTTAGGAGTTTGAGACCAGCCTGGCCAATATAGCAAAATCCCATCTCTTCGAAAAATACAAACATTAGCCAGGCCTGGTGGCATGCACCTGTAATCCTAGCTACTCCTGAGGTTGAGGCAGGAGAATCGCCTGGACTCAGGAGGCGGAGGTTGCAATGAACCAATATAGCACCATTGTACTCCAGCCTGGGCAAAAAGAGCAAAACTGTGTCTCAAAAAAAAAAGAAAAAAAGAAAGAAGGGTGATACGGAGGAGAAAGGAAGGAAAGTAATGGGGCTGGCCTAAGTCGAGTTCTTAGGCAGCCGGCAGTATGTTTCTGCTCTCATGAGCACAGTCCTGGTGCTAGGGACGTAATGGACGGATTGATGTCACATGCCTAATGTTAGTAAAGGGAAATTTCCAAATTACTCCAAGATTTACCAATACAATCAGAAATAAATCTGAGTTTTGTTACTTAGTACTAAGGGAATTACATCATTATAGTATTGGCAGTGGAGCTTCCGAAAAAGAGGTTCATCCATTATCATTCTAGGTTTCGTCAATTGGCGGCATTTCTTTTGAACAATTTGACAATGCATATCAAATGCAAGGCAGCATGACAATTCTGTTTTTGGAAGTGTATCTTCAGGAAATAATTCAAAAGGAGAAAATGATATTACTGGAAATCTCCAAGTAAAGAAAGATACCTAGAGAAGCATTATACTATCTAAAACAGAAAAAATCTAAAGTTCTAACAATAGAGGATAATTGAATAATAAAATATCAATACTGTGGAATATTAGACAACCATGAAAATCATAAGTATAATGGGTGCATATGGAAAAATATTTATGAAAAATATAATGAAAAAATAAGGTAAAATTCCATATATAAAAAAGACTACTATTATGAGACATTTTATGTATATCAAAAGGATCTGTAAATGAATGAAAATAAATTCTGGGTTTTTTTTTATCTTTTACAATTTTTTGATAGAATACTTCAAAGCTGATTTAATTATAAATAATTTACATTAAAATTAGTACCCGTTTAGTGAATGAGTGTTGGCAGAGGTACATTTTCTCATATCATTACATGTAGGGAAATATTAGATTTGTTTCACACTAATTCCACAAAAATTCTTTTATCATCAAAGGTGTACTTGATATGGTTGAAAAGATTAGGATGTTAGATTCTGAGTCTTCCCTTCTTGGCACGATCAGAGGATAAAATCTTTTTTTATCATCTTAAAAAAACAGAATTACCATGTGCAGTCTCAGAAAAATAGTGCAATTGTGTTCCATAGTTAAGCAAACCAGTTCACAGTCATTTTGAAAATTAGCTCAAGAGCTTTTGGTTCCAAATTTAACAAACTAAATAAACTAAAAATATGCTCAGAGTAGGGCATGATCATATTAGCAAAGAAAAATTAGTTGTAAAGTTCTGCATGTGACAACTGTGGTTGGATGGGAGACATTTGTTAACTTCTTCGTTGTGTATGTAAGTCTGGCCCGCTGTATCTGTATCATGGGTTCCTCTGAGGACAGATCATTTGCTTTTGCATCATTTATCTCCAGCATCTAGCACATCACTTGCTAGATATTTGATCAGATCAGCAACAAACAGTCCAAGCCACATTTCAATATTGGAGTATGTTTAATAAAATAACATTATCATCTTTGATAGAAAACCAAAAAAATCAGCATTTCATAATAGAGACAATTCTACCATGTGCAGAGCCAGGGAGGACTTCTCCTTTTACACTTTATATACTTCTGGATTGTTTTAAATGTTTTCACTTAAAAAAAAACATAAATTACTTCTGTAATTTAAATAATAAGAATGAAAGGCTGGGAATATTTTGTTTGGGCCTGAACATGTTGACTTCAGGAATTTATTGTTTCTAAAAGGGTGGGGACCAAAGAAAGTGTCAAAGATGCTGAAGCACAAAAACTGTTCAATGTAAATGTTAGTATTCACATAACTAGAACTTGGAAAAATGCTGTTGATCCAGATCTCCCCAATCCTTTGCTAAAGTGATGAAAAAGAAGATGTTTTCTTCCTACTTTAAAGCAATAGATTGTTTTCGCTGGACTGTGGGGGATGGGGAGGGAATCGTGTTGCTTCGCACTTCTTAAGTGGAAGTATACCTTATGACTCCCCACAAAAGAAGGGAGAAAAGAATATTAAAGAAGGAGGACAAGTCATAGCCCTTTTCTTTTTCCCTCCAGAAATTTCATTCCAGGTTGGGAAGAACTTACAGGACCGTTTGCCATAAAACTTACCTAATAGTCTCAAAGCTGTGCCTAACATCAAGGAGATCTGACTCTAACATTCAATGGATGATGACTTAAAAATGAGTCAAATATTCCCCTTAAGAGTGAGTTGTGTGAAGTGATTCTCTTCCAAAGACTACAGAAAATAGAGGGGATAAGAGCAACTTTACAGCACAGACACCTGATAAACACTACCCCAGCCAGGTACTCAGGGTTAACAGTAACAGTGGAAAGTCTGGCTGATGGTGTGTACCCTTGAGATGACGTGATGAGTAGGGCATTTCAGCCCTGTGGTCTTTCTCTCCCAGACCCATTACTGCAGTCTAATCATAAGAAAAACAGGCAAATCCCAAAGGAAGGACATTCTACAAAATACCTGACCATCACACCACAAAACTGTCAAAGTCAGCAAAAGCAAAAAAAGTCTGGAAAACTGTTACAACCAAGGGGATTCTAAAGAGACATGACAACTAAATGCAATGTAGTATCCTGGATGGGATCCTTCCTTGAACAGAAAAAGACATTAAGTAAAAACTAAAGGAAATTTGAATAAAGTATGGACTTCAGTTAATGTCAATCTATTATTATTTGTTCATTGTTATAACAAATATGCCATATAAAACGTTTACAACAGGAGAAAATGGGTACAAAGTATATGGAAATTCTCTCTACTCTCTTTGCAACTTTTTGGTGCATCCAAAACTATTATAAAATAAAAAGGTTGAATTTTTTTAAGTAAATGAAGTAGAAATAAGACCTGTGAAAATTAATATTCCAGTGGCAGGAATTAAAGATTTCTTCAGTCATAGGCAGTGTTACACATCTATCTATCTATCTATCTGGCTATTTAGGAGGCTGAAGTGGGAGGATCTCTTGAGCCAAGGAGTTTGAGCCCAGCCTTGGCAATATATTAGGACCCCCATCTCTAAATTAAAAATTAAGAATTAAAACAAAAAAAAATATTAATCTTTAAATTCTGGGGTGCATGTGCAGAACATGCAGGTTTGTTACATAGTTATACACGTGCCATGGTGGTTTGTTGCACCCCATCATCTACATTAGGTATTTCTCCTAATGCTATTCCTCCCCTAGCCCCCAACCCCCTGACAGGCCCCAATGTGTGATGTTCCTCTCCCTGTGTCCATGTGTTCTCATTGTTCAACTCCCACTTATGAGTCAGAACATGAGGTGTTTGGTTTTCTGTTCTTGTGTTAGTTTGCTGAGAATGATTGTTTCCAGCTTCATCCGTGTACCTGCAAAGGACACAAACTCATTCTTTTTTATGGCTGCATACTAATCCATGGTATATATGTGCCACATTTTCTTTATCCAGTCTATCATGATAGGCATCTGGATTGGTTCCAAGTCTTTGCTGTTGTGAAAAATGCCACAGTAAACTTATGTGTGTATGTGTCTTTATAACAGAATGATTTATAATCCTTTGGGTATATACCCAGTAATGGGATTGCTGGATCAAATGGTATTTCTACTTGTAGATCCCTGAGGAATTGCCACACTATCTTCTACAAGGTTGAACTAATTTACATTCCCAGCAACAGTGTAAAAGCATTCCTATTTCTCCACATCCTCTCCAACATCTGTTGTCTCCCGATTTTTTAATGATCACCATTCTAACTGGTGTGAGATGGTATCTCAATGTGGTTTTGATTTGCATTTCTCTAATGCTCAGTGATGATGAGTTTTTTTTCATATGTTTGTTGGCTTCATAAATATCTTCTTTTGAGAAGTGTCTGTTCATATCCTTTGCCCACTTTTTGATGGGGTTGTTTGTTTTTTTTATGTAAATTTGTTGAAGTTCTTTATAGATTCTGAATATTAGTCCTTTGTCAGATGGGTAGACTGCAAAAATTTTCTCCCATTCTGTAGTTTGCCTGTTGAAAATAAACTCTAATGATAGTTTCTTTTGCTGTACAGAAGCTCTTTTGTTTAATTAGATCCCATTTGTCTATTTTGGCTTTTGTTGCCAATGCTTTTGGTAAAACAAAAAATTTTTAAGATTTTTTTCAAGCATGCAAGTTCTGATTGTTTGATAATAATTCACCAGTCTTTGTGGATTACTCTGAAAATACTCTTTTATGATATACTCTTGCAATAAATTTTTATAAAAACATAAAAAGCTATATCTGAAGAGTGACTTAGATCTTTGAAATAGACTCATCTTTATGTCATGAATGAATTAGTAAGAAGCTGATGGCAGAGCAAAAAGGTAAACCCAATTCCCCTAACTCCACATCCCCAAACTATGAAGACCCCCTACCACAAAATGCCAGCTGAACACAAGGAATCAATTTCTACGATATCTATCACTCCAATCACAGTCTTCCAGAAATTTGGTATAAGTGCCCAATGTTTTCTAAAGATTTAATTTAAAATAATTCTAGATAAAATAATTCTATCAGCATAGCTGAATAGAGTATTTTTAAAAATATTTCTATTTCTTGATTCTTTGTTTTAAAGCTGCTCTATAGCTCTGGAGTATCAGAGCCGGTATATCCAGACTGCCACTGTCTCAAAGTGTGAGCAAGTTTTTGACTTACATCTGAGATTGTCCCAGAGAGAGAACTCTCTTACCATACCTTTCAGCCACATGTGCCCTGCCTCAGTGACCGCAAAGGGATGTTAGATACAGTACTAGCTTCAGGAAAAGAACATTCTTTTTTACTTTCCCATCACTTTGTAGAGCGACTGAGAATTTCTCATGATGTAACTCAAATGCCTTAAACAACCTCATAGGCAAGGTTACTAGGTTTTATAACATCTCAGCTCAAGAGCTGAGCAAATCCATTCTAGAGACAAGTCACGTTTGTTGAGGCTCACTCTAGTACTCTGGATGCTAAGTTGTATCCAGAGTTGTATTCATTTAAATGGTTGGAATCATTGTTTGTTATTTAATTCAACATTTCAAACAAATTAAAAATAAATCCAGCCATTTTAAGTTTCATGAAAATACGCATGATACCAAATACTGCAGTCAGAGATAGTCAGGATATGTTCACCAACAACTATATCTGAAATATTAGAACTATCCTGGCATTCAGCAAAGATATATTCATCCTTACTGAGAGATTTTCTCTAAATTGTTTTAGCCCATAAAAGGGGATAATAGTGTTCTTAAAGCTTATTCTAGAATATCAGCCAACACAAAATACAGTTGTCCTTTGGTATCTTCAGGGGATTGGTTCCAGGATATCCTTGGATACTCAAATCCACAGGCACTCAAGTTCCTTATAGAAAATGGTATTGTATTTGCATATAACCTACACACATCTTCCTGTATACTTTAAATCATCTCTAGGTTACTTGTAATATGTAATGCAATGTAAATGCTACATAAATAGATATTATGCTGTATTCGTTTTTATTTGCATTTTTAAAATTGTTGCATTATTATTTTTATTGAGCTCTTTTACAAGTATTTTCAACCCAGAGATGGTTGAATCCCTGGATGTGAAACCCATGAATACAGAGGGCTGACTGTAATGTAGTATTTTCATGGAGGAAAAACACACTTCAATTTAATGTGTTTCCACAACTCCCAAGCCTGAAGGAGAATAGGTAGCTACTTTGAGTTGGCTAACTCACCATAACCATTTTAAAGTGGAAGAGATAGTCACATTAACAGGATTCACTCATGGATCAAGGACCAAGTACCACACAGAGTCCACTATGATTGTTTGTCCTGTGCCTGAGCTTCAATGCAGGCAGTCAAGGCCGTCTGGGAAGGAGAGGGTCAACGAGGGGCTTATTGTGCTACCGCTTTCTATTGGATGGCACACTGCCCAGGAGTAGCTACATATTTACAGTTTATTTGGTCAAAAAAAAAAAGCAATAATGAGCTCCTTCTAGGTAGAAGAAAAAAAATTCGTCTATATCAGGCGATGAAAGTTAACTTAGAAAACAATTTCAAGAGACATCTTCTTTCAACAGTATCATAATATTTTATTTCTTGTGATACATTCTAGCCATTTGGACTATAATTATCATACTCAATTTACTACCCAAAGAGAAATCACTGGCTGAGGGGAGCACTTTGAAAGCAAGTGTCCCATTTCCTACCAACGCACATTTTATATTTTTGCAGTGGTAAAAGTTAGGCATTCTATATAGAAAAAATATCTCTAGTTTTCAATTCTCCCACTTCTCTGCTTAAGGTGCAATATGTTTCAAGACCTACCAGCCAAGTAGGAGTATTCCTGGATTGTGAAGTTAGAGTCATGCGTTGTGTTGATGTTGATCAAAGTTCCCTCATATGCACCATTCCTAATTGTTCTTCACACCTCCTCTCAGGCCTGTCCATTGCTGTAGTCACTTCTGAACAGAGACAAATCAGAAATGTGTCCACACGCTGTGGGAACCCTTTTATCCCAGGAAGCCTTCCTTTGTGCTCTTCATCAAAGATGACAAATAAGTTAGATTTAATGTCTTTAGTTGCCTTCTAATATCATCAAAACTCATTAATAATGTTTCTGGTAAATATGAAAGCACTAAAAAAAATGTTTCTGTTAAATATGAAAACACTAAAAAACAACAACAACAACAACAAACAAAAAAACTCCTACTTGGCTGGGAGGTTGATGTAGGAGGATTGCTTGAGCGCGGCACTTGAACAGGCAGGTAGCCGCAGTGTTCCACACTCGACACCAGTGTTATCCAGCAGAACTTCCGTAGCGTCAGAAAGGTACTCTATCTCTCTTGTCCAACCTGGTAGCCACTAGTTAGGCATGGCTGCTAAGCACTTGAAATGTGGTCAGAGCAACTGAGGAACTAAATTTTATTTGTATTTAATTTCCATTGAGATAGCCATAGTGGCTAGTGGGTACCTCATTGGGCAGTCCAGCTTCAGACCAATGGGTTATTATCTCCGTGCAAGAAGTGGGAGGAAAGGCCAGCCAGGATCAGGGTAACAGCTAGTTTAGGTACAAAATAACGAATGTGAAGTCTGGAGAGTACGGGGCTTTATGCCAGTCATTTCACTGTTAAATCTCTTCAGCTGTAAAAGAGGAATTTATGACTCATCCAAGAAGAATGTACTTACTTCTATAAAAGCTTAGGAGCATTTTTCAGATTTTTGTATGACTCATACAAATCGACCAACAAGATTGTATCTTTGATTTTTTCCAGCCTTCCTTTGTCTACTGTAATGTTGATGGATGATGGTGGTTGATTTAAACTTAAGTCCTTTTTTTTTTTTTTTTTTTTTTTTTGAGACTGAGTTTCGCTCTTGTTACCCAGGCTGGAGTGCAATGGCGTGATCTCGGCTCACCGCAACCTCCGCCTCCTGGGTTCAGGCAATTCTCCTGCCTCAGCCTCCTGAGTAGCTGGGATTACAGGCACGTGCCACCATGCCCAGCTAATTTTTGTATTTTTTTTTTAGTAGAGACAGGGTTTCACCATGTTGACCAAGATGGTCTCAATCTCTTCACCTCGTGATCCACCTGCCTCGGCCTCCCAAAGTGCTGGGATTACTGGCTTGAGCCACCACGCCCGGCCCCTATGTGCTTTTTTAATATAAATACTTTTATAAAGATTCAAACACTGCTAATAAATAACATAATTAAAACTCTCCAGATTAAGGGGTCTGATATCTTAGTCACTTAAAGTTATATGTTCACATAAAGTTCTCTTTTGTCCATACTAAGGCTAAGTAGAGATGTCAAGGAGGTAGTTGAATGTACAAGTAATTCAGGAAGAGCTCAAGATGATAGCTTTCATGCCCTCTGCAATTTTCATGGAATAACATAATATCTAGGTATTCACTTTATTAAAATTATAACTTCCTATAAGAGACTATGACTAGTAGTATTGTTCCTATCTTCAAGAGTCTTTTCCATAGCGATTTTCTCAGTTTCATATATCATCATTTTGCTCACAATATTAAATGAAATGGAATCAAGTTTGCATTGACAACTTAATAACATATCCATATGTATTTGTACATTGCCTTCTAGCTCATTGCAACAAAACCTTTGGCTAGCAAAAATATCAAAGTTTCTAAAACAGCCCATTCATTTCAAACTGTTAAAATCAGAAAAATGCTAATAAATAACATTTTACATTTTTCAAAAGTTCTTTGGAATTCATTTTAATGAGATATGAGCTATGGTCAAATGTAAAATGTAATGATATTGTCATGCTGCTATGTATATTCGCTTTTTCTCAACACACTTTATGTAAGAAAACTGATTCATGCCTGTAATCCCAGCACTTTGGGAGGCCTAGGTGGGTGGATGGCTTGAGCTCAGAATTTCAAGACTGGCCTGGGCAACATGTGAGACTCCATCTCTACAAAAAATAAAAATAAACTAGCTGGGCATTGTGGCATGTACCTGTGGTCCCACCTACTTGGGAGGCTGATGTAGGAGGATTGCTTGAGCCCAGGATGTTGAGGCTGCAGTGAGCTATGATTGCACCACTGCACTCCAACCTGGGTAACAGAGCAAGAACCTACAAAAACAAACAAACAAAAAAATTACCTAACTTATACAACACTTAAAAAGGAATTCATGAAGTTGTTAGTTTATCCTTCCACATTTAAGTTAAAAATAGATGTAAAAGACCTATTCTGAAATATCACCTAACATGGCAGTTTTAATTTCCTAAGACTCTTACCCCCATTCAAGATGGCTGGAAGAAAGTATTCAGCTCAATGGTTTATGAAACATATTTATTTTAAAAGCCCTACTTTTCAATTCAATTGATAACATATATTATACTTACAGACTTTCTATCATGAAGCATCTTTAAATATGGAGAGGAGGGTTTTCTCCTCATATTTAAAATGAATACAATTAATTAAATGTTCTCTGAAATTCTGAGGAATAATCAAAGGCAGCATTCGCTTTTCTTGTCACTAAAAATTAGGTTTTTGCTGCCACCTGTTGACAGTAATTGAAAATGATAACTCTTTCCACAAATTGCAAATTTGCGATACTTGGAAAAAATCCTTAGAAACAAACTACTTCCTTCATTTTATGCATGATGAACGGGCCTAGAAGGGCCAAGTGTCTTTCCCAAGGTCATTCATAAGGAGACAGATTGAGACTAAAATATAGGTTTTGGGGTTTGGGCCTTGGAGTTCAGTGTTTATTTTCCCATGCCTGATAGTATGTTACTATCAAATTTGTGTAGGTAGCAGAGCTCCTGAAATCCATACTGCTCTTTACACAACACAATGAAATACTGACGTGTTTCAATCCGTTATACTAACTAGTAATATTTTTTACCATAATATGGAGGAACAGTTCTGTGGCTCTCTAACGTGACATTTAAACAAGTGTGGCCATGTCTGGCCGAAGGAGAAGGTAGGTCCACCGGTTGGCTGTTTGCATGAGTAACTGAACAGCCTCCTGGGAAATAACTCATCTGTATGAGAGAAGAGAGTTCAGCCCCACAAGTCTGACCCAAGAGGACATAGGAGAGGTTAATGTGTGTCAGAGTGGCTGAGAGTGCATGTTCGAGCCTGAAAGAGGAAGAGCTGCAACTAAAGAGTCAATAAGAAAATTTTGGCCGGGCGTGGTGGCTCAAGCCTGTAATCCCAGCACTTTGGGAGGCCGAGGCGGGTGGATCACGAGGTCGAGAGATCGAGACCATCCGGGTCAACAAGGTGAAACCCCGTCTCTACTAAAAATACAAAAAGTTAGCTGGGCATGGTGGTGCGTGCCTGTAATCCCAGCTACTTAGGAGGCTGAGGCAGGAGAATTGCCTGAGCCCAGGAGGCGGAGGTTGCGGTGAGCCGAGATCGCGCCATTGCACTCCAGCCTGGGTAACGAGAGCGAAACTCCGTCTCAAAAAAAAAAAGAAAAAGAAAAAAGCGCTTCGCACTTCTTGGGGACACTGTGGGTCCTGGCTTCCTAAGTGAAAGGAGACAGCTCCTCTGAGGCCTCAGCCAATTTCACAGGCACCTTCATCACTCTGGAAAGGGCATAAGTTCCTTCCACACCAGCATCAAGGGTGGCTTAGTGAGCACTGGAGAGTCAGGGCAGGGACAGAGCACACAGGCCACCTGGCTGACCACATTTATTAGCACATAGTAAACATCCTTGTGACTCCTAGAATTAGTTCAGACGGAAGACTCTTGCTGATGGCGACATAGTCAGACAAATGCTGTTTTGTCTCTATCACTCTAAGCATCAGGTCCGTGCCACAGAATTAGTGCTTATCAAGTTGCACATTACAAAATATAATGCTGAAAGTTTGTAGATTTAAAAAACAAAAACAAAAACTGGTAATCGTGATAAGCTAATCTAAAGGAAAGTTTTTGACCTTTAAAAAAAAAAAGTACTTAATCTCTCTAATGTTGGTTTCCTTATACATAAAATGAGAAAATTATTAACCTACCCTTACAACCTCCCTGAAATGTCTGAGAGAGTGCTTTAAACTGTGAGACTTCCTCATATGGAAGGGCATGTTTGTTAATTTAACCTATCCTTTGGTACTTATTGATATGCAGTTAATTGTGACCATGTGTCTTCTTTTGGCCAAAAAAAATATGTATATATATGAACAGAGTGACACACCACTTCCAGACAGAAGCTTTACAAGCCAGTGTGTATTTCACCATGTTTTCTTCACTCTAACATGATGCTTGCAGAGCACATTAGGACGGAGCCTCTGTTGATCTGGAGATGGTCGCTGAGTGACTACACATGTACCAAACCACATTGGATCTGGAGCATGAAGAAGAAACATGCTTTTGCTAATTTAAGTCACTGAAATTCTGGGATCATTACCTCAACATTATCTGGACTATCCTTACTTGTCCAAGGGTGTAGCCACATCTGGGATACAAATGTAAAATATAAAGAAATAATCCCAGTAAAATAAAGGTGAATGAAAGAGACCTTCTTAGAATAAATGTTTTAGTGAAAGCCTTAAAAAAAAAAAAAAAGACTAAGAGAATAGAGATTGTGTTACTAATGAAAGAACTATTATTTCATATGGCTAGCTTAATTTGAAATATGGCTAAGAGTCAGATGGTCAATAATAACTATGCAATATTTTTAGACAGTATCAAAATACTGATTTCTCATACTATAATGCTTAAAATTGCTTTAGAGGAAATCACTTCCTTACCTGTATTTCTTTTTTTTTTTTTTTTTTGAGACAGAGTCTTGTTCTGTCACCATGCTGGAGTGCAGTGGCACAATCTCGGCTCCCTGCAACCTCCGCCTCCTGGGTTTAAGCGATTCTTCCGCCTCAGCCTCCCAAGTAGCTGGGACCACAGGCGCGTGCCACCACGCCTAGCTAATTTTTTTGTATTTTTAGTAGAGACGGGGTTTCACCATGTTAGCCAGGATGGTCTCCATCTCTTGACTTTGTGATCCACCCACCTCAGCCTCCCAAAGTGCTGGGGTTAGAGGCGTGAGCCACTGTGCCTGGCCTTCTTACTTGTATTTCTATGAGGCTTATATATTACATGAAAACAGAAATAAAAAGCCTTAACGCTCAGAATTCCTGTTTGTTTAGTTATTTTCCTCTTCTTCCTATTTTGCTTATCATGACAGTGAAAGTCTCTATTAGTCATGAGCCTAGACATATGAGTTTTAAATGTCTGAATTTGGCCAAAAAAGAAACAAACCCAGGGACATACACAAGTAAATACAAATTCATCAATAAATTCCCCATCCCTCCTCGCCTCTGCTGAATGTCAGTTTTAAATTCTTGGTGAGGAGCGGTATCTCCAAATCTTGATGTTACCACTTTCACCCACACTTTTGCAGGGTTATATCAACGACCCAGAAGATATTGCCGAGTGAAAGGATACCTTAGCAGAGTGACACGAGTGAAAGAAAACATCCAAACAATGAGGCCTTTGATGGGGAGCCCTGAGATTTCCTAATAGCAAATAGGACTAATCAGTCGTTATGAAAGTAGCAGCCTCAACGCCTATTAGAAAGAATCAACATGGAGGCCTCTTTCTGTAACGCCCAGAGACAAAGCTTGGGGACAGTGGTTCGCCAGGCTCTCCAACCCAGACAGGTCAAACTTCTTTGCCCTTCCTGAGAGGAGTGTGAAGAAAGCATCAACCCAAAGGAAATATTTTTGTTGGCCGTCAGATCAGAGCGTGTTGACATCCCTGTTTTTAACAGTTCCCTGGTCAGCCTGGGTGTGGTTACTCTTTTGAAAGTTTAGTCTTGAGGAAGTAGGTCAAGGGAGCCAGTGTTGTTGTGTTCTCCTGAGCATAACTGAATCCTTGCATTCATTACATGTGCATTGCTTTGGAATGAGTGTCTTGCTGACACAGAGTGCCACCTATCAACCAGCATTTCTAGCTTCCCCAACTGATCAGCAGGGCTGGACTCTTTCCTTAAAACAGGCTGAACAGGGCAAGCAAACAGCCTGCTGTGCTAAGAGTCAGAGGAGATTGATTAAACCTGAATCTTAGTTGAGGAACAACATGTAGCTAGGGTTGAGATAAATCATCTACAAGACCCTGTATATATTTGCATAGGGGAAATAGAAATTGACAGAAGACCAGGACTATGAGATAACCAGAGGCAACCAGAGAAAGGACTCTTAGAAGGAGTGAGCAATGGTTCTGATCCACAGCCCACCAGCAATTCCCTCCAGCAGCGTAGCAGACACTGTTCCCCAAAATCCATTTTCTCTTCTTCCTAGACGCATAACTGTGCTCCATTTTCCAGGCTACTTTGACATATGGTATAGCCATGTGACCTGGTTCTGACTAATGGAATGTGACAGAAGCAGTATGTGCTACTTTCAAATCTGGCCCATGAAAGCCACTTACTCACAATCCCTTTTCTCCTCCTAGTTTCCTGGGGTGGTGATGTCAGAAACAATGAGTTAAAGATAGCATAGTTGCAGTCAGCCAGGGTCTTTGCAAAAAACCCACCTTCTCCCTTTCCCGTTTCTAGCTGCTGACTTGAAACCACTCAGCCCTATAAAGTGAGAAAGAAATAAACATTCTGCTCTCTAAGTCATTGAATTTGTAGATCTTTGTTGCAGCAGCAAGGCCTACCCTGACATAATTTGTATCACACCTGTGACATTATCTGACTTACACACTATAGGAGCTATTTGCTGTAAAGTCAGCACATAACTCTCCTAGTTCCTTGTCATCAATGAGTATAGGAGACTTGCATGATTTGACCAGTTTTCCTCTCCAGTTTCCTCTCTCCTGACTCCTAACGTTCTTCTTATAGGCCCTGGTACGTTTGGCTGTGTCCCCACCCAAATCTCAACTTGAGTTGTATTCCCATCATCCCTATGTGTAGTGGGAGGACCAGTGGGAGGTAATTGAATCATGGGGGCAGTTACTCTCATGCTGCTATTCTCATGACAGCAAGTGAATTCTCATGAGATCTGATGGTTTTATAAAGAGGGGTTCCCCCTTTTGCTCAGCACTTCTTGTTGTCGCCATGTGAAGAAGGATACGTTTGCATCCCCTTCTGTCATGATTGTAAGTTTCCTGAGGCCTCCCCAGCCATACTGAACTGAGTCAATTAAACCTCTTCCCTTTATAAATTCCCTTTATTAGCAGCATGAGAACAGACTAATACAGGCTTAAACCATACCAAATACTCACACTACCTTTCATGCATCCCTTTTACTCAACCTTCAGCATTTCCATGGGTATTCCCTTAAACTCTGCACCTAGCCCCCTCTCCCGGACTTCTGATCTGTACCTAGTGACTTCTTACTCATTTTTCAAATTCAATTTAGACATTACTACCCTGGGTTGCCCTTCTCTATCCCTTGAAGACTAAGTTAGGTGACATCTGTGCTCCCACAGCATCCTGTCCTATAGATCCAACTGTGCTAGATTAGAGTTTCCTCCCAAATCCAGGATCCATAAATCTCCAGCTTCTAGTATGGTACCTGGACTGTGGTAAACACCCAATAAATATGTATTAAGTGAAAGACCTGTTCCTGAAGTGACCATCAAAATGCTAATATAAACATGTGAGATCATGTTTGAGCACAAATCAACATACTTTAACCTTTTTATAATTCCATGTTTAATTCAGTGTCCTATGTTTAGGTGTTATATGTATATATCTGTTAAGTGACTACCTTTTTTGAGAAAGACATATATTTTGTTTGTTTGGTTGGTTGGTTCTTGAGACAGGGTCCTGCTCTGTCACCTAGGCTGGAGCAAAGCCTCAACCTCCCAGGCTCAAGTGATTCTCCCACCTTAGCCTCCTGAATGACTGGGACCACAGGCACACACCACCATGCTAACCTAATTTTTAAAAAATTTTGTAGTAATGGCATCTCCCTAGGTTACCCAGGCTGATCTTGAACTCCTGGGCTCAAGAGATCCATCTCAGCCTCCCAAAATGCTAGGATTATAGGCCTGAGCCACCTTGCCTGCCCATATTTTGTTATTAAAAGGAAAACTCAGTGAAATGTTGATGCCTGTCCAGAAAGATCAATTTAAATAAAACAATTAAATACATATAATAAATTGATGTGCCTTAAAACTGATACAAATACATCAGAAATATTTTAGGCAAACAGAGTAACATCCAGTCAAGTTTAGAATTGGGGCTAAAGTACTCATCTAAAGGATAAGAGATTTTGGTGGGATGTCAAATCCTGTAGGCAAGCAAAATTTTTTTTTAATCTGATCAAGAATTCTTAGACTTGTGAAAGGTTGTTGGAAAGAATTCTTAGACTTGTGAAAGGTTGTTGGTAATGGCAATGATGGAAAGGTATATAGGTATACAACCACACACACATGAAATCAAATGTTCTAAGATAATGGATTCTGAAGAGGTAAGTCAGGAAAGGTAAAGAAGGAATAGAGAGCAAAGAAGAACATTTTTTAACCTTTAAAATTTTTTTTTTAAATTTGTTTTATTTTAAGTTCTGGGGTACGTGCGCAGGATGTGCAGGTTTGTTATGTAGGTAAATATGTGCCGTGGTGATTTGCTAAACTATCAACCCATCACCTAGGTTTTAAGCCCAGCATGCATTAGCTATTCTTCCTGATGCTCTCCCTCCCTCCATGCCCTTCCCCCATGGGCAGGCCCCACTGTGTGTTGTTCCTCTCCTTGTGTCTGTGTGTTTACATTGTTCAGCTCCTACTTATAAGTGAGAACATGCAGTGGTTGGTTTATCTCTTCCTGCATTAGTTTGCTAAGGATAATGGCTTCCAGCTCCATCAATATCCCTGCAAAAGACATGATCTTGTTCCTTTTTATGGCTGCCTAGTATTCCATGGTGGATGGATACATACCACATTTTTTTATCCAGTCAATCAGTGATGTGCATTTGGGTTGATTCAATGTCTTTGTTATTGTGAATAGTGCTGCAATGAACATACACATGAATGTATTTTTATAATAGAATGATTTATATTCCTTGGGTATATACCCAGTAATGGGATTGCTGGGTCAAATGGTATTTCTGGTTCTAGATCTTTGAGGAATTGCCACACCATCTTCCACAATGGTTGAGCTAATTTACATTTCCACCAGTAGGGTAAAAGTGTTCCTATTTCTCTGCAGCCACACCAGCATCTGCTGTTTATTGACCTTTTTAAAATTTTTATTATACTTTAAGTTCTGGGGTACACGTGCAGATCATGCAGGATTGTTACATAGGTATCCACATGCCATGGTAGTTTGCTACCTCCATCCCCCCATCATCTACATTAGGTATTTCTCCTAATGTTATTCCTCGCCAATCCCCCCACCCTCTGCTATCCCTCCCCTAGCTCTCCCACCCCTCAACAGGCCCCATTGTGTAATGTTCCCCTCCTGTGTCCATGTGTTCTCATTGTTCAATACCCACTTATGAGTGAAGACATGCAGTGTTTGGTTTTCCGTTCTTGTGTCAGTTTGCTGAGAATGATGGTTTCCAGCTGCATCCATGTCCCTGCAAAGGACATGAACTCATCATTTTTTACAGCTGCATACTATTCCATGGTATATATGTGCCACATTTTCTTTATCCAGTCTATCATTGATGGGCATTTGGGTTGGTTCCAAGTCTTTGCTATTGTAAACAGTGCCGCAATGGACATACATGTGTATGTGTGTTTATAATAGAACAATTTATAATCATTTGGGCATATACCCAGTAATGGGATTGTTGGGTCAAATGGTATGTCTATTTCTAGATCCTTGAGGAATTGCCATACTGTCTTCCACAATGATTGAATTAATTTGCACTCCCACCAACAGTGTAAAAGTGTTCCTATTTCTCCACATCCTCTCCAGCATCTGTTGTCTCCTGATTTTTCACTGATCACCATTCCAACTGGCAATGTGGTTTTGATTTGCATTTCTCTAATGCCCAGTGATGATGAGCTTTTTTTTATATATGTTTGTTGGCTGCATAAATGTCTTCTTTTGAAAAGTGTCTGTTCATTTCCTTTGCCTACTTTTTGATGGGTTTTTTTATTTTTTTTTCTTGTAAATTTGTTTAAGTTCTTTGTAGATTCTGGATATTAGTCCTTTGTCAGACGGGTAGATTGCAAAAAATTTTTCCCATTCTGTTGGTTGCCAGTTCACTCTAATGATACCTTCCTTTGCTGTGCAGAAGCTCTTAAGTTTAATTAAGTTCCATTGATCTATATTGGCTTTTGTTGCCATTGCTTCTGGTGTTTTCGTCATGAAGTCCTTGGCTATGCCTATGTCCTGAATGGTTTTGCCCAAGTTTTCTTCTAGGGTTTTTATGGTGTTAGTTCTTATGTTTAAATCTTTAATCCATCTGGAGTTAATTTTTGTATAAAGTTTAAGGAAGGGATCCAATTTCAGCTTTATGCACATGGCTAGGCAGTTTTTCCAACACCATTTGTTAAAGAGGGATCCCTTTCCTCATTGCTTGTCTTTGTCAGGTTTGTCAAAGATCAGATGGTTTTAGATGTGTGGTGTTAATTCCAAGGCCTCTGTTCTGTTCCATTGATCAAGATCTCTGTTTTGGTACCAGTACCATGCTGTTTTGGTTACTGTAGCCTTGTAGTATAGTTCAAAGTTGGGTAGCGTGCAAAACAAAGCCTCCAGCTTTGTTTTTTTGTTTGTTTGTTTTTGTTCTTGTTTTTGCTTCAGATTATCTTGGCTATATGGGCTCTTTTTTGGTTACATATGAAGTTTAAGGTGGTTTTTTTCAGTTCTGTGAAGGTCAATCATAGCTTGATGGGAATAGCACTGAATCTATAAATTACTTTGGGCAGTATGGCTATTTTCACGATATTAATTCTTCCTAACTGTGAGCATGGAATGTTTTTCCATCTGTTTGTGTCCTCTCTTATTTACTTGAGCAGTGATTTGTAGTTCTCCTTAAAGAGAGATGTGTCGTTCTCCTTCACATCCTTTGTTGGTTGTATTCCTAGGTATTTTATTATCTTTGTAGCAATTGTGAATGGGAGTTCACTCTTGATTTGGCTCTCTGTTTGTCTGTTATTGGTGTATAGGAATGCTTGTGATTTTTGCACATTGATTTTGTATCCTGAGACTTTGCTGAAGTTGCTTATCAGCTTAAGGAGATCTGGGGCTGGGATGATGGGGTTTTCTAAATATACAATTATGTCATCTGCAAATAGAGACAATTTCATTTCCTCTTTTCCTAATTGAATGTGCTTTATTTCTTTTTCTTGCCTAATTGTCCTGGCCAGAACTTCCATACTATGTTAAATAGGAGTGGTGAGAGAGGGCATCCTTGTCTTGTGCCAGTTTTCAAAGGGAATGCTTCCAGTTTTTGCCCGTTCAGTATGATATTGGCTATGGGTTTGTCATAAATAGCTCTTACTATTGTGAAACACGTTCGCTCAATATGTAGTTTATTGAGAGTTTTTAGCATGAAAGGCTGTTGAATTTTGTCAAAGGCCTTTTCTGCATCTATTGCGATAATCATGTGGCTTTTGTCTTTGCTTCTGCTTATGGTGGTAGATTACGTTTATAGATTTGCGTGTGTTGAACCAGCCTTGCATCCTTGGGATGAAGCTGACTTGATCGTGATGGATAAACTTTTTGATGTGCTGTTGGATTTGGTTTGCCAGTATTTTATTGAAGATTTTTGCATCAGTGTTTGTCATGGATATCAGCCTAAAATTTTCTTTTTTAGTTGCTTCTCTGCCAGGTTTTGGTATCAGGATGATGTTGGTCTCATAAAATGAGATAGGGAGGATTCCCTCTTTTTGTATTGTTTGGAATAGTACCAGCTCCAAAGGAATGGTACCAGCTCCTCTTTGTGCGTCTGGTAGAATTTGGCTGAAAAGTTCAGAACCTATGTGGTCCTGAACTTTTTTTGGTCGGTAGGCTATTAATTGCTGCCTCAACTTCAGACCTTGTTATTGGTCTATTCAGGGATTCAACTTCTTCCTGGTTTAGTCTTGGGAGGGTGTAAGTGTCAGGAATGTATCCATTTCTTCTAGATTTACTGGTTTATGTGCATGGAGGTGTTTGTAGTAATCTCTGATGTTAGTTTATGTTTCTGTGAAATTAGTAGTGATATCCCCTTTATCATTTTTTATTGCATCTATTCGATTCTTCTCTCTTTTCTTTTTTATTAATCTGGCTAGTTGTCTATACATTTTGTTGATCTTTTCAAAAACCCAGCTCCTGGCTTCATTGATTTTTTTGAAGGGTGTTTTTGTGTTTCTATCTTCTTCAGTACTGCTCTGATCTTAGTTATTTCTTGTCTTCTGCTAGCTTTTGAAATTGTTTGATCTTGCTCCTCTGGTTCTTTTAATTGTGATGTTAGGGGGTTGATTTTAGATCTTTCCTTGCTTCCCATGCGGGTATTTATTGCTATAAATTTCCCTCTAGACACTGCTTTAAATGTGTTCCAGAGATTCTGGTACATTTTGTTTTCGTTCTCATTAGTTTCAAAGAACTTCTTTATTTCTGCCTTCATTTCATTATTTATCCAGTAGTCATTCAGGAGCAGGTTGTTCAGTTTCCATGTATTTGTGCAATTTTGATTGAGTTTCTTAATCCTGAGTTCTAATTTAATTGCACTGTGGTCTGAGAGACTGGTTGTTATGATTTCTGTTCTTTTGCATTTGCTGAGGAGTGTTTTACTTCCAATTATGTGGTCAATTTTACAGTAAGTGCAATGTGGTGCTGAGAAGAACATATATTCTGTGGATTTAGGGTGAAGAGTTCTGCAGATATCTATTGGGTCTGCTTGGTCCAGATCTGAGTTCAAGTCCTGGATATCCTTGTTAATTTTCTGTCACATTGATCTGTTTAATATTGACAGTTGAGTGCTTAAGTCTCCCACTATTACTGTGCAGGAGTCTAAGTCTCTTTGTAGGTCATTAAGAACTTACTTTACATATCTGGATGCTCCTGTATTGAGTGCATATATATTTAGGATAGTAGCTCTTCTTATTGCATTGATCCCTTTACCATTATGTAATGACCTTCTTTGTCTCTTTTAATTTTTGTTGGTTTAAAGTATGTTTTATCAGAGACTAGGATTATAACCCCTGCTTTTTTTTCTCTCTCTCTCTCCATTTGCTTGGTAAATCATCCTCCATCCCTTTATTTTAAGCCTATGTGTGTCTTTGCACATGAGGTAGGTCTCCTGGATACAGCACACCGATGGGTCTTGACTCTTTATCCAATTTGCCAATCTGTGTCTTTTGATTGGGGCATTTAGCCCATTTACATTTAAGCTTAACATTGTTATATGTGAATTTGATCTCGCCATTTTTATACTAGCTGGTTGATTTGTCCATTAGTTGATGCAGTTTCTTTGCTGTATCAATGGTCTTTATCATTTGGTATGTCTTTGCAGTGACTGGTACTGATTGTTCCTTTCCATATTTAGTGCTTCCTTCAGGACCTCTGCTAAGGCAGGCCTGGTGTTGACAAAATCTCTCAGCAATTGCTTGTTCGTAAAGGCCTTTATTTCTCCTTCGCTTGTGAAGCTTAGTTTGGCTGGATATGAAACTCTGGGTTGAAAGTTCTTTTCTTTAAGGATGTTGAATATTGGCCCCACTCTCTTCTGACTTGTAGGGTTTCTCCTGAGGGATCCACTGTGAATCTGATGGGCTTCCCGTTGTGGGTAAACTTACCTTTCTCTCTGGCTGCCCTTAGCACTATTACCTTCATTTCAACCCTGGTGAATCTGATGATTATGTGCCTTGGGGTTGCTCTTGAGGAATATCTTTGTGATGTTCTCTGTATTTCCTGAATTTTAATGTTGGCCTGCCTTGCTAGGTTGGGAAAGTTCTCCTGGATAATATCATAAAGAGTGTTTTCCAGCTTGATTCCATTCTCCCCATCACATTCAGGTACACCAATCAATTGTAGATTTGGTCTTTTCACATAATCCCATAATTCTTGGAGGCTTTGTTTATTTCTTTTCACTCTTTTTTCTCTAGTCTTGCCTTCTCAATTTAATTCATTGAGTTAACTTCAATCTCTGATATCCTTTCTTCTGCTTGATCGATTTGGCTATTGAAACTTGTATGTGCTTCACAAAGTTCTCGTGCTGTGAGTGATCTTGGCAATTGTAGGTGATATGCACTTGTGATTTCATAGGAACAGTCTTCATCAGAATAGACTGGAAGCAACTGGTATCACTGCAGATTTCTAGGGTATCTCAGGGAAAGGGTTTCTCTTTTTAAGGATCTGAGTGACATATTGGCCAACACACTCGAGGACCAAGAAAGGATCCATGGCTTTGAAAGAAGAGTAAACATCAGACCTTGGCCTTAAAATAAAATGTCGCTGAAGGGATTAAGCCATGAACAGGGGAGCAACATTAAGTAGAGAAGTCTCCCTTTCACCTCATGCTACATTAGCAGAAACTGTTCAAGAGAATAAGCATCTAGAAGTTCTATATGAAAAGAAAACTTCACCAGATTTTTAAAAAAGGGAACCAAGTGCAATAGGGATTGATTAAGCCATTGATCTAGGCTTAATGGCTAGATCTAGCCATTAATCTAGCCATTGATCTAGTACTTGACAATGGGAGCGTCCCATTTTAGAGTAAATCTGAGTTCAGACCAGCAGAGGGCAGTGTAGCAAACTTTGAAACACCAAATGGCTAGGGCTTAAGAGAGTATAAATCCAGTACTCAGAGACTAATAGTGAAGAAGGGATGAAGGACAATCTGTGAGATCAGCGCTGCCTTGAAAAAATAAAGAAATGGTCAGCATTGCACTCCAGCCTGGGCAACGCGGCAAGACCCTGTCTACAATACAATACAATACAGTACAATACAATGATCAGGAGTAAACCCACACTTGTGCAGTATAGGTATGAGAAGTGGAAAAATTAGGAATTAGTATCCACTTCATTTCAAAGAAGATGGATTGGTAAGCAGCTGGTCCCTTTTTCTGATTCCAGGGACAGGAAAAAAGGATCACAACAAGTCATGTCCCAGTCACTCTTTCAGGAATCTGCAGCTGGCACCCCAGAATCTTCTGCCCAGGTGAAATCTTAACACTCAACTTTCTCCTGAACACCTCTTCTTGATGTTTGCTTGACAGGGGGCCGGCTCTGTGGTGCTATGGATCATGAGGAGCCCTTACCTCCCCATCTGCTGCCAGCCAAATAAATGGAGAAATGGGCAACAACCCTGCTCCAAGGTGGAGAGGACATAAAAATATTGCTTCCTTCTTTATCCACTGGAATTCAAATCATTAGGCTTCTGTTCTTAAAAGGGTTGGTATGTTATGAGCAGTTTGTTTTGTCCCCATATGTGGGTTAGAGAAGGGGACAAGTGAAGTATTTTTACTACGAAAGTTTTTCTTTGAGTTTATGGCCCAGTCTAAGCTGTGAAAAGAGGTCCTGGGGGCATTCGTAGTTGCTGTCCCTTAAGAGAGTGGATGGCAAGAACTGAGAAACACTGCAACTCTTCGATATCAATATAAACCCAGAAGCCTCACTGCACAGCAACTCACTCTTGGAAAGAAATGTCTGTAGACAGACATCCTGAAGACCTGGGTGTCTGCTCAGTGAGGGTTCATAGTCCTACTGGCAGACTATGGAATACTTTGTCTAAAAAATGGAGATTTCATTAAATTACATGGCAGTCGGCAGGCTTACTAGTGATTTACCTCGAGCTTTTACTACTGCAGAACCACCTGTGCCTTGCTTTTTTGCTGGCGCCTAAATAGCATGTCATAGCAGACTGTGAATGCTTTAAGCACTGTGAGCAGCAATCAATTACTCAGGATCTTCTCCAAGACCCTCTTGCCTTTCTTTGTATCCTTTTCTGCTTTGCAGTTCACAACTCACACATGCTTTGATTTTCCTGGCCCCAAACTCTGGATCTCATACCGTAACTTTAGTGCCTGCCTTTGGAACGTTCTGATTTGGCAGGTTGCAGACCCTTAGCAGGTTCTTGGATCTTGGTAGCATAGCATGATTTTAAGCATTGCCTCCAACCTAAGGGGTGTCCTATTGCCTCCAAGGAGGGCCCACCCCTTCCCTCTGCCATATGTAACTGGCCAATGAGACCAGCCCCTGGTTTCCAAGACATTGAATGGGAACTTTGAATTGTCAGCAGCTCAATGGGTTACCTAGTGAAAATATTCCCTCCATTATATGACAGATAAGTTGACAAAATAGGTCCACAGAGTAGTCTTAGACCACTTGTACTCTGATATCAGAATTACGCCAGAAAATTCAAGATCAATTAAACAGGAATTTAAAACAATCTATGTCCACCGTGACTTTCTGAGTAGACAGAAAATAAGAAATCAATAAATACTATCTGAAGTTTAAACTTGTACTTAAATAGGAACACACACAGGCACACACATAAGAACATTCCATAAAGATTATAACATTGTGATTTTATATATACTATTGATTACTAAGCTGCTGCCCCTACAAAACGTAAAGGAAAATGCAGTTCTGTTTATTTTGCATATTGCCTCCAAAGAGCTCTTTTGAGAACTAACATCTCTAGTTTTAAAGAAAAGTCTATCTGAAGTTTCAGCAATTCCTTCAGTTTCACTTTTTCTTCTGTTAAAATCAAGCAAGTATCAATACAGATGTTCCTCAACTTACAATGAGGTTATATCTGATAAACCTGTCATAAGTCAAAAATACTGTAAGCCAAAAATGAATTTAATACCCAGATAAACCCATTGTAAAGTCAAAAAATGATAAGTTAAACCATCATGAGTTGGGGACCATCTGTAGTTATCATTTAAAAATAGTGTATATTGTATAATCTGTTGGGTACATACACTACAGTTTATTCAATTTACCATTGATGAACATAAGTTGTTTCTACTTGGGTGCTATTATAGACAAATGCTGCTATAAACATTCTTGGATTTACATCCTGGTGCACACATTCATAAGCTTCTCTTAAAAATACCTGAGTGGAGTATCTGTTCATATCCTTTGCCCATTTTTGAATGGGCTTGTTTGTTTTTTTCTTGTAGATCTGCTTTAGTTCTTTGTAAATTCTGGATATCAGCCCCTTGTCAGATGGGTAGACTGCAAAAATTTTTTCCCATTCTGTTGGTTGCCGATTCAATCTACTGACTGTTTCTTTTGCCGTGCAGAAGCTGTGGAGTTTGATTAGGTCCCATTTGTCTATTTTGGCTTTTGTTGCCATTGCTTTTGGCGTTTTGGTCATGAAGTCCTTGCCTACGCCTATGTCCTGAATGGTTTTGCCTAGATTTTCTTCTAGGGTTTTTATGGTGTTAGGTCTGATGTTTAAGTCTTTAATCCATCTGAAGTTAATTTTGGTGTAAGGTGTCAGGAAGGGGTCCTACAGGAGGCCAACAAACATATGAAAAAATGCTCATCATCACTGGTCATCAGAGAAATGCAAATCAAAACCACATTGAGATACCATCTCACACCAGTTAGAATGGCGATCATTAAAAAATCGGGAAACAACAGAGGCTGGAGAGGATGTGGAGAAATAGGAACACTTTTACACTGTTGGTGGGAATGTAAGTTAATTCAACCATTGTGGAAGACAGTGTGGCGATTCCTCAAGGACCTAAAAATAGAAATCCCATTGGACCCAGCAATCCCATTACTGGGTATATATCCAAAGGATTATAAATCATTCTACTACAAGGACACGTGCACACGAATGTTCATTGCAGCACTGTTTACAATAGCAAAGACCTGGAACCAACCCAAATGCCCAACGATGATAGACTGGATAGGGAAAATGTGGTACATATACACCATGGAATATTACGCAGCCATCAAAAACGATGAGTTCACGTCCTTTGTAGGGACATGGATGAACCTGGAAACCATCATTCTCAGCAAACTGACACAAGAGCAGAAAATCAAACAACGTATATTCTCACTCATAGGTGGGTGTTGAACAATGAGAACACATGGACACAGGGAGGGGAGCACTACACACTGGGGTCCGTTGGGGGAAAATGGGGGAGGGACGGGGGGTGGGAAGGTGGGAAGAGATAGCATGGGGAGAAATGACAGATACAGGTGAGGGGACGGAAGACAGCAAACCACACTGCCATGTGTGTACCTATGCAACAATCTTGCATGTTCTTCATATGTACCCCGAAACCTAAAATGCAGTAAAAAAAAAATACCTGAGTGGGATTACTGGTGTAACGTATGTGAATGTTCAACTTTACTAGGCAAAGCAAAACTGCTTTTCAGTGTGGTTTTACCAATCTACATTCCTTGAAGTAGCACATAAGAAGAATCTCCCTTGTTCTACATCCCTCTCCTATACTTGGTATTTTTCAGAGTTATTGTTTCTAATCTAGTGGATTTGTAATGATACCTAACTGTGGTTTTAATTTGCATTCCCCTGATTCCTAGTGAAATTAAGTACTTTTTCATGTGCAAATTGGCCATTCAGACTTCCTCTCTTTTGAAGAGGCTTTTTAAATATTTTAGGAAAGAGGCAGAACAAGGTTGCTGACTAAGACTCTCTAACAATCATCCCCCAGCAGAAACATCAATTTGAACAACTGTCACAACAGGCAAATACCTTCATGGAGCTGAAGAAACCAGGTGAAAGATCACAGTACCTGGCTATAGCCCAATAATAAGAAAAGATGGAATAAAGAGTGTAGAAAAAACAAGTTTATATTCCATTATCACCCCACCCCCAACCCCAAGCAGCACAGCTTGGAGTGAGAGACCCTCAACATGGGGAAAGAGAGGAAAGTGAGTACAGAACATTGCCTTGGATCCCAACACTGGGCCCACCACAGTAAAACTTCACAGAGGGCAGACCTCAACTGCCCATACACCAGGTGGGTATCCACAGACTGAGCTGTAGGCCTTCCCCAGCTCCAGGCAGAACCATAGAGTCCCACACTTCAGGCTTGCATGGCAGACTCAATCTCTAGCCCACATTACCATCAAGCCAACTTCAATAAACTCAGGTTCCAGACAGCCCTCAGCAACCCCAGGCTTTTGGTGCACCCCAGTGCCATGCCAGTTGCATCTGCCATGGGCTTCTGGTGCACCCAGTGTCATACTGCTGCAGGACTTTCAAGACAAAGCCAGTCCACCAAGACTAAAGTACTTCTTAAAATGTGCAGAATTCATCACCTTACCAAGAATCAAGAACAATCAGAGAAAGATGACATTCTCAAACAGACAAAATAAGGTTTCAGTGACTGATCTGAAAAAAAAATGAAGATGTATGAACTGCCTGACAAAGAGTTCAAAATAGCCATTTTAAGGAAGCTAGTGAATTTGAACAAAATACAGAGAAGTGAAAAAGCACATGAACAAAATGAGGAAAACAATGAGTGACCAGAATGAGAAACTTAATAGATTGAAAATTTAAAAAATCAAACATTAATCCAGAAGCTGAAAACTACAATGAACAAAATTTAAAATGTAATAGAGAGCATCAATACCAGAATTGATCAGGCAGAAGAAAGAATCTGAACTCAAAGACAGGTTAGATGAAAATATTCAGTCAAAGTAGAAAATGGGGAAAATAATGAAAATAAACTTTAAAAGCTTATGGAATTTATGTGGCAACATCAAAAGAGCAAATACTTGATTTATAGGAGTTTAAGAAGTAGAAGAGAAAGAAAAAGGGGTAGAAAGCTTACTCAAAGAAATAATAGCAGAAAATTTTCCATACCTGGAGAAAGATGTAAATTGGAGGCAGGGAACATACGGCCAATTCACACTTCAGCCATGACAGGAAATGTCCTCTCCATAGGGCGTATGCCGTATAAATGACTTTGTACCTTTACTCCATCATCTTCATTTACATAGGGTGTACACCAAGTAACCAAAGGACTCTTCTAGAGGGTAAACTCCCAAAAATTCTATAATGGGGCCCTTGAGCCCCTATGCTTGGGCCTGTTCCCACATTATAGAGTATACTTTCATTTTCCATAAATGTCTTTATTCTTTCCTTGCTTTATTTGTTCATCGTGTCAAATTCTTTGTTCAGGACACCAAGAACCTGGACACCCTCCACCAGTAACATACATATATGTTTTTTCAATTATACTTTAAGTTCTAGGATACATGTGCAGAACGTGCAGGTTTGTTACATAGGTATACATGTGCCATGGTGGTTTGCTGCACCCATCAACCTGTCATCTACATTAGGTATTTCTCCTAATGCTATCCCAACAAGCCCCGGTGTGTAATGTTCCCCTCCCGTGTCCATGTGTTCTCATTGTTCAACACCCACTTATGAGTGAGAACATGTGGTGTTTGGTTTTCAGTTTTTGTGTCAGTTTGCTGAGAATGATGGTTTCCAGCTTCATCCATGCAAGTGGCAGCCCACCTAAGGTCAGAGACATCTGACACTCTAAGATTGGACCCACTAGGGGATATCCCAATAGAGAATCCTCCAGACCTCAACCTCTCCAAAGGGGACACTGTTGGAAGAGGTTCTGAGACCTAATACTAAGCCCTCCTTAGGATTTTCTCTCAGAGTTGCAATACTGTTTGGTTCCAACATTGTTTACTGTTGAATGGGAAAGTGAGATGGCATTGCATGTATTCAGGCTTTTGTGCTGCTGTTCTAAGCAGGGGGTGTGGTTAGCGTGTGACACTCTTTTTTGGTGCTGTTTGGCCTTTAAAATAGAAAAGTGCCATGGAAAGTCCTGTACCTAAAATTTTGGTTCACAGCCTTCATTGGATTATCTATTTGGTCAAACAAAGTGAAACCAGCAAGCTTTTATTAGTATCTCAAGGCTAAGGTTCCAAGCTAGTGGATCTTCATTTTTGTGTGTGTATACATAGCCAGACCTGTTTATTTGTATGCATACCTATTGTTATATGTTGTGTCTACCAAACTGGCTTATAAGTAAAAGAGCACTCACAAATTAAGTAAATAATTCTAAGCAATTTTCAAGTTCACACAACTAAACTATAACTTTACTAAACAAGTTGGCTTTAAAATTATTGGTAGAATAAAAATTGAAATGCCATGAGAATTGTTAGCATACATTTTGTCTGGATTTTCTGTTTGTCTTTGCTAGATATTTTGAGATGTCAGTGTTTGGCATAGAAGGTTATAAAACTATAAACCAAGCCAAAACAAAATGATCTTGGTTTGTGTGCTTTCTTTTGATGAAAGTATTTTATGAAAGGAAAATACACTGGGTCCCCCAAAATCATTCCCTGAGGGGAAAATTCAACCTAGGAATGTAAGGACAAATCTTCCTCCCGTTCTATTCAAAGTCACTGAGATAAATGCATATCTGATTGCCTCCTTTAGAAAGGCTAATCAGAAACTCAAAAGACCTGGAAGCCTCCAATCCTCCCTGCTTCAAGTTGTCTTGCCTTTCCAGACCAAATCAATGTTCATTTTACATATGTTAACTTATGTCTCATGTAACCCTTTGTTAAAAGCAAAAGAATTTTGTACAATGAACGGAATAAATGTTTTAGGTAAACATTTTTGTTTTGTTTTGTTTTGTTTTTGTGTGTGTTTTGTATGTTATTAGTGAGAAAAAGAATAATTTTGTCTAATTCAGAAGTTATCCAAAAGCTAGTTCAAATGACAGATTTTAAAATGTTATTTATGCAACAATGTAGAGGAGTTTATCTAAATAACTTGTTTAGTCATGTTGTCCTAAAACCAACCTTTGCCTAGCTGTGCACATAACTGCTCTCTACTGGAGGGTCGGCAATGTTAATTACCTACAAATGGTGTTTACTCAGGGTCTTTTTCATTAAACCTGTACTAATTAAATACAAGGGTTACTGCCTTATCAGGGCTGCAGCACACCCCTCGGGGTCACTAAGCCACAAGTCCTGTAGCTGCACAATCAGGCAAAATACATATGTTTGTGTATGTCTTTCATCCATTGTTTGGCCAGAGTCTGTTGGCCAGACTCAACAGGTCTTGAACTCCTGATCTCAAGTGATCTGCCTGCCTTGGGGTTACAGGCATGAGCCACCATGTCTGGCCAAATTCACAACTGTTTTAACACATTTATTATATCTAATAATACAGTTAGTTTTTATACATCTATTTTATAACCAGAAGTTTCCTAAAATTTTAGTAATTATAATCATTTATGCATAGATTTAAAAATTATATACCTATGTAATCATCTTTCTTCATACTTCATGAGTGGTCATTTTTTTTCAACATGTTTTCAAAATAATTAAAATAACTCACATGATGTTTCCCATTTACTATCTTAATGTGGCCAATTTTATTGATTTTTATGTTAATCTTGTACTCCAGGGATAAATCAATTAGACTCCAGAGATTGTTCTTTCTATACATTGCTAATATTTTAGAATCTCAATACCTATGTTCACAACTTATATTAGCTAGCCATTATAATTGTCTTATCTTTTTTTTTAAATCCCTCCTAACTGAAATTTTGTATCCTTTGACTAACATTTTTACAGTCTACCTCACTCCATCCTCAAGTAACCACCATTCTACTCTCTGCTTCCATAAGTTCATCTTTTTTAGATTTCACATATAAGTGAGAAGCAGTATTTGTCTTTCTGAACCTAGCTTATTTCATTTACATAATGTTCTCCTGGTTCATCTATGTTGTCATATATGACAGGATTTCCTGCTCATTGGAGGCTGAATAGTATTTCCTCCCATATACATACCACATTTTGTTTCTCCATCTGTTGATGAAAATTTAGGTTGATTCCATATCTTGGTTATTGTGAATAATGCTGCAATGAGCATGGGAGTGCAAATATCTCTTCAATATACTGATTTCCTTTACTTCAGATATATCCCCAGTAGTGGGATTACTGGATCATAATGTAGTTTTATTTTTAGAAATGTCATTTCGTCAGAGCTACCTTTCAGTTACTAATTCTCTTTTTAGCTAATTTTATTTATTTATTTATTTTCAATTGTTAATGATTAATTTTTGTGGGTACATAGTTGGTATGTATATTCATGGGGTACATGAGATATTTTGATAGAGGCATGCAATGAATAATCATCACATCATGAAAAATGGGGTATCCATCACCCCCAAGCATTTGTCCTTTGTTTTACAATCTAATTATACTCTTTTAGTTGTTCTTAAATCTATAATTAAATTATTGGACTGTAGTCACTTCATTGCACTATTAAATACTAAATATTATTCATTATTTCAATTTTTTATCCATTAACCATAACCACCTTCGCCTTCTTCACTACTCCTCCCAGCCTCTAGTAATCATTCTTCTACTGTCTATTTCCACGTGTTCAATTTTGATTTTTACATCACACAAATAAGTGATAACATGCAATGTTTGTCTTTCTGTGCCTTCCTAGCTTGTTTCACTTTACATAATGATTTCCAGTTTCATCCATGTTGGTCCAAATGACAGGATCTGATTCTTTCTTATAGCTGAAGAGTACTCCGTTGTGTATAAGCACCACAGTTTCTTTTTCCATTTATCTACTGATGGACACTTAGGTTGCTTCTAAATCTTGGCAATTGTGAACAGTGCTGCAACGAACATGTGAGTGCAGTATTTCTTTGGTATCTGATTTCCCTTTTTGGAGGGTATATACCCAGCAGTGGTATTACTGGATCACGTGGTAGCTCAATTTTTAGTTTTTTGAGGAACCTCCAAACTGTTCATGGTGTTGGTACTAATTTACATTCCCACCAACAGTGTACAAGGGTTTCCTTTTCTCCATAGCCTCACCAGTACTTGTTATTGCCTGTCTTTTGAATAAAAGTCATTATAACTGGGATGGGATAGCATCTCATTGCAGTTTGATTTGCATTTCTCTGATGATCAGTGATGTTAAACACCTTTTCACATTTCTGTTTCCCATTTGTAGGTACTCTTTTGAGAAGTGTCTATTCAAATCTTTTGCCCATTTATTCAGTTCGATTATTTGATTTTTTCCTTTAGAGTTGTCTGAGCTCCTTATATGTTTTGGTTTTTAATTCCTACTCAGATATGTAGTTTGAAAATATTTTCTCTCATTGTGTAGGTTGCCTCTTCACCTTGCAAATTGTTTTCTTTGCTGTGCAGAAGCTTTTTAACTTGTGATCCCATTTGTCCACTTTTGTTTTGGTTGCCTGTGCTTGTGGGTATTATTACTCAAGAAATTTTTGCCCACACCAGTGCCCTGCAGAGGTTCCCCTATGTTTTTGTGTAGTAGCTTTATAGTTTGCGGTCTTATACTTAAGCCTTTAATTCATTTTTATTTGATCTTTGTATATGGCAAGGGTCTAGCATTTTGTTTTGTTTTTGTGAGATGAAGTTTTGCTCTTTCTGCCCAGGTGGGAATGCAATGGCATAATCTCGGCTCACTGCAACCTCTGCCTCCCAGGTTCAAGCAATTCTCCTGCCTCAGCCTCCTGAGTAGCTGGGATTACAGACACCTACCACCATGCCCAGCTAATTTTTGTATTTTTAGTAGAGATGGGGTTTCACTGTGTTGACCTGGCTGGTCTTGAACTCCTGATCTCAGGTTATCCGCCCTCCTCAGCCTCCCAAAGTGCTGGAATTACATGTGTGACCTGCCACGCCAGGCCAGGGGTCTAGTTTCATTCTTTTGCATATGGAATTCCAGTTTTTCCAGCACCATTTAATAAAGAGACTGTCTTTTTTCCAGTGTATGTTCTTGGCACCATTGTTGAAAATGAGTTCACTGTAGGTGTGTGGATTTGTTTCTGGGTTCTCTATTCTATTTCATTGGTCATGTTTCTGTTTTTTATGCAAGTACCATGCCGTTTTGGTTACTATAGCTCTGTAGTATAATTTGAAGTCTGGTAATGTGATTCTTCCAGTTTTGTTCTTTTTGCTCCAGATAGCTTTGGCTATTCTGGGTCTTTTGTGGCTCCATATAAATTTTATAAATTTTTTTTCTAATTCTGTGGAGAATGTCATTGGTATTTTGGTAGAGATTGCATTGAATCTGTAGGTTGCTTGGGTAACATGGACATTTTAACAATATTGACTCTTCCAATTTATGAACATAGAATATCTTTCTATTTTTTGTGTATGTGTCCTCTTCAATTTTTTATCCGTGTTTTATAATTTTCATTATAGAGATCTTTTACTTCTTTAGTTGATTTCTAGGCATTTTATTTATCTACAAATGGGATTACTTTTTAAATTTATTTTTCAGATTCTTCACTGTTGCCATATAGAAATGCCACTGATTTTTGTGTGTTGATTTTACATCCTGCAACTTTGCCGAATTTGTTTATCAGTCCTAACAGTTTTTGGCAGAGTCTTTAGGTTTTTAAAAATATAAGATCATATCATCTGCAGACAAGCATAACTTGACTTTTTCCTTTTCAATTTGGATGCCTTTTATTTCTTTCTCTTGTCTAATTGCTCTAGCTAGGACTTCCACTACCATGTTTAATAACAGTGGTGAAAAGTGGGCACTCTTGTCTTATTCCAGAATTTTTAGAAAAAACTTTCAGTTTTTCCCCATTCTATAATACTAGCTGTGGGTCTGTCATATATGGCTTTTATTATGTTAAGGCATTTTCCTTCTATTCCTAGTTTTTTGAGGTTTTTTTTTTTTTTAATCATGAAGGGACGTTGAATTTTATAAACTGCTTTTTTCACCATCAATTGAAATGATTGTAGGATTTTTGTTCTTCATTCTGTTGTTATAATGTATCACACTGATGGATTTGCATATGTTGAATCATCCTTGCATCCCTGGGATAAATCCCACTTGATTATGATAAATGACCTCTGTAATGTATTGTGGAATTTGGTTTGTTGGTATTTTGTTGTAGATTTTGGCATCAATATTCATCAGAGATATTGGCCTGTAATTTTCTTTTTTTGATATGCCTTTGGTTTTGGTATCAGGGTAATACTGGACTCATAGACTTGAGTTTGGAAGTATTCCCTCCTCCTCTATATTTTAGAATAATTTGAGTAGCATTGGTATTCACTCTTTAAATGTTTGGTAGAATTCAGCAATGAGGTCATAAAGTCCCAGACTTTTCTTTGCTGGGATGCTTTTTATTACACCTTTGATCTTGTTAACTTGTTATTGGTCTGCTCAGGTTTTGGATTTTTTCATGGTTCAAACTTGACAAGTTGTATCTTTCTAGGAATTTATCCATTTCCTCTAGATATTCCAATATAGTTGGCATATAGTTGATTATAGTAGCCACTAACAATCCTTTGAATTTCTGTAGTATCAGTTGTAGTGATTATAATATCTCCTTTTTCATCTTTGATTTTATTTGTTGCCTTTTTTTTTCTCATTAATCTTATTAAGGTTTGTCAATTTTGTTTATCTTTTTTAAAAACCAACTTTTTGTTTCATTGATCTTTTGTGATGTTTTCTTCATTTCAAATTTATTTATTTATGCTCTGATCATTATTATTTGTTTTCTTCTACTAAATTTTGCTCTTGGTTTGCTCTCAGTTTTGTTCAGTTTACTCTTGGTTTTCTGGTTTTCAAAAATCCATCATTGGGCTATTTATTTGGAGTTTTTCTCTTTTTTGATGTAGGCACTTTTAGCTATAACTCTCCCCATTAATACTGCTTTTAGTTTATCTATAGATTTTGATATGTTGTTTCCATCATCATTTGCTTCAAGAAAATTTTCGATTTTCTTCTTAATTTATTCATTGACCCACTGGCCATTCAGGAGTACATTGTTTAATTTCCCCATGTTTGTATAGTTTCCAAAATTCCTCTTGTTGATTTCTAGTTTTATTTAATTGCGGTCAGAAAATACGCTTGATGCTATTTCAATTTTTTGAATGTTTTGAGACTTGTTTTGCACCTAACATATGGTCTGTCCTTGATAATGATTCATATAATGAGGAAAAAAATGTGTATTCTAAAGCCTTTGGATGAAAGTATTCTGTAACTATCTATTAGGTCCATTTGTTTTATAGTTCAGTTGAAGTCTGACATTTCTTTGGTGAGTTTCTGTCTGGTAGATTATTCCTGCGTTAAAAGTAAGGAGTTTAATTCTCCAGGTATTATGGTATTGAGGTCTATCACTCTTTTCAGATCTAATAATAATTGCTTTATACATCTGGTTGTGCCAGTGTTGGGTGCATATATATATTTATAATCATTATATTATTTTGCTATAATGATAAAGGATTGACCCCTTTAACATTATATAATGACCTTCTTTGTCTCTTCTTAGAAAAACTGTAAGACGAGACAAAAAAGGTCATTTTAAAGAAGAGTTTCTGTAAGAAGAGACAAAGAAGGTCATTGTATGATGATAAAGGGGTCAATCCTTTATAGCAAAGGAATATAATGATTATAAATATACATATGCACCCAACACTGGCACAACAAGTTAAAAGCTGTTTTGTCTAAGTAATAGCTACTCTTGCTTTTCCATAGTTTCCATTGGCATGGCATATCTTTTTCTATCCCTTTTATTTTCTGTCTTATGTGTGTCTTTATAGGTGAAGTGTGTTTCTCATAGGCAACAGGTTACTGGGTCTTGTTTTTGTTTTTGTTTTTGTTTTTGTTTTCCCATTCAGCCATTCTATGTGTTTGGGTTGGAGAGTTTAGTCTATTTACATTCAGTGTTATTGTTGATAGTAGGGACTTACTCCTGCCATTTTGTTATTTGTTTTCTGGTCTTCTTTCTTTTCTTTCTTCTTATCTTCTTCCTAGTGAAGATTATTTCCTCTGGTGGTATCATTTAATTTCTTGTTTTTTATTTTTGTTTATCTGTTATATGTTTTTCAATTTAAAGTTGCTGTTAGGCTTGTAAATACTACCTTAAACCCAAAATTATTTTAAACTAATGACAACTTAACATTGATTGTATAAACAAACAAACCTGCAAAAAAAAAAAAAAAACTAATAAAAATTCTACACTTTAACTTCTTCCCCTTGCTTTTTAATTTTTGTTGTTTCTCCGTACGTCTTATTGTACTGTGTCTTAAAAAGTTGATTTTGTTACTATTTTTGATTGGTTCATCATTTAGTCTTTTTACTTAAGAGTAGTTTACACACTGGAATTACATTGTTATAATAGTCTGTTTTTCTGTGTGCTTACTATTGCCAGTGCATTTTGTATCTTCAGATGATTTCTTCTTGCTAATTAACATCCTTTTCTTTCAGATCGAAGAACTCCCTTTAGCATTTCTTGTAGGACAGGTCTGATGTTAACGAAATCCCCCCAACTTTTGTTTGTATTTCTCTTTGGGTTAATCTACTTAGTGTTCTGTAAGTATCTTGTATTTTAATATTGATAACTTTCTCTAAGTTCGGGAAGTTTTCTGTTATTCCTCTGAATAAATGTTCTACCCCTATCTCTTTCTCTACCTCCTCCTTAAGGCCAACAACTCTTAGGTTTGCTCCTTTGAGGATATTTTCTAGATCTTTTAAATATGCTTCATTCTTTTTTATTCTATTTTCTTTTGTCTCCCTGACCGTGTATTTTCAAATAGCCTGTCTTCAAGCTCACTAATTATTTCTTCTGCTTGATCAATTCTGCTATTAAGAGACTCTGATACATTCTTCATTATGTCGATTGGATTTGTCCACTTGAGAATTTCTGCTTGATTCTTTTTAATTATTTCAATCTGTTTGTTAAATGCACCTGATAGAATTCTGAATGTTTTCTCTGTGTTATCTTGAATTGTTTTGAATTTCCTCAAAACAGCTATTTTTAACTCTCTGTCTAAAAAGTCCCACGTCTTTCCTTCTCTAGAATTGGTCCCTGGGGACTTATTTAGTTCATTTGGTGAAGTCATGTTTTCCTGGATGATCGTGATGCTGGTAGATGTTTGTCAATGTTTGGGCATTGAAGAGTTAGGTATTTATTGCAGTCGTCATAGTCTGGGCTTGTTTGTGCCCAGACTGTGAAGAAAGCCCTTCTTTAGGAGGCTTTCAAGGTATTCAAAGGGACCAGGGTCCCAAGCCCATGATCACAGTGATTTCTACAGAATCATAGAGATACCACCTTGGTGGTTTTCAATAAGATCTAGAATAATGCTCTGGATTACCAGGCAGAGACCCTTGTTCTTTTCCCTTACTTTCTCCCAAACAAACGGAGCCTCTCTATGCTCAACGCCCTGGAACCGGGGGTGTGGTGAGGCACCCCTGTGGCCACCAGCACTGGGACAGTGCTGGGTCAGACCCGAAGCCAGCACAGCATTGAGTCTCATCCAAGGTTTGCTGTTACCACTACATGGCAACCGCCTATGTTCATTCAAGGGCCAATGGCTCTATGACAAGCAGGTGGCAAAGGCAGCCAGATTTGTGTTCTTCCCTTCAGGGTGTCGAGCTCCCCCAGCCCCCAGGTGTGTCCAGATATGCTACCTGGGGGGCCAGGAATCGGAGTCGAAAACTTTAGAAATTTGCCTGATATTCTACTCTATGCCAACTAAACTGGCACTGAAATCACAATACAAAGTCCTTCTTGCTCTTCCCTACCCTTTCTACTGGTAGAGGAGCCTCGCCCTTTGGCCACACCATCACCTGCCCACAGAGGACAGGGTGGCTTTGTCAGGCCACTACCAATGTTCACTTAAAGTCCAAAGGCTCGTTAGTCAGCTTGTGGTGGTGAATGCTGGCAGACCTGGGACTCACCCTTCAGGGAAGTGGGCTCCCCTCTGCCCTATGACAGGTCCAGAAATGCTGTCTAAGACCCTAGGCTTGGACTCAGGGACCCCAAGAGCCTGCGTGTGGCTCTACCCCACTGTGACTGAGCTGGTACCTAAGGTGCAAGACAAAGTCCCCTTTACTTTTCCCTCTGCTTTTCTCAAACAGAGGAGTTTGAGAAAAACGCATTCCCATAGCCACCCCTGCTGGGGACATGCCGGATTGTACCTGTAGTCAGCATGTTTCAGAGCAAAGGCCCATGGCATCCTACCTGCTGGTTATTCAGGATCCAAGGGCTCTTTATTCAGCAGGTAATGAATCCTGCCAGAAATGGGTCCTTCCCTTAAAGGCAGCAGATTCTCTTTTGGCCCAGGATGTGTCTAGAAATGTCATCTGGAAGCTAGGGACTGGAATGGGGGCCTTATGACTCTACCTGGTACCCTATTCTACTGTAGCTGAAAGACAAAGACCTCTTTACTTTTCACTCTCCTGTTCTTAAGCAGAAGGAAGGAGTCTCTTTCATTACTATGAGCTGCACCGCCTACGGTTGGGGGAGGGATGCACAAGTACTCCCTTTGCCACCCTGGCTGGTTTTTGCCTAGGTCATGTGCCACCTTAGTCCTCTGGCTCTGAGTTCAGCCCAGCACTAGGAGTTGCCTAGGAATTGCAGTCCTTGGCAACTGGGACTAGGACTAGTACTGCCTTTCAAGTTTACCTAGCACCCCAGAGCACTTTGGCCTCAGCTGGCAAGGCTTGCTGAGGAACTCAAGTTTCATCTGCTAGGATGGGTGAGTCTCTTCTGGCTAGGTCTGGTCCAAATGCTCCCTCCAGGCACAGGTACTGGCTGAGCCCAGCACAGCTTTGCTCTCCGCTGCGACAGGACAGCACAGAGTTCAGTGTAATGTCCCCTAGTCACTGCACTCTCTCTTTCCCAAGTTCACGGGCTCTCCATGCTACATAGCCATGCTGGGGGATGAGAAATGAGTGGCATTGGCAATTCAATTCTGTCTCTCTGGCCAGCTTCCATGCTTCCTTCAACACTATGAAGTTAAAACCAAGTACTGTGATTGCTTACCTAATTTTTTGGTTCTTGTGATGGTGCTTTTTTGGGTGCAAATGTTGTTAAAATTTGGTGTTTCTGTGGCAGAGACAAACAGTGAAGCCTTTCCATTCTGCCATCTTGCTTGGCCCTCTGATATTTAGCTTATTGATAATGTTTTACAATTTGACCCATTTATTTTTTATTTCTAAAAGTTATCTTTTATTTTTTCAAATCCGCTTTGTAGGTCACTTCTACATTTTCTTGCAACTTGCTATTTTGAAGATAGCATTTTTTTCTTGAAATATTTTTTATCTTGGCATTCCATATTCTGTATTTGATTTTTCCAATACATAAAACCCTCAGAAGGTCTAACTATGCCACTGCTTATTTTTTCTTTCTCATATTCATGTTAAAAAGTCTAGGTAGAATAAAACAGAGGAAGATACTTCAAATAGAGGAAATTTTTTCAAGTTTCAGATCCAAACATATAAAAATATGTTTGGATCCTTATTCAAATAAATAAAAGAAGAAACAAAAACAAAACATTTTAAAAAAAGAAATTTGTTATGCAAATGGGAAGGCCTGGATGATTTTTTTTTAAAAAAGAAAAGAAAAAAGGTGATGATACCTAGAGATTAGTAACTGCTAGAAGCCACTCTTACACCTAAGGTTGGAGGAACAAAAGGTTGGTGGTATCATGCTGATAGAGTTTGGATGTCCCCTCCAATTCTCATGTTGAGATGTAATTCCCAGTGTTGAAGGTGGGGCCTAATGGGAGGTGATTGGCTCGTGGGGGTGGATTTCTCATGAATGGCTTAGCACCATCCCTTGGTGCTGTTCTCATGATAGTGGGTGAGTTTTCAGGAGATTCAGTTGTTTAAAAGAGTGTGACTACCTCCCCTTGTTTCTTGCTCCTGCTCTCATCATGTGATGTGCCTGGTCCCACTTCACCTTCCACCATGGATAAAAGCTCCTGAAGCCTTCCTAGAAGCTGAGCAGATGCAGGCACCATGCTTCTTGTACAGGCTGCAGAACCATGAGCCATCGAAACCTCTTTTCTTTTTTTTTTTTGAGACGGAGTTTCGCTCTTGTTACCCAGGCTGGAGTGCAATGGCGTGATCTCGGCTCACCGCAACCTCCACCTCCTGGGTTCAGCCAATTCTCCTGCCTCAGCCTCCTGAGTAGCTGGGATTACAGGCATGCGCCACCATGCCCAGCTAATTTTTTGTATTTTTAGTAGAGATGGGGTTTCACCATGTTGACCAGGATGGTCTCAATCTCTTGACCTCGTGATCCACCCACCTCAGCCTCCCAAAGTGCTGGGATTACAGGCTTGAGCCACCGCGCCTGGCTGAAACCTCTTTTCTTTATAAATTACCCAGTCTCAGATATTCATTTACAGCAAGGCAAGAACGACCTAATCATGAAAATTGATACCAAAGAGTGGGGCATTGCTATAAAGACACCTGAAACTGTGGAAGTGACTTTGGCAACAGGTAAAGATTAGAATATGGAGGACTCAGAAGAAGACAGGAAGATGATGGAAAGTTTCAAACTTCTTAGAGACTGGTTAAATGGTGGTGACCAAATGCTGATAGTGATAGGGACAGTGAAGTCCAAGCTGCTGAGGTCTCATTTGGAAATGAGGAACTGGAGCAAAGGTCATCCATGTTATGCTTTAGCAAAGAGCTTGGCTGTACTCTGTTGGTGCCCTAGGGATCTGTGGAAGTTTAAACTTAAGAGTAATAACTTGGGGCCGGGTGCGGTGGCTCATGCCTGTAATCCCAGCACTTTGGGAGGCCAAGGTGGGTGGATCACGAGGTCAAGAGATTGAGACCATCCTGGTCAACATAGTGAAACCCTGTCTCTGCTAAAAATACAAAAAAAAAAAAAAAATAGCTGAGCATGGTGGTGTGTGCCTGTAATCTCAGCTACTCAGGAGGCTGAGGCAGGAGAATTGCCTGAACCCAGGAGGCGGAGGTTGCGGTGAGCCGAGATCGCGCCATTGCACTCCAACCTGGGTAACAAGAGCGAAACTTCGTCTCAAAAAAAAAAAAAAAAAGTGATAACTTAGGGTATCTGGTGGAAGAAATTTCTATTCAGCAGAGTGTTCAAGGGGTGTTCTGGCTATTTCTAACAACCTACACTTAGATGCAGGAGAAAACAAATGACTTAAAGTTGGAAGTTATATTTAAATAAAGCAGAGCATAAAACTTTGGAAAATTTGAGCCTAGTCATATGAAAAAGAAAGTTTTTTCGGGAGAAGAATGCAAGCAGCTACAGAGGAACCACTTGCTAGAAAGATTTGCATGACTAAAAGGGATCCAGATGCTGATAACGAAGACAATGGGAAAAAAGTCTTGAAAGCATTTCAGAGATCTCTGAGGCAGCTCCTCCCATCACAGGCCCAGAGGCCTAGGAGGAAAGAATGGTTTGTGGGCCAGACCCAGAGTCCTGCTGCCCTGCTCAGCCTCAGGACACTGCTTCCTGCATCCAGGCCACGTCAGCTGCAGCTTTGGCTCAAAGGGCCTCAGATACAGCTAGGCCATGGTTTCAGATGGTACAAGCTGTAAGCTTTGGTGGTTTCCACATAGTGTTAAGCCTGTGAGTATAGAGTTGCAAGAGTGAAGGAGGATTGGCGCCTCTGCCTAGATTTGAGAGGATGTATAAGAAAGTCTGGAAGCTCATGCCTATAATATTAGCACTTTGGGGAGCTGAGGTGGGTGGATTGCTTGAGCCCAGGAGTTTGAAATCAGCCTAGGCAACATAGCAAAACTTTGTCCCTACTAAAGAAATAAAAAATTACCAGGGCATGGTGATGTGTACCTGTAGTCCTAGCTACTTGACAGGCTGAGGTGGGAGAATCCCCTGAGCCTGGGAAGCCAAGGCTGCAGTGAGCCATGATCATACCACTGTATTCCAGTCTGGGTCACGGGAGTGAGAAGAAAAGATTTAGGAGCACTATTGGGAACATTTAGCTGTATTTTACAATGTGAGAGGGACATGAGACTGGGGGGGCAAGGGCACAATGACATAGTTTGGATGTCCCCTCTAATTCTTATGTTGAGATGTAATCCCCAGTATTGGAGGTGGGGCATGCTGGGAAGTGACTGGCTCATGGCAGTGTGTTTCTCATGAATGATTAGCACCGTTCTCTTGGTGCTGTCCTTGTGATGTGAGTCCTCAAGAGATTTGGTTGTTTAAAAGTGTGTGGCATTTCTCCTCTTTCTTGCTCCAGCTTTTGCCCTGTGATGTTCCCACACTAGCTTCACCTTGTACCATGAGTAAAAATTCCCTGAGGCTTCCCCAGAAGCAAAATTGATGCTGACACCGTGCTTCCTGTACAGCTTGCAGAACCATGAGTCAATGAAACCTCTTTTGTTTATAAATTACCCACTCTCCGGTGTTCCTTTATAGCAATGCAAGAACAGCCTAATATACATGCAGACCCCATGAGTACAGTACTGCTGCTGCTGCATCAGCACCTCTGTTATTATTCTGATTACTGCTGCTACTGCATAAGACGCTCAACTAGCGCTGCAAGATCCTGGAAGTCCACAGGCCATTTGAAACTGCTGAATTAGCTGCTGATGCCTCTGAGGCCCCAGGTTCCCCACTGCTGACCCAACAATGCTGCTATTGCAGCAGAATTCAGTGATTTGAAGGTTCCTGCCATTGCCAGAAGCTAAGCTAAAATAGAAAAGTATTGTCTCTCTTCCTCCCCATTCTATTCTCTACTTTCCCTCATTGGTAGACCCTAGCCAGAAATGAACCGACAATGGAGTTCAGGAAATGTTTTTAGGCTTGCAGCCCTTTTCAGTACAGAGGATAGACAGCAAAGTGGTGTGAAAATGTTGCTGGATAGTAACAGACAAAAAGCCAATACAGTGTCCTTGCATGATCTTTGATAGTCACTTAAATCATGGTTGATTTAAAAAGCAGAAAAATCTCTGAGCCCAGATTAGGATGTTTTCTTTCAAAGATGGCCACTTATGATTGACAACTCATATATAGTCATTTATTTTCAGGGAAACCTTTCTTGCGTGTGTACACGGAAATTACATTCACAACTCCAGAGAATACCACTTATATGGAATATCATGTAAATGATGTCCCTTGAGCCGGGCGCGGTGGCTCAAGCCTGTAATCCCAGCACTTTGGGAGGCCGAGACGGGTGGATCACGAGGTCGAGAGTTCGAGACCATCCCGGTCAACATGGTGAAACCCCGTCTCTACTAAAAATACAAAAAACTAGCTGGGCATGGTGGCGCGTGCCTGTAATCCCAGCTACTCAGGAGGCTGAGGCAGGAGAATTGCCTGAACCCAGGAGGCGGAGGTTGCGGTGAGCCGAGATCACGCCATTGCACTCCAGCCTGGGTAACAAGAGCGAAACTCCGCCTCAAAAAAAAAAAAAAAAAAAATGATGTCCCTTGGAGTTTTGTTTTGTTTTTTTTTAATCACAGGGACCCTATTGCTTCTCAGTCTTCTGTTTCTGGCACATATTTTTAAATGGCTAATCTGTTTGGAAGGAGTAAGAGTGTTCCAGGAGCCTAGCAATGTAATGGCAATTCTTTTTAGCAGGACCTGTCTAGTCTGCCTTATTGTCCACACTAAAAATTTCCATGTAGTACTTTGACAATAAACTGGTTCTTCTTTCTCCCCTCCCCCACAAAAGAGAAAAATGGTAAGGCCAGTGGAGAGTTGGGAATTCTGTCAGTTACCTTTTAACGGAATTTGAGCTACCCCAAGAGAGGGCTTAGATACTTTAGATTGTCTTAAGGATTGGGGCAAATCCCTAAATCAGCTTGGCACTAGACTTTCTGAGTTTTACGGAACACTGACTCTCCACAAGCGCAGGGAGTAATGGATCGCATGAAGACTGACTTCTGCAGTACAGTCACATCACAGAGGCTATAATGCTACATTGTGGTTTACAGAGAAATGGTTCAAGTATAAATGTCAAATGAGACCAGCACAGTAAACTTGAATATAGGCTTAGTTCTTTCTAAATCAAGATACCAGTGAGTACTGCATGAGGGAAGCACTAGTAAATGGAAAAGCAATCTGGTTGCTACTCAGCAACTCCAGAGAAAACTGGAGCTACTGATCAGGGTGAGGAACCTGGAGCATGTAGGTCAGATATCCTGCTTAGTTTACATTAATTAGAAAAGCACCAAGAGAGGCCAGATGTGTTGGCTCACGCCTGTAATCCCAGCACTTTGGGAGGCCAAGGCAGGTGGATCACTTGAAGTCAGGAGTTCGAGGCCAGCCTGGTCAATGTGGTTAAACCCTGTGTCTACTAAAAATACAAAAATTAGCTGGGCATAGTGGTGGGTGCCTGTAGTCCCAGCTACTCAGGAGGCTGAGGCAGGAGAATTACTTGGACCCAGGAGGCAGAGGTTGCAGTGAGCCGAGGTTACACCACTGCACTCCAGCCCATGTGACAAAGCAAGACTTCGTCTAAAAAGAAAAAAAAAAAAAGCACCAAGACATCATATCATTAATTATCCTAGAGTTTTACAAATTCCAATAGAACTTGAATTTGTAACATTAATATCCTAAAGGCCACAGATGAAATGTTGCTGCATGAAAGACTCTGTGGTCGTCCAACCCTGATTTTCTGCGTGTTTTCATGTGCTTTTCTGTCTCCATACTATCTTTTTGTATTTATCTTTGTTTTTCTTGGTATGAGCAAATCCGTGATGCTGTGTCTCCATCTTGCTTTCCACCTTTCTGTTCCTTCCTAATCTCCTACTACTCTAACTTTATACCCTATCATTTTGAACTGACACATTTTCTATTACATATTGTATTTACTGAATAGTTTAAGTTCTCAGTTCTCCATTTAAAACAGCAAATGAATTGATCATTTTCATGTAGGGGGCCACACCCGATTCTTCTTCTACAATTGGCATGAGAAAAAAGATTCCTCTCCTCTGATTTAAAAACATTCCTATCTTAGGAACTTCATTTTAAATGCTTTAAATAAGTTCCATGAACTGAAGTAGAAAAATACTTCAGATTCATTCTTGATCTACTTTCTCTGCCCACATTTTTAATCTGGATTGAATTCAGCCCCATCCTCTCATGCTAGTGGTTAATTCAGCCACACATTAAACTGAAAAGGGGAAGAAAGAGGTGGAGACCTAGATTTCACAGCTGTCATTCCAGACACTTCCCATCTCCTTCTCTCCTATGCTGAGAGAAGGGTATTCAAAGGGAACAGTTATAGTTTCTGAAAAGGTCAGATCTATGAATTTAGTATGGACTACAGGCCCAGTAATAGTCCCTAAAGCTGAATCTGACCTTGTGAATGGTTTGAAACAGATGAAAACTATGGAGAAAGTATTTTCAGTAGACAGACAAGTACTGCCCAGTCTTACCTGCATCTGTCCATGAGGTTTGGACAGTTCTCCCTCAGGACAATTTTATTCTTCATTTGGAGTTCGTTTTGAGGTTCCTATATCTCCTGTTCCTGCTTAGAATGAAAGAATCTTAGATTCCTTTGAAACCACCTGACCCAACTGCCTCAATTTCTAAATAAAAATATTGATGATACGACAGACTCATTCAAAGTTAGGAAACCAGTTAGTGAAAGGGCCTGAAAAAAAAAATCTTACTTACTCTTCTCCTAGGTGCTATGTCACACTTCATGATGCCTTGCAAAGACTAGATATACAAGAATACATAAGAATTTCCACGAAAAGTCACCCTGGAAAAAGCAACATAAATCTTTGGGGAAATGTAGTCTGGAATGACTGCACTACCCCAGTTAGTCAGTATGTTAGCTAGCTACCTGGAAACCAGAGTCAAATTAAAGGGTGGATTATCCAGGCAGCACTCAAGGCATCCATATCTAAAAGATGCTAACAAGATGGCACCCTTGTGTGAATTAGAAAAATATCCTTTACCTGGGAAGGTGCAGCCCCTTGAGAATAAGATGCCCCTTCCTTCAGGTGAATGTGCCAGCAGCACCTGTCTGCAGCGTGGCAAGTGGAGAGTGAGATGGTTTCAGTCCCCACTTCACCCCTTGGGTGAGCATCCTTGTGCATTTACCAGAAATCCTCTCTTGGAGACCATATGTGGGTGGGAGTTGCTTTGATAAGCAACTTGAAGTGGGGTAGAGAGAGCCAAGCAGCAGTAAATGGTCACTAGCCTGCCTCCTTTGGAGGATGACTCTGCTTAACCAAGTGGTGCACAAAGTTTGAGCTTAGAAGAGAGGCTGAAGGCTGCCCTGGAATTTCTTCTATGTCCTGCTCACCCTCCTCCCTCCAAGGGCCTAGGGTTCTGAGTTAGAGCATGAGTTATCATGGTGTAAATTCTACAATTCCCCTGAAAACAGTCTACAGTGTCAGAGGGCAAAGAGTGCTCTGGTATTAATTCTGGAGGTAGCACTTCCATTCTGAGATAGTTCAAATACTTCTTTCCTCTTCATTGTCTATGGGCAAAGTTGACTTTGCAGTCAACTGATGAATATGAATCTTGTATTGTCTTAGCTGTGTGATGACTTTGAACTAATTCCCTTAGAGATGCTGAGATTCCTTTTCCTCATCTATAAAATGGTCTTTGCTATGAGAATTAAAGGAGACAACACGGGCTGGACGCAGTGGCTCACGCCTGTAATCCCAGCACTTTGGGAGGCCGAGGCGGGTGGATCACGAGGTCAAGTGATCGAGACCATCCTGGTCAACATGGTGAAACCCCGTCTCTACTAAAAATACAAAAAACATTAGCAGGGCATGGTGGTGCGTGCCTGTAATCCCAGCTACTCAGGAGGCTGAGGCAGGAGAATTGCCTGAACCCGGGAGGCGGAGGTTGCGGTGAGCCGAGATGGCGCCATTGCACTCTAGCCTGGGTAACAAGAGCAAAACTCTGTCTCACACTTCTGTGGCCAATGGGAGGGGCAAGGGTGTTCTCCCATCTTCCCTCACACTCCATCTCACTCTAGGGGCAGAGAGCCTACTGCTGGGAGCCTATTGCCCTGCCTGTGTCACTACAGACCTTTAGCTCTCAGGGCCCAAAGGAAGTGGGCACCAGAACGGCTGACTGAAAAGGAAGAGAGGATGATACCTGAGGTTTGATTTGTCCTTTGGTTGCCACAATTTCCACACTTTCTACCTTAGGTACTGCTAAATTGAAGTCTTCCCTACTAATGGGTGCCCTGTAGACTACAGAGTATCTACTTATTTATGAGTAGGGAGGCCGTCAGAGTGGTTAAGAATCAGCATTGGTAATGGAGAGACCTAGGTTTGAATCCTGGCTCTACTTTTTCACTTTTCGTGAGGCCCTGGGCAAAAGTCAGCCACAGTTTTCCTTAACTTAAAATCATTAGTTCTAGATAGTTTCCTGATACAAAAACAAACAAACAAACAAACAAACAAACAAACAAACCACTCAATAAGCATTGACATTATTATTAGGGGTCTGCTGGGTCAAGTGCTCCTGGGTTATTCTTTTTAAAAATCCCTCACAAGTGGCAGAAGGAGGACACAATGCCTGGCAGGTGGCAGCCAGGGAAGGCAGGAGGTGGGGACTGGAATTGGGACTGCTGGGCTGCAGCGGGCTGTGCCCCCGGGGTTTGCACAAAATTTATCAATAGGGTGAGTTCTCCCAGAATTGGCAATTCTCAGATTGCCCAAGGAGGGGGTATCCGGAATCAGATGCAAAAAATGATTATGACACATCACCATGAACAGAAATGGTGAACTAAGGGTGAGGCATGGAATTGGGACCATATCACAGAGAAATGGAGGACACAGGTTTACAATAGTTACCATATCCACTTATGTTCAGAACGTGAAGGACTTTCTGGTCACACCCATTCCTTCTCCCAGGACTTTTTGGAAGCCAGGGAGAGAAAACACACTGGGCACACACTGTATCCCTAATGCCTGGGGCTATAAAGCCTCTTCCAGGTGGTCCAGGAAGCAAGACCAGAACACATTCTGCTGCTAAGCCCGAGGATGATGAAATAACTATTAAATTTTAATAACTATTAAATTTTCAGGGGTTTGAGGTCAAGCATCTTGTCTAATATCTTTTTTCCCCATAAACAGTAGGTGCTCAATAAACAAGCATGACAGGAGGCGAAATGAGGAATGCACAGGATAAATAAAATATCCCTGATGATTTCCAGGCCTGTTAATCTTGGTCCTTTCTCAATGGTAAATCTCAAATAAGGGCTCAGCGCTTGTCCTACCAACACCTCTAAACCATCTCCGTCATCTGGATGCTGAACTACCCAGTGTCCACCAGGGGTCCTGGGATGAAGGGAGACGTGTTTCTTTCACCGTCATCATGATCGATTACTTCTTCCCTTCAAGTCCAGAGTCGCAGGCAGTGGACATAAGGCCACCTCCAGTCCTCTGCCTCCAGTGTAAAGGGGAGAGGCAAGGTCTCCCTTCGTTCCAGGGTCGTACCCTGCCCTGGAGCAGGAACTCTGGGGAAGAAGGGGGACTTCACCAGCAAGGAAGCCCTGGGGCTTCACTCTCCTACAGGCAGTCCCGCGAGCGCGGCCAAAACGATGCAGCGCGCGGGGGCAGCTCGGGGAGCGCGGGCGGGGGGAGGCGCGGGGCCCGGGTCGGCGTGGAGGGACGTGTCACCCGCGCAGAGGCCCGGCCTGTGGCCGGGCGTGGGCAGGCGCGTAGCCGGCGTGCTCCCCGTGCGCTCGGGCGGCGCGGGCGCGGCCGGCGCTCCTGCAGAGGGAGCTGTGCGCCCGGCCTGGCGCACGCTCGGCGCCGCCCGCTCCCTCTTGCCGCCGCCGCCGCCGCTGGGCCCGCCCGCCGGGGAGGGGCTCCCGGGCTCGCCGAGAGCGGCTTCCTGCTCCCGCACGTCCTCGCCGCCGCGCCGCCAGTCCGTGAGTGCTAGCTTTGGCCGGGAACCGCCCGCCCGCCGCCGCCACCTGTCCCGCAGCTGCTGCGCCCCAGCCGCGCCTCGCTGCCAGCCCGGCTCGCTCAGGTCGGCTCCCGGAGCCCGCGCCCCTTCACGCTGCCCCCTGTCTGTCCCCGGCCATGCTGTCTCTCCAGTACCCCGACGTGTACCGCGACGAGACCGCCGTAAGTACCCCTGCCCGCGCCCACCGGGCTCCTGGGCGCTAGTGCTGCGCATGCCTGGCCGGTGGCGCCCGCATCTCCTCTCCCTGCAGCCCCTCGCCCCCCGCGTCCCTCCCCTCCCCCTCGGCCTTTGTTTGGGAGAATTGGGCCGGGGGCGCGGGGCTCCTCCCCAGCGCGGGGGCCCCGCAGGCGGTCACTCTGCTGGTGCTGGCGGCGGAGCCTGTGGGCAGCGCCGCCCGGCAGCTTCCCAGAATCAATGGGGTCAAGGGCAGACTCCCGGGTAGGAATGGGTGTCTTCAGGGAGTGGGAAGACTGACGGTGTCACTGCCTTTTTGACTGGCGAAGCCTCTTGCTTAAATATGGTGGTAGGAGAAAGTGTCCGCTGGTGTGTGTATGATGATGTCACATTTAAAAGCAAAAGCAAAAGCAAACTTTTAAAACTTACACTTTAAAGTCCTTAGAGTAGTAGCATATTCATTCGATTTTAAAACGTCAGTTGAGCGCCTACCCTATCCCAGGTCGGAAGCTGAGCATTGGGCCCTGGGGGTGCCAGAGACCCAGACAGAAATGGGAAAGGCGGAGCAGTGACCCCATAGTGTGGCCATGCTGATCCAAGTTTTAAGAAAAGGAGTTAAGAGAGGGTGAGAGGAGGTCTTAGAAGGGAGAAGGGTTGACCTTTTTCACAATGAGTTAAGTTTTATCTAGTGGTGGAGTTTGACCGCCATTTGCCTAAGCTATAGATGAACTCAAGGTAACTGTTGAGATCCAGTAGGTGGAATTCTGGGCAGACACCTTTTTAATGTAAACGTGAATTTGACATTTTAAGAACTGGATTGCATCCAAATGTTTTGGCCGTGATTCTCTTACTAATAGCTACATTTCTCAGACTGCTTAAAATATAATCAGAATAAATATGGATTTGTGTAATAGAGTTTTAATTTTTTCCTGTTTACTTTCCCAATTTATGCCAGAAAGTGTTTATTTTAAAGCACGTGTTACCTTGGGGTAAAGGGTGCTGACGCTTTAGTGTAAAGGACATACTGTTTTAAATTAAGACTTCCTGGTGACACTGATAAATTCATGGTTTCTTTGACCAGTAGCCCTCTGGTAACCACGTTTTCTCAGTCTGCTCAGCTGCTTGCTTATTAAATTTACCCTAACAACTCAAGAAGCTCCATTCCTGTGGTTTAAAGGGTTGTTTCCTTTGCATATGGGAGTAAAGTGATCCTGCTGGAATGGAGAAAGAGGCTAGACTAAGTGGGGAGACCAGAGTGCTAGTTCTGGTTTTGTCATTCACTAGTTAGGCGACTTATAGCAGCTTTTTCACCTGTTACAGGCCTTTTTTCCTCAGATGTGGAATATTAGGACTGGCTTGCTTGCTTACTTCTGCAGTAGGAATGTTACCATTCATTTCATTCACCTGACTGTATAGCTCTGCAGTGATCCAGACTAGTAATGGGAAGACGTGTGACTATCTTGGTTCTGGTTCTTAAGGAGCTAAATATAAAGAACTACCCATTCTGTGGCTTGGTAAGTGCAGTTTTAGGTTTGTTTTTAGAGTTACTTGTTAGTTTTTCACTCCTCTGGGTGCCTAAATCCTGCAGTTTATCTATGTTTAATAGTTCATGAAAGGCTTAAGTGAGGATTTTATGAAGACATCTAAAAGATTAGAAAGGTTTAAGTAAGGATTTTATGAAGACATCTAAAAGATCATAAACAATTAACTCGGAAGGGTATGCTGTGGATGTTAATACACTCCAGTTCCTTCTCGTTAAATAACTCATAACTCTAAGCATCGTGGCCAAGGGAAGGTAGCTCTGGCCCATTCTGGATCCTGTTTTGTAGCTCCCTGATAGCTTATGGTGGGGTATCTTCCCCCCCCCCCCCCTTAAGGTTTTGGTTACTAAGCCCTAGGCTTGACTTAGGTATTTGCTTAAATTGTAGCCTTTGATTTCTAGGATGGATTTGTTTCTCCCCAGCATCAACTGGGGAATTGCTGTAGTTCTCTTTCACTCAGGTACCTTCAGGCACATGTTCAGTACTCTCCTTCTGAAAGGTTGGAGCATTGAAACCGTTTTGGTGGATTTCTGCCTTTTTGTGCAGAAATTTGGAAGCTATGACACTTCTTGTGCCATGCCATTGACCATTGCTTAAGAGAGTTGCTATCAGGAAATTCAGGCCTGCGACAGGGGACTTACACCCTGATAGAAGAGGCTTTAGGATGAGAGGAGCACACAGAAGAGGAGGGACTACTTTCCATCAGGAGAAGGAGGTATTATGTGAATTGAGTCTGGAAGTTGACCATTTGGAAAAGGGACAAAGGACATTCCTGATCCTGTGACTAAAATAATTCATAGCTGTGCAGGCCTGGATGATTGTGGAATTGCATTTGTTTGCAGGATGACAAGAAAGCCATTTTGACCAGACCATCAATAGATGGGTAAACTTGCATGGGCCTGGAAAGATGAAGCAGGGCAGGTTTGATGGGTCCTGCCTACTGTATGCACGAGTCTGTACTTTGTCTTGAAGGCAGTGGGTGAGCTGTTAAACAGTACAAGTAAAATATCAAACAAGATTAAGTAATACAGTACCTTATCAGGGCTCTATTTTTAAAACCTCTTGGAGAGGTGAAGAATGACTAGCAAACTTAGGAGGAAGAATTCGATTCAAGAGCCATGGCTATAAGACATACCAACCCCATTTGTAGGGTATCGTTTTAAAAAAGAAAGATTGGAAGTAGGGAGTTGTGGCTCCTGGGATTGACTCTGGAATTGTCCTAGAGAGAATCAGTTTCTTGTCCTGGTTAAAAATATCTGATCAGTAACTTCCATCTGCTGTAGATGGTGTGCCCAGTCTGGACAGATAGGGCTGCTTGGTGTAAATTTCTGGATATGCCTGAATTTTAGTAACATCATAATCCAGGAACTTTTTTTTTTTTTGAGATGGAGTTTTGCTGTTGTTACCCAGGCTGGAGTGCAGTGGCGTGATCTCCGCTCACTGCAACCTCCACCTCCTGGGTTCAAGCAATTCTCCTGCCTCAGCCTCCTGAGTAGCTGGGACTACAGGTGCGCACCACCATGCCCAGCTAATTTTTGTATTTTTAGTAGAAACAGGGTTTCACCGTGTTGACCAGGATGGTCTCGATCTCTTGACCTCCTGATCCACCCGCCTTGGCCTCCCAAAGTGCTGGGATTTATAGGCATGAGCCACTGTGCCCGGCCCCAGGAACATTTTTTAAGTATCTGTTCTGCCTCCTCTGATGAATGGGGAAAAGGGTCGGCTGATTGCTTTAGTCTCAGGTCTGGTTCTAAACTTGGTACGGCTCTGGGCATGTTACCCGGCTTTGTGGCTGCTGTTGCTTCTAGAAGTGTATGATTGAAGGATGCTTTACAATTTGAAATTTTCTGATTTCGTAATACTAGGAAAAGAAGATTATTATTTTAAGCCTGTTTTATAACCACCTTAAGGTGTGTAAAATGGACAGACTTGCAGATGAGAACAAAAGATAGAAAGCTTTTGTTCATTGGTGACAATCTGCTAAAATGTAGAGAGGTCAGGATTGAGAGTTGGTAACTTTATGAAGACCCATCAGGAGAGGCTTTAGTCAGGTTTTATGTTCCTTACTCTTGTTTTTATGTCCCTTGCTCAGTCAGTTGTTTAATATTTCCAGAGGGTTCTGCCTTACCAGCCCATTTACCCAGTTATACATTTCCCCAGGATTTCTTTCACCTGGCATCAGATGAGGACAGATTTGGAGAGCCTGGTGTTGTAAGGCCCAGGGAGATTGTTCTCACCCAGCCAGGAGCCACACTGGAACTAGAGCAGCACCAGGCTTTCCTTAGGGAATAGCCCTTACCTTTGGGTATCGTAGAACAAAGCAAGGAGACAGATTAAAAATTCATCTGAAATAGATAGAAGTAGTCTTCCCAACAACCTTATACAAGAAGCCTTAACCAAATGTTGGAGTGGTTCAGAGACTTGATTGGCAGGACATTGTCAGTGTGGTTTCAGTTATGGGGTTAACTTTTTTTTTTGCTGGGGGGGGGTGGGCGGCGAGTGGGAATGGAGTCTTGCTGTGTCGCCCAGGCTGGAGTGCAGTGGCGTGGTCTCAGCTCACTGCATTGTTCACCTCCCGGGTTCTAGAGATTCTCCTGTGTCAGCCTCCTGAGTAGCTGGGATTACAGGCATCTGCCACCACGCCTGGCTAATTTTTAAATTTTGAGTAGAGATGGGATTTCACCATGTCAGCCAGGCTGGTCTTGAACTCCTCACCTCAAGTGATTTGCCTGCCCCAGCCTCCCAAAGTGCTAGGATTATGGGTATGAGCCACTGTACTCGGCCCTTATGGGGTTAATCTTGATAGTATCAGAGAGATTTTGTAATAATTTTTACTGCTGGATAATTTGGTTTGGCACAATCACTTGAATGGTGAAAGCTGCTTCTATTGCTCCTTCAAATGCCTTCAGGTGGCCTTTAAGGCCAGGCCCAGGAATTTGTGGTGGGAGCTCCAGAAAGCTTCCTTCAGCCAGGCTCTACTTACACTAAGCAGTTTTATTTCTTCCAGTATCATGGTACCCTGAATGGGTGATGCTTTTGCACCTTCTTTTTGTAAACAGTGAAAAAAAGCATTTCATAACAATGAAAAGGAAGAAAGGCATTCATTTTAAAATGTTCTGCCATTGCATTTAAGTCAGCTTTTTTAGCTTAAGTCCATTAGAATCATTAATTAGTAACTTGCTTTTTGCAGTTTAGACTTACGAGCGAAAGTGACTGTGGGCTCTGTTGCAGGGAAATTTCTAATTGTTGGGAAGCTCCGCGGAACAGGAGGGTGAGCACGTGTGTTAGCTCCCTCCCTGTCGTGCCCTTCTTGCGTGCCCACTGCATTGTCCACTGGATTGTGTCATTCTGTGCTTGGCCGCTGACAGCACGTTTTCAAGTTTCTTTAGCACAGTGGCAGGTCTTTGTTTTGTGTTGTAGGGACAGAGCGGTTTCCTGTTCTGACCTTTCCTCTTTCTTTCCTCTCTAGCTAAAACATTCTTTTCATGAAGGGTGGCTTGACACCTTTGAGAACCTGCCAACTTGGTTCATGTGGTAATTTGGGCAGACGTGTTGCCAGTGAGCCAATTAGCATTTTTGTCCATCCCTTTCCTATTTCTCCATTACATTAAAAAAAAAAATACCAGTTTTAATTGGGATTAGAGAGTAATTATCTAATGCCTCATTTTATCTTTTGCAGGTACAGGATTATCATGGATATAAAATTAGTGATCCTTACGCCTGGCTTGAAGACCCGGACAGTGAGCAGACAAAGGTAATTTGGTTTCTAATTAAAGATAAGGCAGCCTTAGTAGCTAGCACCAAACTCTGTCAGTAACCATCGCTTTTTCTTCCTGTCGTTCTCCTGTGTTTTCTGCCATGACATGGTGAGTATACCTGTTGCTTCCCCTACTCTTTGTTAAATGATTAATGGGAAAAAGACAAAAGCATGGCTTAGTCCCAGAGAAAATCATGTAAGTGCTTCAAATAATGTTTATGGTTCATAGTGACGCTGAGGAGCTAACTATTTTAAATGAAAATATCAGAAAACTGATTTTTGCCGAAAGAAAAAGTGAAAACCTAGATAGAAATGCTGTTAAAGGAAAAAAATACCTAAATATTTTTTTCCAAAGAAAAGGAAATCTTATATATGAAACAAATATCAGATCTTGAAAACCGAATACTGGCCTTAGATTGCTTATTGATGTTAATACAACAACAATGAAACAAAAACTAAGTTATAAATAGAAGAACATTCTTGTATTTTCTAGAAGTAAAGGGGCAGAGAGGAGCGTTTTTGGCTCTAAAAACATAAATCTATTGTATTCTTCTGGAGAAACAGATAGTATTTCAAGGACCCTGCTGAAGTCTCATTTCAATAATGAAGGTGGCCCAAAGTCCTGTGTCTCTTCTTTGAGTGCCGGGGACTTGTCACTTACATATACTTTTTTTTTTTTTTTTTTTCTGAGATAGAGTCTCACTCTGTCACCCAAGCTGTAGGGCGCTGGTGTGATCTTGGCTCACTGCAACCCCTGCCTCCAAGGTTCAAGCAATTCTTGTGCCTCAGCCTCCTAAGTAGGTGGGTTTACACACACGTGCTACCACACCTGGCTCATTTTTGTATTTTTATAGTACAGACGGGGTTTCACCATGTTGGCCAGGCTGGTTTCAAACTCCTGGCCTCAAGTGATCCTTCCGCCTCGGCCTCCCAAAGTGTTGGGATTACAGGTGTGCACCATCACTCCCGGGCCATTTATGTACACCCTTATGTAGTTAATTAAGTTTGCTTGGGTGGGGGAATAGTATTTCTCAAGTTCATCTTAAATTCTTTGATTCTTTTATTTATAATCGTGGTACATAATACTTAGTACATATTTACAGTTTCTAATATGTTCACCATTCCCAGATTTATTCTAGCTTCGAGTCGCAGGGTACGTTTCCCATTTAAAAAAAAAAAATGTTAAATGCACTCTAGGTAGTTTTTCAGGCCAGTCTTCACACGCCTCTATCTTAACTCCACCTGTTTCTTGTGGTCCCTTGCCACCGTATATACCAGTGTTCTCTGAAGATCTCAATTCAGATTTGCCAGGAAAGCATCCCTTACTGAAGTGGAATTGCCCATCTCTCCACTGGGTTAAGGAAAGGGGTGGAGTGAAGAGCTTAGCTGGAGCATGAGGGTATATGGAGAAAAGAGGAGAAAGTAGAGGCAGGGGAGTAAACCACATGGTCATCTCTTTCTTCTTCCTTTAGTCTCAAGCACTGGCTCACCTGCTTTCTGCCACCCTCACCTGTTCTTTGTGAGTAGTGTCTCTCCTTTACCCCCTGCAAAGCTCTTAGTACTTCTTTTTATCCTTTGTCCCTAAGGTAGGCACACTGCTATTTTGAGATTTCCTAACGGTTTTTACTTTTATCTGGAATCCTACATTCTTTCTCTAACTCCCTTCAAGAAAGACAAAGATCTCATGAGTGAGAATGGTTGATATTTGGCGTTTAATTTTTCTTTCAAGAAGCGCTGGATTATAGCAGTGGACGGGCAGAAATTCTAAAGTGAGAAACACGTGAGTATCCTTAGGAATGGTGAAGGCTATAGCTCTGCACATAAGGCTGGGGGAACAGAGAGCAGGTGTACGGTCACCTTCTCACTTCATCAATGCCATAGATTACCTTGATTATCCAGCATTGGGCTGAGCTGAGACAGAGGGATCGGGCCTGGGAGCGGAGAGTCACATGCAGCTGCATAACCGGTACTGGCTAGCATGCACCAGGGAAGAGAATGAAGTTCCTGTGCTTTTCTTGGAAAATTGTCCCCAAGGATGTGATGATTTCTTCACCTGAAGTATTGGCTATAACCTGGATTTCTAGAGCCTTTGATGGTGATTGATTCAGCATTGTCAGAATGACCCTGGTTTTATCTGTTAATGAATGTATACTTTGCTGTTCCTTAGTTGATAATGGCAGGTCCGTGGATGACAAGCCGCTTATTAGTGGATATCAAGCTTCCATTTAGTGGATGAAACTGCTAATTAGTGATCTTACAGTCAGCACTTGATAGAAACTAAGACATTGGAGTGTACACTGTTATTTTTGTGGTATACATTTCTTCGATGCTTACTATGTGTCAGGCACTTTACTGGGAGTTCTGCATACCCAGTTTCATTTTTAATTCTCAAACTCTGAAGTTGATCTTTTTATTTCCCGCATTTTACAGATGAAGAAATTGAGGTGCTGAGTGATTAAGTACCTTGTCCATGGTTACTCGGCTAGTAAATGTGTAGTCAGGGGTGGATCCCAGGTAGACCAGGTGGTTATCAATTACATATTAAAAAATAAGTAAAAGTAAAAAGCCTAGGTGTAATAGCTTTGCAGATGCAAGTGAAAGAAATTTATTCATGCTGTGCTTGCCATGCGCCTTTGTAGGCCCTCATGCCTGGACTGTGGGCTGGCTCCCACTCCCATGCTGACCTGTTCTTTTTATTTTAAATGTATTTTTTAAATTGTAATCCTTCAGAGTACTGTGATCTTACATCCTTCTCTGACTTCATATTCTACCATGGCAGTTTTTCATGTTAGTAAGCAGTCTTTACAGCCCAGAATTTTAATAGAGTCATACTATTTCTTCCAGCAGATACACTATATTATGCCTAGTGACTTCACTATTGTTATAAATGATTATTTTCAACTTTTCACTGTTACAAATAATGTCCCAAACAAGCGCTTTTCCAGATGTCCACATTTCTGACAATGCCATGATTACTTCTTGTACTACTAGCCTTGAAATCTCTTCTCCACTCCCAGGTATTTGCTTTTGTCATTGCTTTCAAATGGGTTCCTTTTTCATTATTGATGGCATATATGAGTGTTACTGACTTTTTTTAGAGACAAGAGTCTCACTCTGTCACCCAGGCTGGAGTGCAGCTATCTTCTGGTCTCCAGCTAACTTCCTGCCTTAGCCTCCCAAGTAGCAGGAACTACAGGTGCACGTCACCACGCCTGGCAAGAGTGCTGCCACCACGCCTGCTAAACTAGCTACTGCTACCGATTTTATATTTATTTTGTACCTAGTCCCTTTATTGAACTCACTAATTCTAATAAATCTGCAGTTTCTTCCCCTAGGTTTCTAGATACATAATCATATATAATCAAATTTAGTGGTGATTTTATTTTCTCTTCTACCAAACTTTGATTATTTTATGTATTTTGTACCTAATAATTTTTTTGAACTTGGTAATTTGAATAAGTTTTCAGTTATTTCCCATCGGTTTTCTAGTTATATAATCATATAACCTACAATTAATAATTCTTTTCTCCTCTACCAAATTTTGGCGCAGGTCTTATTGCGTTGGTCAGAGCTCTGCCAAACATGTAAGAATAGAAGTGATGAAGAACATTCTAGCCTAGTGTTTAAATTGTTATTTTGAATGATATTTGTCATCTTGTTCAAGCATTGTTATTCCTACTTTTAGTTTTGGATTTCAATTTCTTTTTAATACCAATCAGGATAATTGTATAGCTTTACTAATAATATTAAAATGCTCTTGAGTTCCTGTGATAAAATGCAGTTTTTTCTTGTCTGCTTTTATGTTCCTTACAACTATATGTACAAAAAAAGTTGATCAGTATTCTGTTATCCAATACAAAAACCACTAGCCACTTATAGCTCCTGAGGACCTGAAATGTGGCTAGTCTGAATTGATTATGTGTTGTTAGCATAAAATACATGCTGGATTTCAACACTTAGTTTGAAAAAAAAAATGTAAAATATCTTAATATTTTATATGGATTACATAAAACCAGTCAGGATATTAGAAACATCTGTACCTCTCTTATAAGATCTGAAAGTAGGGCTTTGATTCAATGTAGTATTTATTTAATACAGGTTGGCCAATTCTGACAGTGCCTAGCATTTGAGGCTATATCATTTGTAAAACAAAATCACAGAAGACTTGTAACAGAAAATTCTCAAAAACAGGGTTGAAATGACTTGTGTATAGTGGATTAAATAAAATATATTATTGAAATGAATTCTTTTTTCTTAATGTGGCTAGTAGAAAATTTTAAATTATATATGTAGCTTGCATAATGTATCTGCTGGGTAGCACTGCTCCTCTGTTTCTTTACAAAATATCTCTGTTAACATTTTTCACATCAGGGTTAGATTTGCTTCAGAGAATCAACTGAATTGTGTGTTTTCTACAATCTGAAGCATTTGCTATAAAATAGCAATATGGACCTTGATAGCTAGAAAAGATTCATCCAGATTCAACTCTCCCTCTGCCCCCTGCCCCACTCCACCCCACTCCTGTTTTTGAGAATTTTCTGTTATAAGTCTGCTCTGGTTTTGTTTTATAAAGGATATAGCCTTAAGTGCCAGGCAGTGTCAGAATTGGCCAACCTATATTAAATACACGATTAAATCCAAGACCTACTGTTAGCATTTCAGATCTTATAAAAGAGCTACAGATGTTTCTCACTTCTTGACTCATTTTTATTGGAAATGTAATAAGCAGCTTTTTATTTGTTTTAGAGGCTCTGTAAAAATTGTCCTTTTTACAGCAAGGTATGGCTAGTACACCTTTGTGTATATGCTAATAACCATGAATAGAAAATATTCGTGCTGCTTTTCTGCTCATTTGAAAAACACGCCATACCTTTTTGGTCTGGGACCAAAATTTAACTCATCAGATTCAAAATGATAGACCCACTGGCATCAATAACAAGCCTTATTAGAGCCGAAAGAGAGGTATGCGTGGAAGGTGTGCAGGGAAGGCCTAAGTTGTCCCGTCTGATACCCGAGTTATGCTTTCTGAACAGGTCAGCATGGCGCCGGGTACTGTGGTTCATACCTGTAATCCCAGCACTTTGGGAGGCCAAGGTGGGTGGATCACCTTAGGTCAGGAGTTTGAGACCAGCCTAACCAACATGGTAAAACGCCATCTCTACTAAAAATAAAAAAATTAGCCAGGCGGCTGGGCGCGGTAGCTCACGCCTGTAATCCCAGCACTTTGGGAGGCCGAGGCGGGTAGATCACGTGGTCAAGAGATCGAGACCATCCTGGTCAACATGGTGAAACTCCGCCTCTACTAAAAATACAAAAAATTAGCTGGGCATGGTGGCGCATGCCTGTAATCCCAGCTACTCAGGAGGCTGAGGCAGGAGAATTGCCTGAACCCAGGAGGCGGAGGTTGCGGTGAGCAAAGATTATGTCACTGCGCTTTATCCTAGGTGAATAGTGAGAGTCTGCCTCAAAAAACAAAACAAAACAAAACAAAAACCAAAAAAAAAAAAAAAAAAAAAAAACAACTAGATCTGTAAAAACTGGTCTGGGAGAACTGTATGGAAATGCAAACTAAACACCGAAAGTAAGGTAAAGGAAAAGCTTCGGGTTAGAAATGCTTTAGAGTCCTATGAAGTATGATACGCCTTTTAAGTGCATGTACCACAGTGAAATTTCGCTGGTGTAAATGGGATGTCAGGGTAACCACGGTCGCATTAGCATGAAGGGCTACAGAAGGAGGTTTGCAGTCCTTGAAAATGGTTTGAAGACTAGATAAGTAGGTCCCAATAATCAATTAGCCCGTGCTTCCCATTCTGCAGGCATTTCCAGTTTGTCGGGCAGCTTTGTAGCTTGCAGAAGGAAGTTTGCCGCAGTCTTGGACCCTGTGGTTTTGGTACCCTGAGCCTCCGTACAAATAACAGGTGGTTGACTTCCTAAAGTTCCCTCTGGGATGTGTACTTATTTCCCCTGGCAAGCAAACAGGCAAACCCCAAACCCCACACTGTGCCTTAGCTCTTCTGAACCGCTTTCTTCCTCTCAGTTGGTCTCCTGGTCCCTTAGAGTATGTGCCCTGTTCAGATCTTACTTTATCATCATTGGCTGTCTCCCTCTCCTTCCCTACCTGTCCGCAAGCCACTTTCTGCATGCCTGTTGACGTAGTTGAAATCACCCTTTTCTTTGTACCACTCCCAGTAACATCTCCCATCAGCGTAAACTATTTTCTTCAAGATCAGTGGTGGCCCAGTGGCCAAATCGAGACACTCCCGGAAATCAGGCTAGACTCAATGGCTCACGCCTATAATCCCAGCACTTTGGGAGGCCAAGGTGGGAGGATTGCTTGAACCCAGGCATTCAAGACCAGCTAAGATAACATAATGAAACCCTGTCTCTTTATTATTTTTTTATTTTTAAATTTTTCTTCGAGAAAGAGTCTCATTTCATAACCCAGGCTGGAGTACAGTGGTGTGATCTCAGCTCACTGCAACCTCCGCTTCCTGGGTTCAAGTGATTTTCACATGTCAGCCTCGAGAGGAACTGGAATTACAGGCGCCCACCACCACGCCCAGCTAATTTTTTGTATTTTTAGTAGAGATGGAGTTTTGCCATATTTGTCAGGCTGGTCTTGAACTCCTGACCGCAAGTAATCTGCCTGCTTCGGCCTCCCAAAGTGCTTGTATTATAGGTGTGAACCACTGTGCCCAGCCTTTGTCTCTTTAATTAAAAAAAATTGTGTGTGTGTGTGTGTGTGTGTGTGTGTGTGTGTAAAACCAGAGACATAAATCAGTGTATGTTCTTCACTAGGAAGATGGAGCTCATGACCAGGGCGAATTGCGAATTGTCGACCTGGGATATGCAGGCATAGAGAATGCTCTTCTGTCAGCCGTTCTTTTTTACCTTGCTTTCCTCATGGAGGCAGCATCCCTCAGCTCTCTGGGGAAGTGTTAAATTAGCATTTATTCTTTCTGGCCTCTTTACTCATGTGGTAGCAGGTAGTCGGTATTGCATAATTTGTTCCCCTTCCTGATAGTGATACTTTCTTCTCTTTACTTTTCTGGCTTGGTTTTGCAGCCCAGAAGTCCCAATAGAAGCAATGTTCTTGAACCTCAGTCTCCCCATCTTACTGTGTCTTCACCCTTTTAGCTGAATAGTCTAGAAGTTGTTACTGAGTTACTGAAGGAGAACTACACAAAGAAAAGAAAAATACATACCTTTCAAGGGGTAGCTGCCTTAGCTGTAACTGATTGTCAGGTCTGGCTTTCTCAGAACTGTCCTTGAGCTTGGGCACATGAGTTAGCTAAATGTAGAGTGTCAGCGGCATTTGTCTAATGACTTTTTTTCCCTGAGTGCTGCCCTGGGCAAAAGGAGAGTAGCAACAACTCCATTTCCTTCACAGACCTTGAGAAGGGAACTCTAACAGGATTGGGAAAAAGTAGTTTTGTTTATATTCGTTCCTTCTGAAAAATAAGATAAAATAACAATTTGTTTCAGAGAGGATGAAAGGAATATGTAATGCAGATTTCTTTCCTAGGACGTGTGAGTTCCCGCTTTCCATTCTCTCACCGACTAGTTGGAAGTGACCCCATTACACCTGGTGGTTAAGGGGCTATGGCAATTAGAACAGAAATCCTTCCAGATTTCAGGAAAAGAATTCTGGAAGTGTCACCACCTTCTCCTTCTGTCTCAGTACTGTTTCTTTCCTTGGCAGGAAAGCTCTAAACCTTAAAGGACTTCTGATCATCTCTAGGATATTTAAATATCCTAGGATTTCTGTGGAGATATTTTAATGTCACAGGGGATCAGCCGAGAACAAATACTATGTAGAAAAGCATCTGCTTTCCCTGGTGCCCTCCATTGTCTGTTCTGAAGGCTCTTTGTTTGCTTGCCTGCTTTTGTTTTTGCTCTTTAGGGTTAACCCTAAAAGTGTGTAGCATGAAGAGTTTCTGTTTTTTTCTGGTGTCAGTTTTGGTGTCAGTCTGGCCTACGTCTGCCTGGATCATTTGCTTTCCCTAGCCCAGATCCAGAACCAGCCACTCAAAGAACTAGTGCTGAGCTAGCTAAGCAGGGACTTACCTGTCTGATTGCCTTTCCCCATCTGGCCACTATACCTTTTCAGGCTAAAGGAGAGCCATTGGAGTGGAAGCTTACTTCCAGGAAATTCCAGTACATAAAGGGTTAGTTAAACATCTCTAAACCAAAAGCCAGCAGTGAAAGCTTACTGTTGGAGCTGTTGATCACCAGAAATTGCAGATATAAAAGGCTGGTTTTGGGTGTACAAGTGTTCTTTGAAAACTTTGTAACAAACTGGGGATATCTGTGTGGATAGTTCCTGCTTTCTGTGAGTTTGCAGACATTTCTGATGTGGCTTCCATTTCAAGGCAGTGTGGAGGAATGGAGTATTTGCTGGATGGTACTAGAAGTCAGAAGATAAAAATTGCAGCCTTTGGTGTTCGATTTTATTTTGTGACCGTAGCAAGCTACGTAATCTAGTGTTTATTTTCTTCATCTATACAGAGTTAAAGTCATACTCATTCATTTAGCTTCCAGATATAATAACATCCAAGTGAGAAAATGTATGTAAAAATCTGTATACTGCAAAGCTGTGGTCAAACGAAGATGGTGCTGCTTGGGCAATGCAGCTTCCATGTATCAGGATACAGACCTCTGACTCTAGTCTCCTAATGGCTTAGACTGTTTGACTTTAAAGACTCTTATCTCTTTTTATTTTTATCCACAAAACTAAGCCGATTTTCCTTTTGAATTCTAGGTTTTTCACGAAAAGATACATTCTGAACATTGTTTTTTCAATGGAACTGTGACTTGTAAGTGTGGTTTCATTGTTCTAAAGTATAATGATGAAACTAGGCCAAAGATTACTTAAAGGCACTAGCCTTAAAGTAGCATCTTTTAAAATTGATACCTTATGAACCCCACTGGTGAAACTAGTCTGTGAGACGCTTTCCACCCATTCATTAATATTCCATAAATGAGCCTGGATTGAGAATTACTGCTGTGTGTGTTACTGCTGTAGTAGACATGAGAAATATGTTCAGTAAATATTTTACCACCTATTTTCTCAGTCTCTAAGACTTCTAAGGTCTTAAAGGTCTCATTACCTTCTGTGGGAATGTTTAGCCTTATTACAATTTGTAAACATAATTCTCATAAATTCACAACTGAAATATGTACTTAGGGAACACCTTCCTTCTGATCTCTGGAGGGGATAATTGTCAGAAGTATGAGGAAGTTGCTGGTACTGGGCTTCTCCTCTCCTAATCACTACATTCTCTTTTCTCCTCTCCACCTCCACCTCCCAATCTCCTTTGTCTTGCTTTCTGTATTTGGGTTTTTGATGCAAGCAGCAAAAACTGATTCTGGGCAAGTTAGGCAAATAGGGCATTTATGGCAAGGATATGAGGCTAGCTTGAAATGGACCAAGAACCAGGCTCTGATCAGTCAGGAATGTCACTATTCAGCCAGCATTGCTATGGCTTCAACGATCTCCAGTTATTCAGCCTGCCATCTCTTTTTCAAGTGATGGTATCCCAAAAGAAGGAGTCTTGATTGGCCAAGCCCCTTGGCTGTATTGCAGCAGTAAGGGAAGAGATTTGGTAGAAGCCCCAAAGACCCTCTTTGACTTCTGTAATGGCAGCATCACTACCTGCTCCACTTGAATGGATGCTGGCTACCCCAAATGCCACATGCCTGCAGGTTTCATTCTATTTTTTCCATATGTGCTTCATTTCTTCCTACTACTTCAACTTTCTTCCTCTCTCCTTAGTTTTTCTGTGTGTCCACTGTGCTGAGTATTCAGTTAAATAAAGGAGGATGTGGTATCATAAGTAAGACAGATGCCCATGCCAGCATGGAATTTGCATTTTAGTTTGGGAGGACCAGAGATTGAAGATGGACAAGCCACTTGGTTTTTGAGGTGCTAGAGGTCAGAGCAGAAAGGAGGCTGAGCCACATCTTGTAGAGCAAGCTTGTCCAACCTGCGGCCCACTAGCCACGTGTGGTCCAGGACAACTTTGAATGTGGCCCAACACAAATTCGTAAACTCTTAAAACATTATGAGATTTGTGTGTGTGTGTGATTTTTTTCTTTTCTCTTTTTTTTTCTTTTTTTCTTTTTCTTTTTCTTTTTTTTTTTTTTTTGGCTCATCAGCTATCGTATTAGTGTATTTTATGTGTGACCCATGACAGTTCTTCTTCCTGTGTGGCCCGGGGAAGCCAATAATTGGACACCCCTGTTGTAGAGGCTAAGACTCCAGCCCCATTGGTTTGCTATCAGGGAGAGAAGCTCCATTTTAGAAAAGCACACCCTAAATCATTGATGAATTGTTTCAAGTACTTGTATACGTTTAATGTTGCTGTTTTCTCTGTAAGCAGTTACTCAGCTTTGGTTTTAGTCATCTGCAGTTTTTTGGTGAAAAATGCTATCATCAGATAACGGTATTTTTGGGAAAACAGCTGTTAAAAAGTGAACATCTGAAGAACTAAGATAACTCTGATTTCTCTCAACCTTTTTTTTTTTTTTTTTTTTTAAATGGAGTCTTGCTTTGTCACCCAGGCTGGAGTGCAGTAGCAGATTTCCACTGCAACCTCCACCCCTGAGTTTAAGCAATTCTCATTTCTCAGCCTCCCAAGTAACATGAGTAGGTGGGACTACAGGCAGCTGCCACCATGGCCAGCTAATTTTTGTATTTTTAGTAGAGACAGGGTTTCACCATGCTGGCCAGGCTGGTCTGGAACTCCTGACCTCAAGTGATCCGTCTACCTTGGCCTCCCAAAATGTTGGGATTACAGACGTAAGCCACCATGCCTGGCCCCAACTTCTCCCCTCCCCCTGCCCGGATATTTAGGTGCCTAATTCACCATCCCATTCTGCCATGTCCAGGGGAGAGTGTTTAGCCATAAAAATCACCTGAGAACTTGTTAAAAATACAAATGCTCAAGCTTCAATTTGGAGCATTGGGTTTCAGTATAAATCTGTTTTCCCAGAGCCCCACTCTTCACCCTCAGGTAATTGTTCAAACACAGAAAGTTTGGGAAAACTGCCCTAAGGAATACTTAGATTACTTGGTTAAAGAACAATTATAGTAACTTTCATTTTTTTCTAGGGCCTATTCACAAGCAGCTAAGTTCTAATAGACGCCTCACTGTTGTTTATAGCATCTTTGTAAATTCAACATTGTTGATGGTTCCAGGTTTCGTTGGTGGAAATCAAGGCATGTGACAAAATTTCCAGGACTCCTCCAGATCACCTGACCCTTTGAATCAGCTCTTCATTTATTCATATACGCGACTCTCTGGACCTCCAGTTCTACCTCCATAATATCTCATACCTTTCTACTTGTTCTTATTCATGCCAACACCTCCCAGCATACATTGCCACTGAGCTAGATGTTCAGGAACTTCCTAACTTGTCTCTTTTCTTCTAGACTTTTCTTTTCATTCTGCTTCCTCCAGCAACTAAACAAATGAGAACCCTTAGAGATACTGAAACCTCTGCCTGTTCATGGGAAAGCAGCGTGTATAGTTGTTAAATGTGCAACTTTAGAGGATTAAACCTTAGCTCCACAATTTTAATAGACATTGATCATGGTTTTTAGTCTCATTTTTCTGACTTGTAATTTGGAGAAAACCACCTCATATAACGGTTAAAATTAAATGATAGTTTTTTTGAGCCATTTAGCAAAGTAGCAGGCACACAGTAAGTGCTTAATAAGTGTTCACCGTTGCACTCGTTAATGACCAGTTTAAATAGTATGGAAATTATGGTTTTTGATAATTTGAAATACTTCATTCTTATCTTTATCTGGGACAACTTCTTTTATTGCAATTAATTATTGGGCTCTCTCCCCTGATTTTGTTTCAGTCATTGCTCTGTTCAGTTCTGTTTTCTTTTTTGGATCCATTTTAGTCCTTTGTATTTCTTACTAAATTATTCATTTGATTGAGATTTTAAAATTGCTAGCATAAAGTTATGTGTAATATGCTTTTAAAATGACTTTACTTTCCCAATCCATGGTTATATTTGCCTATAAATTCTAAATTTGAATATCTGTAACATCCTTCCTCTTTGCTTGATTAGTTTAGCCAAAGCTTTGGCTAAAGGTGCTTTTTTTCTTTCTTTTTTTTTTTTTTGAAGCAGATCTAGGACTTATAAATTTTCTACTTAAAATTTTTTTCTAGTTCATCAATTTCTTATTTTCTTATTTTAAAATATTTTTATTTTAATGCTTAAAGTCCATTCTTTCTCATAAAACACCTTTAATCTAGAGACTGTGTTCAGTCATCCCCAGCCAACCCTGGGGCAAGCTTCTAGTCAGCTCTCCTCTTTCCAGCCTGCTCATGGTCATCCAGCCCCAGCTTGCTCAGAAAACCAGAGGCTTCCTAGGAAAACTGTGTTAGTCAAGACTCTTGATCAGTGGTACCTGAAACCCAACTCAGACCAGCTCACATAACAAGAGGAGCTGAGTGGCTCACCTTATTGGGGTTCAGGTATAAGTGCCTTTAAGGCACAGCCCAATCAAGGAGTGCATGTGGTATTTCGGGAAAATGTCTTTTTCTCTTAGGTCATCTGCTTTTCTCTGATAATTTTGTTTTCCAGCAGCCTCTCCTATGTGGTAGGGAAAGATGGATCTTGTCTCTTTGGGTTTCACACTGTCCTTGTAGCCCCAAATGTCTTAAGTTGAGATAACTTCTCTCTTCAAATATTCATCTCTGTCCCTGAAAAAGGATTCTGATGGTTTTGCCTGGGTTTACTACTGTTACTATTTTGTTGACTGTTTCCTGTGGATTTGAATTGATGGAAAGACTCTGCTTATGAAAATGTATAGGATTTACTTACCTAAAGAACATGGAAGGGAGTTAGCATAGTTAGAATACAGACAGAGGTATCTGTCATATTATCTATGACAGATGGAGGTATATGTGACCAGTAGCCAGAATCCTCACTGAGACTGTTCAGTTGCAGATGCTAAGATCTGATGGAGAGGGTAAACCTCAAACTTTCTGAAGGTATAATTGTCACGTTCCAGCCAGTTGTCCCTCATAAGTCACAGTGTGGTCACTGCCCTTCAGTACCTGGCATAACCAAGCATGAGCACTCAGTCTCCCAAGCCTGCCCCCTGTACATTCCTGAATTCACTAGTGCAGGACTGAAACAGGCTGGCTCCCTGGTGTGTGAATCATGCCAGCAAGCCCTGAGATTGGCCACAGCCTCACCTGCATGAGGTCATGCCCAGCCCTCATCTGAGGGAGGGACCTTCTGATTGGCCAGCAGGGGTCACATACAACCCCTCCCTGACTGTAAGTGGGACTTTACAGGGCACCAGAAAGAAACAGATGTCAACTCCAACAGTGTTTGCCATATCCCATGAGCCTTAATGTGTGATAGTCTTGTTTTCTTATTTTTTGTATTTTCTCGGTAATCTTGTTGCAGTTTGAATTTCCTCATTGATACAGAATTATTCAGCACAGGATGTGTGTGTGTTTAATGTCCTCATGATCAGATACTTAGTTAGGTTTGGATTTGAGGTGCTAATCACCTCTTTCTTCATCAGGTTTTTGGTCAGGAGAGTATACACCAAAGGACGGAGCCCAGTGGGGTTAAAATTTCAGTTTTCAGTGGACTCCCTGGTAATGACAAGTACTGAGAACAAGGCTTGAATATCAGGTTGGAGTGATGGTTTCTGCTTTCTCCCCAGTTGAAGAATCTAGCCCCAGTGAGGGAACAAGTTGATTTACCCACACAGGAACAGGCAGAGAGGTGGAAAGAGGCCTGGTGGGGCTTCTAGAAGGCCCTGCCCAGTCTATTGGTCACATGGAGCTGGAAGCTTACTATAAGCCCTTTTTACCCAAGAGCAGTTGGTCCCAGAGAGAAAGATGGGCCCACTCTGGGTTTTTTATGTTAAAGTTGAGCCTCACTGATTGAACTAGACATTTCTCCATCTTGAGAATGAGTAGGGGGCCTGTGGACCAGGAAAATAAAGCACTTCACGTGGTGAGGTTAATGGCATTGTGGTCAAAACTGTGGCCTGAACAAGCTTTTCTTTTTGGGGCTTAAGGTTCCGTCTTTGTTGTCTGATGGGCTGCTAATTTTTGTAAACGTTTGGTAAGTACTGGAAAATTAGGGGCACTCATGTTTTGTTTTTTTGGTTTTTTTTTATGGTAGAGATTCCTTGGCACAGATATTAATCTTGGAAAGTACATTATTCCAATCCTTTATAGCTTCCGTTTCTGGACATGTTTCCTGAACAACAGCTGCATCTAATGCTCCTTTTGGCCTGATCTGCCTTTACCGTCCTGCCCCCCTGGCCCTGAGTCCTGCAGCCTCAGGGTGAGCTCTGCCACCTCTTGGCTGCTTTTTGATGGGGGTGTCTCTGTACTTGGAGAGTCATTTCCAAATTCCAAATTCTGCTAAAGTGAGAGGGGATCCAAGTGTGCTGCCCCTGTCTTTCACTTAGACTGGGATTATGGTTTTTGCCACTTTCTCCGGAAGCCCCTGATAGTTGCTTAACCAAGTCCTATGTCTATTATTTGTAGCGGATACTCCTCAAAGCCTGTGGGATGTAGATAGCACCACTCCTAGTTTTCCTTGGTATTTCAGAAGAAAGGAGGTTGATACTGTGCCTGAGCCAGTCACTACCTAGAAGTCCCTGCTGTTGTCTTGCCTGCAGATGGCACTTGCCCTGGCGTACTCTGGCCTGTCCTGGAAGTAGCTCCCCCTTTATTTGTTCTCCTCTAGCACGTATCTTGATCCTTCATTCATCTTGTTAATCGCCGTGGTGCACATTGTGGTGTTTTGTATAAATATTTATGTAATGAGTATAGGCATAATTTTTATTCATTTATGTAAGAATTATAAAAAGAGTTTTTTTTAAGTGAACAGTATTTATAATTTACACTTCCATTTAGAAAGGGAAAAGTTAGAATTATATATTCAGGTGTGGAGCAATCAGTAAGTGAGCCTACATCTGTATTTCATAAGTCAATTTTTTTTAAATTGACAAGTGAAAATTGTACATATTTATGGTGTACAGCATGATATTTTGACATATGTAGAAAATGTGAAATGGCTAAATCCAGCTATTTAACATGTGCATTACCTCACATACGTGTGTGTGTGTGTGTGTGTGTGTGTGTGTGTGTGTGTGTGTGTGGTGAGAATACTTAAAATCCCTGTTAGCAATTTTCAGGTATACAATATGTTATTACTAAATGTAGTTACCATGTTATACAATAGATCTCTTATTTCTCCTGTCAAACTGACACTCTGGATCCTTTTACCAACATCCTCCCCCAACCCCCACCTCTGGTAACCACCATTTTACAGCTTCTGTGAGTTTGACTCAAAGTTTTAAATAACATATGTAAGTGAGAGCATGAGGTATTCATCTTTCTTTGCCTGGCTTATTCTGTAGGACTGCAGTATTTTGTGTATTAAAATAGAGTACATATGAGGACAATTTGAAAAAATTCTTCTCAAGACAGTAGGAGTAAAGGAATCTCAGCTCCCAAATTAAGCCATCCTTTGCCAGATAGCTTTTCTTTTCTTTTTTTTAATTGCAGTGAGAACACTTCACATTTTTGATGGCTACCCTTGTAACAGATTTTTCTGTGCACAATATAGTATTGCTAACTATAGGTACATTGTTGTATAGCGGATCTCTAGAACTTAGTGATTATGCGTAACTGAAGCTTTGCTTTGCTTTTTTTTTTTTTTTTTGAGATGGAGTCTCACTCTGTCACCAGGCTGGAGTGCAGTGGCACAACGTTGGCTCACTACAGCCTCCGCCTTCAGGTTCAAATGATTCTCCTGCCTCAGCCTCCCGAGTAGCTGGGACTACAGGCACACGCCACCACACCCAGCTAATTTTTTGTATATTTAGTAGAGTCGGGGTTTCACCATGTTGGCCAGGATGATCTTGATCTCCTGACTTTGTGATCCGCCCACCTCGGCCTCCCAAAGTGCTGGATTACAGGTGTGAGCCACCACCGCCCGGTCTCCTTTTATGCTTTCTAATAGTCAAGGCAAATGAGATACAAAATTTCTTAGTTTTGAGCAGCTACTCTGCTAGGCAAATGTGTTCAGATTCATCTATAAATATAAAATCGAAACTGCTGGCCCTCTTTAGAAGCTCAGCCGCACGCATCAGGGGCTTTCATGTTTCAGTTGTTTTAATACATCCTAGAATGAGACTGCAGGGACTAAAACTCCTTGAACAAGGAATTTGAGTTTTCCTCACCCTGCCTCCTTATCACCATGTAATTCTCTCAGTTCTTTGTTTCTTTATTTTTATTATTTTTCTCCCTTTTCCCTCAGTTTGTTCCTAATGTTTGAACCAACCAAGATAGTGTACCTGTTAAATACATAAATGACAAGAAGATATTTTCCTGGTTAAAATATCAGAAATATTATTGGCATTTGTGAAACCCTAAATTTAACAAAGCTTCTTTACAAAAAATTTTCTACCACCTTCATGAAAAGGATTTGTCCAAGTTATAAAGATGTGTGTTATGAAAGAACTTGAGACTTTTAGGAATTTGGACACTTTTTGGTTTTACATCTAGATATTTGACTTGGAAGAGTACAGTCTTTAAGTATTGGTCTATTTAAAGTAATTAGCTACCATTTGTGGGTAGGAGGTGACAAAATTGGATTTACTAATCCTAAAATTATTGGGTAGTATTTTTACACCTGACATAACAGTTTTATGAAAATTTCATATGTGAAAAGCCAGTGTGTCTGCTTCAGGGTGAGATGAATTCTGTTGCAGTAGTTGTGATTATACCATCAGACATGTGAAAGAAGCAAAGCAAAATAGAGAAACAGCTGGAGAACACAATTCTGCTTTTCCAAGGAAAATGAACTGGGCAATGTGTTGAGCAGCCTCTGACCCTTGGACCCACTGTGGGCCTAAGTGCAGCCTAATGTAAATCGGAAGGATTAGGGAAATGACATCTTCAGGGCGCCCTCCTTAGAGAATCCCTCAGTGGAAGGGCAGGGGCCAGCCAAGACCCTCAGCATGGGGTCTGAGGAGACCCCTTCTTAGGGTTCTGACTAGAATGTTCTGGTGAAGCCCTCTGGGAAATAGCCACAAAAAAGCTGCAAACTGTGCTTTGCCCGTCTTCTCTGACTCCACTCTCGTTATGATGGTCGTTCCCACTTCCTTTAGAGACCAACCATTTCACTCGGCCTCATCTCTCACCCAGCCTCCCAACTGGCCTCTCTGCCTCCACTTTTGCTCCCCGGTAGTCTGTTCTCCATCCAAAGCAGAGTACTCTTTCAAAAAAGGTAAATCTCCTTACGCAATCATGGCTTATTTGCACTTTGATGAGGGATTAAACATCCTATCTGCCACCAGTTGCTGCCTGCTGTAGCTCCTGTCTGGTCCTCTGGCCTCAGCTCATTCTAGCCTCACGCACCTGCTTACTCTTCTTCACACCTGCCAAGCTATTCCGCCTGCCGGGACTCCTACACTTGCCGTTTCCTCTGCCCAAAACGTTCTGTCCCACCTTGCGTGGTTGTTCCCTCTCAGACCTCAATTTGAAACTTCCTCAGAAGGTCTTTTGTGACCACCCTGCTTAATTAGGTGCCTTCTTTCCCAGTGATTTTTCAAGATCTGCAGGGAATGGCTGGTTTGTAAATTTCCAAACCATTTGTGGACTGAGGTTTTTCCAAAATGTAACAAAGATGCTATAGCGGTGTCAAAGTGCCATAAAGGTTTTCAGCACTGTTGTGTTCCCCACTCCTCTCCTTGTGGGCTGGTGGCAAACAGTTCAGGCCAGTGCTGATCTGTGGTCCTCACATGGGGAGCAAGCAGCATTGCCCTGCTGATTATCCTGTGTATGTCCCTAGAACCAACCATTCTGCAACCCTCTGGCCTTTTGTGCATGTTTGTCCTCAGTAGAATGAGCTCCATGATGACAGGGATTTTAGCTTGGACTTGTCACTCATCCGTGTGGATGTTTCAGCTCTCTGATGCTCCTAACCCAGCACAGCCCAGTTCACGCAGGAGAAAATCGTAGAAGGCCCAGGTTTCGTCCCCCTCCTCCCTGGGTGGATCTGTTTCATTCTCCACATCCTATATGAGTCTCTGAGTGATAAGGCTAACTCACTTGCATGATGTTAACCAGGGGACTTTAATACAACTTGCCTCTGTCTCCATCTCTGTGAAGTAGGCATGGTGTTTTCTTCCACTGTAAAGTGAGGTAGTGCTTTTGGACACACTCTGTGATCTCCAAAATGCTCCCCTGAGTGGCTTCTCAAGTAGGCATTGATTTTGTAACTGAAAAACAAAAGCCAGTTTCCTCCTTGATGTTTTTAATGAGAGAAAGTGCAGCCAGCAAACTTCCTGTAAAGTGCCACGTAGTAAATATTTTAAATGTTGTAAGCCACATAAGTCTCTGTTGGTTTTCCCCCCTACCTCTTTAAAAATATAGAAACTATTCTCAGCTCCAGAACTGTAGGAAAACAGGCCAGGGTGAAGATTGCCAATCCATCATGATAGTTGGAATTGTATTTCTGTGGGACAAAGTAAATTTTATTTTCAGTTTAAATGAAATAAAAAATGTGACCTATAACAGTTTTATTTTTCTTGAATTGGTCCTCTTGCAAAAATGTTACTTACTTTATTCATACTTTGCATCCCTTGTCTCTTGTTTTTAAATGTGTCGTAATCAATGAACTTCGGAACAGTTTGTCTCACCATAAAATCGTGGTTCTCCAGAGTGGGATTGGTGGTTTTTGTAGAGGAACCCAAAGCATAGTTACACATTAGAAGACCAGCTTGATGATACATCCAAAAGTGGACTCTGATAATAATGCATTTTGGCCTGCCATTCAAAATATATTATGGTCTTAATTTCCTGAAGTTTTCCCCTGATGATTTACTTATTTCTAGACATCTTGTGAAATCTTCTATTGAATTTAAAGCTGATACAGTGTTCTTGCTTTGTTTCTGACTAATAGCCAGGTGTGAATTACTGCTAGCCAAGTTTGTATAGTATTGTCAACTTTTTAACTGCTTAGTTACAAATAGGGTGTGCTTGGATACAACTGGTCTTTTGTAAAAGCCACTTTTCCTGCCTTCGCTGCCAGTATTTCCTGACTTCCATCTCTTGCCTCTCTTAAAACCATGTTGCCCATATTCTTCGGCAGTGCCATTGTTTCCAGTGTGTCTAGTGTTTTTGGTTTTTTTGTATGTGTGTTTTAAGAGACTCTCTCTGTGTCGCCCAGGCTGAAGTGTAGTGGCACGATCTTGGCTTACTGGAACCTCTACCTCCTGGGTTCAAGTGATTCTCATGCCTCAGCCTCCTGAGTAGCTGGAATGACAGACACCCCCCCCCACCACGCCCAGCTAATTTTTGTATTTTGAGTAGAGATGGGGTTTTGCCATGCTGGCCAGGCTGGTCTCTGTCTTCTGGCCTCAAGTGATTCACCCGCCTCAGCCTTCCAAAGTGCTGGGATTACAGGCATGAGCCACCGCGCCTGGCCTCCCAGTGTTTTTTCAGTGTTCTTTGGTTGCAAGTTTTAGCAAAGTTTTCTGATTGAAATTGACGTGGTAGTAGGTCTTAGCAAGTCAAAACAAAAATCAATAAAATAGTGCCTGGGTATCTCCAGCTTTCTCTCTTTAACTCTGACATGTCGGGATAGCCAGCTGCTGAATAAGAAGCCTGGAACCCTGGCACTGTGTAAATGCAGATTATTCGCAGTATGTGAGCTGAGCTACAGTATAGCGTGGGTCTGCGAGCCAACTCTGCCATCACCACTCTCTAGCTGTAGGATGTTGGATAACTTTTTAACCACTCCAGACCTCAGTTTCCCCATCTGTAAAGTTGGCATAATAAAAGGGCCTTCTCCATAGGTTTATTGTGAGTTTTAAATAAGTTAAGATTTGCCCCGTAAGGATTAGCTGAGTTAGTGCCTTGTAAGCATTGGCCGTTATTATGTATTAGTCACTTGGCAGGAGCTGGGCAGGTATGAAGAAGAGTAAGGAGGTGAGAGAGGCTGGTAATGAGAGAGAAGAGGCACTGGCCGAGAGGCAAAAGTGTGGTTTTTCTGATATATATTAGTGGATAACACTTTACATGGAAAATCTTATATTTAACTTGCTTTGTCCATTTTAATTTCTCCACAGGCCTTCGTGGAGGCCCAGAATAAGATCACTGTGCCATTTCTTGAGCAGTGTCCTATCAGAGGTTTATACAAAGAGAGAATGACCGAACTGTATGATTATCCCAAGTATAGTTGCCACTTCAAGAAGGGAAAACGGTATGTGAGACTGCTTTTACTGAATTTCCTTTTTATTTTCAAAGCAAATGCTTTCTTAAATTGTAAAGTACAAATTCCAGATAACTTATCCTTGTATAAGAGTAATTCATTATAAGGAATTAATTTCTATGCCTGACTATGAGAATAATATTTTTTGGTCTATTAGGTATTATCCAAATTGTGACAATAATGGTGAAGAAACTTAGTAGAGATATAAAATAATCTGGGTTATAGGAAGTCATTGTTGTCTTATGGTTCGTCATTGGTGAGATAGGATGATTCACAGACAGCAGTGGGGGTTTGTCTGCCTCCAAAATTAATTACCTCTGGTTTATACTACTTGGAAACGTTTAATTCGATGTATTTCTTGCATCCCAAGAATGGTGAACTGGTGAAATTCACTTCTCTTGTTCCTGTCCCGTTAACATCCACTTACACCTGCTTTTTTTTTGATTGTTTATTGAATCTCTTTGGAGCCACTATCACAAATTTACTTTAGATTTTCTCGAGCCCTCTGCCATTCTCACACAGAGATCAGCAAAGTAGAGTCTGCATTCCAAACCCCGCCTGCCTACTTATTTTTATAAATAAGGTCTGATTGGGACACAGCCGTGCTTATTGGTTTATGTATTGTCCATGGCTGCTTCTGTGCTACAGCTGTAGGCTTGAGTATTATAGCGACAGATTGTGTGGCTCACAGAGCCTGAAATATTTGCAGTCTTGCCGTTTACAGAGAAAGTGTGCTGACCTTCCACCCTAGCAGCCTGGCTAGGGAAAAAAACCAGAATTGTATTTTAGAAAAATCTGCTTTCTTCTTCATTTAAAAGAAAAGTTACTGCTTTATTTGAATATCAATTTTTATTTGACACATAAAATGGTCTTCATTTGTCCCTACTTAGCTAATATGCAGAATTACAGTACATGATTTGAATATAGAAAGCAATTCCATTAACAAGCTCTAGGTAGAGAGAAATGATGGGACCTTTCACCCATGTCCGCACATCCCTGTGATGGCCAGATGACAGTTGTGCCTTTGTAGGTTTTTGGGTTTTGCCTGTATGTATTTGGTTTTACTCCACAATTATAAGACTTCACAGCTAAATAAAGACTATCTCTGTTCCCCAGGTATTTTTATTTTTACAATACAGGTTTGCAGAACCAGCGAGTATTATATGTACAGGATTCCTTAGAGGGTGAAGCCAAAGTGTTCCTGGACCCCAACATACTGTCTGATGATGGCACGGTGGCACTCCGAGGTAATTGCTTTACAGAGAGGCTCATGGGACCTCTCCTGGAGCTCTGAAGTTAGTGCAGTTACTTTACCTCTGAAATACCAGGCAGGGTGTGGACCATATTGTAGAACAGATGCACATACAATATCAGGAAAGCTAATTTTTGCACAGTATATTTAGAATACATGAATAGTCACATTCCTCTTTGCCACTGGGATGGCATGAAGCAGAACTGGAGGATAATTCACACTGGACCCAAATTAGCTTCTAGGGCTTCTGGGATCTTGAAGTATCATCATCATTTCCTATAACATCCCTGAGACCTATCTGTGATGAGAAAAAAAATAAGTTGTCTTCCATGAGAAATTTAAGCTTACAAAGAATGTTCCAACTGTAAATATTAAACAGGAAAGAATGTTTATGAGATCAATTTCCCTCTTGGGAAGGAGGTGATCAGAATTTTAAAAATCTACTTAATTGTCAGTGTGCTAGAATTATAAGTAAAAACACACAAATCTTGTAGAAATTGAACAACTGAGTATCCTGTTCCCTGGAGATGCAGGTTTAAAGACAAAGTTTGTCCACAGTTGCTGTACATTTCTTTTTTTTTTTTTGAGACGGAGTTTCGCTCTTGCTACCCAGGCTGGAGTGCAATGGCGCAATCTCGGCTCACCGCAACATCCGCCTCCTGGGTTCAGGCAATTCTCCTGCCTCAGCCTCCTGAGTAGCTGGGATTACAGGCACGCGCCACCATGCCCAGCTAATTTTTTGTATTTTTAGTAGAGACGGGGTTTCACCATGTTGAGCAGGATGGTCTCGATCTCTTGACCTCGTGATCCACCCGCCTCGGCCTCCCAAAGTGCTGGGATTACAGGCGTGAGCCACCGCGCCCTGCCAGTTGCTGTACATTTCTTACTTAACTTTGCCCCTGAGTTAACCTCCTCCACAGAACATAGAGAAAATTACCCCAGGTTTGTTGTGCCAAAAGCAGAGTTCCAGGGTAAGGAACTAAGTTATTCTCCAGTTCTATGGTTTAATAATTGTAAACTCTATAATGCTAACTTTCTAGATGATGCTAGCTCAGCATTTCCTCTGTAGTATCTTCTGGTTTTGTAGAAAAAAAAAAAAACATAGGATTAAGTATGGCCCTCTAAAATCGAGAAATTGGAACATTGAAGTCCTCTGTAATCAATGCGATGGGAGCTACAGAGCCCCGTTCCATCAGACCTGTGCAAAGAAAGCTCTTTTATGCAAGCACTTCTAACCATGGTTCATTCGTTCAGTGGTCCACCCTTACCTCCCTCTGAATAGGCTGTGTATGTAAACAGTCATTCTTTATCAAACCAATATTGAAAATAAGACATCCGCCAGCTTGACAAGAATGTTCTTCCATGAATCTGAGCATGTAGTTTTAAGTGAATTTAATATACAGGTTCTGTAGAAGTAACATATCCTATAAAGGAATTTACTTAGTTTCCACAAGGATCTATCTTGCAACCCATTCAGAGGAATAGGATCTTAACTCCCACTCCGATAATACATTCTTCTAGGTGACTTCTTTATGGAATGTTTACCATGGACAAAGCCTTGATGGATGAGAAGATAAATTAGGCATGAGACCTGCCTCAAACATTCATTGAGTTTTCTAAGAGTGGTGTTATAGGGAAGTTATCACAATAGGAGTAAACGTTCAGATTCTTTTCATAGTATATGATTTTTAACCATACATTTCAAGTCAAAGGTTTTATTTAAATTTTTCTGAACATTTTCTGAGAGAGATATATATATATATATAAAAAACAATCGAAAACTCCAGTGCTATGTAGAATAAAAGGTGAATATGTTTCTTCCCCCCATCACCTTCTAGACTCTTTTCTGCATTTACATACATATGAACCTGGATACTTTATAGGACTTACAATGATTAATGAATAGGTTCTGTGAAATGTTAAACTAATTTCCCATTAATTGAAATTTCATGTAAAAGAATAGGAAACCTCTGATAATAGTTGAACTTAAAATGTTTAGTCCCCAGTAACATTTAGCAAACAGTCTAAGAGGATGTCTCTGGTGTCAGAGTCTCTAGTAGGAGGTATTTTAGCAAATACTTTACATACTTAAATCTATAGATGTGTTATAAACGCTAATATGAAACACAAATATTTGGCAGGAAACATTCCGTAGTGGTTAGAACATTCCATCAGGGCCCTAACGATTGTATATGGCACAACAGTCTATAGACCTGTTGCTTTTCCTTTCAGTTTCTTGTGGAATGTGCGTATGGGAAGCCTTCATTGCAAACCCTCAGGCTTTATTTACCTGGGCCTGTGATGGTCTGACAGTGTCAACATTAATCCTTGTGCACAGGAAATGCCCTGAAAATTAGGCTGTAACCAGGGATTTTAGATAGTTTGGAAACAATCCCCCAAATTACCTAATGGCTACAATTTAGTTCTATTATATGGTATGTCCCATAATTCAGTCATTACTCTAAAAGCAGTTTCCTTTTTCTCTTTATTCCCTTTAGAGTATAAATAAAATATGACAGAAGTCCCAGATGAACTCTGCTTTTAACTGAACTGCCTATTGAATTACAAAAATTTCCAGATGAAAGCATTTTAGTGGGCATACAATCCATTATTTCATTTTACAGACAAATTAAGACCTGGAGAGGTTAGGAAGCTTGTCTAAGGTCATAAGGGTAATTCCTCTAAGACTTGGGCTGAGCCCCCAAGATTCTTCACTACCAGATTCCTTTTGTTGCCACATTCTGCCTCCGTGTTACGAAAGAGAATGAAAGAGAGCTTTGTCAGACGATGTGGAGGACAGTGGAGTTTTGTTCCCAAGTTTGTCATTGGGTGATTTCTCCTGTGTTCCATAGGTTATGCGTTCAGTGAAGATGGTGAATATTTTGCCTATGGTCTGAGTGCCAGTGGTTCAGACTGGGTGACGATCAAGTTCATGAAAGTTGATGGTGCCAAAGAGCTTCCAGATGTGCTTGAAAGAGTCAAGTTCAGCTGTATGGCCTGGACCCATGATGGGAAGGGAATGTTCTACAACTCATACCCCCAACAGGATGGAAAAAGTGATGGTGAGTGAAGACTTCAGATGAAGCACATTTTTCACAAAACGAAGTCTGACTTCACATGACTGAAAAGAGATGCTAAACCCTACATAAAGGTTGTGTGGTCCAGAACCATGCAGAGGGTGTTGTATCAGTTGGCTTTGCTGTGTAATAGACCATACCAAAATGTAGTGGCTTAGAGTCATAACCATTTATTTTTGCTCTGAGCCTGTGGGTTGGCCAGGTCGGTCTTCTGGACTTAGCTGAGTTCTAACGTGTATCTGTGGTCAGCTGCAGGTCAGTTGGTTCATCTTGGCCTGGCTCTTTTATGTATCTGGGACCTCAGCTGGGATGACTAGCAGACTAGCCTGGGCTTGCTCACGTGGCAACTCAGTAGAATTACAGGAGGCGGAGCTGAAAGACACAGACTTCTTAATGCCTAGGCTTGCGTTGGCTAAAGCAAGTCAGTGGGCCAGCCCCTTTTCAATGGGTGGAGAAATAGATACAGGGAACTGTGGAAAATTGGGATCACTATGACAGTCAGTCGTTCCCTTATGGATGTGTTTTATCTCCTAAAGGGATTATGGATATGAGTTTTTAAACAAAACCAAACTATTCGATGATGTTGAGTGACTATAAAACTTTACTACCGTAGTAATCACATATTCTCCTCTGATCAGAAGTTGTAGGTCATCTGTTGGTTGCCATTTATCTTGATACTTTTCTCCCTGTTAACTTCCTGGTCATACCTTGGTTATTCTCCTCTTTAACTGCACAAAGGTCCTTTTGTGTTCAAGTGGTTCCTTCTCCTTTCCTCCTTCACTTCTAATTTTCCCAGACAGGAAGGGCTATGTACCTTGTATCTTACTAGTACAAGCTGTCATTTTCTTCCTTTTGCTACCCCACATTTCTATGTGGTACGTAGCATTTTCTTGTTAGGTTAGTTGGTCTTTACAGGTGAGTTTTACGGTCTCCGTGTTAGAGATTAGGAGCTCAGGTGCAGAGGCTTTGCTGGAGTGCTGGGATCTGGCAAGAAGCATAGCTACTCCAGCGCTTTCAAGCGTACATGCTGTCCTCTTACCATGACTTGTATCTTTGTCATCTTTAAATACTCTTGCTCTCTTTTCTGTTTTTCCCCCAGTTGAATCGGGAATAAGGCTATAGTGCCTTTCATCTCTTTTGGCTGTGTTTAGTTTTTTCTGCCTTTTGATTAGGCTACATCAAGACTTTTTTTTTTTTTTTTTTTTTCCTCCAATGAATTACAAGAGAAGCTAAAAGTAGGCTTTTTATTCGAGGATGTTGGCCAAAGAAAGACATCTGTGCTCTGGAAATGAAATTAGCTGCCTAAGAGTGCCCCAGAGTTAGAAAATGTTAGTTATTGCCACGTTCTGGGAGACAGAAAAGTGTAACTGGCTAATTCATGTTAGATACAATGTTATTATGTTAACTTGCAAAAAACACAAATTATTATTTACCATCAGCTTTCAGTGGCACAAAATAATAATGATTAGTAATTGTGATAGCTGTAAGAAAGCCAACATCATCTTCTAGCTGTAATTTTGCTGTCCTCTTGTTGAGAGGATCTCAGTAGCCTCTCAGGCTGTGATGAGAACCTTACAAATGAAGCTAAGCAGTTCCTACCATGTACTTCCTACCAGTGTTCCTGAAAGCTTGATAGTCACTTAAGTGCCATAAAGCTTTTTTTAAACATTATGGTAGTATCTTACCTTTTTTTTTTCCTTGCCCTGAAAGCCTGGTATATCATCATAATGAAAAAAGAAGTTCAGCCTCAAAGTAGTCTCCAAAATCAAGAAATATGAGTGAATTACTTTCAGGTTGATATTCAGCTGATGCTTAACTTTTAAAAAAATAAAATTTAGTTTTTAGAACAGTTTTAAGTTAATAGCAAAACTGAGAAGAAAATATAGAGACTTCTCATGTGCCTCCTGCCCCCACATGTGCATAACCTCTCTTTGTGAGCATCTCCCACCAGAGTGGTACATTTGTTTTTAATTGGTAAATCTACATTGACACATCGTTATCACCCATGTTCATGGTTTACATTAGGGTTTGATTTTGGTGTTGTACATTCTGTAGGTTTTTTTTTTCCCCCTTTTTTTTTTAAGACGTTGTTTCGCTCGTTACCCAGGCTGGAGTGCAATGGCGCGGTCTCGGCTCACCAAAACCTCCGTCTCCTGGGTTCAGGCAATTCTCCTGCCTCAGCCTCCCAAGTAGCTGGGACTACAGGCATGCACCACCATGCCCAGCTAATTTTTTGTATTTTTAGTAGAGAACGGGGTTTCACCATGTTGAGCAGGATGGTCTCGATCTCTTGACCTCGTGATCCACCCGCCTCGGCCTCCCAAAGTGCTGGGATTACAGGCGTGAGCCACTGCGCCTGGCCTTAGGTTTGAATAAATGTATAGTGGCATGTATCCAGGGTTGTAGTATCAGTAGCTTCACTGTCCTAAAAATCCTTTTTGTTCCAACGATTCATTTCTTTCTCACCCCAGTCTTTGGCAATCACTGATATTTTTGCTGTCTTTATAGTTTTGTCTTTTCTAGAGTTTCCTGTAATTAGAATAAAACAATATGTAGCCTTTTCAGATTGGCTTTTCAGTTACTAATAACTAATAACACATTTAGGTTCCCTACATGCCTTTTCACGGCTTGATGGCTCATTTCTTTTTAGTGTTGAATAATCATTGTTTGAATATGCTGCAGTGTATCCATTCACCTACGGAAAGAATGTTTGGTTGCTTCCAGGTTTTGGCATTTATGAATAAAACTGCTATAAAAAATCTGTATGCAGGTCTTTGTTTGGACACAAGTTTTCAACTCCTTTGGGTAAAGGAGCATGATTTGTGGGATCATGTGGTTAAGAGTCTGTTTAGTTTTGTAAGAATCCTCCAAAACTCTTCCAGAGTAGCTAGGCTATTTTGCCTTCCTGCAGCAATGGATGAGAATTCCTCTTGTTCCACACCCTGGCCAACATGTAGTACTATCAGGGTTCTGAATTCTGGCCATTCTTATAAATGTATAGTTATATCTGATTTTTTTTTTTTTTTTTTTTTTGAGGTCGAGTCTTGTTCTGTCACCCATACTGGAGTGCAGTAGTGTGATCTAAGCTCACTGCAACCTCTGCCTCCCAGGTTCAAGCAGTTCTCCTATCTCGGAATCTCAAGTAGCTGAGACTACAGGTGCACACCACCACTCTTAAATATTGTATTTTTAGCAGAGACAGGGTTTCACCATGTTGGTCAGACTGGTCTTGAACTCTTGACCTCGGGTGATCCACCCGCCTCGGCCTCCCAAAGTGCTAGGATTACAGGTGTAAGCCACCATGCCCAGCCATATCTGATTGTTTTAACTTACATTTCCCTAATGATATATGATATAGAGCATCTTTCCATATGATTATTTGCCATCTCTGTATCTTTGGTCGGGTGTCTGTCAAGGGCTTTGGCCCAGGTTTTAATTGGGTTTTTTGTTTTCTTATTGCTGAGTTCTTTGTATATTTAGGAATTTTATAGTTTTATGTTTTACATGCAAGTCTGTGATCTATTGGGAGTTAATTTCTGTGAAGGGTGTAAGATCTTGTCTGGATTCATAGATTCATATTTTTGCCAGTGGATGTCTGGTTGTCCCAGTATCATTTTTTAAACAGGGTGCCTTTGATCTATTGTACTGCCTTGCTCGCTTGTCAAAGATCAATTAGCTGTATTTATGTGATCGGTCTCTGGGCACTCTCTTCTGTTCCATTGATCTGTTTGTTGTTTTGCTAATGCCATATCTCGATCACTGTAGCTTTATAATAAATCTTGAAGTTGGGTAGCGCCAGTCCTCCAACTTTGTTCTCCTTCTGTATTATGTTGGTTATCCAGTATATTTTGCCATTGCATATAAACTTTAGAATCAGTTTGTCAATCCACAAAGTATGTTTCTGGTGTTTTGTTTGGGATTTCATTAATCTATAGACAAAAATGGGAAGAACTGATATCTTGACAATATTGAGTCTTCCTATCCATGAACATGGACTAGCTCTTCATCTCTTTAGTTCTTCTACTTCTTTCATCAGAATTTTGCAGTTTTCCTTAGATAGATCTTACAGGTATTTTGTTAGATTTCTACCTAAAGATTTCATTTTTGGAGGTTCTAACATATTGTGTTTAATTTCAAAATCTACTTGTTCATTGCTGGTAGACAGGAAAGAAATTGATTTGTATATGTTAACCTTGTATCCTGCAACCAACTACTTAACTTTTTAAATGTTTCTAGCATTCTGCAATTTGGGTGGAATTGATTTTCTTAAAATTGCCAAGTGCATTTCAGTGTACATTTTTTAACCCCTCCAGGTACAGAGACATCCACTAATCTCCACCAAAAGCTCTACTACCATGTCTTGGGAACCGATCAGTCAGAAGATGTTTTGTGTGCTGAGTTTCCTGATGAACCTAAATGGATGGGTGGAGCGGAGGTATTGTACAGCCGTGAAATTTTACCCTCAAAGACTGTGTGTTTCGTGGATGTGTGTAAAAATGTTCTTAGTATGTGGTGACCTTTATGGGTGGTAGAAGTCCCATGAGTGAATATTCTTTTGTTAAAAATATTGGTATTCACATTGACTTTTAATAATGGAGGTGATAAACCTTTTAACAGCAATCTAAACCTATTACTCTTAATATTAAAAGTAATACTTTGAGGGTAAAAAAGTAATTTTACTTATAGTAAAAACTATAAAAGTACCTAGTAAGGTAAAACATGAATCTTTCAAAACTCAGACTCCTGCTTCTCAGAGGTGAAGGTAGTAGCCTTCCACAAATTTTTTCTGTACATACAAGTGAGAATATGGGGGAGAGAGAGTATGTGTCTTTTTTACACAACTGTGCTCTTTTCATACATATTATTTACTTGTTTTTAACTTAAAATAAGTATCTTTTAGACATTTTCTCATCAATATTCATACATTCCTTGGGGGTCTTGGACCAACCTCTTGAAGTGATAGGTTTTTAAGTTACTGGCCGAGAGTTTATTCTGTATTTTGAGAATCAATTCAGAAGAAACTTAGGGATACTTGGAGTAAGACTTTGGCTCTGGTTAGTTCATTTCTGGGTACTAAGAAACATTTCTTGTTAGTGAAGCATTCTGAATGTTTTGTTATGGGTGGGATGTTATTTCATTTTTAATGGGAATGAGGAATCTCCTACAAACTTTTAGCTCATCAAGACACTTACCTCCTCTATTGAAAAACTATAAGCAGTTTGTTAGGAAAGGACATTCTAAATTTTAACTGTGTTCCTAGGTCTACTTCTTTGGGGAGCAAAACTGGAATCTATGGTATTTTATTCCATGGGAATTGATCTTTTGTATTCCAGATTGTCCTTTTATTTATTTATTTGGGTTTCCTAGACCAGAAGTTGACCAAAAAAACTACGGTCACTGGACTGGATCTGGCCTGCTGCCTGTTTTTGTAAATAAGAGGTTTTTTTGCAGCACAGCCACACGCATTTTCACCTCCTTTCAAGTTGTAACTGCAGAGTTGAGTAATTGCCACAGACATCCATATGGCTCACAAAGCTGAAAATATGGACTGTCTCTGGACCTTTATAGAAAACATTTGCCGGATTTTAGTAGAATGTGTTGAAAATAAATATATAGGACATTTTATTACTCTAAAATGTGTCCGTTTTTCATACTTTTTCTTTAGCGTCTAACTTCCCACTCTACCAGCTTTTCTTGTGCAGTTACTATTGTCATCTTTCTCACATGTTTGTTTTTACTGGCTTTTCTGAGATCCATTTGGAGATTGTTTCTGCTAAGTTTTCTGTCTTCTACAGCTTCTCCTTATACCTAACGCTTCTGCATACCATAGATATGAAATAGTATACATTTCTACCTTCATCTGATTGAAATACAATGAAGATAAATATGCTACCAAAAAATTAGATTATATATATTTCTCATAAAATTGACCCTTACAGTAATTTTTTACAAGCTGTACTTCTGTGAACTGTACTTTAAGTGAACTTACAAGTTCAGTGGCATTAAGTTCATTGACATTGTTGTGCAACTCTTATCCTCATCGATCCCCAGAACTTTTTCATCTTGCAAAACGGAAACTCCACCCTGTGAACAGTAACTGTTTCCCTGACTCCTCTCCACCCAGCACTGCCATCACCAGGCAGCCACCATTCTACTTTTGGTCCCTTTGTATTTGACTGCTCTGGGTACCTCATATACATGTCATCTTACAGTATTTGTCTTTTTGTGACTGGCTTACTTCATTAAGCCTAATTTCTTCAAGCTTCAGCCATCTTGCAGCATGTGTCAGAGTTTCCTTCCTATTTCAGGCTGAAGAACATTTCAGTCTATGTGTGTGCCATGTTTTGTTTATCCATTCATCCTTGGACACTTGGATTGCTTTCCGCAGCATTGTTATGAGTAATGCTGCTGTGAGCAGCTACTGTTTACAGATACAGTTGAAATATATCACATGCGTTAAACATATATAGTCGCTTCTACTACCTAGGCAAATAAAAAGAAAAGCAAATTTAAGTAGTTTAGATGATCCTTCTGCCATTCTTTCAATAGATGCACACTCTACATAACTCATCGGATATGATCTTTACTACTGTTTGAGAAGGAAGGAATGCATAAAGAAAATAAAATACCTACCAGGGTAATTACCTTGCAAGTCCACGGTTGGAACTGCCTGCTGGGTCTGTTAGGGCCACAGCCTGTATCTTCTTAACCACTATGTGTGCACACTGTCTCCCTGGTCAAGAGGAAAGGGCACATAAAAATAAGAGTAATGACTTTATTTTATTTTATTTATTTATTTGAGATTGAGTCTTGCTCTGTCACCTAGGCCGGAGTGCAGTGGTGCGATCTCTGCTCACTGCAACCCCTTTCCCAGATTCAAGCGATTTTCCTGCTTCAGCCTCCTGAGTAGTGGGTTTACACAGGTGTGGCTCACCACGCCCTGATACTTTTTGTATTTTTAGTAGAAGCAGCATTTCACCACTTTGGCCAGGCTGGTCTCAAACTCCTGACCTCAGGTGATACACCTGTCTTGGCCTCCTAAAGTGCTAGAATTACAGGCGTGAGCCACCACGCCCAGCCTAAGAGTAATGACTTTAAAAAGAACAATAAATAAAGGGATGCATCTCTACTGCACAGAAATAATAAGTTGCTTAAAAACCAAAAAAAGCTAAAGGAACTATATAAAGTGAGTCCTTTATGTTTGATCTTTTTTGGATCAGGGCCTCATGTAGTGAATTATGCAGAGGAAGTCTATGAGAAAACTAGTGGGCTCTGTAAACAAAAAGTGGGTATAGACTTTCCTCAAGCAGTGTTCCAGCTATGTGGCTGGTCTTGTTGTGACTGGTGTTACCCTACCAGTTACCAGGGCTGATCAGGCAGGTCTGGCTGGCTAGGTGAGCTCCTTCCTTTTTCCTTTCCTAACCCAGCTGTGTGATCTCCTTCTGAGCAAAAGGACCATCTTGCTACACGGCGGAGTACTCTTGTCACTTAAACATGAATTCTAGGCTTCTGCCGGTGTGACACCTCAGAAGCCTGAGGCCCAACCTGAATTGATGGTCCATTTCCAATTCTTCACTCAGAAAAATCTAGATCGTGAAAAAAATCTTGAGGTGTGAATTTCTTGTGCCCTTCAAGAAGTGTGATAAAGCCTTGGGAGTCCAAGAAGCAGGTACCCTGTAGAACCAGCTGGCCCAGAAGCACCCAGGGCTGGTGGACACATTAGCACTCAGGCTATTCATCAGAAGTGAGGCAGTCTCTCAGCAGCCTTCATTTAGTGATTTGCATGTTAGAGAAAAGCAGTAGTCCTCTTATTTTGTTTTTTTGAGACAGAATCTCGCTCTGTCTCCCAGGCTGGTGTGCAGCGTCGTGATTTTGGCTCACTGCGACCGCTGCCTCCCAAGTTCAAGCAATTCTCTCCCCTCAGCTTCCCAAGTAGCTGGGATTACAGGCTTGCACCATCATGCCGGGCTAATTTTTGTGTTTTTAGTGGACAGTGTTTTACCATGTTGGCCAGGCTGGTCTTGAACTCCTGACCTCAAGTCATCTGCCCGCCTTGGTCTTTCAAAGTGCTGGGATTACAGGCGTGAGCCACTGTGCCCAGCCATAGCCTTCTTTACAACCATGTACCAAAGGCATGTGCTGCGTTTGTTGCTTTTATTTTTAAAGTACTTCCTTTTACTACAGTCATAGAACCTAGTATTTTGATAACACATTTTATAGTGTCTATGATGAGAGAGCCAGTGTTATAGCAAGGGGAGTGTAATGGAACAGAAATTTTTATTCTAGTTCTATCTGTGGCCTTGAGCAAGTCACTTAATCTGTCCAAGTTCATTTCTTGTATTTCTTCCAGGGCTTTTTCAGCTTTGAAACTGGACAGAGGATTTATCACAGCATCTCTTACTGTCTTGGGAGAGAACTTAGCTGCTGGGTGTGAGAGAAACAGGACACGGAGCAGGATGCGGGTTTGATGGGTGTGGGTGGAGGAACCCTCTGGGCAGAGGCTGGTTGTGCGTGTGGATGTGTGCAGATTTCTCTGGCTCACTGCCGTCCACCTCCCCTTCGGCTGCTGCAGTCCAAGTTCACTGCAAACTTCTCTTTATATTCTAGATGCAATCTCCTCGTGACTCATCTCCTTTCTTCACAGATACCTCCTCTGCCTTCCTGCATGGACAGGTCTTTCTTGCCTTGATCAGACAGATCTCAGGAAGTTCCAGTCAGGAAGCAGCTTTAGTTTCCTCACCGTTACCTTCAGTCACGCTGTGACAGTGTGTCTTCCCAGGATGACTTCCTTCTACCCGGCAGAAGTCCTTGCTTTTGGACACTTTTGGGTATTGGAACTGCTGTTAGAGGTTATTGCAGTCCAAAACAAAATATTGCTCTCTCCAATTTAAATACTTTTGACCTCTACCCAGCTCAAGTTTGCCAAGCCCCTCTCCTTGCATATTCATCCTGTTAGTTTCCCCAGTAGCCATGCAGGGAGGAGAAGTAAGAAAAGGGAAATGGGAGTTTTGCTTCTTGGGAATTGTTTGTTGGTCTGTCATTTTTTATCTTTCTTGGCTGCTTGCAATCAGGATGTGTGTCCAGATTCTAGCTCTCCTTATGCCATCGTTTTGCAGAGAGATCCCCTCAATTTTAGGAACCTCTGTACTTTGCTGTTCCCTGATGTGGGTTATAAACTCTCTGGCTGCCCTTTTGCACAACCTGCCTGCCCCCAAAGCTTTTGCTCCCAGAAGCGTTCCCTCAAAATTCAGAATTCTCTTTCGTTCCTCCGCCTTTTTTTTTTTTTTTTTCCTCGGGGACCTTTCAAGATGACTTGAGGCCAGCTGTCTTCCTGGTAGCTTCCTGGGGACCACTTGACCCAGAGGAAGGCTTATCTATGGGTAACTCTGTCGTGGAAGTACAGGCTGTGTTCACTGCCCTCCTCACTTACAGTAAGCCAAGGACCTCAGGCAGCCTCCTACACTCAGCCCTTCCTTCACATGTCCAGGATGCTGAAGCTTAGGAGCAGGAGCTCCCTCGTGCCCCTGGGTGTAACATGAAACAGCTGGCATTCGGCTTTGATGGGCAGATATGCCGGTTATTTAATACTGACTTTGAGGCTTTACTTGAAGGACAGTTTCATGGCAGGATAGAAATTGTTGTGTTCTATTGAACAAAAAAACTCCCACAAAGCTCTGTTTTAAAGTGAAGTGTGAGCATTTGGGGGAAAAAATCCTAAAGAAATCAAACATTTGCAGCACTGTTCCCAGCAGAGGGTGCTCTAGAATGAAGATTGTGAAAATGCATCACCCCTTTACAAAGGATTAAGAAAATGCCCTGCTTCTTTGTGATTATCTCACTAAATCCTGTATTGAGAACCTAATTCTGTTATACCTAATTCTTGAAAAGTTGTTTTTTTTTTTTTCCAAAAGTAATCTGGAATCTTAATATCTGTCACATATCTTCACAAGCCATTTTTATATGTTCACCTGTGATCCCCAGTAATTAAAAACACATATATTACACATACATTAACATACAAAGTGTGTTGCCTGCTGCTTGACTTATAGTAGGAATACAGTGAATGTTAATTTCCTTACTCTTCCCACATCCCCTGTGGAAGTTCATGCACATGAAGACCAGCAGGGTCTCATCTTCCAGAACAGACACAGAAAAGTCCAGTGGTGTTCCTGAGGGGGATCTCTGCCTCCCCTGCCCCTCGAGGGTTGTCTCTTTTTGACTTGGACCAGTAACTGCTCAGTAATCCTCTTCCCAGTTGGCACAGTCCATACATTTATTCCCCGAGCACTTAATAAGCCCTTGCCTTGTGTCCACCACTGTTTTTCCTTTCATTAGCACTGCCTTACATGATAATATTCACTGTGCTGCTTAGCACACAGGAAAATCTCAGCAGCATGGGTGGGAAGGCAGAAAAGTCAGGAAGCCAAACTAGAGAACTGGATGTGAGTAAAGCAAGAAGGCTGTGCTGCTCTTCATACATAAAACAATTCTGCCGGAGAGAGTCATTTTTAGTACAACATGTTGTTGATCAGTCACTTTTCTCATAGAACGCTTGTTTTGCTCAGCAAAGGAGAAAATATGACAAACAGTAAATACTTTTTTTTCCCTCTGAGATGGAGTCTCGCTCTGTCACCCAGGCTGGAGTGCAGTGCCACAATCTTGGCTCACTGCAAGCTCTGCCTCCTGGTTCAAGCAATTCTCATGCTTCAGCCTCCCGAATAGCTGGAATTACAGGCGTCCGCCGGCACACTCAGCTAATTTTTGTATTTTTAGTACAGACAAGGTTTCACCATGTTGGCCAGGCTGGTCTCAAACTCCTCACCTCAAATGATCCACCCGTTTCAGCCTCCCAAAGTGCTGGGATTACAGTCATGAGCCACCACACCTGACCCAAACAGTAGATTCTTGAATAACCAAATTTATCAACCAGGCAAACAACCAGGTAACTTAGAAACAGTAGTGCCTGTACATGTCGAGACATACATTATTTATTTAATTTTGTATGTGTTTTGTTTTCTTAGAATTTTCTGTTTTATCTGTTTCTGGCATACCAAGCAACACATCATAACAGCATTTGGATTGATTTCTTTTTTTCTTCTATTGCTATAGTACCACACTGTACTGGGAAAGCTGGGTAACTTTATTTGTTAAAATCATTAATGCACACTCACCTGTGCTTATGGCTCCCCTGTTTGTCTGTTACTGGCATTGCCTCTTATTTTTATTATAAATCCATAAATGAGTTTCATATATGAAAAGTCATCATTGTAAGTGGTTAGTTTTAAAAGTTTTCCTAAGTGTTGGAAAAATAATGTTAAAGAGATGTTGCTCTGATTCAAACTATTATGAAAGGAATTCAGAAGATTTATATAAAATAAATTTGGTAAAGTCTCCTGCTCTGAGAGTAGCATGATTAACTCTCAAAGCTATTAAGATACATTTTTACTCCTTTTGTTAATTTCCAGGACAATTTCAAGTGTCACTGCTTTTTAGAATACTTTTTTTCACATGCAACTAATTCTTTTATTACAACATATAAAAGAAAATACCTTCCTCAATTTGAAAGTGCATGTAGATTCAAATAATGAAAAAACTTTCTTCACCTTTTTTTTGTTAGGTTCTAAGAGAAAAAAATAAATATACTAAAGCAATGTCATGGCCATGAAAATTTGCTTAATATGCCACTGCACTACTGGAGTTTACTTGCTCCAGCATAAAATAGCTTTTGAATTTTTCTTTAAAAATATGTTTGATGTAAGTCCACATATTCTATGTATATATAAATATTAGGTTTTGTGTTCTGTTGCTTTTAAGGACAAATTACTACTTCATACATAGTTAAATTATTGGCAGTTTAAAACATTAAATGCTTTTCTGTTAATGGTTTCAATATGAAGAAAGCCTTGTTTATTTCGGTCATTTGGAAAGCTCAGGTATTCTTCAAATTATCTGGTATTGAGACTGAAAATAGCCAGATTCATTTTAATAATAATATTGTAGGTTTATTGTTTAAAATATATACCCATTTTTCCAGAGAGATTGCCATATTGAGATATTAGTATCTATTTCACACTTATACTGAAGACTTATACATATATGGTGTGTATATGTGTGTATATATGCATGTGTGTGTGTGAAGTCCTCAGATGACACAATGGTAGAGCCAATGACCTTGTGAAATGAAGTAGCTTGATCAAGACTCTGGTCTGAGTGAATCACTATCACACCTATGTGAGGCATTAACTGAAGACATTTTATAAAAACATTTGTTTGGGACTAGATTCCCTGCAAAGTACTCCGGTTGCTACTTACCCCTCTAAATTCTGTGGTTTTGTAGGAGTTCTATTCCTGAATATGCTAAGTGTTGTGAACTCTGTGTCAGACAAGTACATGTGACCCTAACAGAGTAAAGTATAAAATACATACTCTAGTAATTTGAACTATGAGAGTTTTCTTGGACTGTCTTATTGTAGCCTAGTACCACAGTATACACAAAGTAGAATTGTTAATGAATTAATGTGGCTTCTTTTATGAAACCATAAAATACGATACCCATACCTTATGCCCTACCTTTTGATAAATGTAAATTAGTATGATACCTGTTACTGGGTTCCATCTTCAAAAGTGGAAGCTGGGACTTAAAGAGGTATCTGTAGGCTAGCATAAAATATGCCAAGGTCAGAAACCACTAAGATGAAAGGGGAACACTCTTTTTCTCCATTCTTCTGACCTCGCTATCAAGAAATTTCACTCAATTTTGGTTTCTCAATGACTAGGCATGAGAGAGGCTGGGAGTTCACAGATTAGCTGCCTCACAGCACTAAGACACATTCTTAAGTGTGTACTTATTCAGGAGTAAAGTTGAGATCTCGGTTCTCCATCTGTTGACTCTTGTTCTGTTTCTAGTTGATTCAGAACTCGGGCAGGGAGAAGTGAACTGTTCGTTGGGGCTGCCAGGGACACTGAGTGGAAGAACAGTAGCTGTGTGCTGTGCTGTTGTACACAGTGCATATTTAGAGGATATTATTGATGTCTTGCATGCTGTCACAGATCAGCTTCCCTGGGAAGCAGAGTCTGAGATAGAAATCTGTATACTGGAAGTTTGATGGGAGAGATTTCAAAATCTGCCTGTAGGGCGAGCAAAGGCAGCAGAGAACTTGAACTGTGATGCAGTCATCACAGAGGTGTCAGACAATCCTATAGGAACCCTCAAGCTAGGTGAACCCTTCAGCATTGTCTTAACAGGAGGGAGAGGGGTCCGGGCCTTTATAAATCTACATTAACCAGTTGTCATATGTGGATGAACCCAAAAGAATGCATGACCTTGGGAGAGATGCGTTTTCAACTTGAGGATGAGACCTGGAGAGATTCTCATCTGAGAGCTGCCTGCTCCCAACACCCATCAGCTGGGAAATGAGGGCTTCAGCCCCCGAGTGCAGCCCACAGCATACACTACACATGCTGATGTCTGTCGGTGAGATATAAACTTGAGAATGAACGTATGTACTTGAGTATATGTTAGACATAGCTCTCTGTACCAGATAACGTAAGCTAGTATAACCTTTGAGTTTTAAGCACAGACAATTTCAAGAAACTAGGGGAATCCTACTTCTTAATAATCATGTAAGGGCCATCAGTTCCCCAAAGCCTTCTCAAAATTTATTTTTCTATCCAGCTTACCACCCCGTAGATGCCCCTCTCTGGCATGCCCATCGTGCTTTTTACTTATTGCTGTGAATGTTCTATAACATGGCTTTTTCTGTGTGTGTCTATATCTGTCAGTCTGTCCTTCCCACCTGAGCATGAGTTCTCGAAGGTCCTTGCCTATTGATCTGTGTGTGCCAGAGCCTGGTTCAGCAGCCGGCACTTTGTAGACCTTTGATAAATATTGATGGAATACACACCTGGGCTGTGACTGCCCCGAATAGTGGACTGCAGCTGTTGATGGCTGGTGTTAAATTGTGTCTTTGATATGGGAGATGAGAAGCTGGCTGAGGATGGGAAGTGGACGGAGATTTTTCAATTAAGATCAGCCACTTCTGGTAATAGTCTCTGTGTCCAACCTTATCCACCCTGGGCACTTTATCAAAAACCTTTGCCCTTGAGCTTGTAGTAGTTGGCTCTTTTGGAGAACAGGGCTAGACCACCCAGAAGATCCATTTTACAATGACTAGTGGCATATCCAAGTACCCTTAACCAAAGCAAGCCGAGTAACTTTCCCCTTTCATTAAGAACCTCGGTTCCACTCTGGGGGAAAGAAAAGTTAAATTTGAGGAAACCGTGCCAGGAAAAAGTAGCCAAGGCAAGGGGGAAGCGTGAATTACTCCCTGAGCCAAGGCAAGGGAAAAGAGTGAATTAGTCCCTGAAGCCTGGAGATGAGTGCTCATCCCACCTTCAGGAGACATGCCTTTCTGCCACCCACCAGAGAAGGAGCATGGGGGTGTGGCTTTTGGCTTTTTTTTTTTTTTTAATAAACTCTCAGGTTTTGTCCGCTTATGGAAAATGAAAAGCTTAATATCAGTAAATGTTATTTAGCCCATCTGTAGAATACCACGCTCTCTGTACATCTAGATTTTTTCCTGTGTCCAAATGTGTTTATTAATACAGATGTTAGTACTTTCTTCTTTATTAGCATTTTCTAATTGCATGTAATCAGTACTGTAAATGTAATTCAACAGATGACTTTGCAGAAGTAGACTGTAAAAGTAACCTACATATTAATAATTGAGTGTAATGAAAATGGTAGAGTTTTAGCCTTGATGTCTATTGATATTGTTTGGAATGCAAGCAGTGGATTTAATATCAGCAATGTAAGTGTTTCATTTATAGTAATTTTTATAATTTTGTTTTGTTAATGTTTTCTTTACATAAATGGTAGATTTTCCTGAAGTTAAGTCATTTTAAGGAAAATTTGCTTAAAATAATAAAGATTTAAAATAGAAGGAAGCCTTGAAAGCACAAATTTAGGAATTTGTGAATTTAGGAATTACTTCAAAATTGTTCAGACTAATATTATTGCAGTATTTTTGAAAAAGAAAAAAATCCGTGTTTGCGAATCAGATTAATTGCTTCTGGAGAGCACAGTTCTAGCTGGGATATCATATCGCTTAAAGGAAAAACAAAAAAAATAGTATTGTTGAACCTGAATTCACACTGTTCCATGAAGGCCTCATGGGCTCTTGGCTTGCCTGCTTTTCTACTTTTCTTTTTTTAAAATCTGGTTTTTAGGAAAATGACTTTATTCTGTTAACAGTCACATGCCTCCCTCCCACATCAACAGGATTTTGTCTTCCCCTTCCAATTATTTCCAAAATTTGTCTTTTAAATTGCCTTGAAATTTAAAATCAATAGTCTGAATATGGGGCTGCTAAGTGTTGAGTTGATTAAATTTAAGTGGAAGAAGGCATATTTCTAGTCTGTATGCTTTGGGGCAGCAATGACTTACAAATGATTCTGAGACTTGAGACCTTGAGCATTTGAAAATTCAACGTTGTTTCCAGTTTAACAAATTTTAGTGGCTGTGGAACATCTCCGGCTTGTGATGAAGAGAATCATAAGGAAGAGGACTGACTTAATTGGCATTGTAACAGCAATGTACCGTGGGACTTCCTGCTTTAGATTAAGTATAAACTGCTCCAGCTATTTAGCACAGTCAGAAATGCTGAGAAAAACGTATTAGATGTGCTTGAGACAGCTGTCATCGAAGGTTTGGTGTGGTTCTTGCAGTGAATTTTACTGCCCTACCTTTCTGATGATTAAATCACTACAACTGACTTAGCCATCATTTATGATTGATATAAGGTGACTCTAAACACTAAGCTGTAAAGAGTCTGTCTTTATTTAAAGGACAAGAGAACAAAAGTATGAAGTACTATGATGCTGCTTTCAGTTATGTTAATAAGACTATAATTGCGAGGTTGCTGATAATCTTAATATAGGATGGTTTAAAAATAAGGTGGAACCAAAATTCTGAACACTGTTTTGTTAGCCATGTATATTAAAAGCATAAGGATAATAGAATGTGTAATTCCCAAATCAGTCAAAGAAGGAGAAATACCATACAAAGAGGAAAGAAAGGGAAAGCAAGATGTATAGTTCAAAATAAAAAATGTGGAAGCCATACGTCAACAATAAAAATTAATGGATACAAAATACAAATTTTTAGATTGAATTTTAAAAGACTAGATTTGTTCAAATTTCGTTCATTTTTAAGAGACTTGTTTAAGACATAATGATAGATTTTTGCCTCTGGCCGTGATGGTATAACTGAAGCTGAACTAGTCTTCCTACTGTACACAGTTAGAAAACTACGCCAAAGAGACAAAGCAACTGTTCTCAGATGTTGATCAGTAGGCCACCCCAGCCTGATCCAGGAAAGAGGTAAGTCCTACAGTCAGCCAGCTTTCTTCCCGGAGATATTTTTTGGCCTTTGCCACAAGGAGGAGCTCACAGTTTTATAGTCTCACTGAACTAAGGATTCAAAGATTAGAAATGGGGAGACTGAAGCCACTGGAATTTTCAGGGCAGAGTAACAAAAGGAGGGAACTATCCATTAAGTTTCAAAAACCTGCCTTGAGATTTCTGCCTCTGAGATTCCTTGGAATCTTCTTATGTTTTTGGCTATTAAGCAGTGTGTACGCTGACTGACAGTTTATAATTTAAGATAAGAACAACTACTAGGAGGCTGTAAGCTGACAACTCCCAAAGGTTTAAAACGACTGGGAGGGAGACTTTCACATTCTGACCAGTCAGAGGGGAACGACTTTGAACACCCAGGGTATTCAATTAGAGAGGCCATGCCTTAGCAGTAGTGCTGTATACTTTACCCAACAAAGCTTTGAAAACAAGTCTTAACTGGATCAAGCTGATCTGCCAACAAATTAACTGCTGTAAAATGTTTTACAGGCAGACCAGAAAGTAAAAGAAATTCAGACAACGTTCAAAAGTCCAGAATCCAGTTAAAAAGAAAGTCATTAGAAAAGAAGAAAATGTGACATATAGCCATGAGGAAAAATAGTCAATAGAAACCAATCTAAAAATCTATTCCATATCCATTAATTTTTACTGTTGACGTATGGCTTCCACATTTTTAATTTTGAACCTTACATTCATCTTGCTTTCCCTTTCTTTCCTCTTTGTATGGTATTTCTCCTTCTTCGACTGATTTGGGAATTACGAATTTTATTATCCTTATGCTTTTACTATACATGGCTAACAAAACAGTGTTCAGAATTTTAGTTCCACCGTATTTTTAAACCATCCTATATTAAGATTATCAGCAACCTCGCAATTATAGTCTTATTAACATAACTGAAAGCAGCATCATAGTACTTCATACTTTTGCTCTCTTGTCCTTTAAATAAAGACAGACTCTTTACAGCTTAGTGTTTAAAGTCACCTTACCTCAATCATAAATGACGGCTAAGTCAGTTGTAGTGATTTCGTCATCAGAAAGGTAGGGCAGTAAAATTCACTGCAAGAACCACACCAAACCTTCGATGACAGCTGTCTCCAGCAGATCCAGAAATAACATAGAGTAGAATTAACATATATGGACTTACAAAAAGCTATCATAAAAAATACATTTTCGAGATCTTTACTAAGCGTTAATGTAATGAACAAAGAAATAGAAAATATAAAAATGAACCACATGCTTTTCTAAAGAAAATAAAATAAAACTCTGAAATGAACAATTATCTGTATGGGCTTAACAGCAGTTAATTAAGATGATAGAAAATGCAAAATTTGAAGACACGACAGTTGAAACTAAACCGCAAAGAAAAACTAAAATAAAAATGCACACAATTTCACTGACCTGTAGAACAGTACCAAGTGATATAACATTATGTATTTGAAGTTCTAGAATAGGGGTGAGGGGACAAAAAATGCATAAGGAACAAATGGCCAAAAATGTAAAAAATTTGATAAAATACAGAAATCCACAGATTCAAGAAGCTTAGTTAATCTCAAGCAGGGTACTACATCAAAGCTCATTACAGAGTAATCAATGTTCAAAAAGCCAAAGATAACAAAATATTAAAAGCATCCAGAGGAGAAAACACACATTACGTGTAGGGAAATAAAGATAAGAAATGACACAGACTTCTCAGTGGAAACAGTGCAAGTCAGAAAACAGTGGAAAAATGCCTTCTTAATGGGGTTTACCTTGATCGCCATATTTAAAACTATAGCCTCAGCTGGGCGCAGTGGCTCATGCCTATAATTCCAGCACTTTGGGGGCCAAAGCAGGTGGATCACCTGAGGTCAGGAGTTCCAAGACCAGACTGACCAACCTGGTAAAACTCTGTCTCTACTAAAAATACAAAAACTACCTGGGCATGGTGGTGTGTGCCTGTAATCCCAGCTACTGAGGAGACTGAGGCAAAAGAATCGCTGGAACCCAGGAGGCAGAGGTTGCAATGAGCCAAGATTGTGCCACTGCACTCCAGCGTGGGTGATGAGTGAAACTCAGTCTCAAACAAACAAAAAAACTGTAGCTTGCCCACCATATCCGGTCTCCCTTACCCAGACCGGTTCATGTTTTCCGTGGCATTTATCCTAATATACTGCATAATTCCTTATTTATGTATTCCTCTCCCTTAATAGATGTAACATTTTTCCCCGATTTGTTTACTGATGTGCCTTCAACCTAGAAAAATGCCTTGCACAAAATAGCTGCTTAGCAAATGTTTACTGAAGGAGCCAATGAAAGAATAACAGCTATTGTGTTAGTGTTTGCCAGAGAAAAAGAACCACTAGGATGTTTGTATGTATGTGTATGTATACATAGAGAGAGAGGATTTGTTTGAGGAATTGGCTTATGTGATTGTGGAGCCTTGGCAAGTCCCAAAGCTTCAGGATAGGCCCACAGGCTGGAGACTCGAGGAAAAGATATAGTTGAGTCCAGAGGCAGTTGGCTGGCTGAATCCCTCCTGTTCAGCAGAGGTTGGTCTTTGTTCTGTTAAGGCCTTAACTAATTGGATGAGTCCCACTCAGGTTATGGAGGGTAATCCACTTTAAGTCTGTTCACTTAAATGTAATCTTATTTAAAAAAAAAAAAAAAAAAACTTCCCAGAAACATCTAAAATAACAACCAAACATCTGGGCACTGTGAACTAGCCAGGGTGACATGTAAAATTAACCCTCATAATAAGAAACTCACAAACAGTACTGCTAAGTAAGAGTGTAAGTTGGTTCCAACCACTGTGGAGAATAATTTGGCAACATCTCATAGAGTTGAATATGTGCATATCCTACCACTGAGCAGTTTTACTTCGTTAAATACACTGGGAAGCATTTTAGGTCACAAACATGTTCAATAAATTTTCTAAAGAATTATTTGTAATAGAAAAATAATCTAAATGTTTGTGGTTAGGATGATGGATCAACTAATGGTGGTATATTTCTAGATTGTAATACTGTACAGCTGTTAAAATGAATGAACTACATTTATACATATCAACATGGACTAATTATAAAACTTATATTGATTGAAAAAAATTAGTTGCAAAAATATATATATAGTTTGATACTACATATCAATTTTTGTGAACTCAGAATAATAATATATCGTTTATATTAGATTTTTTTTATCAGGATTCTTTTTGCTGCCTAAGAGTCTGCTCTTTATACTAAAAAGGAAAGTCTCTGAGCATAGGCCTTTCATTACTGAGATCTTGCCGTGGAAGGGACTGAAAATATGCATAAGCAGTTGTTCAGTAGAAACTTGTCAGTGTGACCAGTGTAGACCAAAGTGAATTTCTTGCAGCTACACCCTTTTTTTTGCTAATTCTTACCGAGAACAACAAACTTTTAATTATGCAACTCATGAGGAAACTTTAAAGTCAAGGATATTATATTCAGAATGCTGGATTGCACGTATTTTCAGTTTAAAAAATAGAAATTCAAATAAAAGTTACCTTGAAGTCATGACATTCGGTTACCTCTACTGATATTTTCAACTAAAATAATCCACTGTGTTTTGTTATACTATTATTGTGAGTAAAATAAGATAAAAGTGGTGTTTGTGTTTTTATTCAGATAACTTTTCTTATCAGATCATGAGTTTGGGGTAGAGACACTGCCTTTGAAAATTAACCTTAATTTTTAAACTTAATATTCAACAATATTCTCCCCAAAATATATTCTAATTAGCCCCCTGGGCTATTTTTTTTCCTTTTTAGTTATCAGATGATGGCCGCTATGTCTTGTTATCAATAAGGGAGGGATGTGATCCAGTAAACCGACTCTGGTACTGTGACCTACAGCAGGAGTCCAGTGGCATCACTGGTGAGTTATTTTTCAGACACAGATAATTATTCCAAGAAACTTCATTTAAAAATTATTGTGGTCTGTTGATTTCCCAAGACCTTTTCCTATTCTATCACATTCATGTCAGTTCATCTGATTGTTTTTCTTTTAGTATTTTATTTCGTATTCTCTTAGCATTCCATAAAATGAGGGAAAATGGAATGAAACTGTTGCCTTTACCATTTTCACTGTAGATTGGGATTAGTCACACTTTCTGTACATAGTGTGAAAATATCCTGTGAGTATTGCACATGAAGAGTGTGAAGGAGAACCTGACCCTTTTGATCTGTAGCTATTTAGATTTAATGGTGCAGCCAGGCATGGTGGCATTATACCTACAATCCTAAGGATTCAGGAGGCTGAGGCAGGAAGACAACTGAAGGCCAGGAGTTGGAGACCAGCCTGGGCAACATAGCCAGACACTGTCTCTAAAATAAACAAAAAAGGCATAATGTTGCAAACTGTCACAGGCAAGGGTTATTAGACCAAGGAGAATTGGCTAGATTAACGTAATCAGCAGAGTGGCCCTCAGTACTTAGGAACATAACAGCCTGCATTTTCTTGCCAAAGCTTTACGCATCATGATAAGCATAGAACAAGCCAGTTACAAATGGTGGAGATGCCTCATTTTAAATGTTGTTCTCTTCCGTCATCTCTATCATACCAGCACTATGATCAAGCACAAAAACTTTTCAGCTGCACAGTTTACTATGCTGAAAATTCCAAGGCACAGAAATCCTATCAGATGTGCTGGCACCCCAATAAGAACAGATACTAAGCTAATTACATTATCTTCTAGTTAATGCAAAATAATATTTTAGAGAGGGTTGACATAGATTTTCAAAATACTAAGTGCATTTCTATAATAATGTATTTACCTCATTAGTTTCTAATCTGTGTTACATTGTGATATGAAAATATTTGTCTGATTGAGCATTGCATCATTTTTAAACTTCTCTGAGCAAGATCTGCATCCTAACATTAGATACTACAGCACACCATTCGTACATATAGCCGAATGAAGTCAGCAATTTTTTTCCTGGAGTTAAATATATATTCACTTAAAACTAAGTATTTTTTTTTCTATTAAGAAGAAAGAAAAGCTGATTTCTTGACACCAACATCGATCTTGGTGTCAAGAAACCAGCATCAGCCACATCAGTGTTTGCATTCTCTGTCAAGGCAAACCACCACCCAGGAATCGTTCACTTGAGTTGCAAGCATAGGTCTTCATAGAACCAAGCAAACCTTTTAAGATTGAGCTTGAAAGAATCAGTGACATCAGACATTCTGGTGCTGTTATTCTGCACACATGTTCCAAATATAGAGAAAATTCCTTCCACATATTTATATACTGGACTGTTGCTATATCCACTTTAATAAGGGATCATAATACTTTGAATGAAACTTTCAAGGGCTGGCAAAACTCACAGAATCCCTCTTTGTTTTCCCCCAACCTCTCAGTTCTTATCTTCCCCTCAACCCTGCTATTTTATTATTGCAGTGTTAGCATTTAGAGATTAGAGTACTCAAGAGATTGGAATTCCAGAAAGAAAACAGTACAGAGGGACACTAGGCTCTCAAAAACTAAATTCTAGTTACTGTAGCCAAGAATGAATATGAGGAAGAAAAAAGGGGAGCATCTAAGAAAATTTCTGGCCGTGATCCATTCAGAGCTCCAGGGAAGCCTCAGCTCTGCTGTTAAGGCCTTCAACTGATTGACTCAGGCCCACCCAGATTATCCAGGATAATCTCTCTTCATTAAAGCCAATGGATTTTGGGCCTCAATCCCATCTACAAAAATACTTTCACAGCAACACCTGTATTTGTGCTTGATTGATTAACAAGGGACCCTAGCCTAGCCAAGTTGATAGCAAAAAGACCATCCCAGTGAGCTCATAGAAAACCATATGGAACAAACAAGTCCAATGGTACTAACTGATTTCGTTTTTTCATAAGGCTATTAAACTGATCGGTGTTTGGGCTTCAGTGAGGCATTTGGCAAAGTATGTCATATTCTGTGGACCAGAAAGCAGAATGTGAAATGAATAACATAAGAGAGACGGATTTGAAGCTGTTGATTGCTTTGCTTTATATTTGTAGATAACATAAACTTCAGAGTAGTTATTCTTTTGAATGGTGGTCCTGAGATTCTGAAAGCTCTCGGCAGTTGCAGCTGTTGACCAAATGGATATCAGTTTTCACTCTTAGGTTCAAAAGTCAATTGTGCAGGATAAGATTTGAGAACTCTTGTTTGCTTTTTAACTGATCACTGGTTTCATTTTGAATCATTGATAATTATAACTTTAAAAAAACAAGTATTGTGTGTGATTGTTTTACTATTGAAGAGATTAAATTTAGTCTATAAAAGGGGAGACATGGCAGATTGAAATAGGGATCATTAAATTAAGAAAAAAAATAGTTCCTTTTAATTACAGTTGGCTATATTGGGACAATAACCATAAACTTTCAAATCAGATTTGAATTTTAATCTCAGCTCTGCCACTAGATTAACTGGTTACCCTGGTAAAGTTTTTTTACTCTCCCTTAATATTTCCATGTCTACAAATAAGGAAATAATATCTACTTCATGGGGAATTGTGAGAAATAATGAAAATGCAAAGAAAAGTCCTTAGCAGGGTTTCTGGTATACAGAGGGTTCTCAAGTATTCCTCCTTCTTTTCTTTGTTTCTTGACTGAAAGGGGAATATTTAGAATCACCGTACTTTAGTTTTAGGTAGCTTAGAAAACTAGATTGAGGACACCCCCCTCCCCCCAAAAAGAGTCTATCTTCAGATTCAAAGCTGCTCTAAATACAGATTTTCAAATTAACTTGTTATCTGCAAATCCAGATTTATAATCACAAAAGTGGAGACTGAGGGAACATGTCTAATTGTGCAGGCTGATAATTGAAAATTCAGGGGTGCATACGCCCGGTTGGTGACCATGACTAACTCCTAGGATCTTTTTGCTTTTTTTTAAACCCCCTTCCCTAATTTTGTTACCCTTTTTACACTAAAAGAATAATTAACATCTAATTTAAATGCTAAATGCACTAGTTAACTTGAATGTTAGATGATTTAGACCTAACAGCTGGTGCCTGAAAACTCAATCCATGTTGTGAAACCTCAAATTTCATATTACTAAAATCTGTACCCCTTTTGATAGCCTTTCTGCTAGGATTTTAATCTGTTTTCCTTTAAAGCCAAGGGGAATCATCAACATTTTTGTATAAATTAATTATATATTTAAGATACCGCTCAGTTGTCTTTTTTGAGAACTAAGTAATTTCACTTAGATGACTCATTTTTAGGGTGCTTTTTGTGCTCTCATTTCAAAATGCACATGGGCAGGTTTTCTTGGGAGACATTACCGTCATCTGTGTCTCCCAAAAAAACCTGCCTTTTGTGCATTTTGAAATGAGAGCACAAAAAGCCCCCTAAAAAAGGCCAATGGCAATTTAATATCTTTCAAAAAGGCAGCACATAGGGAGAGCAAAACTATAACAGCAGGATAGAAAATACCTTAGCAACTTGAAAGTTAAATGAGGTCTGTATGTCTGTATGAATTGAAACTGGATTCATTTTGTCAAGTAAGTGTGGACTTCGGTTCTTTTGCTGCCTTATGGGAGTGTTCTCTCTGTTGTTCTCTGACTCTCTAGAGAACCTCATTTCTGCCATTTACATTTGCAGTATTTTCACTTAAGAATATGAACACATTTGTTGAAAGCCGTGGATCACATCCTTTACCTAGTAACTGCAGTTGAGGCTGGCAATTGCTCCTTCTTACCTTTTCTGAACAGGTAATTTCCATGACTCACCTTATGCACCACTGTGTAGAAATGGAATTAGGCCTGTCATCTGGGCTTCTGAAGCTTATATATAAAGCTCTTCAGAACTTCAGAACAGCTAAGCAGATCCTCTCCCAACAGTCAAGTCCTCTTCTCCTCTGGCTTACCAGAGAAATGTGTGGAGTTACTACTTTCTTGCTTTGGGAGAAGAGATGTCTCTGTCAGAGGTTACCAGGCTTCCTTGTACTTCGTGGGTTTTTTGTTGTTTTTTTTTTTCTTTTTTGAGAGGGAGTCTCACTCTGTCATTCAGGCTAGAGTGCAGTGGCACAATCTCAGCTCACTGCAGCTTCCACCTTCCGAGTTGAAGCGATTCTCCTGCCTCAGCTTCCTGAGTAGCTGAGACTACAGGCGCATGCTACCATGCCTGGCTAATTTTTGTATTTTTAGTAGAGATGGAATTTCACTATGTTGGCCAGGATGGTCTTGATCTCCTGACCTCGTGATCCACCCACCTCAGCCTCCCAAAGTACTGGGGTTACAAGTGTAAACCACCGCGCCTGGCCCTCCTTGTACTTTTGATAGATACCTTTCTCTCAAGAGTTGCTCCTTCTCCGCCTTTCGCCCATTCTGATTTCCTTTTCTCTATATACAAAACACTTTGTGTGAGGATCTGTGAGCTGCATGAGATTAGAGATGTTGCCTGTCTTGTTCCCCCTGGAGTTGCCAGCACCTAGAACAGTCCCTGTTGAACTCACAGCAGGTATGCACCAGCTTGTCTCAAATGATGTTCCCTTTAGGGATCTTTGTGCTCAGGTGCTCAGGTGTCCTTGCTCAATAAGCTGTCCTTCCTCTATAACTGTTACTGACTTCAGAGTGTTTTGAATCTTTATCCCTGTGGCTTCCTAAATTTTTTTTAATTAAATTTTTGGTCCTTTATTGAGCCCTGAGAATGATGGGTTCTTTTTTTCATTTTTGTATATTATGTGAGCAGAAGATTTTTTGCTTCTCTTACTCTGTTGCTTGTTTAAAATCAAAAGTGAAGAAGTATCAAAGTATCATAAAAGACACCAGGCTAGCATGACATTTTATTAGTTCTGCAGTAGGAACGACAGCTGAGTCTTGACTCCGGTGATCCTTGATATGGTTTATGCCTGCAGATTCGTTGAAATTAATCCTGAACCTTACAAGAAAATAATTTGTCTAGATTTTCTTATATTTTCTAAACCTTTCTAATCAATATTACTTTTGAAGTATGTATATACCTTGTTTCCTAAGTTTACTGTAAATAACCCTATTTTGTTTTGTTTTATTTATTTACTTGATATAAATATAAAATAGAGCTTGGGGGCGCGGGGGGTCTTACTATATTGCCCTGGCTGGTTTCGAACATGTAGGCTCAAGCAATCTTTCTGCCTCAGCCTTCCAAAGTGCTGGGATTTCAGGTGTGAGCCACCATGCCTGGTCCTGTTTTGACTATATAAAAAGTTGCCTTATGTACTTCAGTTACCTAGACAAAATTTAGAATAAATTTTTGAATATTTTCTGCAGTATGGCTAAGTAAGTATCAGTGTTCAGGGCTGTCTCTTTGTCTCAAGTATATAGACTTCAAAAAATTTACATGAAAACTTAAGTGAATTTATGCCTTAAAAGTAGAAATACATTTAACTCAGGGATATATTTCTAAATGTTTTGATTAGAAAAGCAGAAGATACTAATAACTTCTTTAAAATTTAACTTTGGTTACTTTTGTCGTCTTTACATTTTAAACAGCTGTGTGTAAGGTTCAGTCTAAAATGTAGGAGTACATATATTGTGTATCTAGTTATGAATTAGACGTGCATTGATGCCCTGCCCTATGCCAGGCACTGTGTTGGGCACTTGTAATGACACCTTGTCCCCCCTGCCCTTCAAGTGCTCCCCATCTGCTGGATGGTAAGATGTGGAGATCATCAGTTGCAGGGGGTGTCCAAGGGGCTGTGGCCCAGTGCACAGATCCAGGCTCAGACTTCCTCTCTTCTGTTTTCTCTCTTTTTTCCATTTTCTTTTCTCTTTGGTTCTTTAATTTTCCTGTAGGAAGTTGGGGACTTCATTCTCTGCTTTACAGAATAATAGCAGCAAAAAAGGAGCTGACCATTAGTCCCTTTTCTGAATATATATATATATATTTTTTTTCTGCAACCTCCACCTCCCAGGTTCAAGTGATTCTCCTGCCTCAGCCTCTGGAGTAGCTAGGAATTCAGGAGCCCGCCACCATGCCCAGCTAATTTTGTATTTTTAGGAGAAACAGGTTTTTGTTACGTCAGCCAGGCTGGTCACAAACCCCTGACCTTAGGTCATCTGCCTGCCTCAGCCTCCCAAAGGTGCTGGGATTACAGGCGTGAGCCACTGCACCCAGCCTACATTTAAAATTAATTATATCAGAGGTTTTTAATAGAATTCTTAAGAAGTGATTGTTAGGTAAAAAGAACCATATGTCTGAAATCTTTGCTGCTAGTACCTTAACAACCTCCTTCAACATAGGCATCCTTAAAATGGGCCCAGGGTGGTCTTTGCCCATGTCACAGCATTTATGAGGAGTTTAGGGAGAAAAGGTGGATGGTGGTGACATGGAGATTTCTGTAAGGAAATAATCAGCTTACCTGGGATTTGCCCAGACTTTCACTAACCTGTCTTTGCTTTTTCATTTTTTTGCTAAAAGTTTAATCATTTTCAATTGACAAAAGTTTCCAGTACCTACCTTATTTTTATATTAATGCTTTTGTGTCATTAAAGAAAATTGGCTTTTTTCTCTATTATTAATTAAATTTGCATTACATGCTAACACATAACCATAAAAGGAAATCCGGTATTTAGCAGACATTGTAGATTGGTCTTTTCACCATCTCTGACTAATACAGCTCTTGTTTTTAGGTAGTAGAGACGATATTGACTCTTTTGTTCCTGCCTGGTAGGGCTGGACATTTTTGGGGGATAGAGTGGAAAAGAGGAGATAAACATTCAAGAAGCTTTAAGCAAAGGAGCTGTCCAAAGCTTAGCAAAGTCATCTGAGTGCTAAAAGCAACACCAACAAGGGAGGAGGGCCTCACGGAGAAGACAGGGAGTTGGCAGGAAATCTGCGTGTCAGAATGGGACTGCAGAAAAACGAAGAAGAATTGGGACATTGAAAGACAGTATACAAACAAGACCCAAAATAGGCAATTTGATATAAAAGACAAAATACTAGTGACAAAATGAGTATTTATACTAATTTTAAAATTAATATGAAAAATAGCTGCATACCGTGAGATGGATATTGGATTTTAAACATACACTATTAGCACATCAGACTCTTCAGAGGCCATGTTCAGTTTACTTTTGTCACTTGAATGCTGGAGTTATTTGGAATAATAGTTAATGTTGTTTATGCAACATTTCCTGTGTCAGGTTCTGAGCTACAAATGTAGGCATTTCTTTCAGTCTTCTCAGCAGCGTCTGAGGAGCATGAATTATTATCCCCAGGAAACTGAGGCTGGTGAGGACAAGTAGCTTTCCTAATGCCATTTAAAGATTTGGATCCCAGCCGGGCGCGGTGGCTCAAGCCTGTAATCCCAGCACTTTGGGAGGCCGAGGCGGGTGGATCACGAGGTCAAGAGATCGAGACCATCCTGGTCAACATGGTGAAACCCCATCTCTACTAAAAATACAAAAAATCAGCCGGGCATGGTGGCACGCGCCTGTAATTCCAGCTACTCAGGAGGCTGAGGCAGGAGAATTGCCTGAACCCAGGAGGCGGAGGTTGCGGTGAGCCGAGATCGCGCCATTGCACTCCAGCCTGGGTAACAAGAGCGAAACTCCGTCTCAAAAAAAAAAAAAAAAAAAAAAAAAAGATTTGGATCCCTATCAGTTTAACCCCCCAGCCTGTGTTCTAACTTAATCGTGTGGCAGACTGAGACAGACGGAAGCCACTCAGGCCCACAGCAGCCTCAGTGTCCCACCTCTCCTTGCATTTCTTGTCGTTACTTGTCTAGCCCTGAGAGTTTTTGTAACGTATAAAAGCACTTTAGCTCCCATTATTAGGGAGCTTGCACAGCATTTTCTATGAAATGTAGTTAATCTAGTTGATGATTTTTCAAAGAAAGTAATAAAAGTATGACTTTGGTCCAGGAAAAGCGTAAGATAATTTATTTCAAACTAATCTTCACTCAATAAATGAATCAGTGCCCAAGAAGCAGATTTATAAAAAGCAATTTTAAGATTTGAATGTAGTGAGATTCAGGAATTAGAAATTCTTTTGGCTTCAGAGTGAATAATGCCACTTTATAGACAAAAGAACCTCAGAGAAGGTAGGCAAAAAAGTGAAATGGTTAAAGAGTTAAGTCATGTTTCTTTTTAAAAAGTAATTTTCCTGTTTTCCATTTAAATCAACAGTGTTCTAACTTGTGAGTATCAAAAATGAATGAGCCCCATTGTTCAACTGAAATACCTTTTCTCTTGATTTATTTCTCTACCAAAGCCCTGTAGAACAAGGTTTCAGGAGAGCAAAAGAATTTCAAGAGCTCTCATTTAAAACATCCGGCCCTGTGAAGGCCTATACTTTGGACTGGTTTTCAGATTTTATAACTGGACTTTTGTAAATCCAGCCACATTCCTTATTCTGAATGAGCTTTTATGGTTTGTAGTATGTATTTATGGCTAAGGTTAATGTGTCAGAATTTGGTGGCAGACAATAACCTAAACTGTTTTGTTGTGCATTGGAGCTTGAATGATTTTCATGTGCGCCGTATCTTCAGGCTTACCTGATTAGATAGCAGTCCTGAAGGAAATTTCTACTGTGTTTTGCCTTTGGTGCATACTTTAATGACTTTGGGTAGGGAGGGGCCATAAATACCACTAGTTTCAGGACCTTTTCAGGCAGAAACCATAAGGTGGTTACTTTGTGAAATAAAGGTTTCACGTCAGGAAATGCTTTATTGTTAGGGGAACATTAAGGAATCTGACGTTTCACTGAGCCAAGATTTTGTGTCTACAAATGTCATAGTCCAGAAAATTGTTTCATTGTTCTTATTATAAACTAATGTACATTTCTTATTCTCTTCAAATTTTGCATTACCAGCTAATATTTTACTTAAATTGTTTTTCTTTTAAGGAATGGGGATTTTTTTTTTTTAAACAAAAAGCATTGTTTTATGTAGACTAAGGTGAATTATCATTGAGTGGATCACCTGCCGAGTAGTCTTTTGAGATTAGTAGTTTGTCACTGGATAAAAAAAGGTAATTGCAACTCAGATGCAGAGTTTATGAAAATTTTTTCAAATTAGTTGAAAATTAGTTGTAAGGATGTCTGTTTCTGGGAGTTTGGAAGTTTATATACTCTGAATAACCTCCCAGTTGAAACAACTGAAATGTAAAAAATTTATAAAGCATCTTTCCAAATACATTGCTAAGTCCGAATGAAAGGAAGGAAACCATAAAGACCAAAGACAAAATGAAAGCTGGAATGTGAGCTGGATTGTCCCTGAATGTTTCTGCTGGGATAAGGGGGAAATTGGATAGGAAATAAAGCATAATTGGGAGTCTGCTGAGACAAACTATCAATGTAAGGATGACTGATAAAAATAAGTTTGCCGGTGGAGAGGCTGGGGATGGGTAATGAACAGTAAGGAAATCTGCCTGCCCTTACCTAGGCACTAGAAGGGGTAGGGGCAGACAGGATGTGAACTCTCCTTAAGCAGGAGAAAGGCTGACCATCACATGAGTGCAAGTTGACTTGGTTGTACCAGCGAGATCCAAAATCCTCATGCCAAGAATTTAATTATAGTGCTGTCAGGTTGGTTGCATCCCAACAGGCAAGAAAAAAAACACTCGTCTCTGAAAGAGTGCTGCTTCAACCCAGGTCTCCAAGAATTTCCACAGATATTGTTTCAAGGAAAATTAACAGTTACAGTAAAAAAAAAAAAAAGTCAAATCGGATGAAGAAATTCACCAGCATGAGAAATTAGAGCCAGCAGAAAATGGCTGCTGCCCACATTATCATATTCCTAACAAAAAAATGAATATGTTAAATATACTTAAAAATAAACAGGGTGGTGCTCCTTTTAAAAAGCAAACAAGCTTGGAAGGATATGCAATAAATAAGATACTGTAAAAAATAGACAGATTTGGAAAATGACTAATTAGAACTTCTCGAAATTAAAAAAAATGATTATTAACTTTAAAAACTCAGTTATTAGGCTAAGGAGGAGATTAGACATAGCCAAAGAGATAATTAGTGAAATAGAATGTAGATATATAAAGGAGCTATCTAGAATACAGCCCATAGAGGTGGAAATGCATTGAGTATATAGACACGGACGTTTATAGGCAAGGAAAGAACAGAGTGTTTACAATAATGATAAACTACAGATGGAGACAAACCATTTTGCAGGAGACAACTAGAAAAGCTGAAGAAGGGCTGGGAATGGTGACTCATGCCTGTAATCGCAGCACTTTGGGAGGCCGAGGCAGGCAGATCATCTGAGGTCAGGAGTTTGAGACCAGCCTGGCCAACTTGGTGAAACCCTGTCTCGACTAAAAGCAAAAATTAGCTGAGGCCAGGGCTGGTGGCAGGTGCCTGTAATCCCAGCTAGTCAGGAGGCTGAGGTAGGAGAATCACTTGAACCCAGGAGGCGGAGGTTGCAGTGAGCTGAGATTGCGCCACTGCACTCCAGCCTGGGCAACAAGAGTGAAACTCTGTCCCAAAAGGAAAAAGAAAAGCTGAAGAAAATGCCTGTTTGAAGGCCTCACTTCGCTTATGAGAAAGTGAATAATAACTGGTCTAAGATACTACCATGAGAATGCTATAGCTATTTTAATATGAAAGCAGACTTTAAAGCAAAAAGCATCACTAGAGATAATACTTCATAAAAGGGTCAATTCAGTTTTATTTAGATGTGATACTTCTGTGTAATCTAATACCATGATTACAAAATACAGGGAGCAAAAATTAGTAGAAATATGAGTAAAAATAGACAAATCCACAAGCCTAGAGGAACATTTTTTAATAGGCATTTTCTGTGACTAACAGACTGGCTAAATCAGTAAATATATAGAAGATTTGAACAATCTGATTAACAACCTAATAGGCATGTTTAGCATATCACATCCAACAACTTAAGAATACATATTTCTTTTCAGTACTATATGGGAATATTTTATTTTATGTATATTTTCTTGAGGCAGGGTCTTGCTGTGTTGCCCAGGCTGGAATGCAGTGGCATGATCTCAGCTCACTGCAACCTCCACCTCCTGGATTCAAGTGATCTCTTGCCTCAGACTTTCAAGTAGCTTGGATTACAGGTGTGCTCTACCATGTCTGGCTAATTTTTTTGTATTTTTAGTAGAAACAGGGTTTCGCCATGTTGGCTAAGCTGGTCTCAAATTTTTGGCCTTGAGATCCACCTGCCTTGGCCTCCCAAAGTGCTGGGATTACAGGTGTGAGCCACCAGAGCCAGCCTCCAATCACTTATTTTAAAACAATTTTTAGGCCGGGCGCGGTGGCTCAAGCCTGTAATCCCAGCACTTTGGGAGGCCGAGGCGGGTGGATCACGAGGTCGAGAGATCGAGACCATTCTGGTCAACATGGTGAAACCCCGTCTCTACTAAAAAAAAATACAAAAAATTAGCTGGGCATGGTGGCACGTGCCTGTAATCCCAGCTACTCAGGAGGCTGAGGCAGGAGAATTGCCTGAACCCAGGAGGCGGAGGTTGCGGTGAGCCGAGATCGCGCCATTGCACTCCAGCCTGGGTAACAAGCGCGAAACTCCGTCTCAAAAAAAAAAAAAAAAAAAAAAAAAAACAATTTTTGTCGAGTTTCTATTATGGGGTAGGAACTAATAGATACTTTTATAAAAATTTTTGTATTTACCTATTATTCCTAGTTTACAGTTAAGAAAATGAGGCTTTGCAAGGAATAAAGAGATTGCTCAAGGTGACCCAACTAAATAGTGTTAGAACCGGCATTTTAGTACAAACATATATGACCACACTATTCTTTCTATGGTGGAATTTATTTCCCTGTTACATTTAATTCAATAACAAATTATATGAAGATATACTGCAGAGATGAATGAGATAATGAATGTAAAATTGCCTTCAGAGATTCAAGGAATGTAAGTGAACTACCCAGATTAGTGTAGCAATTTCACTGTGAAATTAAAAGTAGAGAATTGGAAAATAGCTAAGATCTGGCATTGCCTTTTAGTAGTTTAGAAGTCATAGAACTTTTTTGTTTATGAAACTTTTGAAATGTTTGCTGAACATCATCTGTGTCAGACACATGGTAAAAACAGATGTTTTTCCAAGGGATTTTGGTCGTTTCTGCTTTAAATATTAAAAGTAGCATTTAGTGAGCCATTTAAATGATGATGACACAAATGTACTGAAAATTTTTTTTAGTGATGATCGTCTCTAGTTCTTAAAGGACTGGAAAGTGTCCCTTTTATGCCATGCAAATTTTATTTTGTATGTTTCAAGTTACCTGCTACTCAGTTTTGTGCCAAGTATGAAACAGTGAATGAAAAGATAAATAGTAAGCAAATAAACACATAATTACATCTTGAGAGAGAGAGTTGGGCGCTGGGTTGTACACCCGTAGTCCCAGCTAGTGGGGATGCTGAGGCAGGAGGATCTTAGGAGCCCGAGTTTGAGGCTGCAGTGAACTATGATCGTGCCTGTGAATAGCCACTGCATTCAGGCCTGGGCAACATGGAGAGACCTCCTCTCTCTTTTTTTGCTTTTGTTTTTGTTTTTTGAGACAAGAGTCTCACTCTGCTCAGGCTGGAATGAAGCGGCGCAATCTCAGCCCACCACAACCTCCACCTCCTGGGTTTAAGCAACTCCGTGCCTTAGCCTCCTGAGTAGCTGGGATTACAGGTGAGCGCCACTACGGCCAGCTAATTTTTGTATTTTTAATAGAGACAGGGTTTCACCCTGTTGGCAAGGCTGGTCTCAAACTCCTGACCTCAAGTGATCTCCCTTCCCTGGCCTCCAAAAGTGCTTTGATTACAGGCATGAGCCACCACGCCTAGCTGAGAGACCTCATCTCTTAACAAACAAAAATGAATGAATGAATATATCTTGAGAGAAATGCCGTGAAGAAACAAACTGGGTACTTTTTAAAAGTGGCATCTAATAAAGGGCAATGCCGATAAAGGACAGGAAGTGAGGCAAGAGTTGGAACTATCTGAAGTTGGCTAACTGGAAAAGGGCTGTAGCATGCAAGACCATGGGAAGGAATTTGGATTTTATTCCAAGGATAATGGAGAAGTCATTGAAAGTTTCTAAGGGCACTAACATGGACCAGTTTAAAGACTGAGATATTGTGGTGGCTGCCACACTGAGAAAATCAAGAGCGGCAGTGGGAAGACCAGGCAGGAAGCTATGCTGTAGACCAAGAATTCTCAGACTTGGCACTATTGACTGTTTAGCTGACTACTACTTTGTTATAGGGCTGTCCTGTGCATTGTAGCATGGTTAGCAGCATCTCTGGTCTCTACCCTTTAGGTGCCAGTAGCAGCCCTACCCTCAAGTTGTGACATATAATCCCTGGGGCTGAAAGTCTCCATGCTGGGAACCACTGCTATAGAACACAAAGACTTGGGAGGGAGACCACAATGGTATGATGATAGGAGAGGCAGAGAGAGGTGCCCAGATTTGAAGTTGGCTCAGGTAGAGGAGGATTTACCAGATTGTGTGGGGGTGATGAGCTGGGAAGGGAGGCCCTTCACTCTCCCCTCCTTGCCAGGTTTTTCGGGAGCTCCTTAGCATTTTTAAATTCACCCACAACTGGTCCTTGCTCCTTTTCATGCCTTAGATCTTCCAAATATCTCTGCTTTGTGTTTGAGGATAAGAAAGATCCACCCTCCCCTCCCTACACACAAACCAACACCATTTTTAAACATTAGAGAAATGATGAGAATACTTGATCTCTTGCCAGGAATCCTAAAGTGGGTAAAACTGATCGACAACTTTGAAGGAGAATATGACTACGTGACCAATGAAGGGACGGTGTTCACGTTCAAGACGAATCGCCATTCTCCTAACTATCGCGTGATCAACATTGACTTCAGGGATCCTGACGAGTCTAAGTGGAAAGTGCTTGTTCCTGAACATGAGAAAGATGTCTTAGGTGAGAACACATGTTACTTTAAAACTGTGCTCTTATTTTTGATGAGAACGTCAACAAGTTAGTGCGTGTCTCATTCTCTAGTGACTAGTTACAAGGTAAAAAACCTTCAACCTGTAATCATCAGGAATGAAGTGTCTAAGTAATTCATCCAAGTCTTCATTGTGTGATATCTTTTTGTAGCTTAGTACTGTATCATGTAGACATGCAGAGTCTTCATAAAAATTGCAAAGGTAGAATTTCAGACTTCCAAAGTACTGCTTTTTTAAAAAAAGTATCAGTTGTCTTTGTATACTTAATGTCTGGTAATAATCATGAATATTTAATTTTTAAAACTGTTTAGATTTAGAATCCTTAGCTTTAAGCTTTTGAGTAACCTTTGGCAATTTGCATTATCCCTGTTGTTGATCTTAGTGTGGATTTTGAGCCCTCTTATTAGAAAAGGGAATAGACTATTGTCAGATTTAATTGAAACCCGTTGCAGTTGCTGCTTTGTGCAGTGAACTACATTAACCTCTTGAGAACCTTGCTTCCATATCAGTCATGTTTTACTGAGCCTTTCAGTTCCCTTTCATTCATTCTCTCTGTGGTTTTTCCAAAAATGAAATGCTGCTTTATACATTATTTATTGCACAAAAGTTGAATTTTAGGCGGGGCACAGTGGCTCACACCTATAATCCCAGCACTTTGGGAGGCTGAGGTGGGCGGATCACCTGAGGTCAGGAGTTCGAGACCAGCCTGACCAATATGGTTAAACCTCATTTTTTTTTTTTTTTTAAAGAAAGTTGAATTTTACTAGAATAAGACTAATTTGGGGATAGTTTTTTACACAAATGAGAGTTCAGTAGCATTAGGCCAATGAAGTTTACTTGTTGATGGTGAACTTTTGCTGGATTGAATGAGGATTAAATAGGACCGTTTAAAAATGCAAATATATATGGTATATAAGCAGGAAAAAAAAAGTCCCCTTTGAGATCTGCAGAGTGGCCCTGTCTAAGTTAAAGCAGTCCTGAAGTGTTTTTTTCAGTGAATTAAAGCACAGGTCTTGGAGTCAGGCAGATCCAGGTTCAGGTTCTTGATCAATAAGGTACTGTTTCTCCCTTGCTTAAGGTGGTATGCTCTCTGTGCCTGGCACTTATTTAAACCTGGCATTGCTTGTGGGTGGTGGGGGAGCCGATGATTCCAGCTGCTTCTCTATGGGCCCTTCCTTCTGGGCCCTTGTTTCTGCGGCAGGTCCCTTGGCCCTGGAGAAGGCACTCCTGGGTGTTTCCTTGAGAGTCTGTTCAGCCCTTGGGCACCTGACCATACCCCTCCACCCTCTTGTACTGAGATCTCCACACCCCTGTAGGCAGTTCTATTGGACAGGACCCAAGACAACTCCATGCTTGCTCAAAATTCACATCTGCAACCCCAAGACAGCAACGCGTTCCAGACTCTTCCTCTAAAGGAAGTTCTCCTGCCTTTTGGATTTCCAGGCACAGTCACTTGAACTCTCAGGTTTAGATCAGTCGCTGGTACTCTGTCTCTGTCAGGCCGGGGTTGGTAGAAGGTAATAATCCTGTCACCTTCCCATAGGGAGGGGGACTTACAGGCAAGAGCAAGAGGAAATCTTATCACCTATCTCCTCAAAATCTTCTGTTCACGTTCTGACCCTTATTTATATTTGAATGAGGGATCTTTGAGTCACAGAACAGATTTTTGATCATTTCTTCCAGCATCTTTGTGCAGTGAATGTGTTTCACAGTCACTTTGATAGCCTGATGGCTTCTGTCCAAACTGAGGCAGGAATGTCCCCGTAAGGGTAGTTACAGCCAGCCGTTAGTGAGGGCTTCCTGCGTGCCAGGTTCAGCAGTTTGTTCAACAGCGACTAACCTCATGCTTTGGTGCATCCAAATGAGACTTGGGTAGCATAAGCCTTTGTGTAGGTGCTGCAGGAGTTTTTCAGGTACAAGTCAGGATGAAATCGTCATTCTTGTATAGGACACCATCATGGATATTGTAACTGTTTCCCAAAGCGTCTGAATTTCTGCCATTTAAAGCCAAAAGAGGGATTTTAACTATGCCTTAAGGTAACATCCCATCTTATAGATGCAATGAAATGCAAATTAATGCTAGGAGATTTTGTTGGGGGGGTGATATATTTATGTAACCTTCCTTCTGGAAAGGTTATAAGATTTTCAGACTGGAAAGGGAAACCTTCAGTGTTCACTAGAACGCATCAATTTAAAGAGAAGCATAGTTGAATGTGCCACGTATCATTAGCACAGAGCGATCTATTGAGAATAAAAACTAGAGGTGAGTCATAAAGTACAGCTGTAAAGTCAGAACTTTTATTAATGACAGTCTACAAATCACCTTGTCCTTTTGTTACTCACTTTTGTCTGTTTTATAATTCTGATGTACTCATAGTTAACACAGATTAATTCTTCTTTGACGGCTATAATTTACTTCCTTTTTCCCTATACTTTTGTCTCTTTAAAACATTAAGCCACATGAAATATGTTGCCTAATCGAGGTGTTTTTAAAAAGCGCATTGGAGAATGAGCAGATTACTTCTGGTGGTCCGAGTTCTTCCTTGTGTCCTCACTTGAGGAAAAGTTTGCCGTAGTAATTCCAGCAGCCCAAGATCGAGGCCCCTGGTGATCCTCACAGTTCCCCCTGGCCAACATCTTGTTTTTCATATGGGTAAATCCTAACATCCTAAACACGAACCGCTAGTTTCTTGCATTATAAAAATAAGCAGCGTCAAGAACCCCACCCTGCCGCATGAAACCCAAGAAAGGCTTGTGTGTTCAGCACATGTGGCCTGTCACCTGCAGCCCTGTCCTCACTCCCACTTGCTGCAGCGTCTCTCCCTCTGGGTGACCTGGCCCTACCTCTGGCAGACCTCTGTGCCTGCGCTTCACTTTCTCCTTTCACTCCTACTCTCCCAGCTCTGTCACTGAATGCTGTCACTGCAAATCACAGCCCTGGGAGTGGAGGAAAACTCATTTCTCTGCCTTATTCTCCGTATCCCTGCAGTCACCAAGCCCTGGCCATTTGCCCTGGGCGTTGAGGAGAAATCATTTCTGTGCTTTACTCCCCATATTCCTGCAGGCACCAAGCCCTGGCTATTCTGCTTGGGAAATACCTTTCATTTATTTTCTTTCCTGCGCAGACTTTTATCTTCTCCCTGGCTTGTTGCAATAATGCTCTTGCTCTTCTCCCCTCTGTAGACTTCCCTTGTTCTGCATTCAGCTGTCAGACACATGCATCCTTTATTAATGCCATCTTTATGTTGACCTTCTGTTCCAACAGTGGCTCCTCAGTCACAGGTAAATAAACTCCCCTCTACCTGGCTCACTGGATACCCCATCAGGCCACCACCAGCATCTCCATCTGCCCTGAACGGAACAACTCTTCCTCTTGAAAACAGATCTCTTGTTTGTTCTCTTTACTAGTCTTCTTCCCTTCTGCCCTTTCTTTTCCTTTCCTCTCTCCTCATTCCTGGCTCTGGCCTTCATGCCAGGAGTTGCCTGTCTTCCGACATCTCGTTCCCTAGGATGCTGTGCTTTTCCTGCTAGCCTCCATTTCCCCTCCATCTCCACACTCCTGTACCTGAGACTCAGTTCAGCCCTTGCTTTAGGGCTATCATTCGTTTTGGATCCTCAACCAACCAGTCACTTACCTTTGTTTATAGTTTATTACTTGCATTTTTATATGACTTTGTCTCACGAGCAGAGTTGATTTCTTCTTCTTACTTGTCTCCAGCACCTTGCAGGGAATCTGGTGGATAACAAGGGTTTAATACATTTTTATTGAATAAATTATCCTGTCAGACATGAAGCATGATTTGGCTTTTATTGTTTTCTTCCTTATAGCTCTTATAGCAAGATAATAGGCACAAAATAGGAAGACAGGGTTTTTATTCCACACATTATCTAGGTCATCAAAAGCCCCTGGCCTAAGGTAGAGAGTATTTTATTTCCTCAGGAAACAAAATAGTCATTTATCAAAGGAATATGCTGAAAACTAGATGAATGATTACAACCAATTATAAGACTGCACACGGTGTCTCACACCTGTAATCTCAACACTTTGGGAGGCCGAGGCGGGCAGATCGCTTGAGGCCAGGAGTTCGAGACCAGCCTGGCCTACATTGTGAAACCCCATCTCTATTAAAAATATGAAAATTAGCTAGGCATGGTGGCTCACACTGTAATCCTAGCCAGTTGGGAGACTGAAGCAGTAGAATCCCTTGAACCGGTGAGGTGGAGGTTGCAGTGAGCTGAGATCTCTCCATTGCACTTCAGCCGGGGGGACAAAAGACCCTGCCTCAAAAAAAAAAGGATTGTAACAGTGACTTTGCAAGTCTCATTGCTACATAGCCCTCTGTGTGGCTCTAGAACTGTTGCTCAGTTAAAGATGTTTTTCATTAATTTTCAAAATTACATGAGGTTTTTTTCTCTTCTCATCCTTTCAGAATGGGTAGCTTGTGTCAGGTCCAACTTCTTGGTCTTATGCTACCTCCATGACGTCAAGAACATTCTGCAGCTCCACGACCTGACTACTGGTGCTCTCCTCAAGACCTTACCGCTCGAGGTTGGTAGCATTGTGGGGTATAGCGGTCAGAAGAAGGACACCGAAATCTTCTATCAGTTTACTTCCTTTTTATCTCCAGGTATTTTTTTTTTTTTCACTATTGCTGTTCACTTTAAAAATCAGACTGGTGTTTGGGTTTCTTTGGGGAAATGGAAGTATAATGTTATGTTATTGAAAATCACATATGCTCTGTTACAGCCAAAATTGCTTAATGGGAATAGAACCGTAGAACAGCTGCTCAGAGCAAAGGGAAATAAATGCAGATGCCTGAAACTGCACTCTCATTAATCTGATATTCAAGACTGTTCTTCTGGAGGCAGGAACAGCTAATGTTATAGGTTGATTAAAAATTAGTATCGACAAATTCAATGTTTGATTCAGTCTTTGGTCTATATACACAAGAACTCATAGGGCAGATATAAAATGTAAAATGTTTAGCTACAGCCGACAAAAAATGTTTCCTGGAATAAACTCAGCATCAATTCTGCTGTTGTTAAGCTAAATTAAAATGTAATTCTAAAAGTACAGTCTCACGTCATGAAAAAATGTGTGTTATTTGGTTCTAGTCGGAAGGGGAAAACACTTGTAAGTTGTGATTTTACATTTCATGGTATGGGTTAATTTCCTCCAAAGTAAACATAGTTCTTTTTAACTTTAAAAAAAATTGGTCACATTCATTTTGCTTTGTTTGGTTTTTTTCTGTATTCAGTCTGTCTGCACTGTCTTTGTAGCGTCACGGCCATATACACACTGTGATTTGTCCCGGGAGTCTGACTCAGTTGGCGGTTTGCAGTTGACCAAGCGGACCCTGTCCTAAAAGTAATCTGGCTGAAGAAGAGTCTGCACTTTTCCTTATGCACATGTTGAACTCCTCCAGAGTGCTTTTTGTCCCACTCGGTTTTGCTGCAGTCGTTGGGTCATTAGACAAAAAGCAGCCTTAGAGCAAGGCAGGTGCTCCAGTGGCTCTGTCCTCCTCTTGGGATTTGCCCAGTTGACAGTGATGTCTCATCACTTTTATTTTGAGCCTCTGAGTCACAGAGCAGGCAATCCATTAGGAATCTTAACTGTGGTGACAGGTCATTGTCAGGGTTATTAAAACCAAAAGAATGATGTTCTGTAAGTAGGTCTGATAGTACACCTTGAAAACCTAGCAGCCTTACTTTCCAAGCACCTTGCAGAGAATCAAGAGAAGCTAGGAAAAGCACCTGCGAGAACGTGGAAATCACGCTAGGGCCAGGAGCCAGGAAGCAGCCATTCAAGAATGCAACTTCAGGGTTTCCTGCGCCTCCCCACATCTTGTCTTCCCCCTAGAACCTGGAGTACAGCAGCAACAGCCAGTGAACTGTATGAGGAAAAATCATTTCTTCTCGATAGCCATTCTTAACCCACTGCTGCAAGGTCCACAGCTTTTTTTCTCAAATGGATCCTGGTTACAGAAGTTTTACTCTGGAAAATCTTGTATCTTAAACGGTTTAAATGGATAAAGGACAAGGAGGAGGAGAGTGAGGGGGACTTACCTGCTCTTAAGAAAAGCCAGAGTTCCCAAAGGCCTGTAAACCTCCTTCAGTGACCCCATGTGACCATTTATGTCAGGAGCAAGCTCATCATTACCTGGGGAAGAAAGGGCTTACTGTCCAAGTGTAAAATGTTGGGTTCCTTGCCAAGCAGTGAAATATTACCTGTGGCCATGGCTGTGAAGTTTGAAAAGGGAAGTGTTCTGCCTTCTGTACTGCCAGGCATTTTCTGACCAAGCTTTAATTTTCTGACCAAGGTTTGTCTGTCTCCTTTTACTCATTTTGTCTCCATTTTTCTCTTTTCTCTCCTGAATACAATTTGATTTCTAAAACCAGAGAATGGGGCTTCCAGACTCAGATCTTATGAGACCAAATGCAAAAAGCAGCCATCATATAATTAGATTAGATCTCATGAAAGTGTGGATTGGCAGTGTGTGTATATACGCATTTGCTCACAAGCTGTCTTGCTCTGGTGTCTGAAGGCTAGCTGTTCCATACTACAGTAAAGAGCAGAGGCACTCAATTATATATAAAGCCCCAGGGTCACAAATAACTGCAGCTCCAGCTTCCTGCTGCAAACATTTGGTACCTCTGGCAGGTGCACACCAGCTGACTTTGTTTTCTGTGGAGGTACATGGTGAAAACACATCTTGCGCCCAAGCCATTTATGACTTTCGCACCTTGAGTCATATTTGGAAGAAAACAGGCAGCCAGAGCAGCTTAGAGCACAGTGCACTTACTCCCTGTGGTTCAAACCACTTAGTGGTTGAACCGATGAACTCTGTACTTGTGGAACATTGGAGGGTTGCCTAGAGTGAGCTCTAGACCTGCATGTGGTAATAATCCAGTGCAGAGTTCCGTATGCATGGCTCTGGAAGTCAGGGGTGAAAATCATAGAAAAGCTCTCGGGGATTATCGGGGAAAGGTGAAACGTTTTGAGACTTGGTTTTGTTTTTTTCTTTTAATAATGTTAAAACCTATCCTATAATCAGTTAAAACCGTATCTCCATGGGTTTCAAAGTTTGCCGCCTTTATACATTTGTGACTTTTCAGATCCTCTGGTTCTTGTTTTGGTAGCTTCTCCTAGAGTTGTCTCTTTCTGTTGACTCCTGCTTCTCCTTACCTTTATTTCAGATTACAGTGGGAGCATACCACCTGATCTCCCTGCCTCCTCCTCAAGTCCAGATGCTTCCCCTGGCCTTAGGGAACTTCCATAGTTCAGTTCTCTTTTTCACCCTTAAACTTTGAAATGTGTTTCCTAGCGATCGCCTGACGGCTCTGGTTTATGATTCTAAGATGTTTACTTCTAACCCCACCTTCTTTGTTCTTATTCTCTGTGAGTCAAATCAGATGGGACACAAAGCATCATAGATTATAGAGATTCACATTATGCTGTGAATATGCAATGGGCTAACCTACATGGATCTATACATAAAAAGTATTGATAAAGTATGTTAAGTGCCAGTACCTGCAGGTTGAACACAGCCTCCTTCAAGGTACCACTTCGGTGCACAGGACAGAAGAAGGGAGGTCAGGCATTTGAAACTCTTTCCGTGAACAGTAACCAGCCCCTGTTGCATATTTATTTCATTGTATGGTTAGATTTGATGTCTCAGCCTTTCTAGATTAACAGATGTTTAGAGTATATTTGCTACTCATTTTCTTTCATTACAGAATTTGCATTCTAGTACTTTGGTGCCTTGTCTCAGGTCACTGAGCTAGTAACTTTCAGAGCTGGGAATTTTGGCTCCCAAGGCCTTTTGTCATTTGCTGTGCTACAGGTCATGGTGATGCCAGTGGGAGGCAGGTGCTCAAGTGGCACGTGCTTGGTCTGCACACTCTCTTTGTTGTTTATTTGTACTTTTTTTCAAGGATTCACATGCTTTTTGTGTTTGTGAGGGGCAGCAGGTATTGATCAAGAGGCTCTTAAAAATTAAAATACACCACAAGAGATAGCCTTTTACCCTCAAGAGTACATTTATGTAGGCAAGTACAGTATTCAGTATATCTGGTAAATGAGAATGCATGCTCACAGAGTGTAATTGGAAGCTTATTATATACAAAGATATATTCTAACAGATATCCAAGTGTAACTTAAACTGAAAAAGCCAATACTGGAGTCATGTTCTACATCTTCCTGTCAGTGTTCATCGTATACTCTGTTATGGTGACCTTAAAACACTTTGTCGATAATCATGAGAATTCAGACCACGTTCATAAGGATTAGCAGCCGTGCTGTTCACGGATCTAAATATATGACTCCTTTCCGGTCGGGACAGCATCTTGTTTCCCAGCTGTTAGTGAAGTGCACACACAGAGGAGTCCCGAGAAAGAAAGGACTGAGATTTTAATAGTGATTATTCCATTTACATGTGCCCTGTGGGAGTTCTGTTTGGTTTTTGGTTTTCCAGCAAGTGCTGATGGAATCAGTAAATCAGTGTCCCATATACTTGACAGCATATGTTTAAAGTAGTATGTGGGGAGGTGCTGTTTCCACACCAGCCGCTCTGTGGATGACTGATTCCGTTTTATAAACCACAGCAGTGTCGTTGTTTTCAAACGCTAATGATTTGTCTTATTATTTCTTTGATTTAGTTCTTAAATGTTAGAAAGTAGTAGCGTTCAATTCGGGAAATGTTTAATTAGTGTTACGTAAGCTGGAATTCTTAGTGTGTATATTAATCATTTTGTGTCGTGCACAAATGCTGGGATAATCCAGACTGGAAAAGCAATTTTGAAATACCTACTGTTCATCTTTGGTCCAAGATTGCTGTCCACATGAGTGTCCACAGATAGGTAGGTGTCAGGTAGCAGGAGCCGCAGAGGATTTACCAGGAGATCCCTGACTGACTCTTGACCTTGGGCAAATCATTTGAGTTTTTTTCAGTCACCTCCCAGGTCAAATGGCGCTTCATGAAGTCTACCTTTTTTTTTTTTTTTTTTTTTTTTTGACCTGCATTCCCTAAGTGACCCAGTGTGGGGAAGGGAAGACCGGTTAAGTTTTGCAGTTAGGTTTCTCACCTTTTCCCATATTCACAGAATGCATTCGAATCTTCTAAAATGTATCTACCTACTATTGTTATAAAAGAGAAGCCTGCATGAGATGGTGATGATAAGAATGAACACTTACATAGCGCCCCTCATGCCAGACTCAGTTTTAAGCACTTGTCTGCAGTGAGCCTTCAACTGTGGTGGGGATTAACCATATCCGTGACAAATGCTCCTCTCTTGCCATTGCTGGCATTTGGTTGTAGTTTGTGATCCTTGCCCCCTTTGCATCTAGTGAGTCCCGTGGACTAAACCAAGCCTTCTTCTACTTTTTAGGTATTATTTATCACTGTGATCTTACCAAAGAGGAACTGGAGCCAAGAGTTTTCCGAGAGGTGACTGTAAAAGGAATCGATGCTTCTGATTACCAGACAGTCCAGGTATGGAGAATATGATCTCGTTAATGTCAGAGTTAGGAATTCTGACTTTCAGGCTGGACCAGTTACTCTGCAGCCTATCAGAAGCAGTGGAGGTGATTCATGGTAATACAGACAAGTATTTGGAGCCCACACTGTTGATGGGCATTGAGCCAGGCACTCAGGACTCAGCGGTGAGCCGGTGTAGTCCCTGCCCTCCCATAGCCTGCAGGTTCTGCTCCCGTGACTGCTACTCTTGACAGGAAGCCATAGTTCTTTGTCTTGGGGCTCACATTTCTGTCTGTGTCAGTCTGCTTACTTCAAAATGGATTGTGTTCCAGCTCAGGTCTTTTGGTGTTGTAAGTAACATGGAGATTTGCTCCATGTAAAGTGCTGCCTTAAGTGCTGTGAGTCAGTGTTTTTAGTCTGAAGTTCATGGGCATTTCTGCATGGCACAGAGTAGACACTCAATAAAAATGAATTAATTAATTGTCATGTCACCACAGGTTTCATCTTTGGTCCCCATCTTTTCAGGTCAGGAATCTCCTTTTTTGTTTTTTCAGCTCCCCAAGGGTACTGAGTCTTTCAGCAACTGAATCACTGGTTGATGGTGACGAAGAATGTCTCTGTTCCTTTGCAATGAGAGGTCACCAAGTAGGGCACCAGGTGTTTTATCAAGGCCCTCCCACCTGGAGGGCTGGACCACACAGACCACAGATTAGGAATCAGAGCATTGTTTGTGAAGGAAGATTAGAACAAAGAGCACTGGATGTTCCCCACAATGTTTCTGTAAAACTAGGGCATTATTATAGCTTGGTGAATTACCCTTCAATTGTCTAGAAATGGTCTAGATGATAGGCTACATCTAGATCATGAATAAAGCTTTGTTTACACAGACAGGTGGTGGGCTGGATTTGGTGTAGGCCTATGATTTATCAGCCCCTGTTCTGTATCAGCAGTTGGCAATCTGGCCTCCTGTTTTCTTGGAGAACACATGTCCATTTATTTACATATTGCCTGTGGTTGCTTTGGTACTTGGAGTGGTTGCAACAGAAACTCTATGGTCCAGAAGGCCTAAAATATTTAATCTGTAGCCTTTGAGAAACAGTTTGCAGAATCTTCATCTACGTAAACAGCATTTAAAAGCACAACATTCTTGATAGACATACAGGGCCTTTGTCAAGAAGTCCTGTCAGACAGGCCTGAAATCTACCTTTGGCAAGTCATTTAACTTTTCTGCCAAAATTTTTTCAACCATAAAGTAGAGATTGATAGTATCTATTTTGTAGGATTCCTGTGAGATGATTAGGAGATAAAGTATATGAAAGATCTGGCAATAGAATATAATCTATTTTTTTCAATCAGCATTAAAAATTAACAGACTTTTAGTTTTCTGTATTTATTTGGCTTACTTCTTGTTGGTTTCATTTTTGCAGTGAGGCATTGCCTGGAGAGAGATCCTGCCGGGGCCTGCAGCCCCTGTCTGGTGTTTTCATGGTTCATGAATTCACCTTCATCCTGTATCAGTCTTTTAACATCTGTTCACTTTTAATCTGGCATTCTTTGCTCTTTTCCCTTTTCTCTAATTTGTAGAAAATATGTCCCTATCAGCTGTGACATTTGGCCTTCTCAGGACCTAGTTCTGGTCCTTGCCTGGGTATCCCCAGCAAGGATAGGTGTGCCTCTCTGATTAGGAATGCCAGGGACCCCCAGTCAGCAGCACCCAGCAAGTGTTCTCTCCTCTGCTGTCAAGAGCAAAGTCTCAGCTTCCCTAGGTAGGACGGGGCAGGTTTGCCTTTTTTCTCTTCCCACAAATATTTAGTACCCAAGTGTAGAATTGCCTTTGGAGTTTGGGGGAAAGGAAGGACCCCTATAATAATGACAGCTGCCGGGGAGGCCGCTTCTTCCAGGGAAATACCTCTTACTACTTATTATGATTGTTGTGTTTCCCCATTAGATGGCTGGGTTTTTTTTTTTTTTTTTTTCTATTCTGATAATGGTAATACTCTTTACAGATGACACACTAGTTACCACCTAATATGTATTGTTTTCATTTACAAATGAAAAGATAAAACATTGCAGCCAAGCAAGTACTTCTGAGGAATACAAACCTGCCAGCCAGGGACATCGCACCTGAAATGTCCAGTTTAGACCGAGGAGAACATGTACTTACGCGCTGCCGGGTGCCTGTGTCACTGGAAAACTCCCAGAATTTCCCTGGACCTGGCTTTCCGCTTCTCAAAGAAAACTTCCTGGCATTGAGCCTCTTACTTACAATTTTTTATTTGTACTGCTGTAATAGGAGGAATGAAAAGATTCATGGTAAATATTTAAACAGTCACTGGACAACAGATCTTAATGCATTGCTCTTCATTTCCATATGTAGAAAATGTAATTTTGCCCATAAACAGGTGTAGCCTCTGTGTATAATGCCAATAGAAGATCTTTTATCTACTGATTATATACTTCATACATGTCATACTATTGTTAAAATAGAATTCTTTCATTGTGTAACAGGTGCCTTTGACACACGGTATGATGTCACAACACCATTGACTTGTATGGCTTAAAATCTCTTTTGCAGTGGTTTAGATTCAAGCGTCTGTATGCAACAGAGCTTTGACATGCAGCGAGAGCATGACAGATGTTCTCACATTTTGATAGGCTCTTGGCAGCGTTGCCAGCAATGACCTACCATAGTAAAAAGCAGACCCCAGAGAGGGATTTGTGGATGAATGGAACGCATCTGAACAGTGTGTAATAGCAACCACATTTTTGTTTCTGTTACATTTTATTTTCATTTTCCGTCACTTTAGGATAATGTTACTTTCGATTCCACTTGACGACCCTGGGGTTTATATTTACTACATAGGTGACTTAAAAAGAGTATCTCCCAGGCTGTCTGTCATTTCTTCATTCATTCTGTGAGGCATATTATTTTTATTTTGTATTTTTTTTGAACAAAACCCGCCCCGCCCCAGATTTATTTAGCTTAACATTTCCCCTGATCTAAAAAGAAAGATGTCAAAAGAATACCTAGAACATATACACAAGCACCTACTCCAATGAACTCAGATAACCTAAAAAGAGAAAAGGGCAAAGTTCTGTTCAAAGGAGAAAATTATCTTCGCTTCTGGAAGATGTTCCCACGTCCCATTCCACGTCCTCTTCCTCTTGTAGCCACTTGGGCCTTGAGAATAGCAGCTTTTCCTCGGCCAGCCCCCGAGCCTTGGTTTTTATTTTTCATGCTCTTTAACATGGGTGCATTCTTCAGCATGTCAGGCAAAATCAGAAAGCGAATTTTGCTGCCACGGATGTATACCTGCTCCAGCTGTGCCACCCGGCCATCTCTGTATGTGACTGTGATGTTGGACATCTGGCAGTTCATGCTGTCCTCTGCTTCAGTGAGCTTCCCACGATACAGCTGGCCGGTGTTTGTTTCACATGTCACACTGTGGCCCTCGGCCTCATGCAGTACTTTAATCGGTACACCAATAGACGTCTTGGCAGGAAGAGTTCGGCTCCGGCCTCCTTCTTGTTCTCTTCCGTGCGGCAGCAAAACTGTCTATGGCGAAGGCGTGAGTTCAGCGACTGGCAGGCCCCGAGGCGTATTATTATTTGGATGTGAATACTGCAGCACAGATGACTCTGCATGCTTGGTCAACACTAATAAATGGTGGTTATGACCAAGAACCTCTTTTAATGGTACTGCCTACCTGGTGTTGTAGCTGATAAAATAGATCAGCCAAGGAGAAGGAGAAGGGCTGAAGAAACAATATGACTAAATGAGCCACAGAGTGCTCCACTTTGTGTGATCTGTTAACATATTCTCTCAAGACCCTGAGCATCTCAGCTGGGAAGGTGAAGGGTCTGGTGTCATGTTTTACAGACACAGAACAGAGCTGCTGTCTGTTTAGCCTTTATCCATTCCTGATTATAGCTGTGAGTAGAAAATTGATTTGTACCAGAAATACAGTTTTGAAAATCTGATCCTAGAAACTGTCAGTTTCTCTTCCGATCTGGAACACAGATAAGAATCCAGTTTTAGATAGGTTTATCAGATCTGCAGTTGATTAAGTTTTATCTTGCTTTTTATTGTGAATGACACAACCACATAATATTGATTAGAACCTGTGCATCGTTGTCTTTTAAAAAGTATAGGCAGTGCTCGACTTATCACCGTGCTCGGGACCGCGGAACGGTCGTAACACGATTTGGTCGTAAGTTGAGTAGGCTGTATGTACAGTTGAAATGGTGCACGCGGAGACGGTAGTGCTGCCGGAAGCTGGACCGCACTGTCGTACGCCCAGCTGGGCAACGTTTGTGCTGCCAGATGCGGAGCAGTCGTGGCTAGCGATTGTGGTCGTAAAGTCAAATGGTCGTAAGTTGCATAGGTCGTAAGTCGATCGATACCTGTAGTTGAAATATTGAACATAGAAATTGCATTTTTAAAACAGATTTGGTGGTAAGTGAATTGACTGAAAAATCTGTCTACATTTACAGTCAGCAAAATGTTCCATTTTAAACAAAGTGAAGTAATAGGGAAGTGGTAGTTAAATGTAGCCTATCAATAACATTTATATTATGATATTCAATGCCAGGTACTGTTTGAATGCAAGGAAAGTCCAGACATAAGCACTGCTCTGGGAAATTTAGTCTGACTGGAAAGTTGAAACAGAGAGATCTGAAAAGATCGAAGAACCCAAGGATATTATCAGAGTGGTCAGGGGAAAGGTGTAGGCTTCGGTCAGTGCTGTGGTGTCAGAGGTCATGCTGGCTGGGGTAGAGGAGGAGGCGTTCACAGGAAGGATGGAAGTTGGGCAGGGCTTTGGGGGAATGGGTGTTTTTATAATTCCCAATTCCCCACTGAGATTCCTGAACAGTTTTACCGCTGCCTTTTGTTCAAAGACTGCTTCTGCCTTTTTTGTTACAGTAAATTCAAGAAAATAACAATCCTATCCTCAGTACCCTGTGCGATGGTTGCCTGTGGCACGTGTCTGTAGATGGAATAGTGTACTGTGGTTGAACGGCGTGTCACAGAGGAATGTCATGTAGCAGAAATACACTTTGATTCCTCAGTTTCATCTTTGTTCAGCCAGCTGGAGATTGACTTTTCTTCTTTCAAAATGAAAGACAAAACGTATAGACCTGAAAAGAATGGTTAACTGAGCATATACCCCAAATCAACTCCGTTAACAAATGTCTACATTTTATAAGAGAAAATTAAGAGAATCCAAGTACTCATATTTTAAGGAGGGGAACAAACTTAATATAAGGGAAAAATAGTAAAGATTTTATAAGTAGTTAACATTGATTTTATTATCTTTACTCTTGTTCTCTTATACTTAATAGGAATTTGGCTTTTCTGGGGATTACCTGCTATGGTGCATATGAAACATCAATGACATCCCTAAGGCAGTTTGCTTTGCAGATGAGCCAAAATGCTAAAGTAAGATTTTTGCTTTTTTGAGACAAAGTCTCACTCTGTCGCCAGGCTGGAATGCAGGGACGCCATCTTGGCTCACTGAAACCTCTGCCTCCCAGGTTCCAGCGATTCTCCTGCCTTAGCTTCCTGAGTAGCTGGGATTGCAGGCGCATGCCACTATGCCCAGCTAATTTTTTTTTTTTTAGTAGAGACAGGGTTTCACTATGTTGGCCAGGATGGTCTCGATCTCTTGACCTCATGATCCACCCACCTCAGCTTCCCAAAGTGCTGGGATTACAGGCGTGAGCCACCCCGCCTGGCTAAAGTAAGAAGATTCTTTGGGTTTACCAACATGCCTTGGGGTGGAGGGAGTGGGAATTTTTTTTTCCCCTTTAATTCAGATTTTTCTAATCTTAGTGATAGCTGATTTGTGGTTGCTAGCATACAGGCTTTGCCACTTAAAGCATGTATATATATGTATATATATATATATATTTATATATGAACATTATTAGTGTTTTAATACTCATTAACATCTGCGCTTAGTTCATGAGACATGCAGCTTTTGAGTGTTGACTCATTCATATCCTTGGTGAGCTGACTATTGAATGAATGGTAATGTCTTCCCACTCATCATATATATTCATGTGATTGAGTAATAGGTAAGAAATTTTCAGAACATTTTAGTGAAGAGTGAATGGGCACCATTTTCAAAAAGAAACTTTTTGAGGGGTCACTGTGCTTTTTCATATGATTAGGAAACTGCTCAAATTGGTTATCAGTTGTTCTTGATGATTTATTGCCTGTTTGCATTATTTTTGATATTATGCTTCATGGCGACATATTTTACATTAGAATTTCCTGCATCATGCAGGCATTCTAGATTGAGAGCATAATATTCGTATTCAGAGTGTACATATTTATGTCCCTTCCTCGTTCTCTCGATACCAGCTATGTTAAAGTCATTGAACTCTGGAAGATATGTCTGTTTTCTTGCTGTCTTCTAACAGAGAAGTTATGTGGCCCAAGTCTGTAGTTGCCGCAGTCTCTGCTTCACTGTACATAAATTCTCTTCCATGTCTAAAAGAGGACACTACTTTGCAGCAGCCTGTGACTATGTAATCTATGATACGGTGAATGAGTACGTGTCAGTTGGCTTATAGAGATGTTTGTTAGGAAGTGACATGCATTCTATCTGCTTATGTCTTATTGATGAAAACATACTCATACTTGTTTGCAAAAAGGTTTGAAATGTAGTTTTATTCCCAGGAAGAAAAAAAAAATGTGGCCAGCTAAAAATTAGGGCCTTTTAATCAAGGAAACAAGAGAAATAGAGAGATGCTGGGGGACAACTAGCAGTCTGCCACGCAAAGCAAAACAGGCCTTCGGCAAGAGCTTTTCGGGATAGACCCTCTGAGATCAGGGCACCCAAATGCCATCTGGTGGCTAGGTTCCTAAATCTCAGGATCAGGGTTGGAAAAATGAAGGCTCCAAAGAAATGGAATTTTCAGATACTATAATTGTTGACAGCAGAAATCACATACTACAAAGACAGAAGCACCTGTTAAGGAGGCACTCCTCCCATGAAGAAAGAAATTTAATACCGTTTCTAGAGCATGGAGTGTGATGCAGGCGTATGGGAATATGTGGGCATTAAGTTCAACTCTGAGGGATTGCCTGGCATGGTGAGGATGCTGGGTAAGCTGGTGTCCAGATGGCTCTCCAGGTGTTTGATTCTCTGCCAAGTCAGTGTCTTGCCTGGGATGATCAACTCCCAACCACCCTCCTGCACAGTCCCTGAAGCAGATGTGGACATAGTCCATCCTTGGGCCTGCTGTTTGGAATGGAAGCATGGTACAAACCCACCCACAGAAAGGTGGTCAACTCCCTTATTTCATAGCTGTTTCCTTTGCTTTTCCTGGTGGTATGTTTTTCCACTAATAGGATTGTGGCCTCAGGACAAGTTATATGCCTTCCAATTCCATGTACGTTAGAGTTCATCTAATAGAGCCCTCTTATTTTACAGACAAAGAAACTAAAATTCAATCAGTATAAGTTGATTAACAGAAGTTATACTGTTAACAATTGACAGAGCCAAGACTAGAACTTACAGCTCCTGATCTGTGCTAACCCTGCACATTTTGTTATCAATATAAGTGATTCTCTCTATAGATCAGGGTTTTTGTTTTCACCTCTAAAATAAACATATTAGCCAGGCACAGTGCTTTACACCTGAACTCCCAGCACTTTGAGAGGCTGTTGCAGGAAGATCACTTGAGACCAAGAGTCCAAGACTAGCCTGGATAACATAGCAAGATTGTGTTTCTACCAAAAAAAAAAAAAAAAAAAAATTAGCCAGGCATGGTGGTATACAACAGTAATACTAGCCACTCGGGAGGCTGAGGCAGGAAGATCATTTGAGCCCAGGAGTTCCGGCTTACAGTGAGCTATGATTGTGCCACTGCACTCCAGTGAGACCCTGTCTTAAAAAAAAAAATTAAATAAATTAGACTAAATGGCCTCTAAATCCCTAAGCTCTCTTACCTCTAGAACGTATAGTTTCTGTACCATGGAAGTGTCTCATGAGTGCTTTGTAGATCCTTATAGAACCTATTAGATAACAATATTCTGTATAAAAGGGGAGATAATAAGGGACCACAAGTTTCTATTTTTATGGTTTGTAACTATGATTTATGATTTCTTGTGACTTGTTTTATAATTTTAAATGATAAATATTTTATGAATTTTAATGTTCCCTTCTTGTCTGCTTGTTACATATTAATGGAGATTTTACTGCCTTTTCCATTTATTTATTTATGTCATATATAGGCATACTTCATTTTATTTTGCTTCATTGTATTGTACTTTGCAGATTCCTCATTTTTTAAAAACCAAAGGTTTGAAGCAAACCTGCGTTGAACACCATTTTCCTAACAGCATGTGCTCACCTTCTGTCACGTTTTGATAATTCTCACAGTGTTTCAAGCTTTTTCGTTATTATGTCTGTTAGGATCTGTAATCAGTGAGCTTTGGTGTGACTGCTGGAATTGTTTTGGGGCATCACGAATGTGCGCATAGAAGATGGTGAACTTAATTGAAAAATGCTGTGTGTGTTCTGACTGTTCCGCCCATTGGCTATACACTCATCTCTCTCCCTCTCCTCAGACCTCCCTATTCCCTGAGACATAACAGTGTTAAAATTAGGCCAGGTAATAACCCAAATGTTCAAATGCAAGGAAAACACACACGTCTTCTCACTTTAAATCAAAAGCTAGAAATTATTACACTTAGTGAGGAAGGTGTGTCAAAAGCCAAGATAGGCCAAAAACTAGGCCTCTTGTAGTCACAACAGTTAGCCAAGTTGTGAATGCAAAGGAAAAGTTCTTGAAAGAAATGAAAAGTGCTACACCAGTGAACACATGAATAATAAGAAAGCAAAACAGCCTTGTTGCTGATAGAAAGTTTGAGGGATCTGGAGAGAAGATGAAACCAGCTGCAACCTTCCCTTAAGCCAGGGCTTAATCCCTAGCAAGGCTCTAACTCTCTCCAGATCTGTGAAGGCTAAAAAACATGAGAAAGATGCGGAAGAATATTAGGGAGCTAGCGGAGGTTGGTTTATAAAGTTTAAGGAAAGAAGCCGTCTGCATAACATAAAAGTTCAAGGTGGAGCAGTAAGTGCTAATATAGAAGCGCAGCAAGTTATCCTGAAGATCTAGCTAAAGTAATTGATGAAGGTGGCTGCCCTAAAACATTTTCAATGTAGGCAGAACAGCCTTCTGTTGGAAGAAGATGCCATCTAGGACTTTCATAGCTAAAGAGAAGTCTGCCTGGCTTCAAGCTTCCAAAGTTTCAAAGGACAGGTTAATTCTATTAAGGGCCAGTGCAGCTGGTGATTTTAAGTTGAAGCCAGTGCACATTTATCATTCTTAAAATCCTAGGGCCCTTAAGAATTGTGCTGAATTAGCTGGGCACAGTGACTCAAGCCTGTCATCCCAATGTTTAAGGAGACCAAGGCAGTAGGAAGTCTTGGGCCAGGAGCTCGAGATGAGCCTGGCAGTGTGGTGAGACCCCATACAAAATTTCTTTACAAAAAATGTAAAAATTAGCCAGGTATGGTAGCATGTGCTTGTAGTCCTAGCTCCTTAAGAGGCTGAGGAAGGAGGATCACTTGAGCTCAGAGGCCCAAGGCTGCAGTGAGCCATGATTGCACCACTGCACTCCAGCCTGGGTGACAGAGTAAGACTTTGTCTCTAAAACAAAAATGGAAAAAAAAAAAAAAAAAAAAGAACTGTGCTGAATTCACTCTGCCTGTGCTCTAGAAATGGCCTGATGACAGCACATCTGTTTACAGTGGTTTACTGAATCTTTTAAGCCTACTGTTGAGACCTACTGCTTAGAACAATTCCTTTCCAAATATTATTGCTCATTGACAATGCATCTAGTCACCCAGGAGCTCTGATGGAGCCGTACAAACGGATTAATGTTATGTTTATGCCTGCTGACACAGTATCCATTCTGCAGCCCATGTATGAAGGAGTAATTTTGACTTCCAAATCTTACTTTTTAAGAAATACATTTGTAAGGCTATAGCTGCCATGCATTGTGATTCCTCTGATGGATCTGGGCAGAGTAAATTGAAAACCTTCTGGAAAGGATCCACCATTCTAGATGCCATGAGGAACATTTATGATTCATAGGAGAAGGTCAAAATATCAACATTAAAAGGAGTTTGAATGAAGTTGATTCCAGCCTTCAGGGATGACTTTGAGGGATTCAGGAACTCAATGGACAAAGTCACTGCAGATGTGGAAACAGCAAGAGATCTAGAATTAGAAGTAGAGTCTGAAGATGTGACTGAATTGCTGCAGTCTAATGATCAAATTTGAATGGATGAGGAGTTTCCTTCTTGTGAATGTGCAAAAAAAAAATTGGTTTCTTGAGATGGAATCTGTTCCTGCTACAGATGCTGTGAACATTGTTGAAATGACAACAAAGAATTTAGAATATTCCATAAACTTCGTTGATAAATCAGTGGCAGGGCTTGAGAGGTTTGACTCCAATTTTGAAAGAAATTCTACTCTGGGCAAAATGCCATCAAACAGCATTGCATGTTGCAGAAGTCTTTCATGAAAGGAAGAGTCAGTGTGGCAAACTTCATTGTTTTAAGAAATTGCCACAGCGACCCCAGCCTTCAGCAACCACATTGCAATCATCAGCAGTCATCAACATCAAGGCAAGACCTGCCTCCACCAGAAAAAAGATTACAACTCTCTGAAGACTCAGATGGTCATTAGCATTTTATAGCAATAAAGTATTTTTAAATTAAGTACATTTTTAAAAAGACATATGCTATTGCTTTGTACACTAGTGTAAGCAGAACCTTTATTTGTACTGGGAAACCAAAAGTGTGTGTCACTTTCTCTTTTGTGATACTTGCTTTATTGTAGTGGCCTGGACCTGAACTACAATATCTATGAGGTGTGCCTGTGTAGACACACACTTAGAATTTTATTCAAGTCTTAATGTTAGTCACCATGTGGCAGTCTGAACCCCCATTTGAAAATACATTCAGAAATAAAATAAAACCTTATTTACTCTTTTCGGTTTTGTCATCTTTGGTGGACTTCTCCCAGGATCTTATTCAGGGATTGGCATTCCTGCCAACACTGGCACCATTCTAACTCGAATTCAGAAGAATATTCACAGATCTATTTTGGAAACTGTAGCCCAAGACCTCTGCCCCTTGTTTGGTGAATCTAGATAGCCCTTCTGTGTTCAAAGCAGGTGATTCTTCTACCTGCAGGGTTACGTCTGTCCCAGTGTCTGTCACCCTATTTCTGTCTTCTTAATAGGTGGTGGTAGACAAAGAATAGGATTTGCAGGCCATCCAGAAACACGAGTGTGATCATTGTTCAGATGTGCTCTGCCGAGAGAAGCCTTGGCAGGAAGGAGTTGGGGGTCATCTTTTCGTGCTTTTCTTAAACCCTAGGGGCAACATTTTAGGTTACCAGCTACTCAGCTGTTTTTGGCTTTCTGCATACTCTTTGAGAACAAAAGGAGAGGAGAGACAATAGAAGCTTCGTGTGGGCTGTCCACCTGCTACAGAGATTTCTTCCCTCTCCCCTCCCCACCCCGCCCCCGCCACTCTGCTTTGCCTGGAGTTACACTGATGGTCCATGGGTGATGGCTGAGTAAAAATAGACCCAGTGCTGGGGATATTCCATTATCTCCCTGAAGGAAAAACCATTACTGGCATTACTGGCATTGGTCTGTGAAGGAGGGAGGAAAAAATTTCCATCTCCACAAACGTAGTCTTTTGATTTGGATTAAGTGTACCTTGACCTGGGTTTAAGGAGGTAGATTGGATTTATCTGTTCTGACTCTATGTAACATATAGATGGAAGTGTTGTCATAGTTATAAAATGGTAGTATAATATCGTGAAGTGTAAGGCATTGTGAGAGCACCTCGTAGAGACACATGCAGGTTCCTTTTCATTGTCTGTTGGGTACATGCTCCTCCACACAACTTTCTATGCCCTTCTTCATCCTGCCCCAGAGCCGCCCCATAGCCCAGGACCACCATACTCAGACTCGCCTCTGCCTTGTCTCTCCATGACCCGTCCTGGTTCTGCTCATTTTTCTTTACTATTTTCTGAAATTCCACACATCCTTCAATATTCATCCAAATGCCAGCTCTCCTGTAGAAGCCTGTCTGTCTTCTTGCTCCTGCTCCTGGGAGCTCAGTGTAAAGCAGAAGACAGGGAAAGAGGACATTCAGCTATTAGTTGAAAATACAGCATGGATATGCGGCCATGTTCTCGGTACATAAACATGTTGCTTCAGAGGTGAATTGTCCTGAGAAGAGGTGCTGGCTTCTCTGTTTCAGGCTGTCACAGTTAAACAGTTGAGTACTCTGAGGTAGTTACTTCTGGGTCTTCATGTAGAAATTGATATAAAACACTGTGGCTTTGTTAAGACACTCGAGAAAGCTTCATCATTTATGTTGGTTCACGTCTCAAAGAAATTTAAATCATCTTCTCAGGCTGAATTGATAAATGCAACCCATTTTAATTTTGTCTTTAGGAGCATCTACCAGTTAGTTCTGGATCAAGTAATAGATGACTCCTTGTGTCCTCTGAGCTTCTATGTGTGTACATTTGTATACATTTGTCTGTATAGAAGTAGCCATAAACATTAATATACACATACAAGCATGTCTTTAAACAGCATGCTTTTTCTTTTAAATCTCAGTTCAGGTAGAGAATGACTGTGAAATTGAACTTAAAATAGAAAATCATTTAGGCTGCAAGTGAAAAATCATTATGTGCTACCTACATCTGGAGCCGCAAGTTTTCTGTTTTGCCTGGGATATATCTAATTCAACTCCAGAATTTAATATGTATATAGCTAATTTAAGTATTTGGAAGATACTGGGAAAGAGTATAATCTGAACTGTGGATGGCATATTGTTTGCAAATCTGCAGATTTGATTGTGTTGGACGTTCGGACTTTGACACCACTGCTCAGAATCCTTAGAGATAAGAGCAATGAATGAGTATTCTGGGATTCCTAAAGCTCACCTGTTTGGATTTACAATTCATTTATCTCTGTGTATGGCTGCCTTTTCTTACGTTTTCTCAGAAATTCTCTATCAGCATTGATGGGTGGAGGTGGGATGCAGAAGAACACCTTTCATTCATCCTGTCACTGTGTTTTTATTAAGAATGTACCACGTGTCAAGCATTGTGCTAAACACTGGGAATGTAGCAGTGACCTGAAGAGAGGTTGTCTTTGCCCTTATGAGAAATACAAGCAAAAACAAGTGAACAGAAAATAAATGTCAGTATTGCAAGTTGGGAGAAGACCAGTGCATGAAATAAACAAAGACTGTAGCCCAGAATGACAGAGGGTCCCATGCGGCTTGAGTGATTATAGAAGCTCCCCTGAGTTTTCATTTAAATGGAAAACTAAAGGCTCAGAGGGAACTAACCATGTGAAATTGGGGGACAGGCAGCTCAGAATGTTAAAGCAAAGGCCCTGAGAACAAAGCACTTGGTCTAAGAGAGGACCTGAGAGAAACCCAGTGAGTAAGGGAGAAGTGGATGAAGGGCAGCAGGGAAGGCAGAGAGCCTCATGGCAGTGTTAGGGATGCCACATTAATTCCCAGTGTGATGGGAGTCACTGCAGAGTTTTATACTGGAGAGCGACATGGTTCTGATAGAAGAAAATCATTTTCCGTTTTGTGGAGAACAGTTTAGAGGAGGTGATAGGGAAGTGGAGAGAGCAGGTGGACATTGGTAGCAGTAGACCAGATAAGAGATAAGGTGACCTGGGCTAGAGTAGGGACTTTGGACAAGGCAGGCTGGTGAGTTTGTAGTATACCTAGAAGGTAGAATTGTGTAAGGGATTGCATGTTGGTGGGCTGAGAGAAAAGGATGCATGAGGAATGACTGAGATTTTGAATCTGAGAAACTGATACCATTTATCAATGAGTTGGCAGTGGGTTGTGAAGGATCAGATTAGGAGGATAAATATTTTGAACTTGTTAAGTTTTTGGTACATGTTAAATATCATCCAAGTGGCAATGTCAAATAGGGAGTTAGATATTTGAATCTCATGCTCAAAGGAGAGATCTGAGTTTTAAGTGGGAATCTTCAGCATACATAAGTTTCTTAAATCCAGGGACAAGGGTAAAGTCACATGCAGAGCATATAAAGAGTAGAGAAGACTGAGCTTGGGGGAGCCCCACATCTAGTGGGGTTCAGTTAAAGGAGGAAGAGCCAGCAAAGGAGCATGAGAAGCAGCAGCCAGGGAGGTGAGAGCTAAACCCACAGAGACGTCACCAGGTAGAGCAGGAAATCCAGGAAAGGGGATGAAAAGAAGGGAGTGGCAGGCAACACCTAGTGCTGATGGTTGGGTAAATGAGGAAGGAAGAGGAGTTCTTGGATTTGGCAAGGTGGATTGTTGGTGATATTGATAGGAGCCCTTTCAGTAAGTAGTGGGGGGGACAAGGGCTGAACAGGGTGTATCAAGAAAGACAAGGAGGAGGTAGATGCTTTTAGCACTCACTGGTTTCTTTATGAGTAGGTGTGATTGGAGATGGGGAGAATTCGCTATGCCTTTACTCATTTTTTATGGCATTTTTGCTAGTAAAAATAATCTTGTATTAATGGTATGTTGTAAAAGGCTTTAATTAGGGGCCGAGGCAGGTGGATCACAAGGTCAGAAGAGAGAGATCATCCTGGCTAACACCTGAAACCCCGCCTCTACTAAAAATACATAAAATTAGCCGGGTGTGGTGGCACGCACCCGTGGTCCCAGCTACTTGGGAGGCTGAGACAGGAGAAGCACTTGGACCCGGGAGGCAGAGGTCTCAGTGAGCAGAGATTGTACCACTGCACTCCAGCCTGGGCAACGGAGTGAGACTTCATCTCGGAAAAAAAAAAAAAAGCTTATGTTAAAAATATTTAAATTTTTTAAGAAAAATACAATTCCTGGTACATTAATTATCTCTGACTTTTAACAGCTGTGGTTTACATCCTGTTCCCACTCTCTCTCTTCTTCAGATTTCTTTTCAAATTTGACCTTTTATTCCTGTAGAATAACCTGTACGGCTGTGCTAAGAAAACCTATTTAAAAAAAATCGACCTGGCACAGTGGCTTACGCCTGTAATCCCAGCACTTTGGGAGGTCAAGAGATCAATACCATCCTGGCCAACATGGTGAAACCCCGTCTCTACAAAAATACAAAAATTAGGTGGGCATGGTGGCACGTGCCTGTAGTCCCAGCTACTCGGGAGGCTGAGGCAGGAGAATCACTTGAACCCGGGAAGTGGAGATTGCAGTGAGCCCAAGATTGCGCCACTGCATTCCAGCCTGGTGACAAAGCAAGACTCTATCTCAAAAAAAAAAAAAAAAAAAAAAAATCTTAATTATATGAAACTTATTTTACCAACAAGGCTTTTCTCAGCATTTGTGTCATTTAAGGTCAGGACCAGGGAGAAGGTAGGAAAGGGGAAGAAAATAGGCCCCATACAATTAAAAGTTGCATGGGACATGTTAAAGTGACAGAAACTAGATTGCCTTGGTGCATTGATGGGTTGGTCTAGAGGGAGGGAATCACTCCAGGAACCAAGTTCCTTGAGAAGGGAAGGGGAGCAACAGCCCTAAGAGGAAGGATTGGCCTTCACAGGAGAAGGGGCATTTTCTGTGTTCTGTGGCGAGGGAAGAAAGAGAATGAGTGTCCAAGAGTGCCTGGGGGCTTCAGTGCAGGGAATCCAAGCACCAGCTCCTTGGTCTCCTTCTGTGAGACCTCTTAGTCCCTGAATTCTCCATCTGCTTACTTATTTTTTCTTTCAAACAATTTCTGAGTTTCACCTTAAAAAAGTAGTTTTCCAGCCTGGTCAACATGGCAAAACCCAGTCTCTATTAAATATACAAAAATTAGCCAGATATTGCGGCACATGCCTGTAATCCCAGTTACTCAGGAGGCTGAGACCAGAGAATTGCTTGAACCCTAGAGGCAGAGGTTGCAGTGAGCCATGATCGTGCTACTGCACACCAGCCTGGGCAAAAGAGCGAGACTCTGTCTTTAAAAAAAAAAAAAAAAAACAGGCACAGTGGCTCACACCTGTAATCCTAGCACCTAGCTGAGGTGGGTGGATCGCCTTAGGTCAGTAGTTCAAGACCAGCCTGGCCATCATGGTGAAACCCCATCTTTAAAAAAAAAAAAAAAAAGGTTGGTGGGGGTAGTATTGAAATTGTGAAGTATTTACATTTTTTTGCTATGTGCTTAGTTTAGGAGTAGGAAGACTCCCAAATATTGAGCATTAGAATTTTCTCCTTCTTGGCCGGGCGCGGTGGCTCAAGCCTGTAATCCCAGCACTTTGGAAGGCCGAGGCGGGTGGATCACGAGGTCGAGAGATCGAGACCATCCTGGTCATCATGGTGAAACCCCGTCTCTACTAAAAATACAAAAGCTGAGGCAGGAGAATTGCTTGAACCCAGGAGGCGGAGGTTGCGGTGAGCCGAGATCGCGCCATTGCACTCCAGCCTGGGTAACAAGAGTGAAACTCCGTCTCAAAAAAAAAAAAAAAAAAAAAAAAAGAATTTTCTCCTTCTTATGATTAGATTCCTACCTGGTTCTTTTCTATATCAATCAGGATAGGTGCAGTCATTGCAGTTAATAAGCAACTCTGAACTCTCAGGAACTTAAAGCCAGAAAGGCTTCTATCTTGTTCCTGCATCCTGTCTGTTGGATGTCAGCCTGGGCTGCCTACCACATCCCCTCATTTGGGAGGCCAAGGCACGTGGATCACGAGGTCAGGAGATCGATACCATCCTGGCCAACATGGTGAAACCCCGTCTCTACTAAAAATACGAAAATTAGCTGAGCATAGTGGCATGTGCCTGTAGTCACAGAGATAAAGTGTGTGATACCTTCTGGTGGCTTTCAATCCTTTTGTCTAGAGGTAACTCTCCCACCCCTGGCCACACCTCTTTGGCCATCACTATGAGACCAGACAATTTGAGGGTGGGTAGAGAGCACCACAGCCGTTCCTTCATGTGCTGGGAGGAGGAGGCAGGACAGAACACACGGGACCAGCCCTGCCAACAGCACTCCTCCCTCCAAGAAGGCAGGGTAGGCCTGGGCGGAATTGGGAGGATACCTCTATACCCCGTCTCATCCTTTTTACTACACCACCTAAAATTCTATCAAGAAATTCATTTCATTCATTTAAGCTTTCATTTTTCCAAGCATTTTCTTTAAAAATACAGCTCTAGAAAACCTGATCAATAGTTATTTTTTTCTCCTCCAGGGGCCTTATTACTTTCTCTGGCAGACTTAAAATGGTGGGAGAGTTTGTGTCTCCAGCACACTATTTTTTATTAACATTTATTTTTGTACTTTACTGAGTAGAGAATACGTAGAATTGCTGGTCAGAGCTTCTGCTCAGCCTAAGTTGAGCTGATGGCAACCTTGGCGTGATCTGTGCAGCTGCCTCTTAAAGATCAGCTTCTGCTGGGCTTGGGATTCTGCCAGTGGCTCTCCGCCCCCACCTGTCCTCTGTGGACCCATTTGGATGCAGGAACCTTAGATGCGGCCCCATCACTTCAAATGCCTAGGGTCTCTGAGAAGAGGGCAGGATGAGAGGTAGGGGAAGGGGATATTAGAGGCAGGGAAGCAGCATGGGGGCTTGGTGGCCACTAGTGACCCTCAGCTGCATGCAAGTGTGCCAGGCACTAGCCATTCATTCTTCTTGATTTTTGCATCCACCTGCTCTACCCCCTCTTTGCTCACCTGCCTTTTTGTCTCAGCGCCTCTCTGGGGCCACCTCCCTCTTTCCCACCCCCTCGAATAGAGCCCTTCTTGGAGAGCTGTGATCCCTTCTAAGGCTGCTCTTCTCCATAGCCAATGGGTTCACCCCAGCTCCTGGGCTCACAGTGGGGTGGGTTGATATGGTAGTCAAGAAACCAGTTCCGCGTTCTAGACTGACTTGAAGATGATGCGCTCTCATCAGTGGAAAACATACGTGTAGTCTAGCCAGACTCCTAGGGGTGACATTGGTGAAGTCCAGTCTCCTATAAACACATTGCCCCCACAATATTGAGAGTTTGTGGTGGTGTCAGCTTGGGGAATGATTTATGTCATTCTTAATACCTTAATGGGCTGACATCCTGGCTGGGATCAGTATCAGCAGGCAGGGCAGTCAGTCCTGAGATCAAGACTAAAACAGAAGTGACTCTTTGCCATTTTTTCTTAGGATAAAGTGACTTCTTAATAAATAGCCTAGCCCTCATGATCATGTTTGTCTGCCAGTTTAACCAGCCTTGAGCAATGCCCATGAGACCTCACCAGCCTGGCCCCTGCCCTCTTGCTGACTCATCCACCATCCTGAATGCCATCTCTCATCAGTGAAGTTTACCATGTTCTTTTCTAGATCTTTCATGAACATGATTCAGTTATTCATCTTCAGCTTTCATTTTCTTGATTATACTGGTGATAATAAAAAAAGGTATATATAGGGCTGGGCAAGGTGGCTCCTGCCTGTAATCCCCGCACATTGGGAGGCCAAGGCGGGAGGATCACTTGAGTCCAGGAGTTTAAGGCTAGCCTGGGACACATAGCTGAGACCCCATCTCTACAAAAAAAAATTTTAAATTAGCCAGGGATGGTGGCACATACCTGTAGTCTTAGCTACTGAGGGGACAGAGGCACAAGGACCCCTTGAGTCCAGGAGTTCAAGGATGCAAGTGAGCTGTGATTGTACCACTGTACTCCGGCCTGGACGACAGAGTGAGAGCCTGAAAAAAGAAAGAAGTATATCTGTAAGATTAAAAGTATGTTTCTGTGTTTAGAAACAAAGGAATATGCAAACGTCTTTCTGTGATGATAGTGCTGGGGCTAGAGTGGTGGGAGGCACGTCCAGGCCATCAAGAAAGATATATATGATTTGACTGATAACATTTCCGCTACTGCGCAAATATAATACAACATTTCACACAGCCAGGTTCAGAATGTAAGTCAAAAAGAATGTTCTGGTACCTTCACAGCAGGATTTCTGAACCTTGTGATTTGTTTTCATTTTCCCCGCCCCTCTTAGTAAGTTGCTTCCCAGTAGCTATTTGCAATGCCATCTCTAAGCCCCTAGTTGAGTCTCTTCTGCCCGACCACCTGCTTGCAGGCTGAGTTCGTTCGCCAGCCTGAGTCCACTTCTGGCCCCATTTCCTGGTGCGGGGTGCAAAGCACTGTGGTGCTCATGGGCTTCTTAGTGATTGTTCTTTAAGTAACTTGAAATAATTTCTGATGGATTTCTTTTTGCCTCTTACTCACCTGAAGGATTTATTTTGGTGATTTGCATTTGTATTATCTGAGAGGCTCTAAGTAGAAGTGGATCCGAGTATAATAGTATTAGATTTGTCCAACAGAAATTCACATAAATATCTTTGTGCCAGAGAATTTTACTTACAAATTCACCTTTTCAGTATTCTGGGCATTCGTTTTTCTGCAGTAAAGATTATCTTTTGTGCATTTGCTCCTCGGTATGTTGCTGCATCTCACTTTCCTTTGGACAATCAAACAAAAAATGGTAATTGAACAGTTAATGCCAGCTTCCTGGTTCTAGGACTTTTGTTGCTGTCCTCAATTTGGGGCCACACTCAGCTTCATACAGTCCCATTAAATCCCCACACACTGCCGTGAACTGCCTGATTGCACTGACACTGCTCTGCTTTTTCCCCACTAACATTTGCTCTCTTTAATAGTTCACCCTTTTAAGGGGTAAATTGTTACCAGCCACACATTTTTAAGGCTATACAGTTCTCTTCTGTTAATGAACATTCTGAACAGAGTTTGTCTTTCCAGCATTTGGTTATTAATTTTATTTTTCTCTCTAATGCAATAAAACAAATAAGTGGTCTGCTGTAGTTCTGAGTTAATGAGGATTTGAAATGGATTTCACGGCTGGGCACAGTGGCTCACGCCTATAATCCCAGCACTTTGGGAAGCCGAGGCGGGCAGATAACGAGGTCAAGAGATCGAGACCATCCAGGCCAACACGGTGAAACCCCATCTCTACTAAAAAACACAAAAAATTAGCTGGGCATGGTGGCACGCACCAGTAGTTCCAGCTACTCGGGAGGCTGAAGCAGAAGAATTGCTTGAACCCGGGAGGTAGAGGTTGCAGTGAGCCGAGATCATGCCACTACACTCCAACCTGGTGCTTGGTGACAGAGTAGGACTCTGTCTCAAAAAAAAAAAATGAAAAAGAAAAAGAAAGAAATGGATTTCACGTATCCTTGTATCCTTGTTGGGTTTTTATTATGCAGGTGCAATCTCATGCAGTAGATTACCATAACTAAACAGTTTAAGAGCCCATAAAGCTCCTCTGCCCTGGCATTGCTAAATTAACAGATTAACAGCTACACATAAGGAAAATGTCAGATGTTAAATATATTTCATAAAAGTTGGAAATTTGTGACCTCAAAAAGCTTATATATAATCTGTTAAGTGCTTCAACCAATGTTAATTTTATCTTACTACTTTTCAACTTACAAGCATTTTCTGGCAAGAGTCTAGGCTGCTGTGTTTGTATAATTTTTTTTAATGAAATGCCATTTAAACTACCTTTTCTGATACTGTTTAATTGAAATATAGGGTCCAGCTTGAATTTAAATACATAAATTCATTTATGTATTTACCACATGTTTTCTAAGTGCCTGCTGTCTTCTGGGTACCATGCTGGATACACAGGCAAATAGATGCACAAGCCTAGAACGGGGACGCGTGAACGCACAACATGGTGCCATGGAGAGTACAGGAGGGGCCCCCAGAGTAGGGGTAGGGGATTGGCTCATCTCTTTTTTACAGTGGCTAAGAGCATAGACTATGAAGCCAGAAAGCTTAGGTTTAAATCCTGATCCATTGTTTACAAGATATATGACTTGGGTTCCTTACTTAACAGCATATCTGGGTCGGAATGACCCCAGCCAAGAAGTGGGGGTATTCATAGTACATTCCACAGGGAATTGGTTCCACGACACCCTGTGAATACCAAAATCTGAGGATGCTCAAGTCAGTTATGGTCATCCTCCCACACATCTTAATCTCTAGACTATGTATGATACCTAATACAATGTAAATACTGTGTAAATAGTTGTTATACTATCCTGTTTTTTAAATTTTTAATTGTTGTGTTATTTTTTGTTGGGCTTTAAAAAAATGTTTCAACACACAATTGGTTGAATCTGCAGATGTGAATCCCGTGGATATAGAGAGCCAACTGTATAGACCTCGTATTCGGATTAAAATGAGAGAGAATATTCTTAAAGCCCTTAGACTAGTGCCTACTAGATACATGGTAAGAACTATGTATGTGTTTTCAACAAGTCAAGTAAAATAATGTGAATTTTGACCAAAATATGAACCAAAGAAAACTATTGTGAAAAATATAGAAAGTAACTGGTAGATATTTTAACATTTGTAACATTTGTCTTTAAACATATGGAAATTTTAGTTGATAATTAGCTTGCAAGGTTCTGTCACTAGGTTTTGTCTCCAGAACCTTGACTGACTTTTGTTTCTTTTGGTTTTGGTTATTTTAACCTTTTCATGTAAGGAATGACTTTCTAACAGAGAGGCTCCAAAATGGCCATTTGTGCTGTTTTGAGTTTCTTTCATGTTACTAGAAATATTTAAGCAAAGGATGAACCTGCCCGAGATGTAGCTTTGTGGGTGTCTGCGTTGGGTAGGGGAGGTGGAGTTCAAACAAGTGAACTTCTAAGAGCTGATAGTGTTTTTTCAGTCTTGATTTGGTCTAGAAAGGCATGTGACATTGAGATTGGGGCTCTGGAGGTAAGAGAGGCTGGTTGAAATTGGGAAGAACTGAGAGACATTGAAGGCAGAGAGTGGAGACCTTTAATTGCTGGCCTAAAACGTGGACTTTTGCTGGGCTTAGTGGTTCACAGCAGCACTTTGGGAGGCCCAGGCAGGAGGATCGCTTGAGGGCAGGAGGTTGAGACCATCCTGGGCAACATAATGAGACCCATGTCTCTACAAAAAAATAAAAAATCAGCTGGGTGTGGTGATGCATGCCTATAGTCCTAGCTACTCAGGAGGCTGAGGCAGGAGGATGAGGATTGCTTTAAATACACATATGCATATATACATGGACTTCATTTTGTAGAGAATGGAGAGGCATTGCCTGTTTTGAATAGGGGAGTGACTTAGGTTAAAAGGGAGATTTTAGATAGATTAATCTGGTAGCAGGTGCTCAGATTGGAAGCAAGGTCCTGGAAGCCAAGGTCCGTGTGCAGGCAGGCAGGGCTACGCTGTGGGAGAGGTAGCTACAGTGACTTAGAGCTCTGGACCTGAGGCAAGCTGGTATAGGTATTTGAGAATAAAAAGAGAGTGTTCAGCCCTCGGAGCAGGCAGCAGCTGCCTGTGCAGCAGTGGCCAAGATCAAGGCTCGGGACCTTCATGGGGAGGAGGAGGAGTTGCTGAAACAGCTGGATGACCTGAAGGTGGGGCTGTCCCAGCTTCGCGTGGCCAGTGGCAGGAGGCACTGCCTCTGAGCTCTCTAAGATCCGTGTGGTCCGCAAATCCGTTGCCTGTGTTCTCACTGCAATTAACGAGACTCACAAAGAAAACCTCAGGAAATTCTACAAGGGCAAGAAGTCTAAGCACCTAAACCTGCAACCTGAGAAGACACACGCCAGACACCACCAGCTCGGCAAGCACAAGGAGAACCTGAAGACCAAGAAGCCGCAGCGAAAGGAGCAGCTGTACCTGCTGCGGAAGTGCACAGTCAAGGCCTGAGCATCACATTGCCAATGAAACAGAGCTGGCTGAGTGGGGGAGGAAGCATGTGTTTAATACACAATTCTATTTTATTTTTTCATTGAACAAGTATTTATTGAGTGCAAGCAGTGCAAAAGTCATATCCCCCTGATAATGGATTCATCATGTGGTTCTCATGCAGCAGCAAAACACAGCATATGCATTCCATGTGCAGCCTAAATCCCATTGCAGTGAGCCATGTTACAGGGCGGTTTCTGCCTGTACTGAAACAGAAGCTGCTTTCTCTGGGCCTCGGCATGTAGCAGGGTCCCTTCACTTTTAATGAAAATGTCTTATTGTGTGTCTTCATTAACTACAAAGAGATCAGATCAGTGGAACTGAAGATGGCTTTTTCTACAATCAAGTCAGATTTATTCACATAGCCCTGTGTGTCTTTCTACCCCAAAACACCAGGTTACTGCTAAAATCCAAATAAACTCATCCAAGTGCTATAGCACGATATCCGGCTGTGCCTTCATCACTGCTCTTCTTTCCTTGTATTCAGAACTTCCACTTTCTATTTCGCTTTTTGCTTCACAGTTTGAGACTGGGAAAAGGCATATTACTCCAAAAAACAGATGGCTGAGTCTTAGAGAGCTGGTGAATTTCTGCAGAGATGATCAGTATAGCACTTAGCACATTGTTGGTGCTCAAGAAATGTACTGAAAGTTAAAACAGCTTTTAAATAGACTGACTTTGCTGTTACTGAGGTGTCCTAAGGGAGCTTTTAAATCCCCAGTGTTACGAAAATGCCCAGCCATCATTGGAAAAACTAAAGCAGTCTGGAATAGACTTTTCTTCTTTCTGCCCAAAGATGACACTTAAACTCCTCTCCACTCCCTGAAAGTTAAATGCCTGGAACATAGACAAGATGACAGCCTTCTAATGCCAGGCTAGTCTTTTTCACCATAGTATGGCACAGGAACGTGTAGTGCCTCCCTCTAAATCCTAAGAAGTTCTTCGTATGCTCATTTTACAGGGTAACGGAAGCACAGAGGTTGCCTGCCTACTGCTTAGTTCTTCTGGTAATGAAATGTCTTGTTCTTCCACATGCTGCCTGTTGACTCTCAGAGCAGTTCTGCTTCTTGTCAGAATTATTTGGCACACATAGCACAGACCACACAAGTGGCCTCTGTCAGCTCTGATAAAAAGAGGGAGCTCAACACCCTTTTATGAACATTCTCCTTTAAACCTGTCAGGCTCTAAAATTAGGCAGGAGTTGCTATCACCAGACATTCTTTCTGAAGGGCCTGCCCTTTGCAGCCCACCTTCATCTTTCTTAGATGAGCATATCCCATGACTAGCGATAATGGGAGTCCTGGCATTTGCCTCAGATAGCACAGTATCTGAATTGGATCAAATGTGTCACCGAAGATTGTTTTCAGGAGCCTAACTGATTGCACATTCGCACGGCTTAACAGTTGATTTTATTACTAAATGTATGCATCTCCAGGAGAATCGTCATTTCAAGGAGACAGTTGATCTTTCCACAACTAAGGCCATTCGCTTGAAGGAACAATAATGTTCCCTTGATTTGTCGTATTTACTTCTCTTTTTTCTTTAAAGGAAGATGATTTTTTTTAACGAGATTTACATGTTAAGGCAGTTAGATGTGCATTTAGTGACTGCCACCTTGTGCAAAAACACGTTTCCAGAGTTAAACTGCGTTATCCTTAATGATGCCTCTAGAAAGTTGTGCTTGACAACAGGGATGGGATTTCTGGAATTTTAGACTACATGCTTTATATAAATGTACACTGTTTCTTCACTAGTATTTTTTTAATGTAAAGCATTCACCTCTAGGATCTGTAAGTTCTTACCTGTTTAACAATTATTCTTAGAATATGGTTTTAAATGTACAAAATCACAACTGCTTTAAATTTGATTACTTAAAAGGTTGAGATAGCTTTATGATTTGTTCAGGCATTTTTTCATTTGTGAAATGAATTGTGTCGGCTAAGCCTTTAAGAAAATACTATTGAAATGGAATTTGTTTAGTAGAATGGCCATGGCAAGATATAGTGGGATTTTTATTGTTTTAATAATCTGTCTTCAAGATGGTAACACTAATGACTGTGTGGAGAAGGATCATCTTTCTAAAATAATAACAGTATCCACTCTTTTATCTGGAATATCACTTTTGAAATGCTTGAATGAGCCTCCTTTTTAAGAAAATAATGAAGTTAGCTGGGCGTGGTTGTGCACACTTGTAGTCCCAGCTGCTCGGGAGGCTGAGGCAGGAGAGTTGCTTGAACCCAGGAGGCAGAGGTTGCAGTGAGCCAAGATTGTGCCTCTGCACTCCAGCCTGACAACAGAGCGAGACTCCATCTCAAAAAAAAAAAAAAAAAGAAAAGAAAAGAAAAGAAAAAAGAAAAGAATGAAAACAGTCTGGGTGCAGTGGCTCACTCCTACAATCCCAGCACTTTGGGAGACTGAGATGAGCAGATCATTGAAGGTCAAGAGATGGAGACCATCCTGGCCAACATGATGAAACTCCATCTCTACTAAAATGTAAAAATTAGCTGGGCATGGTGGTATGCATCTGTAATCTCAGCTACTCTGGAGGCTGAGGCAGGAGAATCTCTGGAACCTAGGAGGCAGAGGATGCAGTGAGCTGAGATCGTGCCACTTCACTCCAGCCTGGGCAATAGAGCAAGACTCAGTCTCAAAAAAAAAATAATAATAAAATAAAATAAAATAGGAGATAGCATCTCTGGCAGAATGATGTTTGTCCCCTGGGTTCCCTAGAGCTGGATGGTCATTGTCTTGGGGAAGAAAGAAATGAATCTATGCCAAAGGCGGTAACATTTTCAACATTTTGCATAATTTAACCCAATAAAGATACTTACAAGGAAGTAATAACTTGAAGTTAATTACTTTGTAATATAGCAGGAAAAAAAAACACTGAACCAGGGACTTGGGAGACCTTTGTAGTACTTTGCCATAAACTGGCAGTGTTGCCATGGCAGGTATCTTTTTTGTTGTTGTTGAGACAGAGTCTGGCTCTGTCACCCAGTCTTGAATGCAGTGATGCAGTCTTGGCTCACTGCAACCTTTGCCTCCTGGGTTCAAGAGATTCTTGTGCCTCGGCCTCCTGAAAAACTGGGACCATGGGTGCCTGCCACCATGCCCAGCTAATTTTTGTATTTTCAGTAGAGGCAGGGTTTCGCCATAATGGCCAGGCTGGTCTTGAACTCTTGTCCTCAAATGATCTGCCTGCCTTGACCTCCCAAAGTGCTGGGATTACAGGCATGAGCCACCACACCCGGCCCTTGGCAGGTATCTTTATCTTCTTGAATCTTATTTTGTCATTTATAAAATAAGAGAGCACTGCTAGCTGGATGAGGTCCTGGAGTGACAACCTCTTATATCTGAAACATTCTAGAGTCCCGGAATTCACTATTATTATCTTATATCCTCAGGGCTGAGAAAGAACGGACACCAGCTTTGTTTTCCAGGTTGTGCTGTCTTGTGACTGCTCAGAAAATACCCTTCTCAACCCTCTATCAGGAATCAGTGTGGTCTTCATGAAGGGTGTGGTTCCTTACAGCCTTGTGGGGCTTACTGTTACTGGTTTAGGATGTGGAATAGTGTTATGCTGCTGTGTCTCTCCACAATGAAGAGTTTAAGGTGTTTTTTTTGTTTGTTTGTTTTTGAAAGAGAATTTTCATTAAGTACAGTATACATTAAACCCGGTTCAGTGGCAAGTCCTTTGACCTCTGCCTTTTGCCACTTGGCAATGCAAGCCACAGATTTATGACCCCAGACATTGCCTCCCCAGTGATAGTGATCTCGGCATATTCATCACAGTAACTGGTCCTGGTAGCTTCCACCAGCTTAGGCAAAGCTCCTTTGTCTTCCCAGTTAACCTGTGTGCAGGCAGCACTGGTGCAGGTCCCCCTGTGGACTGGATGTCCCAGCCTGGCCATTCCTTTGATGATGTAGTAGGGAACGCCCCTCTCGTGATACAGGGCAGATGGGAAGACAGCCAGCTTGAAAGGATCCACGTTGTGCACAGTCACCACCAGCTGAGCTGCCTTGTTCTCCCCCAAGGTAGCAACAGTGTTAACCTCTGCTCCAAGGACAGGTGGTCTCCAGTGGGGGCCTCCCCTTTGACGGCAGCTTTCTTCTCAGCCCAGAACAGCAGCCATTGCCTCTTCTCTTGCTCTGCCTCTGATCTGTACTTGTGGGCCAGCCTAGGCAGCTGAGTGTTGTTGTGCTGCCCAAGGCCTGGACCAACTGGTTCCTCGTGAAGGTACTCAGCCATGTTTAGAGGACAGCTGTTTGTCACTGCAACTGGATGCAGCAGGGCCACTTGGCAAAGCTGATGAGCATCTCTTGGGGCCAGATGTCCTGCAAGTGCCAACATTCTTGGGTCTTTCTCAGGGGATTCATCACCTTGGCCACTTGCTTCTTCACGACAGCAGGGGCTAGGGCCACCTTCTCCAGCCACCCAAGTTGCCAAAACAGTCTAACATTTGAAGGGGAAGAAATTGAAATTAAGGAAAGAGGCTTAGTGTGTAACTTTGGTCAGCCTTTGGCTGGCTCACTAATGCTTAGAACTAACCGTTGTTTTGAATCACTGCCGTAATGTTTGGTTTTATTTACTGTGTCTCTCATGAAGGCTTCAGATTGATATGCTCTAAGATAGTCTCGCTCATAAGATTTTATGGGTGCTTCCAAAGACCATCTGTTTGTTCATTGTGGGATCTTTGGTGGTGCTTGTAGTCTGTTAAGGTGAAAGGGGGTAGGTCCAGGCTCCTTGTTGAACTGGATCTATTGTATAACCCATTTACTCTGCTGTTGACAAGAAGAAGGAAGACAGGGCCCTGTCTGCCTCACATGATGAGCCATTAGCCCTGGATGACAGACTTTTTCTATTACTCAAGTGGGCATCTGTTAGATCCCATGTGAGCACTTTGTTTTCCTGTCCATTGAGGGTCCCATAAAAGCTTTGGCATCCCACTACAAATAGGTGTGCACAGTGGACACTCAGAAAGAATGGAGGTGGATTATCAGCGCTCTCATTGGTTACAGTATGGGAAAAAGGAAAGGAAGTAATTTTGTTTAAACCTGAGTACTGTGGTTGCAATAAACTACCAGGTAAAGAAACAACACATACAGTTAAGCTTTGACAACTGTCTACTTATCAGGCACTTATGGCTCTTATATATATATGTATAAATGACATTTTATATGTTACTAATAATAGTTTAAGGTTCTAATATTCCTACCACAACTCCACTGACTTTTGCCAAAGGAGCTTTGCCTAAGCTGGTGGAAGCTACCAGGACCAGTTACTGTGATGAATATGCCGAGATAACTATCACTGGGGAGGCAATGTCTGGGGTCATAAATCTGTGGCTTGCATTGCCAAGTGGCAAAAGGCAGAGGTCACAACTCCACCGTAGCCGATGAGAGGAGTCAGGGAGACTAGTTGGTCATGGTGCTAGTGAAGTACAGAGCTCTGAGTGGGTCTGCATGTATAAATGGCAGAGAAGACGTTTTCTTGTGAAACCAAATGACCAAATGGGTGCCTGGGTGTGAGGGGCCTTGGCACAAGATGATCCTGAGGATTGACAATAGGGTGGCTGAGAAGAAAGTGTTGCTGTTAGCCCATGTAAGAGGCCCATGGAGGAGCCAGGTGCACAGGTGTGTCTGGGCATGTTGATTTGGAGATGTGGACAGGTCCTCCACCACATGAGATCATGAACCCCCATACCCTAGGCAACTTGACGGGCTTCTTAACCAGCCCCTCACAGGTGACTTCCAGGAAACACATGGCTGGCTGTGGGCCTGCAGATGTGGACGTGGAGGCCCTTTAGGTCCTTAACGTAGAGCAGATTGTTGGAGCTCTCTGAGATGGCAAAGAGGGAATCTGAAATGAGAAAAGAGACAGCCAAGTATAGAAAATTGCAAAACAGGAGGAAGAGGAGCCAATAATGGATCAATAAGCTTGACAGAGATTTAGAGAAATGAAAAAGAGCCAGAGAAATACTCCACCCAGGAAGCCATAGAAGCAGCTGCCATAAAGGGATTGAAAGGGATGAGGCCTGGAAGGGAACCAATTCAAACATGTCATTTCTGAACAGCGAGGGAAAGAGAAAGAACAGAGTCTCTAATAAATGGTGTATAATAGTTGGCCATTTGGGGGAAAGTAGTTAGATCCTAGGCCATGTATAAAAATAAAATATAAATGTAAAAAATCAAGATGAACATACAGACAATTATTTTTATAATTTGGGGTAGAGAATGGTTTATAAGATAGGAAGCTGAAAGGGAAAAACAGATATTTGGGTACATAAATATTAACACCTTCTTGCTCCTCAAGACACCACAAAGAAAATTCAAAAAAAAAAAAAAAAGTGGTGTACTGGGACAAAATATAAACAAAGCATGATAGAAAAAAGGTGACTACCGTTTAATGTAAGATAAATGTCTGTAATCAGAAAGGAGAAGTAGCAGAATGAAAGAGCTTTGTTCTCCAACGACAAAATATAAAATGACTATGAAAATCTTTGCTAATTAAAAAAATACAATAAGGAAATGGCAATGTTTGCCTATTAGACTAGTAAAAATTAAAATCTATTTTAACATCCATTGCTGATGAGACACGGACACTTAGGCAAACATTGTCACTGGGCTCTTAAGTTATTAAGTCCTTTTTGACGGATATTTGGTTCAAATTTATTGAATTTTTTAGTGCACATATACTTCAATCTAGTAGTCCCATGTCTAACAATATATCCTACAGATTTATCTAAAAGGGATTTATTCCATCATTACCAATCACAGAACATAAAGAATCGCCTAAATATCAGTGAGAAAATGGTTAAATGTGTGTGCATCCATAGAATGAAATATTAGGTAGCCATTTTTAAAAATGAGATAAATCTGAGTGTTTTACCCTGAAAAGAATTCCGTGATAAATCGCTAAGTGAAGAGGAGGGAGTGTGAATCATAGCCCAATATTAGCCCAATTCCATTTATCACTATGTAATAATAACCTATGTATATTTGAACATGTAAATAGGTGTGTCCCTATGTGCTCATGAAAATGTTGGAAAGGATATACACCACTAGGGTAGAGACAGGGATGGAGGGGCTACGAGAAAGACAAATGTTCATTGATTACCTTTGAAAGAGCATGATGAGGATAGGAATCAGTGGGGTGGGAAAGTGGTAAGCTGTGAGTATGGGGTACTCAGGATTCATCTATTAGAAAGATGGAAATGCAGCTTAAGAGGCAGGCAGGGTGATACATAAGGTTTTGTTGGCTAGGATAAGAGAAATTTGAGTCTATTTGTATGCCAAAGAAAGGGAAAAAAAACAAAAGCTGTCACAGTAGTAGTGGAGGCAGTAAGGGCTGGAATCAAGACAGAGCAATCCTCCTTTCCCTGGGGTTGTAGAGGCTGAATGAAGTTAGCAGAAGCTTTACCAAGAGCTCCAAGGAGATGGACCCCCTGAGGGATAGGCAAGGCCAGAGGCAGAGTAGGGATGCAAATGGTGGTGTCAGAAATGAAGGAAAATGGAAAACATTGGAAACAGCTACTCTTGAATTGATTTAGGTGGAGAAAGATGGAAGACATTTAGGAAGGAAAAGACCTTAGACAGAAGTTCAGGGCCCAGCTGAGTTCAAGTATGCATTTGTAATGAAGCAAGTTGGCATTTTCTGAGTGTCCAGCAGCCAAGGGGAGGAGAAGGAATCCAATGAGTTAGAGTCGGAATTAAAGGAGTTCCAAACTTAGTGACATTTAAAGAGCTGCCCAGGAGTCCCAAACTGGGCAAGGTAAGCCCAAGGGAAGCTGACAACCAGAGAGAATATAAAGAACTGAATGTCTTCGTAAGAGTTGTTTTAAAAAATAAAAGCAGATACCTCAGGCATAAGGAAATGATAGAAATGGCAACAGGGCAAGTTGGAACCACAGTGGGGGTTGTCCTAGTTCCTTGCAGAAGTTCATAACAAGGTGATGAGTGAGTGTTGTGCTGTTGGTTTGTCTCAGTAGACTCTTGAATCCCATGAGGGCAGGGATCACACAGCCCGCCTTCTTTACATCTCCAGGGCTGAGTACGTTCCCTGGCACATAATAGACACAGCAAACATTGGAGGGAACCAAGGGCTAGGGTAAGGTGGAAACTAAGGTCTTCCTGTTGAGGCATTCAAGTATCTGTAAGGTGAGGATGCTGGACAGGCTTCGCTTTTAAAGTCACTGAGGCAAATCAGCGGAGACCTGAGGAAAGAGAAGTACAGAGACTTGCATTAAAATGATGAAAATTATGGGAAAACATCTGTTTTTAGTTGATATTAATTGGTAGGGAAAGAGGAAGTGACAAAAGCAGATGGTCTGACCAGTGTTTTGAGCCCAGATCCACCTGCCACAGAATATGTAGGATATGTGTTAAATCTGCACATTTTGGGGCTCTGCCCTAGACCTGTGGAATCCGAAACTCTGGGGATAAAGCCTGGGAAACTGTATTTTTAACAGTTTCTTCACAGATACGTAGGCCCAGCCAATAAGGCTCAAAAACCACTGATGTAGACTCTGATGTGGAGCTTCTTGGCCAGGTGTGGGAAGCAAGGAGTTTATTAGCTTCTCCTCCTGACCCAGCAAATTCAGGGCAGTGAGAAAGGAGACACTCCCAAAGCCTCTTAAAGTCTTGAAAGAAGGGACTTCTTTGTACCTATTAAAATACAAAGCAGCGAGAAGTGGGGGAGTGGCTTCAGGGGGAAACCAGTTTTGGTTAAATCAAAGAAGTAGAAAGTACATGATGGAAAATGCCTAGGCTCTTTTGAAGGGCTGTTTCTAAAATGTCTGTATGGATTCCTTCTATAGTTATCAAAAGACTCAGAAATTATTTGCCCTTTTATTGAAGAGGCAGATTTAGGTTTACTCTCAATTACCATTCCATAAATGGAAATGTCAGAAAATACTACTGTGTACGTGCATGTGTCCACAGAGGAATTTGATAAAATAGTTATTCATGTGTATATTACATGTACAGGCATACCTTGTATAACTGAACTTCACAAATGATGCTTTTTTTTTTTTTTTTTTTTTTTTACAAATTGAAGGTTTGTGGCAATCTTGAGTCAAGCAAGTCTGTCAGTGCCATTTTTCCAAAAATACATGCTTATTTGTGTCTGTGTCACATTTTGGTAATTCTCAAAATACTTCACACCATTATTACTATGTTTGTTATGGAGATCCCTCATCAGTGATCTTTGTAATTGTTCTATGGTGCCACGAACCACACCCATATAAGACTGTAAACTTAATTGATAAAGGTTGTATGTGTCCTGATTGCTCCACTGATCATTTCATGTATCACTCCCTCTCCTTGGGCCTCAATTAGGGCAGTGAACAACCCTCCAGTGGCTTCTAAATGTTCAGGTGAAAGAAGGACTCTCACATCTTAACTTGAAATCAAAGCCAGAAAGGGCTAAGCTCAGTGAAGAAGGAATGTGCAAGAGGCCTGGCTAGCTTTTGGTCTATCTCAAGACAAGTTAGTCAAGTCATGAATGAAAAGGAAAAGAACTTGAAAAAATTGAAAATGCTGCTTCAGGGAAGACATGAATGATAAGAAAGCAAAACTGCCTTATATCTGATACGGAGATAGTTTGAGCGATCTGGTTAGATGGTCACACCAGCTACAACATTCACCAAAGCCAAATCCATAGAAAGCCCTAACTCTTTTCAATTCTGTGAAGACCAAGAGAGGTGTGGAAGCTGCAGAAGAAAAGTGTGAAGCTAACAGAGGATGGTTCAGAAGGTTTCAGGAAAGAAGCTGTCTGCATAAAACAGAAGTGTAAGGTGCAGCAGGAAGTGCTGATGTAGAAGCTGCAGCAGGTTCTCAAGAAGATCTAGCTAAGGTCACTGTTGAAGGTGGCTACACTAAACAGATTTTTAGTGTAGACAGCACAGCCTTCTATTCGAAAAAGATGCCGTCTAGGACTTCCATAGTTAGAGAGAAGTTGGTGCCTGACTTCAAAAGACAGACTGACTTTCTTTTTAAGGGCTAAGCCAGTGCTCATTTACCATTCTGAAAATCCCAGGACCCTTAAGAATTGTGGTTAATCTACTCTGTGCTCTAGAAATGGAACATAAAGCTGGATGACAGCACATCTGTTCACACCATGGTTTACTCAAGATTTTAGGCCCACTGTTGAGACCTACTTCTCAGAAAAAAGATTTTCTTTCAAAATATCACTGCTCATTGACAGCACATCTAGTCACCCGAGAGCTCTGATGGAGCTATACAAGGAGGTGAATGTTGTTTTCATGCCGGCTAACACAATATCCATTCTGCAGCCTGTGGATCAAGCAGTAATTCTGGCTTTCAAGTCTTAGTATTTGAGAAATAATACATTTTGTAAGGCTATAGTTACCAAACATTCCTCTGATGATGGCCAAGTAAATTGAAAACCTTCTGGAAAGGATTCACCATTCTAGATACTGTGAAGAACATTCATGATTCATGAGAGGAGGTCAGAAGATCTGCATTAACAAGAATTTGAAAGAAGTGATTGTAATGCTCACGGATGACTCTGAAGGGTTCAAGACCTTACTGCATATGTGGTAGAAATAGCAAGAACGACAATTAGAAGTGGAGCTTGCGTATGTGATTGAACTGCTGAAATTTCATGATAAAACTTGAATGGATGAGGAGTTGCTTTTTAGGGATGAGCAAATAAAGTGGTTTCTTGAGATGGAATCTACTCCTGGTGAAGAGGCGGTGAACATTGTTAAAATGACAACAAAGGTTTTAGTACGTTCCATAAACTTAATTGATAAAACAGTGGCAGGGTTTGAAGGGATTGACTCCAGTTTTGAAAGAAGCTCTGCTGTGGGTAAAATGCTGTCAGTGAATTAGTCAGGGTTCTCTTAGAGGAATGGAACTAATAGGAGAGAGATATATATATATGGAAATTTATTAAACATTAACTTACATGATCACAAGGTCACAGTAGGCTGTCTGCAAGCTGAGGAGCAGGGAGAGCGAGTCCAAGTCCCAAAACTAAAGAACCTGGAGTCTGATGTTCGAGGGCAGGGAGCATTCAGCACAGCAGAAAGATGTAGGCTGGGAGGCTGGGCCTGTCTCTCCTTTTCACATTCTTCAGCCTACTTTATATACCTGGAAGCTAATTAGATTGTGCCCACAGATTAAGGGTAGATCTGCCTTCCCAGCCCACTGACTCAAATGCTGATCTCTTGGCTGCACCCACACAGACACACCCAGGATTAATACTTTGTATTCCTCAGTCCAATCAAGTTGACACTCAGTATTAATCATCACAGACAGCATTCCATTGCTACAGAGAAATGCTTCATTGCTATTTCTTCAATTACAGAGGCAGTAAGAAAAAAAAGAAGAGAAATCCTTCATGAAAGGAAAAGTCCATCAGTGTGGCATACTTCACTGTTGTCTTCATTTAAGAAAATGCCACAGCCACTCCAGCCTTCAGCAGCCATCACCTTGATTGATCAGTAGCCGTTCACACTAAGGCAAGGCCCTCCACAAGCAAAAAGATTATGAATTGCGGAAGTCTCAGATAACCATTAGCGTTTTCTAGACGTAAGCCTTTTTTAAGGCATACACATTTTTTAGACAATGCTATTGCACACTTAAGAGACTACAATGTAGTGTAATCATAACTTTTATATGCATTAGGAATCCAAAAAATTTGTACGACTTGCTTTATTGTGGTTGTCTGGAACCAAAAAATCAGTGTATTTCCAAGGTATGCCTGTATGCTTATTTCAAGACCAAAATAGCCTTCCTGTAAGGAGTTTTCTTCCCCACAATAAAGTCATCTTTACAATGTCCTTTCATTTTGGACCGAATTCAACCTATTGTTTTTAACATTAGGACCACACCAACTTAAAGCTTAGATATATTTCTGCAACTGCAGGGATAATGGAAACTTCATGCTTTCAGTGGTATTCTCAAAGGATGCTTTTGCCCTGGAGTCAGATAAGAGAGCTAATTGCAGGCTGGCTTGACTGGAAATCTTACAGATGGTAGCAAGGAAAGTGATATGGGAGGAGGAAGTTGAAGTGTCATGAAGCATCAAGAGATAGAGCACTGTGGGAACAGATGGGGGGTCTGAGAGTCGGTTAGCTGGGATGAGGAGTACAGCCGTCCAGCTGGCTGCGTGAAGATCAGGGTGCACGCGGAGGGCTCAGCCTGGGGAGAGTTGAGCTGGACTGGGAATTGAATCTAGGGGAGAAGCTGGGATGGAGGGAAGGTGAATTTTTAAACAGATGATTCGTGAAGGTAGCGTCACGTGAGACGGTTTGCTCATTTGCTCATTGACGCTGTTGGCCTCTGTGGGTATAATGCTCTGAATTCTAAGTCTTGAGTTTCAGCTCACTAATCCCAGCCAGTCCCTTGGAATTTGTTCCTCTTACTCTGTGTTTACTTGTACCTACCCACGCAGTTACTCTATTAGTGGCTGCTAACTGGCACTAAATAACTTTAAATAAAACTGTATCCCCTCTGATAGTTTTGAACTCTGAAGAGTTCTCCATGATTCCTCAGATGCCAAACTTAAGTGAATCTCAGTATTTCTCTGCAGAGTCCGAAACAAATGCGTTTTATATTACTGTTGCTTCTGGTAGGTTTCAAAAAACTACCAGACTTGCAGGTGTTTATCATGGTCCCGTAACTCCTATCTCTAAATCTGCATTCCTGTCCCCTCCCCCTCCCCCATGGTTATTTCCATGGACTTTGTGGCAGCTTTCTGCAACAGAACTACTGCCTTAAAAAGCTATGGATAGGCCGGGCGCGGTGGCTCAAGCCTGTAATCCCAGCACTTTGGGAGGCCGAGGCGGGTGGATCACGAGGTCAAGAGATCGAGACCATCCTGCTCAACATGGTGAAACCCCGTCTCTACTAAAAATACAAAAAATTAGCTGGGCATGGTGGCGTGTGCCTGTAATCCCAGCTACTCAGGAGGCTGAAGCAAGAGAATTGCCTGAATCCGGGAGGCGGAGGTTGCGGTGAGCCGAGAGCGAAACTCCGTCTCAAAAAAAAAAAAAAAAAAAAAAAAAAAAAAAGCTATGGATAAAATATGGCTCCCGGTCACATGAAGTGTAAAGGCTTATACCCATGACTAGAACACAAGGTCGACAAGATGATTCCAAACTGGGGCACTTTTTAGGAGTTGTTTGGGGTAAAAACATGTTTACACAAAGAGAAAGCTATTCACAGCTTTCCTTTCAGGAGAAAAAAGCATTATCAGCTTTTTGTGGCTTATAATTTATTCTATGACTTGTCAGTTGACTAGCTTTTAATGTTCCTCTCCTTATGCCTTTTTTTCAAATCCTTTATCCAAAAGGCTATGAAGATGTTGACTTTGAACTTGCCTGAGGTAGCCCAGATTCAGGAAGGCTTTAGGAACCTTAGTTATCGATAGTGGAGAGAAGGGTCGTTGTTTACTGGGAATGATAGGATTTCCATGTTTTCCCTCATCAACTTTCTAAGCTAGTAAGTTTTGTTGCTGCTAACATTTATTTAGTAGTTCAGCATAGGAAAATGACGTCTTGAGTATCTTAACATTTAGAGAGGAAGTTGAATATAAAATCTGTTTTCTGGAGTGTAAGTCTTACTAGATTAAGTTGCTTGGCAGGATGGTAAATCTGCCTCTGTCAGTGCTGAGAGGGATGGGAAGGAGCAAAGAATGGAAAGCCCGTTCTCTGTGTGCCTCGGGAAGGCCCGGAGAGGTGGGCACGATGGCCACACTTGGGGATGCAGAATCGAGGCTGGGAGAGGATAAACGATGTGCAAAGGGCACCAGCAAGTAGTGGTGGAATAACAATGAAATGCAGGTCTCCGTTTCAGAGGCAGGCTCTTTAAACTGCTCTGCATTCTCTCCATAAAAACTGAAAGATGCTTCACCAAATAGCCCTTTAGAGGCGATAGGTTTTCATTGTGCCACTGTACATCATGAAGAGAGGATTTACTGTTTTTCCCATTTAATAGCATGCAGTATTTACTACGTAATGCTAAATCTTATATTCTGCCTTCTTATGTTCTAGATTTTCTACCCCAGCAAGGATGGTACGAAGATTCCAATGTTCATTGTGCATAAAAAAGGCCTAAAACTGGATGGTTCTCATCCCGCTTTCTTATATGGCTATGGTGGCTTCAACATATCCATCACACCCAACTACAGGTAAGCTCAGAACACACTCACAGTGCCAGTGTTTGATCTTTTCCATAGAGTGGAAACAAACCATGCTCTACTAAATCATCTTTCTAAAATACATTACTGCCCGAGTGTGGTGGTTCACACCTATAATCCCAGCACTTTGGGAGGCTGAGGCGGGTGGATCACCTGAGGTCAGGAGTTCAAGACCAGCCTGGCCAATGTAGTAAAACCCCATATCTACTAAAAATACCAAAAAAAAAAATTAGCTGGGTGTGGTCATGGGTGCCTGTAATCCCAGCTACTCAGGAGGCTGAAGCAGGAAAATTGCTTGAACCCAGGAGGTGGAGGTTACAGTGAGCCTAGATCACCCCACTCCACTCTAGCCTGGGCAACAAGAGCAAAACTCTGTCTCGAATCAAATATAGTACTACAAAATTCTTTTTTTCCATAGATGGGCAGGATTATGTGTTAACTATTGAAATTTTGACCAGGAATTGAAGGATCATTTACAAGCTAATCTTGGGGGAAAAAAATAAATTCATTCAGGGTAAAAGGTTATTTGAGAACTAGTTGGGGAGGCTATGACTGCATGACTCCAGAAGATTAACATGAGTCGAGGGCTTAAAGGAAGCTCCTTTCCTCAATGTTTGTCATTTGCTCCATTGCACTACCTTCAGTATTCTCTTCAGAGGGAATGATTTCTTAGCTGATATTTTTCACCAACAAAGTCTCAAAATAGACTGTCTTAACGTTCAGCCATAAATATGTTTTCTGTATACTCTGTTACATCATCTATTTCAGACTGTTCTGTGCTGTTTCTATGATTATTTCCCAGATAACTACGTTCAGGGAGAAAACTCTACATTCATATGTTTGCTGTTGTTGGTATAAATATCTTCTTTGTTATTTGCAAACTTGATTTCAGTATCCCATTGCTAATATAAAGTGGAATTTGCTTTGAGCATTTTTAATAAAAACAAGGAGTTTCCTACCAGCAAGACTAGCTTTGAGCCATCTTCTAAATAGAACCCCGTATGAAATCTGATTCACAGATTCGTCCACAATCTTTTCTGTTTGGGAAGAGATTCATGGACTGGTGACTACCAGGACATAAATTCAGAATAGATTTAACCATCTGTCCTGAAGTTGAATACAAGAACACTGTTACTTTGTTTTGAGCACTCAATATCTGTAGAAGCTCTTTATTTTAGGTTTAATGAAGTATGAAACATGATGCCTGCCCTCAAGTGATTTATAATGAAACTGTGGATCTCGAGTATCTGGCTGAGGAGTTTTCATTTACTTTTTTGTTAGTAAGGAGCTGATGGGAGGCTTTTGTGTAAAATCATGATGTAGAACAGTATTTTCAAAAGATATGTGGCATCATCATATGAGTAAATGAAGGAAAACTAGTTAGAAAAGTATCATAATGGTTGCTGTTCATTCATCCTGTATTGACAGCGCCATCTACCAGGCAGCATTCCAGACATGGGAACTTCCCATCTCTTTCCAGAGTTTCACAGGCAATGAGATTTGTTATGGCTGTAATAACAAATATGTAATATTAACACATTGATATCTGTGTGTTAATATTACATGCCGCATGTATTCCCCGAGATGATTCTTCTAGGAATGCAAGCCTCCTTGCCCCTTATAAAAATAGTAAAAAAGCAAGACAATAAACATTGGTTTATTGTACTAACCTAATCCTTATATGACTCAAAGTGTTAAAATACAGGCTTCAGTTTTAGCTCACAGGAATGCTCGGGTGTGGGGCAGTGAACATCTGCTTCCTCAGTGAATGATGAGTCACCTGAGCCCCATTTCCCTGGTCCCAGCAGATGGGCTAGGATCAAGACAACACTGATTCCTGAGTGGATCTGCTGTACCTAAAACAAGTGCTTGTCTTGGTTCATTTGGGCAACAAGCATTTATTAAGCCTGCCCTCTTGAGATTCAAGAGATAAGTCCCAGGGCCATTTTCATCCCAGCACCCAGTCAGTGCCTTTAATAGTAGTCTCAGGAGAGACCATCAGAGATGCATAAACATCTTGAAGAGAGGACCAGGTGATCGAACAACAGTTTGGCTAATAAGGTGTGGTTGGATGGTCTGATACATCTACCCTAAGTCTTCCAACCTTTCCTGTTCATCCTCGATATTTAGGAAGTTAGCATTCAAGCCATCAAGAGCCTTCAGGCTGCAGAAGCCCATGATTTCCCCAGTTTCTAAAAGAGTGACACAATTCTCAGAAATAGTTCTCAAAGCAAAGATAATTTTAACTAACAGCAATGTCACTCAGGACTTTTAGGGTCATAGTGGAAAAAGAAGGGGGAAATAAAATCCAGATTTTCCGGAGGACTTAACACTTTCCTAGAGGGTTTGTGCTGCAGTTGCTTCCATTTATCTCTATAAAATATCCTCCAGCCCTGAAAACTCTATTCCTGATCTCCCTTACCTCTCCCACACCCTGTGTTGGCTAGTTTAACTGAGAAGTTTCTGTAGAACTGGAAAACATGTTTTAAAATCCGTGTTTTCGAAAAAGCTTTTTTTATTTTCCAACTTTAACACTTTGGAGAAAGTTACTCAAAAAATGACGAACAGGACCATTATCAGGTGTTCCTGTGTGAGCCCAGCACCATCCATGCCTGGGCTGGCAGTGTTTTGTTTTTTCTCTGCTTATATTACGAATTGTGTAGTGAAATATTTATCAAATTTAGAAAAATAAGACACACCAAATGCCTGTGAAACATGTTAGCTTTGCTCGAGCACGGTGGCTTATGCCTGGAATCCCAGCACTTCAGGAGGCCAAAGCAGGCAGATCACTTGAAGGCAGGAATTCAAGACCAGCCTGGCCAACTTAGCAAAACCCCGTCTCTAGTAAAAATACAAAAATTAGCCAGGCATGGTGGTGCACACCTGTAATCCCAGCTACTGGGGAGGCTGCAGCAGGAGGATCACCTGAACCCAGAAGGTGGAGGTTGCAGCGAGCCATGATCGTGTCACTGCACTCCAGCCTGGGTGGCAGAGCCAGACTCTGTCTCAAAAAAAAATTAGCTTTGCAATTAAGTATTAATTGGAAGTTACATATTTTTCACTTAAGCAATAAAAGGAATATCAAACTCCTATTTAGATGGTATTACCCAGTGTTCTTGGGCATACGCTTTTTTGAGACAGAGAGGGGTAACATGGTCTTCACTAGGCAGTTAATGGAAGGTTAACTGTTTTTACTGTTCCTCAGTGTTTCCAGGCTTATTTTTGTGAGACACATGGGTGGTATCCTGGCAGTGGCCAACATCAGAGGAGGTGGCGAATATGGAGAGACGTGGCATAAAGGTGAGGTGTTCTCTCTACAGAAACACAAGTCTGACATAGTCAAAGCAAAGGTTGTGCTGATCCTTCCTGTTTGAATGACCTGAGGGGGTTAGGAGCAGGAAAGCTTTTTGGCTAGACGAATGAAAACCAAGGATATTATCGAACACATTTAGGCACCACTCCCCCCTTAAAAACAACTCACTCTTTTCACATTTTATTTTCTTTTGTTATAATGAATAGATGAAGTACATATTTTTCAGAAGCATTTCCTTTTATTTGGGGGTTTAACAACCCACAGGTTGTGTTTTTAATTATCATTGTCAGAAGTAAGTCTTGGAGAGCTTTTTGGTATTTATTCTGTCTCCTGTTAGCCTTGTTTTTACAGTTTAGTATTAGTCGACTGTCTTGAAACAGAAGTCAAGGCGGGTCATTTTTTCTGAAGAGAAAGGAGTAGTATTCTCCTGCCGGTTTTCTCAGATCTTCCCGGCATTGCTGAGAAATCGCATCCTCCTAGCATGGCTGCTTTGACTCTATCATGCATTAGTTTTAGACACAAAAATGCAGTCATTTTGTTTTTTTCTGATTTTATTCCATCTCCATTCTCTGGCCTCCTGAAGCATATTATCAATACAAAATTCTAGCTAATTGACTAATACCCACCCAACTGTATACACCAGATGGTCACAGTTTTTTTGAATGATCGTCTGCATCTTTTCCATTTCTTTCTATGTGGAGCACCCTGTCACCCAGTCTTTTGTGTATCTGAAATTGAATTCATAGACTAACCAGGAATGGGGTCCACGCATGTTTGATTTACATCCCAAATGTGTGTGCTAATTCTGAACTCATGTTTGATTTACATCCCAAATGTTTGTGCTCACCACCTGATTTCCTATTTAAGTTGTATGTAGTTGATGCCCCATACCCCCTACACATGGACCCCTGATTCTGGGACTCTCTCCTGAAAGAACTGGATTCTCCAGAAAATCCCTCTGATCATCAGGTGCCCACCATGCTCTGATAAGGAAGAGTACCCTTGCTCCTGGTCTGTTCTCTCATTCCTTTAATTACAACCAAGTTATTTTCCAGTCTTGGGATTAGGGAGGTTCAAGCTTGACCAAGGCTAACAGTAGACTATGTTTAGACTGATTGATAAACGCCTTCAAAATTTAGGCCATGATGCAAGAATAAGAAATAGACCTTTTCCAGTTACAGCCTGGGATACAAAACATTGGTAAATCTGAATTCCATTCTGTTAATTGACTTTAAAATTTAATGCTTTTTAAAATTTAGTCATATCCCCCAAATACTGTTATTCCTAGAAACTAAGTAATCCTAGCTATTCTAAATTAACTGGTAATTTCTTAACATTTATTTTGATATGAAAAACATTTCAGTAGCACTCCTTTATCTTTAATTAAATTTCAACCGAAGTGGTTAATCTCAAATATCTAATTAGATCTGTGTCTGTTCTTTGTTCATTTCAAAGGCAGTGATCTCAGACATCTGTTCCTTTGAGCACATGCGTTTGACTTTTGGCCTTTACTTATAGATATTTCACAGCCCTGTAAATGTTTCCCCAAGTAATTTGTTTGGTTTAATACGCTGGAATGATTTGCAGATGATAAAGCCCAGATTCTCTGGGGAAATGTTTTAAGGTCTTTTAATCTGGAATTGAGAAACCATTATGTGGTGGTCTGCTGCAGCACTACCTCACCACCCAATTCCTGCTGATTCTTTAAATTAATAACCGTGGGCAAGACTGGGGAATTTCCTTCTCCCCATCCCCGACCATGTCCGACTCCTGCAAAGGTGGGGTGGGAACTGTGCCTCTGCACAGCACTTCCACCTCCATCTTCGCAGGGAGGGGAGATACAAGCACCCCCACAGCCAGCTCTGGCGTGGGTGCTGGGTGGAACCCACAGGGCTGAACACTGCTGCAGGTCTCGCTTTATATTTTTAAGTTCAGCTTCCCAGAATACAGGTTCTTTGTGAGGACATGCTTCTATCCTTTCATCATCATGCTTCTCTCATAACCAACCATCTGTTCCCTTTGGGGCATTTCCTGTTTAAGTTCTAGAGGCTTTTAGAAAAATAAAGATCCACCATATGGATTAGCATTGTGGTATTGATGATCTGTTTCCACAGTGCATAACAGAACTTAAATTGAGGCATTTTTTTAATGCAGTGTTAACCCATTGTTTTTAAGTCAATCAGTAGTTGAAACTGTGCCCTGTCATCACTGGAATTCCCTTTAAATTTATTTTTATGTTCGGTTTTGTTAATTAACTATCTTCCACTTTGGCACATTGCAGGTGGTATCTTGGCCAACAAACAAAACTGCTTTGATGACTTTCAGTGTGCTGCTGAGTATCTGATCAAGGAAGGTTACACATCTCCCAAGAGGCTGACTATTAATGGAGGTTCAAATGGAGGCCTCTTAGTGGGTAAGTAGTGGATTTTATTCATTGTACTTACTAGTTAGCCCTCTTGGGGTTTTCAGATACACCATCTGTAGGCAGCTCTTGATTCACTTTGTGGATAGGACCACAAAATGGTATCAGGAGAGCAAAACCTGTTTCTACTATTTGTATTTGGGCATCTGATAAATGACATACGAAGAGACCCTATTATGCCTTGGGCAGGTCCTGAGATCTTGGACAAGTCCCTTAATCCCCCTCATCACTGTGAAAGCAACTGCGGGATGGGAGCAGGGGATACAGGGTTTCCAGAAAGTCCTCAAGCTTTTCAGGATTCACTTCGGGGAGTAAAGCTGTATTACTGATGAGAATTCCCACCCCTCTGACAGATATCAGAGCGGGTGGGGAGCTTTGGGGTTCTTGGGCAGGTGATTTCTGATGGCTTCCTCCTGTGCTCTGAGGATAAATAAATGCAGCCAGGGTTCTGGAAGCATTAAGTATTGCCTTGCTATGTTTATGTAGATGTTTAATGATAGACTGCCTCCCTTTTCTACCTTGGGTTTTTAGCTACTTGTGCAAATCAGCGACCTGACCTCTTTGGTTGTGTTATCGCCCAAGTTGGAGTAATGGACATGCTGAAGTTTCATAAATACACCATTGGCCATGCTTGGACCACTGATTACGGGTGCTCGGACAGCAAACAACACTTTGAATGGCTTGTCAAGTAAGGCTCTTTTGACATACATACGTTGTTAGTGATCTGATTGAAACTGAACAGTCACACAACAGGATTAGTGCTTGAGCTTTGTCCTCTTTAGTGTCTTGCATCTAATTTACTGAGAAGTAGGAGAAGAGATGGCAATACCTACTTGTCTTTCTTGTTTTAATCTAGTCTTTCACAAAAGCAACAAACTACAAAAGTGTAGTAGGCAGAATTCTAAAGATGGCATCCCATTTATCTAGATCCTGCTGTGAAGCGGGCAGGATATTAATCTGACTGCTCTTTGGATTATCTGAGGGCTGACAAATCACATGACCCCTTAAAGGCTGAGCACATTCTCTGGCTGGAGTCAGGGATGCAGCAGAAAGGGAGGTCAGAGAAATTGAAAGCATGTAAAGGATTCAGCCTGCCATTGCTGCCTTTGACTGTAGAGGAAGGGGGACCTCTAGAACCTGAAAGCAACCCCCAAACAACAGCCCTCAAAGAAAAAGGACCTAAGTCCCACAGCTGTACAAAACTGAATTCTGCCAACATCCCGAGCCTGCAAGTAGGTTTTTTCCAGAGTTTCCCCTTAAGAGTCCATCAGCCAACACCTTCATTTTGACCTTGGGAGACCCAGAGCAGACAACCCAGCTGAGCCAATCCAGACTGCTGACTTACAGAACTGTGAGATAAGAAGTCTGTGGTGTTTCAAGCTGCTAAAGTTGTGGTAATTTGTTACTGTAGCAATCAAAAGATGATATTATGCTTTTTATCAATGTGTGGGATTTTTTGAGACGGAGTCTCACTGTTGCCAAGCTGGAGTGCAGTGGCACGATCTCAGCTCACTGCAGCATCCGCCTCCCGGGTTCAATCAATTCTCCTGCCTCAGCCTCCCGAGTAGCTAGGACTACAGGCCCACGCCACCACACCACGCCCAGCTAATTTTTAGTAGAGATGGGGTTTCACCATGTTGGCCAGGATGGTCTCAATCTCTTGACCTCATGATCCACCCACATTGGCCTCCTAAAGTGCTGGGATTACAGGCTTGAGTTGCCATGCCCGGCTGGGATTTTCTTTTCTTTTTTTTTTTTTTTTTTTTTTTGAGACAGAGTTTCGCTCTTGTTACCCAGGCTGGAGTGCAATGGCGCCATCTCGGCTCACCGCAACCTCTGCCTCCTGGGTTCAGGCAATTCTCCTGCCTCAGCCTCCTGAGTAGCTGGGATTACAGGCACGTGCCACCATGCCCAGCTAATTTTTTGTATCTTTAGTAGAGACGGGGTTTCACCATGTTGACCAGGATGGTCTCGATCTCTTGACCTCGTGATCCACCCGCCTCGGCCTCCCAAAGTGCTGGGATTACAGGCTTGAGCCACCGCGCCCGGCGGGATTTTCTTTTCTAAATTAAGCAAAGAATATATGCTCCTGAAGTAGCAAATCAAAATAAAAAGTAGGGGAAGGCGGGCTGAGTATGGTGGCTCACACCTGCGGTCCCAGCACTTCGGGAGACAGAGGCAGGTAGATCACCAGCTGAGGAGTTCAGGACCAGCCCTGCATGGGCAACGTGGGGAAACCCTGTCTCTACAAAATATTAGCTGAGCACGGTGGCGCTGCCTGTAGTCCCAGCTGCTCGGGAGGCTGAGGTGGAAGGATGGCTTGAGACTGGGAGGCAGAGGTTGCAGTAAGCCAAGATGCACCACTACACTCCAGCCTGGGCAGCAGAGCAAGACCCTGTCTCCAAAAAAAAAAAAAAAAAGGAATATATTCAAGTACAGTTAAACTTATTTTACGCTCAGTATAGCTACATACATTTGAAACTGTAAGTTGCGTTATTGAAATCTTATACAATGTCCCTTGTATCCTGAAACCACTCTGGTGATTGATAACAATGAGTAAACAGACATTAAAACTTCTTTTTGGCCTTTCATTCTCCATTATGTAAGAGTTTTTAAATTTTATTTTTAATCAGCAGTGTTTAGGAGTGGCTCTCAGACTGGCACAAGAAGCCTGTTCCACCTGTTGTCATTAAACCACAAATTTTGCCCAAAATAACTAAAGTGTTTTTTTTGTTTTTTTTTTTTTTTGAGACAAGATCTCTCTGCTGCCCAGCCTGGAGGGCACTGTCACAATTTGGCTCACTACAACATCCGCCTCCTGGGTTCAAACAGTTCTCATGCTTCAGCCCCCAGTAGCTGGGACTACACATGCACTCCACCACGCGTGGCCTGGTTTCTAAAGTTCTTTCATTTTGTTTGCTTTTTACGGCTAGCCTCTCCAGTTTGAAATACACTTACAGTGACTGAATTGTTTTAACTGGGTACTTAATGCTGTTCTCCCGAGTAGCTGGGACTGCAGGCGCATGCCACCATGCCCAGCTAATTTTTGTCTTTTTAGTAGAGACGGGGTTTCACCATGTTGGCCAGGATGGTTTCAATCTCTTGACCTCGTGATCCACCCGCCTCGGCCTCCCAAAGTGCTGGGATTACAGGCTTGAGTTACCACGCCCGGCTGGGATTTTCTTTTCTAAATTAAGCAAAGAATATATGCTGCTGAAGTAGCAAATCAAAATAAATCAAAGTGCTGGAACCGCAGGTGTGAGCCTCAGTTCTGCTGGACTGAGAGCCAGCAGCCCGTCCAGCTTCCTCAGTTCACAGACAAGAAGCGAGGCCCAGAGAGGGAGGACCTGTGCTTTTCCAAAGACAGACTGCAGAACTGAGCCTGAATTAAGGGGCAGCAAGCTGTCGTATACTGTGGATTTCAAGTTTCTCAACAAAAGAAAGGCTTGGACTGATAACCACACCCAGTGGCTTAAAAAGACAATTAATTATTACTCCACTACATAGCAGTAAAAGTCCAGAGATCATGAAACTACTCATCTTAAGAGACAGTAAGCGTGTCTATGATTTGAGTTGTTTCCACAGCCGTGTGACCTTCCGTCTGACCGTCTTTCAAAGTTGGAGCCACGTAAGTGACACAGCTCTCCAGTGCAGGTGCCCTTGCCGGTCACGGCCCAAATGACCATGCACAGACAGTCTGTGGTGGTCACTCATATACTAGTTAAGTTAGCCTAGTAAACTACATAGGTCCCTGTACCATACCAGTTCTCCTTGATTGTCCTACAAAAACCTCTGTGGTGTTCTCCAGCCTCACAAAGGTGCCTTTGCCTTCCAGATACTCTCCATTGCATAACGTGAAGTTACCAGAAGCAGATGACATCCAGTACCCATCCATGCTGCTCCTCACTGCTGACCATGATGACCGCGTGGTCCCACTTCACTCCCTGAAGTTCATCGCCACCCTTCAGTACATTGTGGGCCGCAGCAGGAAGCAAAGCAACCCCCTGCTTATCCACGTGGATACCAAGGCGGGCCACGGGGCAGGGAAGCCCACAGCCAAAGTGATAGAGGAAGTCTCAGACATGTTTGCTTTCATAGCACGGTGCCTGAACATCGACTGGATTCCATAAACAGTTTCTCGCTCCCTCCTGACAGCGACAGAAAACCTCAAGGGCTTTCCCACTGTTCAAACCAGGAAACCACTGGGCATAATGCTTCCCCACGGAAACATTGTTCCTGCACTCACAAACTACAGTTGAACAGAACTGCTGTGGGAATTTTATCTTTTATAGGCTTCTTCTTTTTAGCAAGCCCTTGACATTTCTTTTTCCACCCTGTCTAGGCACATGTGATTTTTTTTTTTAAAAAAAAGGCATGTTTGGATAAATAGCTAAATGGCAACAGACACATTGTGAATATTAGATTGCTGAATTAAGGATCATAGTCGGGCATCCTTCTATATAACAACTCAGTGAAATTTGCTTCTATATCCATAACCTGTATATCTTTAAATAAATGTGAGAAATGTTCTCATGGAGAAGACGTCTTTGCAACAATAATAAATGTTATTTAAGAATGAGAGGCTTTACCTCCGGTTTCTTCATGTTGGGGGCAACTCTAGAAGTGTTTTCTGTGAGAATAAAGCATTTCCCCTTTCTGCAACAAGTTACTTTCCAAGCAGTTAAGTCATAGAATATTAGCTTTGAAAGTAAGTTGAGTTCATCCATTCCATCTCTGTTGTTAGAGGTGATGCAGCTGTCTGTGAGAGGTGGCTCACAGTCATAAACACTAACCACTTAGTCTTCGGGTTTGGATGCCTCCTTTCAAAACAGTGGACTGGAAAATTCAGATTCTTTACCTATTTGTCTGTTATTGATTTGTTTGCAAAATATTCCTAGAAATCAGAGTTCCTTGGACCTAAGGATCCTTGGTTCCAAGAGATCACATGAGTAATTATCCAAACAGATACATATATCCAATCTTACCTTAACCATCAGAAATTTCAGCATTTCCCAAGCCGTTTCTCCCCGACAGATCACTCCTAGAAATAGAAATAGTCATACTTAACTGGGGGAAAAAAAAAAGTTTTGGTTTGCTCACACCCCACCCCACCCCCAAGATTTTTAAGATATCCTCAAACTTTGATGCACACAATTTTTTTCAAGGCGTATATTTTAACATCTCATGAAACAGTGTTCCTTTGGGCATTAGTTTGGGAAATGCTGTTCTAACTTAAAACAGTTTTTCCTTTGTCTTGCTTTATAAGATGAAAAAAATTATTTTATACAGCATCTTAAGCTTATATAAAATGGCTTAAAAGAGTACTTCATTATTCTAATAATTTGTACTTTTCCAAATAAGTCTTATCTTCCAAGTTGTATATGTATGTGTTTTTAAGAGCGCGCTCTCTCTCTACTTACCAAGTTGTGGTCAAAAATTAGAAATACTATTTTCCATCAAGCATATCCCTGCATGCCAAGCATACCAAAAGACAGCTACATGGCTTGGTTTTTCCCTTCTGGAATCATGCTTTCCATTACTATTTAAGTACTGTATATAATACAGCTGTCCTTAAACATATGATTCATCATAACCCCTCTGGAAACAAAGTGTGCAGTAGCTGGTGCTGCATGCCAAGACTCCTCATCACCATCTACTCAGAGATGCTAATAGCTAGCTTTGGTGTAACTGCTGACCAACATGACAGGAAAAAAAATAAAATACATTTGCACAGTCAAGCCAAAGGCAGCCTCTTTCCTAGACCACCTGTGCTGTGTGAAGTACAGATAGCTGAGTTGTACCCACTGAGTCCAGAGCGTTTTCGAGGTTGCACAGACTAACCATACTTTCTGAAGTCTGCTTCACAGCAAAATACAGTGTGTAGTGTCTTGAGCTTCACATGTCAGTCGGGACTGAGTTCAAATCCCAAATGTCACACAACTGATGATGAGAGGGAATACAGTAATACATTTATAAATGCCTAGCATGATTGGCCTCCAGTTATGAATTTTCTTTTCCGACCTAATTTTTGTATCTGAATTTTGAGAAAGAGTCTCACTCTGTTGCCCATACTGGAGTGCAGTGGTGCATTCTCATCTCACTGCAACCTCCACCTCCTGGGTTCAAGCAATTCTCCTGCCTCAGCCTCCCCAGTAGCTGGGATTACAGGCACATGCCACCACACCCAGCTAATTTGTATTTTTAGTAGAGAAGGGGTTTTACCATGTTGGTCAGGCTGGCCTTGAACTCCTGACCTCAGGTGATCCACCCGCCTCAGCCTCCCAAAGTGCTGGGATCATAGGCGTGAGCCACCACACCTGCTGTCTTAACTGCTGTTGTCTGAGTGTTTATATCCTCTCCAAAATGTATATGTTGAAATCCTAAATCCCAAAGTGATGGAATTTAGGAGGCAGGGCCTTCAGGAGGTGATGGGTCATGAGGACAGCATCCTCATGAATAGCACCGTTGCTCTTACCTCAGAGCCCAAGGAGAGACCCCCTCATCCCTTCCACCACGTGAGGACACAGGAGATGTCCCCTCCGAGCCTGGAAGCAACACTCATCAGACACCAAATCTGCCAGGGCCTTGATCCTAGATGTCCCAGACTCTAGAACTGTGAGAGAAAAATTTCTGTTATTGATAAGCCACCCAGTTTATGGTATTCTCTTAAAACAGCTAGATACCCACTAGTCTATTAACAAGATAATAACAAAGTATCATTTCAGGAATGAACAAACAGGAACAACAAGAGCTGTGAAGACACAAAGTGGGGCAAAATTAATGTCTGGGAAGGAATGCTATTTGAGTCGAGGTCAGGGTGCCTCTTTAAGGAAGCAACATTTGAATCAAGACCTGAACAGAATGAGGGGACAATGGGCAAAGATTTGGGGTTGCTGGGGGGAGGTGACAGCAGCAATGGGCAGAGCCTGAGTCGGGAACCAGCCAGGCCTTTGGAGGAAGAGCAGGAAGCCAGTGTAGGGGCAACAGGTAGCCATGTGGGACCTGGAGGATAGGCTGGAGAAGGCAGGCAGCTCTGTCGGGTGAAGTCACTGAGAGGAGAGACCAACAGCCCTGTGGGAAACTGGCAGCAGGAGAGCCTGGGGGAAAGCATTGGGTTATTCAAAGAGCAGGCGGCTTAGTACTTTAAAGAACCGTGGGTCTGGGGGCAGCAGGAACCCACCATCACAAAAATCACTGACATGCCACAACATGGATGAACCTCAAAGTGAACCTCAGAGACACAGCAAAAGAAGCCAATACACACGACTGTGTACGTCTGATTATATTAAGTGAAATCTCCTGAAAAGGCAATCTAAAGATAGAATGTAGATTAGTGGATACCTGGAGTTGGGGGGTGAAGATGGTAATTAACTACTTGGGCATAAATAATCTAACCAGGATGATGAACATGTTCTAACACTGGGTTACAGTAATGATTGCACAACCTGGTAAATGTACAAAAACTTCACTGAATTGTATATTTGAAATGTATGAATTTGATGGTTTGTAAATCATAATGTTATCAAAATAATCTCTGAGTGAAATAAAGGGAGAAAGGAGCAATGACCCTTTCCGGATGAGTGCCATCCAGGAATAGCCACCTGGAGAATTGCAGAGTCAAGTAAGAAAAGCAGGTGACCAGGGGCAGCTGAGATAAAAGCTTGTGTATCAGGCTTAGGCAAAGAGGATGAAGGCTATTTTGAGCAGCCGTCTTTAGGTCAGAGTTCACATCTGGCAGGCAAAACTGTCCCTCTCTCCGTCTACTGAGTTTGACTCCTGTAGATCAAATGTCAGACTTGCTGATGGGGTATCCTGAGAATATGCCCAGCATCCGCCTTACAGGCTTCACTCTGCTCAGGAGCTCAAGGCGTCCTGCAGCCACGTGACTGCAGCACTGCGAAGCAGGCTGGGAGAGGCACAGGCAAGGAGGGTTCGTTCCATGCCAAGTAAGGGACTAAGGAAGCTCTTGCTTCCTGTGCCAGAGAAAATGTCTTGGTGGCCATTTGTGGAGGTTATTAATGCCAAATAATCTGAGAAATTATAAACAAAATATCGTAATGGTAATATATGATTTAAAGGTGATTTACATCTAATTGACAAAATATTATAGTGTCTTCCAGTTCCAAAGTATTAAAGCCTTTGATAAACATCAGAGGAAAGCGCTTCCGGTCACTGCTATGGAGAGTCAAACTGAGGTTAACCTGAAAACAAAGTCAGCATCAAAATGCAACATTCCTAAAACTCCAGAGAAAATGAGGGAAGTTAGGCCAGGTGCAGTGGCTCACGCCTGTAATCTCAGCATTTTGGGAAGCCGAGGCGGGTGGATCGCGAGGTCAGGAGTTCGAGACCAGCCTGACCAACGTGGTGAAACCCCGTCTCTACTACAAATACAAAAATTAGCTGGCACACGCCTGTAATCCTAGCTACTTAGAAGGCTGAGGCAGGAGAATTCCCTGAACCTGGGAGGCGGAGGTTGCAGTGAGCCAAGATCGTGCCATCGCACTCTAGCCTGGGCAACAAAGTGAGACTTCGTCTCAAAAAAAAAAAAGAAGAAGAAAGAAAATGAGGGAAGTTAACACAGGCAACGCTGAGTTATTTCCCCTGGACGTTCAGGTGTTGGCACTGTGATTGGCATTTTTCCAGAGGACCAGGTTGCCTACAACCTCAGGCCCCAGAAGATGCAGTAAGCTGAACACCTGGACCCACCCCCTGCTCTGTCACTACTCTGGTCTTGCCTTGGAGTGTAAAATTCTCCAATTCATCCAAGATACAGTCACACACCACATAACAGCATTTCTGCATACGACTGCATGTGTGATGGTAGCCCCACAAGATTACAACGAGCTCAAACATTTCTGTCACCTAATGACATCGTAGCCACCCTAATGTCACATTGCAGAACATGTGTTTGTGGTGATGTTGTAAACAAACCCACCACACTGCTGGTCACATAAATGTCTAGCACATACAAGTATGTACAGTACCTATACTTGATCATAACAACTATTACTAGTTTGTGTTCACTATATTATAGTTTTTATCATTTTTCAGTAAAAATTATAAAAAAACAAAACAAACTAAAAACAAAAATAAAAGCTACCCTGTAAGACAGTCTCAGGCAAGTCCTTGAGGAATTTTCCGGAAGAAGTCACTGTTATCATAACTCCATGAGTGTTACCGCCCCTGAAGACCTTGGAAGGATGTGGAGATGGAAGGCAATGAATAAGATAATCCTAACCCTGTGTAGGTCTAGGCTGATGTGCGTGTTTGTGTCTTCATTAACAAAAAAAGTTTAAAAGTAAAAAAATATATATCTATAAAACAAGAATAGTTTTGTATAGCTGTACAATGTATATGTTTTAAGCTAAACTTTTTTTTTTTTTTTGAGACGGAGTTTCGCTCTTGTTACCCAGGCTGGAGTGCAATGGCCCCATCTCGGCTCACCGCAACCTCCGCCTCCTGGGTTCAGGCAATTCTCCTGCCTCAGCCTCCTGAGTAGCTGGGATTACAGGTACATGCCACCATGCCCAGCTAATTTTTTGTATTTTTAGTAGAGACAGGGTTTCACCATGTTGCCGAGGATGGTCTTGATCTCCTGACCTTGTGATCCACCCACCTCGGCCTCCCAAAGTGCTGGGATTACAGGCTTGAGCCACCGTGCCCGGCCTGTTATTTTTAAATTTATTTATTTTTGAGACGGAGTTTCACTCTTGTCACCCAGGCTGGAGTGCAATGGCACGATCTTGGCTCACTGCAAGCTCCACCTCTTGCATTCAAGCGACCCTCCTGCCCCAGCCTCCTGAGTAGCTGGGATTACAGGCACCCTCCCACCACCACCCTCAGCCAGTTTTTGTATTTTTTGTAGAGACGGGGTTGCACCGTGTTACCCAGGCTGGTCTTGAACTCCTGACCTCAGGTGATCCACCCACCTTGGCTTCCCAAAGTACTGGGATTACAGGTGTGAGCCACTGTTCCCAGCCTAAGCTAAAAGTTATTACAAGAGTCAAAAAGTTTACAATATTTTCTGACATAAGCAATAAATTTACAACAAATTTATTATTGAAGAAAATAATATTTATGTATAAATTTAGTGTAGCCTAAGGGTACAGTGCTTATAATGTCTGCAGTAGTGAACAATAATGTCCTAGGCCTTCACATTCACTTGTCACTAACTTACCCAGAGCAACTTCTGATTCTGCAAGCCCCCTTCACGGTGGGTACAATACACAGGTGTACCATTTGTCTTTTATACCATACTTTTATAGCACCTTTTCGATGTTTAGATACACAAATATTTCCTGTTGTGTTATAACTGCCTACGATATTCAGTAGAGTAACATAAACAGGTTTGTAGCCTAGGATCAATATGCTATGCCTTCTAGTCTAGGCATGTAATTAACAGGCTATACTATCTAGGTTTGTGTTAGTACACTCTACAATGCTTGCACAACAGTGAAATTGTCAAAGGACACATTTCTCAGAATGTATCCCTGTTGTAAAGCTAAGAATGACTGTAGTTGCTAAACTTAAATGTCTTTTGCAAGGGATGACAGGGAGGGGCTTCATTTGTGAAAACCTTTACTTTTGAGTTGATTTTGCTATTTCCTAGGGACAGCAGGATTTGAAAGGATGACATGTGGATGAAGTGGGTTTAAGATTTACTGAGAAGGGGAGAAAACTGTCAAAGCAGCTAGGTACTGGGAAGGTATGATGCCAGGAGAGAAATGAAGGAATTGATATTGTAATATAGTTTGCCTGCCTCTCACTCCTGTTCTCAACATCTCAGCCCAGGAGTGCCATTGCATGTCCTCACCTGTCTGTCGGGGTCTACCCCTAGCAACTCTACAATGTTAAGAGCCCCAGCTGAGATCAAGGTGATGAAGAAACAGATATTTTGCAGTCTTAATCTGTCTTGGTGGGGAGGGGAAATTATTAGACACATAGGAACAAGAATAATTGACATATATATTGGCCACCTGAGACACAGTGTTTCAGGCACCTTGCATTTATTTCAGAAGCTGTGTATCTTTAGAAAGAAATATCTTTACAGTGGTCCACACCTGTAATCCAGCACTTTGTGAGGCCAAGGCAGGCAGATTGCTTCAGTTCAGGAGTTCGAGATCGGCCTGGCCAACATGGTGAAACCCTGTCTCTACTAAAAATACAAAAAATAGCTGGGTGTGGTGGCATGCACCTGCAATCCCAGCTATTCAGAAGACTGAGATAGGAAGAATCACTTGAACCCAGGAGGTGGAGGTTGCAGTGAGCCAAAATCACGCCACTGCACTCCAATCTGGGTGACAGAGAGAGACTCTGTCTCAAAGAAAAAAAAAAGTATCTTTACAAATACTTTTAAGTGGTTACAAAATGAGTTACTTGTAATTTTCAAACTTTAAACTTTGTTATTTAAATGTAAGAAATGTTTCATAATAGTACATTATGCTCCTTGCTCAGATGTCCTTAGCATTGACATCTTTCATAATCATAGTACATTTTCCAAATTCTGGCAAATATCACTGATACAGTGCTATGAAGTAACATACACACCTTATTTAAATTGTCTCAGTTTTCCTGCTGTCCTTTCTCTGCCCCAGCATCCCATATTGCACTTAGATGTCACATCTCCTTAGTGTCCTATAATCTGTGTCAGTACCTTTGTTTTTCCATGACTCTCACACCTGGAAGACTGGTCGGCTATTTTGTAGAATGTCCCTCACTTCGAGTTTGATGTTTTCTCATAATCAGGTTAAGGTTATGCCTTTTTTTTTTTTTTTTTTTTTTTTTTTAAGATGCAGTCTCCCTCTGTCGCCAGGCTAGAGTGCAGTGGCATGATCTCAGCTCACTGCAGCCTCTGCCTCCTGTCTTAGCCTCCTGAGTAGCTGGGATTACAGGTGCCCGCCACCACACCTGGCTAACTTTTGTATTTTTAGTAGAGACAGGGTTTCACCATGTTGGCCAGACTGGTCTCGAACCCCCGGCCTCAAGTGATTCACCCACCTCAGCCTCCCAAAGTGCTGGGAATACAGGTGGGAGCCACCACACATCAGCCAAAGTTATGCATTTTTAGCAAAAATACTCCAGATGTGACATTGTGCTCTTCTCAGTGCTTCATATTGGGGGTGCATTATGTTCACATGTCTTATTCCTGGTGACATCAATTTGGATCGCCTGGTTAAGGTAGGTGCTGCCTAGTCTCTCCACTGTAAAGTGACTATTTTTCCCTCTTAAGTTACCTTAAAATTTAAGGTAACCTGCATTTTGTCTTAATTCACATGCATATTTAAATATCACTTTTGGAAAAATATTTCAGACAAATTATAACAAACATTTATATAAATAAGGTTCCTGTGTGTCCTATCTCAAATAGTTGTTACCATCTGTTCTGTCCCCTAAGCCTGGACAATTTCCTGATTTTTCTCTTAAATCCAGTCATCAGCAAGTTCTACCAAATTCTACCTTCTAAATATGCTTCAAATGTATCCACTTCTGTATCCTAACCATGCTTCATAATTGGACTCCCTGACTCCTAGTTTTGTTCCCTTCAGATTCTACTCCAGGGCTTTATACAAGTAAGTAGTAAGATCAGGTCACCTCCCGTTTTAAGCCTTCTGTGGCTTCTCTTAAGCATAGACAATTTCTGCAGCAAAGCCTAGAGATGCAGTCTCCATCTGTCACCAGGCTGGAGTGCAGTGGCATGATCTCAGCTCACTGCAGCCTCTGCCTCCTGTCTTAGCCTCCCAAGTAGCTGGGATTACAGGTGCCCACCATCATACCCAGCTAATTTTTGTATTTTTAGTAGAGACAGGCCCTCCAGGATGAACTAGTGGTAGAACGATCTAGACAGCTGAACAAGTTAATCTCCCAGCTACAGACCAGAATCAGCTGGAGTGCTTATTAAAACTATAAATCCATGGGGTTCTAACCACAGAGATTCTGCCTCAGAAAGAACCAGGATCTGATCTTTAACAGGCTCCCCAGGTGATTCCAATTTGGAGGTCAACCGAGGAATTACAGACTTAGCACAGGAAAATGATGTTGGTTCTCTGGAGGAACCACGAGAAATGTTTTCCTCCATTTTTCAACTTTCTGGAATGCTGTTGCAATTTCGCTGTAATTTCTAAATATATCTTTAAAAATTATATTACTAAGGGTTTTGTTTAAAAATTGGCAAAATATTAACTTTGCATATCATAACTTCTGTTGAAATTGCACGTATTACAAGAATGCAGCTTTTCTTATTTAAGAATGGGGATCATTTTATTTTCTAAGACTCATTATATTTAAATCCCTAGTGGTATACATATAATCCTCTTGGGATCATTTGAAGTTCTACTGTCCTATTTTAAAGATCCCAGTGTCCAGCAAAAACATTTACCAAGCTCTGGTCCCGTATTTTAAAATTTAGGTGGGGTCCCATGCATGGCTGTGGAATACAGGAAATGCTCTACATCATGCTGGTTCCCAAGGTTTCAAAGACAAATACAGCCAGTTCACTTAGTGCTAAAAATGTATTTTTAGTCATTCCCAATTTTTGTCTTTTTTTTTTTTTTAGATAGAGTCTTCCTCATTCACCCAGGCTGGAGTGCAATGGCAGGATCTCGGCTCACTGCCACCTCTGCCTCCCCAGTTCAAGCAATTTTTCTGCCTCAGCCTCCAGAGTAGCTAGGATCAGAGGCACCCACCACCATACCCAGCTAATTTTTACATTTTTATTAGAGATGATGTTTCTCCATGTAGGTCAGGCTGGTCTTGAACTCCTCTGACCTTGAGTGATCCACCCACCTCAGTCTCCCAAAGTGCTGGGATTACAGGTGTGAGCCACAGTGGCCGGCCCCAATATTTTTTCAAATTTAAATAAAAATTCAGCAATTTCAAAAACCTAAGTAAGCAATTACTTCTATCAAGTTCATTACCTGTGCCAGACTTAGGAATGCCTCAGCATAATTCCCTACGTGGTAACCTTTAGCCTCATTTCTAAGATAGCAAAATACAGTCCACCAATCAATTTTAAAGTTCAAAATAAATATATTAAATATATAAATATATTTAATATAATACATATTTACCATTATATTATACATTAAATAATGTGAACACTATTAGGGTGAGAAGTACACTGAAAACCCAGAATCCACCACTATGCAATGTATGTAAGAAATCTGTACTTGTACCCCTAAATCAATAAAAATAAAAATATATTTAAATCCATATACAGATACAACGTGAGCAAATATTGTATCTGCCAACAAAATAAGAGGAGTGGCATCCAGTCAGATTTTTTTTTTCAGTCAACATGTACCTCCCTCCACTTCTGATTTCACAGGTTTACACTTGAATGCACTGGGGAAATGCTGGCAGAGAGAGAGGAGATGGGGAGTAGAGGAGTCTCAGTAGATAGGGGCTTGTAATCGTCTGTAACTTCCCAGTTCCCTAAACCCTCTGCTGTAAGTCAGAACCACTGCAGGATGTGACTGCTTTGTAGGTCTAGAGCTAACTCGTTCACCTGTTCCTTTATATTTTTTTTCTTGTGGCAAATATACACACATAGACACACATACAAATACATGCGCGCATATATATATATATATATATATATATATATATATATATATATGTAATTTCTTGAGATGGAATCTCACTCTGTCACCCAGGGTGGAATGCAGTGATGCAATCTTGGTTCACTGCAACCTCCACCTCCTGGGTTCAAGCAATTCTCCTGCCTCAGCCTCTGGACTAGCTGGGATTACAGGTGTGCACCACCACACCCCGCTAATTTTTGTGTTTTTAGTAGACCAGGGTTTCACCATGTTGGTCAGGCTAGTCTCAAACTCCTGACCTCATGATCTGCCCACCTCAGCCTCCCAAAGTGCTGGGATTACAGGGGTGAGCCACCGCACCCAGCCGTATGCATATATATATATATATGCATATATATATATATATATATTTTTTTTTTTGAGATGGAGTTTCACTCTTGTTACCCAGGCTGGAGTGCAATGGTGCAATCTCGGCTCACCGCAACCTCTGCCTCCTGGGTTCAGGCAATTCTCCTGCCTCAGCCTCCTGAGTAGCTGGGATTACAGGCACGTGCCACCATGCCCAGCTAATTTTTTTGTATTTTTAGTAGAGATGGGGTTTCAACATGTTGACCACGATGGTCTTGATCTCTTGACCTCGTGATCCACCCGCCTCGGCCTCCCAAAGCCGTATGCATATATTTTTAAGACTATTTCTTGCCAGGTGCGGTGGCTCAAGCCTGTAATCCCAGCACTTTGGGAGGCCGAGGCGGGTGGATCACAAGGTCAAGAGATCGAGACCATCCTGGTCAACATGGTGAAACCCCGTCTCTACTAAAAATACAAAACATTAGCTGGGCATGGTGGCGCATGCCTGTAATCCCAGCTACTCAGGAGGTTGAGGCAGGAGAATTGCCTGAACCCAGGAGGCGGAGGTTGTGGTGAACCGAGATCGCGCCATTGCACTCCAGCCTGGGTAACAAGAGTGAAACTCTGTCTCAAAAAAAAAAAAAAAGACTATTTCTTAAGCAGTATTGGGTTCACAGCAAAATTAAAGAGGAATGTAGATTTCCCATATATCCCCTCCCCCCACACATGACATAGGCTCCCCTGTTATCAACATCCCCCACCTCAGTGGTACATCTGTTCTAACTGATGAACTTACATTGACACATTATAATCACCCAAAGTTCATTTACATTAAGGTTCACTCTTGATATTGTATGTTCTGTGGGTTTGGACAAATGTATAATGACATGTATCTATCATTTTAGTACCATACAGAGCATTTTCACTGTCTTGAAAATCCTCTGTGCTCCATATTCATCTTCCTCAACCCTTGGAAAGCTCTGATGCTTTTAATGTCTCCATGGTTTTGCCCTTTCAGAATGTCATATAGTTGGAATTACACAAAGGTAGCCTTTTCAGATTGGCTTCTTTCACTTACTAATATACTTTTAAGTTTTCTCCATGGTTTTTTGGTGGCTTGATAGCTAATTTCTTTTTAGTTCTGAAATACATTCCATTATCTGTGTGTACTACAGTTTATTCATCCATCCACCTACTGAAGGACATCTTGGTGACTTCCAAGTTTCGGCAGTTAAGAATAAACTGCTATAAACACCCACATGCAGGTTTTGTGTGGACGCAAGTTTAACTCCTTTGAGTAAATACCAAGGAACACAACTGCTGGACTGTCCGATAAGGGTATGTTTAGTTTTGTAAGAAACTGGCAAACTGTCTTTCAAAGTGGCTACATCATTTTGCAGCCCCAGCAGCGATGAATGAGACCTCCTGTTGCTCCACATCCTGGCCAGCATTTGTCAGTGTTACAGATTTGGGGCATTCTGATAGGCAGGTAGTGGTATTTGGGTTTTTTTGTGTGTTCTGATACCATGTGATGTGGAGCATCTTTTTATATGCTTATTTGTCATCTGTGTATCTTCTTTGGTGAGATATCTGTTAAGGTCTTTAACCCATTTTTATGGGCCAAATAGGAATTTCTCCATTCCTCTTTAATTTTGCTGTGAACCCAGTACTGCTTGTTTTTATTCTTAAACATTAAGAATTCTCTGTATATTTTGGATTATAGTCTCTTACCATATATGACTTTAAAAATATTTTCTCCTAGTCTATGACTTGTCTTCTCATTTTCTCAACACTGTATTTCACAGAGCAGTTTTTCATTGTGATAAAGTCCACCTTATTTCTTTGACAAATCATGCCTTTGGTGTTATATCTAAAAGGTAATTGCTATCCCCACAGGCAGTTAGATTTTCTTCTATGTTACCTTCTAGGACTTCTATAGTTTTCCATTTTATATTTAGGTCTATGATCCATTTGAGTTCATTTCTGTGAAGGGTATAAGGTCTGTGTTTAATTTTTTTTCTTTTTTAAGGCCTGTGGAAATCCAGTTGTTCCAGCACCATTTGTTGAAAAGACTGTCTTTCTTCATTGTATTGCTTTTGCTCTTTTGCCCAAGTAAGATGATTAGATTTATGTGGGTCTATTTCTGGGTTCTCTATTCTGTTCCACTGATCTATTTGCCTGTTCTTTTGCCAATACCACACTGTTTTGATTACTGTAATTTATAGTAAGTCTTGAAGTCAGGTAGTGTCAGTCCTCAAACTTTGTTATTCACGTTCAAAATTGTGTTAGCTATTCTGGATATTTTGTTTCTTCATATAAACTTTAGAATCAGTTTGTTAAAAGCCTCAAATTAAGTTTCTGAGATTTTGATTGGGATTGCATTGAATGTACAGATCAAGTTGAAAATAACCTTTTTTTTTTTTTTTTGAGACAGAGTCTCACTTTGTCACCTAGGCTGGAGTGCAGTGGCGTGATCATGGCTCACTGCAGCCTTGACCTCCTGGCCTCAAGCAATCCTCCTGCCTCTGCTCCCTCAAGTAGCTAGAACTACAGGCACATGCCACCATACCTGGCTAAGTTTTGTATTTTTTGTAGAGACAGGATTTTGCCATGTTGCCCAGGCTGGTCTCAACCTGCTGAGCTTAAGAGATCTTCCTGTCTCAGTGTCCCAAAGTGCTGGGATTACATGCATGAGCCACTGTTCCTGGCCAGAACTGACATCTTAATAGTATTAGTTTTCCTATCCATGAACATGAAATATCACTCCATTTATGTGGTTCTTTGAGTCATTCAGTTTTATAAGTTTCCTCATATAGATTTTATACACTGTTAGATTTATAGCTAAATATTTTATTTGTGGCAATGTTAATGTAAATAGTATTGTGTTTTTAGTTTCAAATTCCACTTGTTTGTTGCTAGAATACAGGAAAGCAATTGACTTTTATATATTAACCTGGTACCCTGCAACCTTCCTATAATCACTTCATAGTTTCAGTAGTTTGTTGTCAATTCTTTTGAATGTTCTACATAGATGATCATATCTGTGAACAAAGAGTTTATTTCTTCCTTCCCACTTAACTTTCCTTTTTTTTCTTTCTTTCTTTTTTGTTTTATTGCATTAGTAACTTCAAGTACCATTTTGAAAAACAGTTGTGAGAGAGGACATCTTTGCCTTCTTTCTGATCTTAGGGGGAAAACTTCTTCTCACCAGAAAACATGATGCTAGCTGTAGGTTTTCTGTAGATATTCTTTACCAAGCTGAAGAAATTCTCCTTTGTTCCTGGTTCACTGAGAATTTTTATTATGGATGAGTGTGGATTTTTTCAAATGCTCTTCCTGCATCTATTGATATGATCACTGATTTTTTTCTTTTTAAGATTTTTGATATGATGGATTAATTGATTTTCAAATGTTGTACAGGCCTGGAAATAGAGGGGATACATCTCAGTTGGTCAGGTTGTATAATTCTTTTATATGTTTTGGATTTGATTTGCTAATTTTTTTTTTTTAGGATTTTTGCATCTATGTTCATCAGAATTATTGGTCTATAGTTTTCTTGTAATATCTTTGTCTGGCTTTGGTGTTAGAGCAATGCTAGCCTCGTAGAATGAGTTAGAAAGCATTCCCTCTGCTCCTATCCTCTGAAAGAAATTGTAAATAATCGGTATCACATCTTCCTTAAATGTTTGTGGATTTCACTAGTGAACCCATCTGGGCCTGTGATTTCTGTTCTGGTAACTGATTATTGATTCAATTTATTTGATATATAGTTACTGAAATAGTCCATTCCTTCTTAAGTTTTGGCCACTTCTGTATTTCAAGGAATTCATTCATTTTCTCTAGGTTATCAAATTTATGGGTATAGAGTTGTTCATAGTATTCAGGTAACAGGAATTTTTATCTTTGGTTTTCTGTAGTTTGAAAATGATACGCCTAGGTGTGGGTGTTTTGGCATTTATCCTGCTAAGTGTTCTCTGAGCTTCCTGGATTTGTGGTTTGGTGTCTGATGTTAATAGGGAGAAATTCTCAGTCATTATTGTTTCAAATACAGGTAGTGCTTGACTTATGACCACAATTGGTTCTGACAGACCAGTCGTAACACGATTTGATTGTAAGTTGAGTAGGCTATATGTACAGTACTGTGAAATGATGTTATAAAAATCTTTAAGTCATATTTTATAATTTTCTTTCATTATTGTTATATATAATTTTCTTTGTTCATTTTATGCCATTTGTATCATCTCTACACCATTTTGTTTCTTATTTTTACATTCGTCAGGTTTAAGTAAAACACTGCATTAGCAGTACAACTGGTTTAATATTTGCAAAACATACAAAATTACAAAATACAGGTGTAAAAAATACCATAGGAAACATTTTCCCAATTGCAAAACATATCAAAATATATAAACATGTACAAAACACAAATTGCTGTACCGAGTCTGGGATAACAGTTGAAACGGTGCACGTGGAGATGGTAGTGCTGCTGGAAGCTGGTCCGCACTGTCGTACGCCCAGCTGGGCAATGTTTGCGCTGCCAGACGTGGAGCAGTCGTGGCTAGCGATTGTGGTCGTCAAGTTGAATGGTCGTAAGTTGCATAGGTTGTAAGTCGATCAATACCTGTATTTCTTTTGCTCTTCTTTCTTCTTCTTCTGGTATTCCCATTTCACACATGTTACTCCTTTGTAGTTGTCCCATAGATCTTGGACATTCTATTTAGTTTTTTCAATCTTTGTTTTCTTTGCTTTTTAGTTTTAGAAGTTTCTATTGCCTTATCTTCAGGTTCAGAGAATCTTTCCTCAGCCATGTCCAGTCGACTAGTAATCCCATGAAAGACATCCTTCATTTCCATCAAGCATTACTTTTCTGTTCTTTTTTAGAATTTCCATCTCTCTGCTTAAATTGCCCATCTGTTTTTGCAAGCTGTCTACTTTACCCAGTAGAGCCCTTACTTAGCACATTAATCATAGTTGTTTTAAATTCCTCATCTGATAATTCAACATCATTGCCATGCCTGGTACAGATGCTTGCTCTGCAGTGTGTGTTTTTTTTTTTTTTCTGTTTTTGTTTGTTGCCTTTTAGTTTGCCTTGTAATTTTTTTCTTGATAGCTGGACACAATGTGTTAGGTCAAAGGAAATGGTGTAAATAGTCCTTTTGTAATGTGGTGGTAAGGTATGGATGGAGGGGCAGCATTCTACAGTGCTATAATTACATCTGTCTTAAAGGACCTGACTCACTCTGGGCTGTAAACTTCACAAGGTGTTTCTCAGTTTTTTTCTCCCCTCTTAAATGGAACAGGATGACTAGAGTGGGCTAGAATTGGGTATTTCCCTTCTTCCACATGAAATACTAAAACTGACTAGAATTGGGTATTCCCTACCACCATCTGTTAGACTTTGATAATACCCCAGCAGATTAGGTTCTGGTCAACCAGTTTCTCCTAATAGCAAACATTGTTACTAAGAACAAAGTGCCTTGGTATATTTCAACATGGTTCATTTTCCCCTCCCTTTGCCAAAAGCACAAGGCGATTTTTCTCTGGAACCTGCTCAAGCTATTGGAGAGAAATTTCACAAGATTGTAAGGGCCCTCCTATAATCAGGTCCTCCTGGAAGGTTTTTTTTTTTTTTTTTTTTTTTGGTAGAGCAAGGGTTTCATTATGTTGCTCAGTCTGGTTTCGAACTCCTGGGCTCAAGCAATCCTCTCACCTCAGCCTTCCAAAGTACCAAGATTATAGGCATGAGCCACCATGCCCGGCCCGTGAAGTTTTTAAAAGTCAGAGCTCTCCACATTCCATCACAGTTAAGGCTTTCCTACTCTGGCCTGGTTCCCATAGCAGTTTCTACTTGGGTGTGAGTCTCTGCTCCAGTAAGCTGTGTCGTCCCTGTATTTGCCTATCTCTCCAATCTTGGGGACAGCAATTTGCCCTGTGTCCTCGCCTCTCACAGACCAAGAAGAGTTCTTTTTAGTCTCTTCAGATTTTACTCATTACTAGGATAAAATGGTGATTCTGAGCTCTTTACATGAAAGAGAGAAATCAGGAGTCTGCAAATGTGCATTTTTTATAACTGCTAAGAAAAGTGAATGGATGTAAATTATGACAAAATTATGATAAGAAATGAACTTTCTTGTAGTAATACTATTTTTGTTTTCATGAATGAATGAGGAACATATACGTAGTGGGATAAGATCTTTATCACAGACTCTGACCATATGCAAAGAAAGAAAATAGAAAAGTAACCAAGTACTATGAATTTGAAAATTCAATATTCTGCTGTGTTTCATTATTACATTTTAATTTGGGAGTCCAAAATGTAAATCCAATAAGATCTAAATGAATGGATCATAAAATCAACTGGGAGAACTCATTGAGGGTTTCCCCTAAAACCAATTTTATACTCTATGGGATTTTCCATTGAGTATACTGCAGCATTTTTATTGAAAGGTGATGGATTGAGTCATTACTATAAGGCCAAATCATATTGCATTTTATTTGTTTGGAGTATGTATCTCGGAAGAATTTGAGCATCTTCTGAGATTAAATGAGACATCTAAAAGTAGAAACCAGAAAAAAATTAAAACTTCAGAAAAGCACAGAGAAACTGATGTTAAGCCCCTGGGATGAACGGCTGAGGCTGAACACAGAACTTAGCCCTGCGTGAACTTGGGTGAATTACCCTAACTTCAAGAGCCTCAGCTTCTCAGCCACAAAATAAAAATCTACTGACCTCAAAAGGGCTATTATATAATACCAGGATTAAGTGAGAAAATGACTGCCCTGCCTGAAGACACTCTCTACTAGCTGGTCTCTCCCTCTCCATCTTCCTTCTAGGGTCCAGCTCATGCCCAACACTGGTGACTGCTAAGAGTCAGCAGGCCTATCCATCTGCCCGCTGGGGATAGCACTCTGTCATCCAGCACCTGGCTGCAGCGTACCAGCCACTCCTGTTCTGCTACTTCTTCATCCTGACCTCAGGCTCCAGCTCGTCCTACACCCTCCCAGAATCCTTCAATTTCTTCAGTGGGACTCTTAAGGGTCTGTGGTTCCCCTGCACACTGCCTGCAGGCTGGGGAGAGCCAGGAGCTGCCTCAGGCCTGTCTGTCCGCCAACTTCTCCCTCAGGGACACATCACAGCCAGTGTGCCAACCAGCAGACATTGCCTTCCTCCCAGGGGATCCAGAGCGGGGCAGAACACAAACCCCTTTGCTTTTATGTCCACTGATTGCAAAAGGAAGTGGTCAGGACGCATCTCACTGCCTGCTTCTCCTCTGTCAATCTTCCCTTCTCTCTCACACGTGCCTCCTCCCTTATGTCACAGGCTACTTCTCTCTGTCCCTGCTGTTTATTGTAATCTAGTCCAGCAGGACAGCACTCAATAGCTGCTAAAGAAATCCTCTCTCCACAAAGCTTGCCTTTTAAAACTAGTGCTTTTCTGCAGACCCGGAAATCCTCCTCCGGAAGTCTAGGACTGAATCCTAGACCTGAATCTTCTCCTCATATTCCTGCTGCATCGTCCTAATCCTCCCGCAAGGAAAACCAAACATTCCTGCTCAGAAAATGCAAATCTACACTTTAATATATTTCCAAGAACAAACACTTCTTCAGAATGCCACACCTCTCCCTGTGATAGTTTCTCTCTCCATCTCACATTTTCTGTGTCCTCATTAAAGAGGTTGAAAAGTTCCCCTACAAGAAATAACTTAAACTAAGAAGTTGGAAAGATGGGGCTAGAAAGCTGGATCTTTGAGGATGAAGCAAGTCTCTGTGGCTCTTTTTCCTTCATCTCATCAGCTATCGCCTGTAGGTCATGCGTACGTCCCAAGACAACTGGATTCAAACACTCAGCCTCCTTTCCTTTGAGTAAAATTTCAAAAGACAATGCATTCCTTGTGGTAGGAATTTCAGAACAGATTTTCAAACCTCTCACAGTTGCAGATAGCTCGTTTGCTATCCTAATGGCTTTTCGGCACCCCTAAAAGAGACTGCTCATCCAAAATATTTTGTGAAATTTCTTATAAAGACATTTTACTCCACTCCTTCTAGGAAACATTGCTGCAGGCAATATAGAGATGAGTAAATCAGGGACCCTGCACCCACAGAAAAGCCCAACTACCGAGGGAGAGGAAGAGGGGGGTGAGCAACATGTAGTAGTTGCTCTAAAACAATGGAAAATGTGACTGAGGTATACAATACTCCAGAAGCACGAACAGTGGAAGCTAAGGGGCACTTCTCGCATGTGATCTCCTATCAGTGACTGAGTCATGTGCCGGAAGACTCCCTGAAAGCTATTTTACAGCCAGAGCAGAGACAGACTCCATGGGACCGAGGTCTCCTGATGATTACTAATAAAACTACCTTGAACCGAATCATCGTGATCCAAGTCCGTCGGCTTCTGGCCAAGTGGAGGAAGCTCAAGTGCTAGCGAGACCCACAGCCTACACGGCACTTCTCTATGCCAAGCTTTGTTAAAAGCTAGAGAGAAGACAGAAGCCAGGAACAGAATACAATGGCCAGCAAAGAAATCTCCTGCCCTTCTGCTTGCTGTTCTGAGTTGCCGATTGAGAGTGGAGATGTACTTCGGTTACCTGATGAGTGGGGGATAACATTGCTATTGTACCATGAAACTCGAGACCATTCTTTATCCCCAGGATTTTCATCCAGATGGAAGGCAGAGAGGGGTCTACAGAGCACAGTAAAGGAAAGAACAACCAAGTGAAACAAGAAGAGCTGGTAAAGGTTAATTATAAAAGGAAATAGGGAGAATACAGCCATGCATCACTTAATGAGGGAGAAATGTTCTGAGCATGTCATGAGATGATTCCATTGTTGCGTGATCACAGAGTGTATTTACACAAAGCAAGATGGTGCAGCCTAGGTACACCGAGCTTACGTGGTGTCACCTGTTGCTCCTGGGCTACAGATCTGCACAGCATGTTACTGTACTGGATACTGTCACATGCTGTGGTATTGTGTATTTAAACATACCTACACAGAAAGTATAGTAAAAAAAAAAAGGTATAATATGGGACGACTGTTGTATAAGTATACTGTTGAATAAGTCGTTTGTTGTTGACTGAAATTTTATTGAGCACATAACTCTAATAAAAACTGGAGAGCACTGACATTACTAAATATCAGAGCCAGAAATAGTTGTCTGGCTAAAACTTGAGATAAATCTTTGTGTTTGTTTTTATTTGAGACAGAGTCTTGCTCTGTCACCCAGGCTGGATGGAGTGCAGTGGCATGATCTCAGCTCACTGCAACCTCTATGTCTGGCTAATTTTCTTGTATTTTCAGTAGAGACAAGGTTTTGCATGTTGGCTAGGCTAGCCTTGAACTTCTGGCTTCAAGGGATCCACTCACCTCAGCCTCCTAAAGTGCTGGGATTACAGGCATGAGACACTGTACCCAGCTGAGATGAATTTTTAAAAGAAGGAGAATCAAGAACTAGGAAAGGAACTGGGTAGAGTGGCTCAAGCCTGTAGAGCCAGCACTTTGGGAGGCTGAGGCAGGAGGATCACCTGAGGTCAGGAGTTCAAGACCAGCCTGGCCAACATGGCAAAACCCTGTCTCTACTAAAAAGTACAAAAATTAGCCAGGTGTGGTGGTGGGCGCCTGTAATCCGAGTTACTCAGGAGGCTGAGGCAGGGACAATTGCTTGAACCCAGGAGGCGGAGGTTGCAGTGAGCCAAGATCATACCATTGCACCCCAACCTGGGCAACAGAATGAGACTGTCTCAAAAAAAAAAAAAAAAAGAACTAGAAAAGACCCCTTTGGAGGGAAACTAATAAATATGGTGAAGAAATTAAGCAAAATTTAGAATAAGCAAGCAAATATTCATTGCAAATTGTTGCTGGGAACTTGGAACTTAAAAGAGATCCACTTAAATAAACATGTTAAGAGTCACTTATTTCACATCATGTGCCGGTGCTGGCAAAGCCCTATCAGAGTGAGCAGGGTAGAGCTCTAGGCCTGGAACGTGGCCAAAGAATGCAGTACTTTCCTCCATTGTACCATAATCTGACAGTAAGGAGTAACATGCTGAGGAAACCCAACGTCTAGTTGGAAACCCAGAGTTCAGCCCAAACTCTAGAAAAAAAAGTGGATCAAAAAACCAGGTGAGTCCGGTTAAGCCAGGCTTGTCCAGGGAAAAAGATAGTGATTCTGGGTATTTTATGTCTCCCATGAAAATCAATAAACTGGTGTTCTGGGTTGCCATGAGTATCTGATAACCCAGAGAACCTGAAGCAAGAGTCAATAAAGCTAAATGCAAAACCACAAAAGGAAGTGGAGAAATGGGATTTTATTGAAGAAGTATGCATGGCGGCCAGGCAAGTGAAAATTCTTGCCACACACTTTGAATAGAGAAAATATGAGGAAAAAATTTGTGACACAAAAATAAAGCAGAAAGGATAAAATAGAATCGGTGGATTTTGACATTAAAAGGAAAAAGCAGGACAAAATTTAAGTTGCTTGCTGTCCACTTTCTGTGTGTTAGTTCTACATGCTTTGCAGGAGCAAGGGATGGAGACTAGATGAATGGAAACCCTCTGATATAAGGACAAAGACTCAGAAAATATTTTGTGACTCTACCATTGGAGGAAATGGGCATTATTTACACATAATTGCTTCTCTGTTTAATAAACGTACTTAGGGCAGAAAATGACAAGACCTGGAAGTCAAGGGTCAAACCATCCCCTACACAAAATGATGGAGCTAGAGACATACCCTGGGGTGGGGGCGAGGGGGTGAGGAAGATGTGCATGACCCAGGAAGACATGACCCAGGAAGACATGTCCCGGAAAGGTTGTGGTAAGTGAAACAAAGTGGAGCATCATAAAGGACAAGGTTATGAGGACAAATAGGAAAATATTATCCCATGGGATAGAAAACTGAGAACAGTGAGAAGGATTTAAACAACCATCAGGCAGTGCATGTCACCTGTCTAGACCTCAGTGTTACGTCTATAAAGGAAGTTAAACAATCTGAGATCAGATTCAGCCTGAAAATTGTATTACCAAATGATATTTAAGAACCAGAAGAATGTAGAAGAATTAAGCCAAAACAAAGTTATCCATTAAAATGTCTCTTAGGACAAATTAAATTAAACCAGTTTTTTAAAAAAAGTAAAGAGCCTCTGCTCCAAAGTAGAATTTTAACCACAGTTTTTAAAAAATGGAGTAGCATGTGATCTACTAGGGGAAGACTTTTTGGAATTGCTTCTTTGTGATCATGAGGAAGCTACATTGCAAAGATAGATTGATGGATGGAAGGAAGAGAAAGTGACATGCAAAGAAAATAATTTGAGACCTTACATTTTAAATGAATGTATACTTAACATCTTTTATATTTTCAATGGTTTTAGTAAGAAATGCAGCATTGTCTCTCATAAATTTAGAAAGTTGTGAGCACAATTTCAAAGCACTTTACACACATAGAGTAGTTCATGGTTCTGTTGTCAACCAACTAGAGACAAGCACAGGCTGTCTGAATTCTCGGTGCACTCAGCAATTTCTCAAGTTTGAATACATGCTACAAAAGCAGAAGGTGACAGCCCAAATCAAAAGTGGATCTTATGATCATAGGACAAAATAATAATCTTGAAATAATGATGGCAAAACTTTAGGAGGGACAGAGAGCTCCAAATGCAAAGGAACAAGAGCTTAAAAGAAGAGCTTAAAGTGTTAGTATCTTTTAGGCCATTATGAATATGAATCTTAAAACAGTTTTTTCACAGTTTTAGATATGCTCTTAGAAATCTCGCATGCTCATTTTTGAATGGGCTTCAGACACTTTACAAAAGAAGACATACAGGAGGCCAACAAACATATGAAAAAATGCTCATCATCACTGGTCATTAGAGAAATGCAAATCAAAACTACATTGAGATACCATCTCACGCCAGTTAGAATGGCGATCATTAAAAAATCTGGAGACAACAGATGCTGGAGAGGATATGGAGAAATAGGAACACTTTTACACTGTTGGTGGGAGTGTAAATTAATTCAACCATTGTGGAAGACAGTGTGGCGATTCCTCAATGACCTAAAAATAGAAATCCCATTGGACACAGCAATCCCATTACTGGGTATATATCCAAAGGATTATAAATCATTCTACTATAAGGACACGTGCACACGAATGTTCATTGCAGCACTGTTTACAATAGCAAAGACCTGGAACCAACCCAAATGCCCATCGATGATAGACTGGATAGGGAAAATGTGGTACATATACACCATGGAATATTATGCAGCCACTAAAAACAATGAGTTCATGTCCTTTGCAGGGACATGGATGAACCTGGAAACCATTATTCTCAGCAAACTGACACAAGAACAGAAAATCAAACACCGCATGTTTTCACTCATAGGCGGGTGTTGAACAATGAGAACACATGGACACAGGGAGGGGAGCACTACACACTGGGGTCTGTTGGGGGGAAATTGGGGAGGGACAGTGGGTGGGGAGGTGGGAAGAGATAGCATGGGGAGAAATGACAGATACAGGTGAGGGGAAGGAAGGCAGCAAACCACACTGCCATGTGTGTACCTATGCAACAATCTTGCATGTTCTTCACATGTACCCCAAAACCCAAAATGCAATTTAAAAAGTACTTTAAAAAAAAAAAGAAATCTCTCATGCTTCGTCAAGACTACAGACCGCGAGAGAGAATGCATTTCAAAACTGAAATAGATGGTCCCGATGCCATTGTCAGGCATCCTGCATATTTGAAAGGTCTAACACTTGTTTCTGGAGAATCTGTGCCAGTTTTCTGAGAATGGACACTGCCATCCCCTTCCTGTCACCTGTGCCAAAGATCATCAATACAAATACGATGCAAGTTTTGCTGTACTCAAAAGAGAGGAGTCTACGCTACCGCACTCTATTTGCTGTCATGATGACAGGCAGCTGCACCAAGCCAAGAAGTAGCCTAAATGTTTAATGAAGCAGGAAAGTCATTCTTCAGTTGCAATGCAGACCCACTAGACAGTCTGAAAAGATCACCTCCGTTTGTTTTAAACTGGGAATAGGTTGCTGAATATTTAATGCATTCCACAGTATTCAGCTCTGTGAGGGGCCAAGCAAGGGTCAGGTTATGGCTGCCTGCTGTTCCTGCAATTTCAGATTCCCTCTAGTTTGTTAAAGGTGGGAGATACCAAGGTTGAACCAGGACAATCTTCAGGCAGTACCCTCTGCAGTGCTGTATAAATAGAAATAAAGATACCAAGTCATGTGCCTGTCCTGGGAAAGCATTGTTAAGAATTAGGAGCAATCTTCCAGGAAAAATGAGGAGTAGACCTAGGTTTTATTGCCATTATTCACAAAGGTAGGGAAAAATAATGGTGGTAGGAAAAAGAAGCAATCAATAAGTGTATTGCGAGTGTGCTGGGAAAGAGATCTTATAGTTGAGTCCGTTATTCACTTGTAGTATTAAATAAACTTACTGAATCATTCTAATTCAAAAAGGAGTACTTTTATAAACAATCTCCTCATAGCCAAATTTAATATTTAACGAATTTAGATTATGTTGCAATAATATGGGTGAGACTTGGAGAGTGATGGCAGCAGAAGTAGAACCAAGAGGTATCTGCTGCTTAAAAATGCATCAAGGATGACTCCAAGATTTCTGGCCAGAGCTTTCGAAACAATAGAGGTGCCATTTACTGAGAACGAAAAGGAATGAGAGAAGCAGTTTGAGGGGAAAATAAAAACTACTTTTACAATGTTAAATTGGAGATGTCCAGTAGACAACCAAACCTAGATGTCTACTAGACAGTTAGGTACACTGAACCGTCATTCTGGGTGGAGTTATTTGGAATTCATCATAGTCGAGATGGAATTAAATAAAATCACCTGAGGAATGCAGATGGCAAACAGAAGACTTCTGAAGACTGAGCCCTGAGGCACTCCAACGTTTTAGGCACGCCAGCATTTAGTGGTCAGGAAGTTGAAAATAACTCACAAAGGAGATCGAGGAAGAGCTCCAATACATGTAGGAAGACAAGAGAGAAGAGTATAGAAAGGAAGGACTAAAATGTTTTAATGAGAGTAACAATCGTGCCAAATGTTCTTGATGGGTTAAAAAAAAAATGTGTGCTGAGAATTGGCCCTTGGACGCGGTAACATGGAAGTCATGGGTGACTTTGATAAACATATCTGAAAAGCAGCAGAGACAAAAGGCTGAATTCAGTGGGGTCAAGAGAGAATAAGAGGAAAGAGAGTGAAGCATGTGAAGTACAGATAAATATTTCAAAGAACTGGGGCATAATGCAAGCAAGGAAATGGGGTAGTGACTGGTCTGGGAGATGGAGTCAAAAAGATTTTTGTTGTTCTGCTCTGTTCTGTTTTGAATAGGAGATACTGCACTGTGTGTGTATACAATGCTGGTGGGAATAATCCAGAGAAAGGAAATAATCCAGAGAGAGCAAATGATGACAACGAACAGAGAGAGTGTGATATCGTCGACTAGGCAGAAGAGGACGGAATCTGTGTACAAATGGAGAGATAGTCCTTGAGCAGCAGCTTGGACAGTTTGTCCACTGTAACAGGAGGGGAGTAAGGTGTAGGTACACAGATTACTAGTTTTTGTTTTTTTTTTTTTTTTTTTTTTTTTTGAGGCAGAGTCTCTCTGTCACCCAGCCTGGAGTACAGTGGTGGGATCTCAGCTCACTGCAACCTCCACTTCCTGAGTTCAAGCAAGTCTCCTGCCTCAGCTTCCCAAGTAGCTGGGACTCCTGGCACCCACCACCACACCTGGCTAATTTTTTATTTTCAGTAGAGGCAGGGTTTCACCATGTTGGCCAGGCTGGTCTTGAACTCCTGATCTCAGGTGAGCCACCTGCCTCAGCCTTCCAAAGTGCTGGGATTACAGGTGTGAGCCACTGTGACCAGTTGACATGACTAGATTTAATGATGGTATGTCAAAGTTGTCTTTGAATTGCTTCTATTTTATAAGGTTATTTATATTTTTCAGGAAGTAGATTATATCTAGAGTACTTTTGGCTGGAAAAAGCAAAATATACAACAAAAAGAGGCTTAAATAATCAGTTCTAAGGTAGACAGCTCCAGGTTTTGTTCAGTAGCTCAGGAACAGCTCCGAAGTTTCAGCCTTTTTCCAGATTCCCATGTCAGCCTTCAAGGTATTGACTTGGTTCTTTCAAATTGTCCCTTCAAAGTTGCAAGACGGCTATTGCAGACATAACAGTGTCTGATCGACGCTGAGTGGCAGAGATTAGTCTTAGGGTTAAGAGAAAAACAATCATTAGAATATGGAGATATATATACATATATATGTGTAGAGATATATGTATATATATGTATATATACAATGTGTGTATTTTTATATATACATGTATATATATATATATATATATTTTTTTTTTTTTTTTTTGAGACAGAGGCTCACTTTATCACCCAGGCTGGAATGCAGTGGCACACTCTCAGCTCACTGCAACCTCTGCCTCCCAGGTTCAAGCTCACTGCAACCTCTGCCTCCCAGGTTCAAGCAATTCTCCTGCCTCAGCTTCTCAAGTAGCTGGGATTACAGGCATGTGCCACCACGCCTGGCTAATTTTTCGTATTTTTAGTAGAGACAGGGTTTTGCCATGTTACCCTGGCTGGTCACGAACTCCTGAGCTCGTGTGATCCGCCTGCCTCAGCCTCTCAAAGTACTGGGATTACATGCATGAGCCACCGTGCCTGGCCTATGTATCTTCATATATATGTATACATTAAGAAATGTATTATAGGGAATTAGCTTGTACAGCTCTGGAGGCTGAGAAGTTCCATGATCTGCCAACTACAATTTAGAGACCCAGAGAGCTTGTGGTGTAATTCAGACCCAAATACAGAGGCCTGAGAACCAGGGGAGCCAATATGTAGATTCTAGTCCAGGTCAGAAAGCCTGAGAGCTAGGAGTGTCGAAGGCAAGAGAAGATGGATGTCCTGCTTAAGCAGTCAGGCAGGAAGAGGGGGATTCCTCCTTCCTCTGCCTTTTGTTCTTTTCAGGCCCCCAATGGAGTGGATGATGGGTACCCACAATGAGGAGGTCAACCTACTTTACTGAGTCCATTGATTCAAGGGCTAATCTTGTCCAGAAATACCTTCACAGAAACACCAGAAATAATGTTTAATCTGGGCACTCCATGTCCAGCCAAGTTGACACACACAGTTAACCATCACAATAAGGAGCAGTGACATTGCTCCTCACACGTCTCTTTTCCCAGCAGGCAACTTTCCCATTCAGCAGACTTCCCCTTAGCCCCAGGCAGGGATTCCGTCACATCCTTAGCTTCTTGATGGAAGGTAGGCTGTCAAAGTGAGCATCTAGGATCTTCAGCATCTTAGTGGGTGCAAGGCAAACTCTATGCCAAGGAAAGGATGTAGACTGACCTTTGGGATGGCTGTCAGCGGTGCCATTCCCAAAGGTAGAGATACTGATTAACTGTAGACAGAACTAATACTTAAAAAATTTTAAGAACAACTACTAAATACAAGTAAGGTAAATGACCTCCTTAAAGTGAAGGAAAATTAAGGAAACAGATTCAGATCTGCCATCTGCAATTTAGAGACCCAGTCCAATCTCAAGCAATTAAGAAAAAGAACAGGAACTCATGTAACTCTTTCCACAAGAGTAGCAGGACTTTTAATTTATTGTTCATAGAGTTATATCCCCATGGTTTTATTACTAGCATAGTCTTTGTGTTACACACACCCACACACACACACACACACACACACACACACAGACACCAATTTCCTGACTCATTATCATAAGGCATTTATTTTAGTTTTTAAAAGCATTGATAAAGTTGCATTGTTCTGTTGGTACTCCCTCCCGTCTTCCCTGGACTCAAACCATCAGCCACAGGAGTCAGCCAGGAAAACCAGAACAGTCAGTGGCCAGGCACTCGGGAAAGATGATATCCCCGCAGGGTCTATGACCTTGCTATTGGCTTTACCAGTTACCAAATTACCACCACTCACCTTGTTCTCCAGGCTTATCTCAGAGTCACTATTCAATTGCCATTTACGTTTTTCTTTTTTTTCATTATAGTTTTTTTTTTTTCACCGTGGTAAAATATATATAACCTAAAATTTGCCACTCTAACCATTTTAAGTGTACGATGCAGTGGCATTAAGTACTTTCACAATGTTGTGTGACCATCACCACCGCCTATCCCCAGAACTTTTTCATCACCCAAACCAACTCTGTAGTCACTGAAAATCACTCCTATTCCCTCCTCTCCATCAATCCCTGGTAACCACTATTTTATTTTCTGTCTCTCTGCATTTGCCCTACCTCATATAAGTGGCATCATACAATATTTATTCTTTTGTGTCTGGCTTATTTCACACTGCATAATGGCTTCAAGATTTATCCATATGATTGTTGTCTGTATCAGCAGTTTCATTCTTTTTTGTGGCTGGATATTCCATTGTATGGCTGGACCACAATTGATTATCCACTCATCTTTCAATGGGCTCTTGTGCTGTTCCCATTGTTTTGGCATTCATTCTTCACATTGCCAAGACTGGAGAATTTGTCTTCCCCTTCTTCATTGTCAACATCCAGCTCATATTTGTGCCTGACTCGTTTCCCTACAAGTTCCTCTCCGATATACGACTCTTCGTTCTCACATGATTTGGAACGCCTCATCTTCCAACTCAAAAGATACCTCTCAGTTGCTTCTTAACCTACACGTCTAAGAACAACCAGTGTCAAACTTCCCTCCCCCTTGCCCTAACTCAACTGGATCTATTTCAGCCTATACTCTCATTCATACAAACAAAATAGCCAATATTCCCACATAACTTATCCACTCTCATAAAATAGATCTTTCTACCCAGTTCGAGTATCTGTTTCTCTCTTTACAGTCATCTTCTCAAATGTTTCTAAAACATTTTCACTGGATGTTCATAAGTGATTTTCCTTAGGAGCCTGTGACAAATCCCAGTTGTCATCAACTTTATCAATCCTTTGATCTCTGTCTCTGTACATGTGTCTGCCTCTGTGTGGAAATCTGATCAATGGAGACAGATGGGGATGATTGTAAATGACATACAGTGGTTGTGCTATAGTAAGAACTGGGACTAACAATGTAGTAATCATGTTTACATTTTATGATGTTTTAACATCTTGGGGGCTTTGCTAGCCAGAGAGAGACTGCCTTTCCCAGGGCCAGCTAATTCCTAGAGATAAAAAGTTGCCTGCAAGCATTTATTTTAGTTACAAACAAACCATGGCAAGTTCATTTCCCCAGCCACCTCCTTTATCTGACTCTCACACACAAAATCAATGATTCTCTTGTCTTAAATCCACTCAGAGCCAGGTACCAGACAACCAGAAACCACCTAGATCCTGCCAACATTATTCAAACCAGCGAATCCAACGCCATTGCCCATGCCCTGCCTTGCCTTTCTCCTGGAAAACATAATAAAGGTTTCCACTTTCCTTTTACTTTTTCTGCCTCCTGACCAAACCTAGTACTTCCCATGTGGCTCTGTCTGGTAGGCCATGCTTCCACTCTCTTGGGAACTACAAATAATAATTTCTTTTTTCAGTGGCATTAGCCTCTCCATGTGGTCAATCACCTCCATAAATTAAAAATTCTTTGGAGGCCGGGCGCGGTGGCTCAAGCCTGTAATCCCAGCACTTTGGGAGGCCGAGGCGGGTGGATCACGAGGTCAAGAGATCGAGACCATCCTGGCCAACATGGTGAAACCCCGTCTCTATTAAAAAAAAATACAAAAAATTAGCTGGGCGTGGTGGCGCGTGCCTGTAATCCCAGCTACTCAGGAGGCTGAGGCAGGAGAATTGCCTGAACCCAGGAGGCGGAGGTTGCGGTGAGCCGAGATCGCGCCATTGCACTCCAGCCTGGGTAACTAACGAAACTCCGTCTCAAAAAAAAAAAAAAAAAAAAAAAAATTATTTGGATACAGTTGAGATAAAGGGCCAGTCAAAACCACCAGGAGTGCCCATACATTCTGAAGGAGAGCCAGAGTGGTACAAACATTATTCTGTCAATTTGTCCTACTTAAACAGAATCCAAAGCCGTGCTGTACAGAAAAGAGTTAACGTTCAAAGTCCTGCTTAAAAGGTTGGCTCTCGGCTGGTGTCTTGGGAACTTAGATTTTAACTGATAAGTGTGGCTCACTGCATCTGAACTATTCGTACAAACAACGTGGTTTATGATGAGCAATACTTTCCTTACAGGAGTCTGGAACTTGGATATAATGCTAGGCAGAGGGTGCCTACATGATCAGCCCCCAATAAAAACCCCGGACACTAGATCTCTAATGTTTATTAACATTTCACATGTGTTGTTACAACTCATGGCTTGGGAATTAAGGGAATCCTGTGTGACTACCCTGGCAGAGGACCCCTGGAAGTTTGTGCCTGGTCTACATGGACCTTGTCCCACACACTTTTTCCCTCTGCTGACCGTGCTTGGTGTCCTTTCACTGTAATAAATCATAGCCATGAATACCACTGTACGCCGAGTCCCGTGAGCCACGGTAGCCATTTTTCTAGTTCAGATGCTGCAATCATTCTTTACTTTTCTAATCAAAGCAATTTTGGTCTATATCCATCATTCACCAAGGCTGATTTATACATACTGTCATTATTTTCAAGTTGCCTTCCCCTCCCTAGAATTATGGAAGCATCCTGCAAGAAGCTTTTCGTCTGTGGCTGTTGCTGCTATTTCACTATTGCTTCTTTTCCCATGGCCCAGACACTGAGCAGTGGTGCCCCTCACAGTGGACCTTCTAGCTGTCCACTGGCTGAAATACAGACATCCCGCTTAACCCTCTCCTATCCCCTGTACCAACGTCCACACAACTCCAAGGTAATGTGGTTTATAGAAATCCATCTCAGCCCCCTCCTTTCTTGAAGAACACAGACTTGCTCTCTCTCCCTTTCAGACAATCAGTTTACAATCTTGTTCCTCAGAATTTGGCCCAAAGCCACTGATAATTCCTTCCAGGGACTAGAGATACCAGAGCTCAAGAGCAATATCTAATACTCAACATATGGAGATGAGGGAGGGAGAGGGAGAGAGAGAGAGAGAGAGAAAGAAAGAAAGAGAGAGAGAGAGAGTGTGTGTGTGTGTGTGTGTGTGTGAGAGAGAGAGAGAGAGAGAGAGAGAGAAGGAAGCAGAAGAAGAGGAGAAAAGATGGCTAGGAATTAACTATTCTTTGAATCTTCTACAACAGTATAAATAAAACATAAAAATAACATCTCAACAGGTTGTTCTGCTACAAAAATAGTAAAGTTATTATTATTTTTTTTCCGAGACAGAGTCTTGCTCTGTTGCCCAGGCTGGAGTGCAGTGGTATGATCTCAGCTGACTGCAACCTCTACCTCTTAGATTCAAAAGATTCTCCCGCCTCAGCCTCCTGAGCAGCTGGGATTACAGGCACCCAACACCACGCCTAGCTAATTTTTTTGTATTTTTTAGTAGAGATGGGGTTTCACCATGTGGGCCAGGCTGGTTTTGAACTCCTGACCTCAGGTGATCCACACATCCCAGCTTCCCAAAATGCTGGGATTACAGGCATGAGCCATTGTGCCTGGCCATTTTTAAGGAACATTCTGACCAAAGTCATCCACTTACTTCCTAATATTAGCCGCATTTCTTCAGTATTATCTCTCCACTATTAACAGCAATTCACTGTTACTCCAACTCATAATCTCTGCAGGGCATTTCCAGTCTATTCTTTATTTATAACATCCACCAGCAACTTCCAATGATTTAGGATTCATGAAAGAGATTTCTAACTGAAACAACTGTTGGCAATAGAGACATTAAGATTAATTCTACAAGATGAAGAATTACAGACAACAACTACAAAAACCTATTTGTCTAAGGCACCCCAATTGCTGTTGAAAGACTGGGTAAAAGAATTTATATTCTCATGCATCAATTCTGAAAAAACAAGAAGTGGTAACCCCATCACTTAACACACAACTTCAAACCCTCTGGATCCATGCCCTGATGCTCTTTGTAAGGCCACCTAATACTACTGACGTTTCATTTCCTCAGTCTGCACCCAAGGTGATTTCCTTTGAGCCTAAGTTTTCTCTGCAGAGTACACTGCTAAGGCTTCCAGAAGAGTATTAAATATAAAGTACAAGTCTCTGATAAAAGGAACCAGAGCTTCTTGAATAAATGGCTGATCACAGAGCAGCAAAAGTACAAGATAAGCCTGGAACATCTCTCACTGCCTGAAAGGAAGTGCTCAAAAATAAACAAATGCATAAAAAGTTTAAAAGATGAGGCATGTCAAAGGGACACAAGAGAAAGCCTGAAAGAGCTTCCAGTGGGCAAAGCTGGAACAATTTGAGCAATGAAATAAATAACATAGCACTGGATTAGGATCCAAAGTATAACATAAATATCCACAAAATTATGAAGAAATAAATATGGGAGAAGAGACAAGTCCCTCCGTACAAAGAACTGCAAATAATGTATGTAGTTCTCTACCATCGAGTAGGTAGAGCTTAATCAAACCCCTCCGGACTTGAATCAATAATTTACTTCCAAAGGACGGACTGTGCCAAAGGGGAAAGGTAACGGCAATTTGGCAGTGAAGAAACCTAGAAAATACCACCAGGCTAATATCACCAGTGATAAGGCATATTCATCATATATTTTCCTCGATATAATATGATATAATATGATGAGAATGGCACTTTATCTCTGTAGTATTCATCTCCCAAACTCCCACACCATCAGAAAATATCAGAGAAGCCAAACTGAGGGGCATCTACAAAGTCCCTGACCAATACTCTTGCAAATTGTCAAGTTCATGAAAAACAAGGAAAGACTGAAAAGAGACACCAACACTACTTGCAATGTGACATCCTGGAAAGAATACTGGAACAGAAGTAGTACGGTAGTGGGAAAGCTCATGAAATACGAATGTCTATAGTTGAATTAATAGTATTCCAGGGTTAGTTTCTTAGCTTTGACAAACATATCATGATTATGTAAGATGTTCACCTCAGGGGAAGTTAATGAAGAGTATATATGAAGAGAGGAACTCTCTCCACTGTATTTGCAATCTTCCATACATCTAAAATTATTCCAAAATAACTTTAAATATAGCCACATATACAGATTATATATACATATATATGCACATATACACACACCATATATATATATATATATGGTAATGGATACTGACTCAAGCAAATAGAAGTGTCCTATCTTATTAGCATTTATATTTTATTTATCCTGAATTTGCTTTGCCTGGAAGCTGAAACCTGATTCCTTAAAAATCAATCAGGATAAATAGATCTGAAAGAAAGCCTTCTCCTCATGAACTAAAATGAGTATCAGAGAAACACTTTCAACCCCATAAAGAGAGCTTGTGATGCTCTGGAACAGCATTTGCCAAAGATGAGTGAATAAAAGTGATAGGTCAGCACCGAGGAGGCTTCATCTCTGCCTTCTGTAATTAGCAGTTTGCTCCAATGCCATAATTCAGTGTAATAGGAACCACACAGGAACCCATAGTGTCTGCCATTAAGAATTGCTATTGAATGTGTTATCTGCAGCTATTAACACTTCTCTATTGTGATCTTTGATAATTTCTTCTCTGTATCCAACACCACCTTCATTTTTCACTCCAGTTCTTTAAAAATTATTTTATTTTTCCATAAGTTATTGGGGTACAGGTGGTATTTGGTTACTTAAGTTCTTTAGTGGTAATCTGTGAGATTTTGGTGCACCCATCATCCGAGCGGTATACACTGCACCATATTTGTAGTCTTTTATCTCTCTTCCCCCTCCCAATCTTCCCCCCAAGTTCCCAAAGTCTATAGTATCATTTTTATGCCTCTGTGTCCTCATAGCTTAGCTCCGACATACCAGTGACAACACATGATGTTTGGTTTTCCATTCCTGAGTTACTTAGAGTAATAGTCTCCAGTTTCATTCAGGTCACTGCAAATGTTGTTAATTCATTCCTTTTTATGGCTGAGTAGTACTCCATAATTCATATATTTTATATATATATATATATATATATATATATATAAAATACATATATAAAATACATACATACATATTACATATATATCACAGTTTATCCACTCGTTGATTGATGGGCATTTGGGTTGGTTCCACTATTTTGCAATTGTGAATTGTGTTGCTAATAAACATGTATGTGCAAATATCTTTTTCAAATAATGACTTCTTTTCCTCTGGATAGATACCCAGCAGTGGGATTGCTGGATTAAATGGTAGTTCTACTGTTAGTTCTTTAAGGAATATAGCAACTGTACTAGATTACATTCCCACCATCCGTGTAGAAGTGTTCCCTGATCACCACATCCACACCAACATCTACTGTTTTTTGTTGATTTTTTGATTATGGCCATTCTTGCAGGAGTAAGGTGATATCACATTGTGGTTTTGATTTGCATTTCCCTGATCATTAGTGATGCTGAGCATTTTTTCATGTTTGTTGGCCACTTGTATACTTCTTTTGAGAACTATGCCTGTCCTTAGCCCCCTTTTTGATGGGGTTTTTTTTTCTTACTGATTTGTTTGAGATAGATTCTAGATATTAGTCCTTTGTCAGAGGTATAGATTGTAAAGATTTTTTTTCCCCACTCTGTGGGTTGTCTATTTACTCTGCTGACTGTTCCTTTTGCTATGCAAAATCTCTTCAAGTAGGTCGCAGCTATTTATCTTTGTTTCTATTGCCGTTACTTTTGGGTTCTTGGTCATAAAATCTTTGCCTAAGCCAATGTCTAGAAGGGTTTTTCCAATGTTATCTTCTAGAATTTTTATAGTTTCAGGTCTTAGGTTTAAGTCCTTAATCCATCTTAGTTGATTTTTGTATAAGGTGAGAGATGAGAATCCAGTTTTATCTCCTACTTATGGTTAGCCAATTATCCCAGCACCGTTTGTTGAAAAGGGTGTCCTTTCCCCACTTTGTTTTTGTTTGCGTTGTCAAAGATCAGTTTGCTGTAAGTATTTGGGTTTATTCATAATTAGCAAACTGACACAAGAACAGAAAACCAAACAGCACATGTTCTCACTCGTAAGTGGGTGTTGAACAATGAGAACACACAGACACAGGGAGGGGAAGATCACACGCCAGGGCCTGGGGGGTGGGGGGCTGGCGGAGGAATAGCAGGGGTGGGGGGGATTGTGGAGGGATAGCATTAGGAGACATACCTAACAGAGATGACGGGGCAATGGATGCAGCAAACCACCACCATGGCATGTGTATACCTATGTAACAATCCTGCACGATCTGCACATGTACCCCAGAACTTAAAGTATAATACAGAAATTTTTTTTTAAATAAAAATAAATTTTTTAAAAAAAGTATTTGAGTTTATATCTGGGTTCTCTATTCTGTTCCATTGGTCTATGTGCCTATTTTTATATCAGTACCATGCTGTTTTGGTTACTATGGCCTTATAGTATAGTTTGAAATCAGGTAGTGTGATGCCTAAAGATTTGTTCTTTTTGCTTAGTCTTGCTTTGACTATGTGGGCTCTTTTTTCGTTCCATATGATTTTCAGAATTGTCTTTTCTAACTCTGTGAAGAATGATGGTGGTATTTTGATGGGGATTGCAGTGAATTTGCAGCTCGCTTTTGGTAATATGGTCATTTTCACATATTGATTCTACCCATCCGTGAGCATGAGACGTGTTTCCATTTGTTTGTGTCATCTATTATTTCTTTCAGCAGTGTTTTATAGTTTTCCTTGTAGAGGTCTTTCAACTTCTTTGTTAGGTACATTCTTTTTTTTTTTTTTTTTTTTTTTTTTGTGACGGAGTTTCGCTCTTGTTACCCAGGCTGGAGTGGAGTGCAATGGCGCGATCTCGGCTCACCGCAACCTCCGCCTCCTGGGCTCAGGCAATTCTCCTGCCTCAGCCTCCTGAGTAGCTGGGATTACAGGCACGCGCCACCACGCCCAGCTAGTTTTTTTGTATTTTTAGTAGAGACGGGGTTTCACCATGTTGACCAGGGTGGTCTCGATCTCTCGACCTCGTGATCCACCCGCCTCAGCCTCCCAAAGTGCTGGGATTACAGGCTTGAGCCACCGCGCCCGGCTGTTAGGTACATTCTTAAGTTTTGTTTCGTTTTGTTTTGTTTGCAACTATTGTAAAAGGGATTGAGTTCTTGAATTGATTCTCTGCTTGGATCCTGTTTGTGTATAGAAAAGTTACTTATTTATGTACATTAATCTTGTATCTGGAAACTTTGCTGAATTCTTTTATCAGTTCTAGGAGCTTTCTGGAAGAGTTCTTAGGGTTTTCAAGGTAAATGATGATATTGTCAGCAAACAGGAACAGTTAGACTTTCTCCTTACCAATTTGGATGCCTTTCTTTCTCTTATCTGATTGCTCTTGCTAGGACTTCCAGTACTATGTTGAAGAGGAGTGGTGAGAGGGAGCATCCTTGTCTTGTTCCTGTTCTCAAAGGAAATGCTTTCAACTTTTCCCCATTCAGTACTATGTTGGCTGTGGGTTTGTCATAGCTTTTGTTACATTAAGGTAAGTCTCTTGTATGCTGATTTTGTTGAGGGTTTTAATCATAAAGGGATGCTGAATTTTGTCAAATGCTTTTTCTGCATTTATGGAGATGATCACGTGATTTTTCTTTCTAATTCTGTTTAGGTGGTATATCTCATTTATTGACTGGCATATGTTAAATCATCCCTGCATCCCTGGTATGAACCCTACTTGTTCATGGTGGATTATCTTTTTGATACGTGGTTGGATTCAATTAGCTAGTATTTTGTTAAGGATTTTAGCATCTATGTTCATCAAGGATATTGTTATTCATGTCCAATAGTACCAAATATTAAATGCATTTAATAAAGAGATCTTCCAAACAGGCTTTGCATGAGCAACATGGCTGTTTATTCACCTGGGTGCAGGTGAGCTGAGGCCGAAAAGGGCTTCAGGAAAGGGCGGTGGGATAGCAGTTGGTTTTATAGGTTTGGGGTGGGCAGTGGTGTTACAGAGTAAGATTAGTTACAGTGGTGGCGGTAGGGGCAAGGAGTGTACATTACCATAAGTTCAGTTACAATGGTGGGTGGGGTAAGAGTAGTTAAGATTGTAGGGTGGGATGGAGGGATATTCACAGAGCAAGAACAGTTAAGATGGCAGTTTGGAGTGAGGAGTATTCACATTATCATAATAACGGTTAAGATGGCAGGGTGGGGAGAGAAGCTTAATGTCAGGGTGGTGGTGGGAAGCTTCACTGGGCAATCAGGGATAATGGCAAACACAGGCAGGGGGTGGGAGGTGATCAGCGGAGGCAGGCAGTACTTCAGAATTTCTGGGTCCAGGCTTATACATGGAGGCCTGACAGATAGCAGTCTATAGTTTTCTTTTTTGGTTGTGTCCTTTCTTGGTTTTGGCATTAGGGCGATGCTGGCTTCATAGAATGAATTAGGGAGGGTTCCTTCTTTCTCTATCTTTTGGAATAGTGTCAAAGGATTGATACCAATTCTTCTTTGAGTATCTGGTAGAATTCTGTTGTGAATCCATCTAGTCCTGGACACTTTTTTTTTTTTTTTTTTTTTTTTAATTTTAAAATTACTGCTTCAATCTTGCTGCTTGTTACTGGTCTGTTCAGGGTATCTAATTCTTCCTTATTTAAGCTAGGTTGTATTTTTCCAGGAATTTATCCATCTCTTCTAGGTTTTCTAGTTTACGTGTGTAAAGGTGTTCATAGTAACCTTGAATTATCTTTTTTATTTCAGTGGTGTCAGTTGTAATGTCTCCTATTTCTTAATGAAGTTATTTGGATTTTCTCTCTCTTCTTGGTTAGTCTTGCTAATGATCTATCAATTTTATTTTTCTTTTCGAATGAGCAGCTTTTTGTTTATCTTTTGTGGGTTTTTTTTTTTGTTTCAATTTCATTTAGTTCTGCTCTGATCTTGGTTTTTTCCTTTCTTCTGCTGGATTTGGATTTGATTTGTTTCTCTAGTTTCTTGAGGTGTGACCTTAGATTGTTTGTGCTGTTTCAGACTTTTTGATGTAGGCATTTAGGGCTATGAACTTTCTTTTTAGCACTGCCTTGGTTGTGCTTTTTAACTTGTATTTTTGGTTTATAGATCCTGTGTGGTTTATATTTTAAAGAGGCTCTGTTTTAATATGTTTCCAGGATTTGTTTCGAGATTTAGAGCTCCTTTTAGCAGTTCTTGTAGAGGTGGCTTGGTAATAGTGAATTATCTCAGCATTTGTTTGTCTGAAAACGATTGTATCTTTCCTTCACATATGATGCTTAGTTTCACTGGATACCAAATTCTTGGCTGATAACTGTTTCATTTGAGGAGGCTGAAGATAGACCCCTAGTCCCTCCTAGCTTGTAGGGTTTCTGCTGAGAAATCTGTTAATCTGATAGGTTAGGTTTTCCTTTACAGGTTACCTAGTGCTTTTGTCTTACAGCTCTTAAGATTCTTTAACTCATCTTAACTTTGGATAACCTGACAGCAATGTGCCTCGGCAAAGATCTTTTTCCAGTGAATTTCCCAGGTGCTTTTTGTGCTTCTTGTATTTGCATATCTCAGTCTCTGGTAAGGCTGGGGAAGGTCTCCTTGATTATTCCGTGAAATATGTTTTCCAAGCTTTTAGAATTTTCTTCTTCCTCAGGAACACTGATTATTCTTAGGTTTGGTCATTTAACATAATTCCAGACTTCTTGGAGGCTTTGTTCATATTTTCTTATTCTTTTTTCTTTGTTGGATGGGGTTAATTCGAAGACTTTATCTCCAAGCTTTAATTTTTTTTTTTTATTTTTTATTTTTTATTTTTTTTTTGAGACAGAGTCTTGCTCTGTCACCCAGGCTGGAGTGCAGTGGCATGATCTTGACTCACTCCAAACTTTTCTGATTCTCCTGCCTCAGCCTCCCGAGTAGCTGGGATTATAGGTATGTGCCACCACACCCAGCTCATTTTTGTATTTTTAGAAGAGACAGGGTTTCACCATGTTAGCCATGGTGGTCTCAAACTCCTGACCTCAGTTGAGCCGCTTGCCTCAGCCTCCCAAACTGCTGGGATTACAGGCATGAGCCACCATGCCTGGCTGGAGCTCTGAATTTTTCTTCCACCTCATCAATTCTATTGCTGAGACTCTCTAGAGTATTTTGCATATCAAAAAGTGTGTCCAAAGTTTCCTGAATTTTTGATTTTTTCTTTAGGCTATTTCCTTGAATATTTCTCCCTCCACTTCTTTTATCAGTTTTTGGATTTCCTTGCATTGGGCTCCACTTTGCTCTGGCCCCTCCCTGATTAGCTTAATAACTAACCTCCTGGATTCATTTTCAGGTAAATCAGGGATTTCTTCTTGGTTTGGATCCATTGGTAGTAAACTAATGTGATTTTTGGGGGGTGTTGATGAGCCTTGTTGTCATATTATCAGGGTTGGTTTTCTGGTTCCTTCTCATTTGGGTAGTGGAAGGTCCAGGGCTGAAGGCTGTTGTTCAGATTTTTTTGTCCTACAGGGTGTTCACTTGATGTAGTACTCTCCCCCTTTCTCTGTGGATATGGCTTCCTGTGAGCTGAACTTCATTGACTTTTCTCTCTTCTGGGTCTGGTCACTCAACAAGTCTACCCAGCTCCAGCCTGGAGTCCTGTGATGCGAACCATCTGTGGGCCTCCCAGCCATAGGTAACAGCACTTGTTCCAGAGGGTGGAGGGTGCAATGGATTTCATGAGGGTTCTTAGCTTTGGTGGTTTAATGCTCTATATTTGTGCTGGTTGGTCTCCTGCAAGGAGGTGGCACTTTCCAGAAAGCATCAGCTGTAGTAGTGTGGAGAGGGATTGGCGCTGGTGGGACCCTAGAACTCCAAAGATTATATGCCCTTTGTCTTCCACTATCAAGGTGGGTAGGAAATGACCATCAGGTCGGGGCAGGGCTAGGCATGTCTGAGCTCAGACTCTCTTGGGTGGGTCTTGCTGCAGCTGCTGTATGGGATGGAGGCGAGATTCCCAGGTCACTGGAGCTGTGTACTGAGGAGGATTATGGCTGCCTCTGCTGAGTCATGCAGTGGGGAAAAGCTGACAATCACAAGCCTCACCCAGCTCCCATGCAAACCAAAGGGCTGGTCTCACCCCCAACCATGACCACCCTTTCCAGTCTATTTCCAGGCAGAGGGGGAGACAGGCTTAAAAACTTGGCCAGACTACCCACCTCCCAGCTACGAAAGAAAAGTGTTTTAGTTCTTCCCCGACCTGTGAAGTCTGCAAGCTGTATTCCAGCCCTCCCCTAAGTTCTGGCCAGGAGGGCTCTTACCCCATTCAAATTGTTACAAAGTTCAGCTAGAGAAGTCCTTCTCCCTGTGGAGTTTTACCCCCTTCTCCTCTGGCCACCCTCCTAATAGATCCCTGTGGTGCCAGGCAGGATTGGGCTGCTTGGGGACCCAGTGAGCTCTCAGCAACTTTCTGCTGCTTCCTCTACCCCTGTATTTTACTCAGCTTGGCTCTCTAACTGGACTCAGCTCCAGATAAAGTCAGAAACTTCTTCCACAAATAGACCTTCGGCTTCTCCAGTAGGGGTGTGTGTTAGGGTGAGGAGGGTCTCCCCTTCTCACTTCCGCAGTTGGGGCACTCACAGTATTTGGGGTGTCTCCTGGGTCCTGCAAGAGCAATCTTCTTCCTTCAGAGGGTCTGTGAGTCCTCTCAGGATTGCTGGTTTGTTCTTACAGTCAATCTGGAGCTTAGATTTGTCTTTATATATATATATATATATATATATATATATATATATATATATATATATATTTTTTTTTTTTTTTTGAGACGGAGTTTCGCTCTTGTTACCCAGGCTGGAGTGCAATGGCGCGGTCTCGGCTCACTGCAACCTCCACCTCCTGGGTTCAGGCAATTCTCCTGCCTCAGCCTCCTGAGTAGTTGGGATTATAGGCACGTGCCACCATGCCCAGCTAATTTTTTGTATTTTTAGTAGAGACGGGGTTTCACCATGTTGACCAGGTTGGTCTCGATCTCTCGACCTTGTGATCCACCCGCCTCGGCCTCCCAAAGTGCTGGGATTACAGGCTTGAGCCACCGCACCTGGCCTGTCTTAATATATTTTATCCTTGCACATTTGCTCATTGTTAAGACGTGTATAATGAATGCTTTCCTCCTTCCCTATTTTGTTCTTTATACCAGCAAAATAAAACTTTAAAAAATGTTATTTAAAACATCTTTGGGTCATTTCCTCAATTAATAAATATATTTGAACAAAATTAAATTCCTGGGGAAGGGCCAAGATGATCGAATAGGAATAGCTCTGGTCAGCAGCTCCCAGTGAGACCAATGCAGAAGGCAGGTGACTTCTGCACTTCCAACTGAGGTACCCTGTTCATCTCACTGGGACTGGTCAGGCAGTGGGTGCAACCCACAGAGAACAAGCAGAAGCAGGGTGGGGAATCACTTCACCTAGGAAGTACAAGGAGCCAGGAGACCTCCCTCCCCCATCCAAGGGAAACCTAGAAGGACTGGTACTATGCTTTTCCCACCGTTTTTTGCAATCCACAGATCAGGAGATTCCCTCCTGTGCCTACAACACCAGGGCCCTGGGTTTCAAGCACAAAACTGGACAGCTGTTTGGGAAGATACCGAGCTAGCTGCAGGAGTTTTTGTTTGTATCCAAGTGGCACCTGGAACACCAGTGAGATGGAACCATTCACTGTCCTGGAAAGGGGGCTGAAGCCAGTGAGCCAAGTGGTTTTGCTTAGTGGGTACCACTCCCGTGGAGCCCAGTAAGCTAAGAACCACTGGCTTGAAATTCTCACTGCCAGCACAGCAGTCTGAAGTTGACCTGGGATGATCATGCTTGGTGGGGAGAAGGACATCTGCCATTACTGAGGCTTCAGTAGGTGGTTTTTCCCCTGAAAGTGCTAAGGAGGCTGGGAGGTTTGTACTGGGTGGAATTCACCACAGCACAGCAAAGCGGCTGTGGCCAGAATGCTTCTCTAGATTTCCTCTATGAAGGAAAGGCAGCAGGCCCAGTCATGAGCTTACAGATTAAATTCTCATCTTCCTGGGATGGAGCACCTGGGGGAAGGGGCAGCTGTGGGCCCAGCTTCAGTGGATTTAATCTGTCCTGCCTGCTGGCTCTGAAGAAAGTAGCTGATACTGACAAGGGTGATTCTCCCAGCACAGCACACACCAGCTCTGCTAAGGGACAGACTGCCTCCTCAAGTGAGTCCCTGACCCCTGTGCCTCCTGACTGAGAGAGACATCCCAACAGGGGTCTACAGATACCTCATACAAGAGCACTCTGGCTCGTATCAGACCAGTGCCCCTCTGGGAAAAAGGTTCTAGAGGAAGGTGCAGGCAGCAATCTTTGCTGTTCTACATCCTCCACTGGTCATACTCAGGCAAACAGGGTCTGGAGTGGACCAAACTGCAGCAGACCTGCAGAAGGGGGGCCTGATTGTTACAAGAAAAGCTAACAAACAGAAAGCAACAACATCAACATGAAAAAAAAAAAAAAAAAACTGCATTCAAAGGTCATCAGCCACAAAGATCAAAGGTAGATAAATCCATGAAGATGAGGAAAAAACAGTGCAAAAACGCTGAAAATTCTAAAAACCAGAATGCCTCTTCTCCTCCAAATGATCACAGCTCCTCTCCAGCAAGGGCACAAAACAGGATGGAGAATGAGACTGATGAATTGACAGAAGTAGGCTTCAGAAGGTGGGTAATGACAAACTCATTTGAACTAAAGGAGCATGTTCTAACCCAATGCAAGGAAGCTAAGAACCTTGATAAAAGGTTACAGGAACTGCTAACTAGAATAACCAGTTTAGAGATGAAATAACTGATCTGATGGAGCTGAAAAATGCAGCACATGAACTTCATGAAGCATAGGCAAGTATCGATAGCCAAAATGATTAAGTGGAAGAAAGGATAATAGTGATTGAAGATCACCTTACTGAAATAAGGCATGAAGGCAAAATTAGAGAAAAAATAATGAAAAGAAATGAATAAAGCCTCCAAGAAATATGCAACTATGTGAAAAAACCAAACCTATGACTGATTGGTGTACCTGAAAGTGACAAGGAGAATGGAACCAAGTTGGAAAACATACTTCAGGATATCATCCCAGAAAACTTCCCCAACCTAGCAAGGCAGGCCAACATTCAAATTAAGGAAATACAGACACCACCAGTAAGATACTCCTCAAGAAGAGCAACCCGAAGACACATAATCGTTGGATTCACCAAGGTTGAAATGAAGGAAAAAATGTTAAGAGCAGCCAGAGAGAAAGGTCAGGTTCTCAACGAAGGGAAGCCCATCAGACTAACAGCGGATCTCTCTGCAGAAACTCTACAAGCCAGAAGAGAGTGGGGGCCAATATTCAACATTCTTAAAAGAATTTTCAACCCAGAATTTCATATCCACCCAAACTAAGCTTCATAAATGAAGGAGAAATAAAATCCTTTACAGACAACCAAAAGCTGAAGGATTTTGTCACCACCAGGCCTGCCTTACAAGAGCTCCTGAAGAAAGCACTAAATATGAAAAGGAAAAACCTGCACTTCATAGTATCATTGGTGAACATAAAGACCAATAACAACATGAAGAAACTACTAATGTTCAAAATAAGCCACTAGCATGATGGCAGGACCAAATTCACATATAACAATATTAACCTTAAATGTAAGTGGACTAAATCCCCCAGTTAAAAGACACAGACTGGCAAACTGGATAGAGTAAAGACCCATTGATGTGCTGTATTCAGGAGACCCATCTCACCCATGCAAAGGCACACATAGGCTCAAAATAAAGGGATGGAGGAATATTTACTAAGCAAATGGAAGGTAAAAAAAAAAAAAAGTAGGGGTTGCAATCCTAGTCTCTAACAGACTTTAAACTAACAAAGATTTTTAAAAAGACAAAGAAGGGCATTATACAATGGTAAAGGGATCAATGCAACAAGAAGAGCTAACTGTCCTAAATTTATATGCACCCAATACAGATGCACAAAGCAAGTTCTTAGAGACTTACAAAAAGAGTTTGACTGCCACAAAATAGTGGGAGACTTTAACGCCCCACTGTCAATATTAGGCAGATCAACATGACAGAAAATTAACATGGATATTCAGGACTTGAAATCAGCTCTGGACCAAGCGGATCTAATGGACATCTACAGAACTCTTCACCCAAAATCAATAGAATATACATTCTTCTCAGCACCATATCAAACTTATTCTAAAATTGACCACATAATTGAAAGTAAAACACTCCTCAGCAAATGCAAAAGAATGGAAATCATAACAGTCTCTCAGCCCACACTACAATCAAATTAGAACTCAGGATTAAGAAACTCACTCAAAACTGCACAACTACATGGAAATTTGAACAACCTGAATGACTACTGAGTAAATTTAAAAATTAAGACAGAAATAAAGAAATTCTCTGAAAAAAAAAAAACAAAAAAAAAACAAGTTCTGAAATTGAGGCAGTAATAGCCTACCAACCAAAAAAAGCCAAGGATTAGACAGGTTCACAGCTGAATTCTAGGAGAGGTACAAAGAGAAGTTGGTACCATTCCTTCTGAAACTATTCCAAACAATAGAAAAAGAGGGACTCTTCACTAAGTCATTTTGTAAGGCCAGCATCATCCTGATACCAAAACCTGGCAGGGACACAACAAAAAAAGAAAATTCAGGCCAATATCCCTGATTAACATCAATGCAAAAATCCTCAAGAATATACTGACAAACTGAATCCACCAGCACATCAAAAAGCTTATCCACTACAATCAAGTTGGCTTCATCCCTGGGATGCAAGGCTGGTTCAACATATGCAAATCAATAAATGTAATCCATCACATAAACAGAACCAACTACAAAAACCACATGATTATCTCAATAGATGCAGGAAAGGCCTTCAACAAAATTCAACATCCCTTCATGCTAAAAACACTCAATAAACTAGGTATCGATTGAACATATCTCAAAATAATAGGATTTTTTATGATGAAACCAGAGCCAGTATCATACAGAATGGGCAAAAGCTGGAAGCCTTACCTTTGAAAATCAGCACATGACAAGGATGCCCTTCTCACCACTCCTATTCAGTATATTACTGGAATTCCAGCCAGAGCAATCAGGCAAGAAAAAGAAATAAAGCGTATTCAAATAAGAAGAGAGAAAATCAAATTGTCTCTGTTTGCAGATAACATGATTGTATATTTAGAAAACCCCACTGTCTCAGCCTAAAAACTCCTTAAGCTGATAAGCAACTTCAGCAAAGTCTCAGGATAACAACAATGTTCAAAAATCACAAGCATTCCTATACACCAATAATAAACAAGCAGAGAGCAAAACCATGAATGAACTCCCATTCACAATTGCTACAAAGAGAATGAAATACCTAGGAATACAATTTACAAGGGACATGAAGGAACTCTTCAAGGAGAACTAAAAATCACTGCTCAAGGAAATAAGAAAGGACACAAACAAACGGACAAACATTCTATGCTTATAAATAGGAAGAATCAATATCATGAAATGGCCATATGTCTCAAAGTAATTAATAGATTCAATGCTATTTCCGTCAAGCTACCATTGACTTTCTTCACAGAATTAGGAAAAACGACTTTAAATTTAATATGGAACCCAAAAAGAGCCAATATAGCTAAGACAAACTTAAGAAAAAAGATCAAAGCAGGAGGCATCATACTACCTGACTTCAAACTATACTACAAGGCTACAGTAATCAAAACAGCATGGTACTGGTACCAAAACAGATATATAGACCAATGGAGCAGAACAGAGGCCTCAGAGGCAATGCCACACATCTACAACCATCTGATCTTTGACAAACCTCACAAAAACAAGCAATGGGGATAGGATTCCCTATTTAATAAATGGTGCTGGGAAAACTGGCTAGCCATATGCAGAAAACAGAAACTGGATCCCTTCCTTACACCTTATACAAAAATTAACTCAAGATGGATTAAAGACTTAAACATAAAACCCAAAACCATAAAAACCCTAGAAGACAACCAAGGCAATACCATTCAGGACATAGGCAAGGGTAAAGACTTCATGAATAAAACACCAAAAGCAATGGTAACAAACGCCAAAATGGACAAATGAGATCTAATTAAACCAAACAGCTTCTACACTGCAAAAGAAACTGTAATCAGAGTGAACAGGCAACTTACAGAATGGGAGAAAAATTTTGCAATCTATCCATCTGATGAAGGCCTAATATCCAGAATCTACAAGGAACTTAAAAAAATTACAAGAGGGCCAGGCACGGTGGCTCAAGCCTGTAATCCCAGCACTTTGGGAGGCCAAGGCGGGTGGATCATGAGGTCAAGAGACGGAGACCATCCTGGTCAACATGGTGAAACCCTGTCTCTACTAAAAATACAAAAAAATTAGCTGGGCATGGTGGTGCGTGCCTGTAATCCCAGCTACTCAGGAGGCTGAGGCAGGAGAATTGCCTGAACCCAGGAGGCAGAGGCTGTGGTGAGCCGAGATCGTGCCATTGCACTCCAGCCTGCATAACAAGAGTGAAACTCCGTCTCAGAAAGAAAAAAAAAATTACAAGAAGAAACCTCATCAAGAAGTGAGTAAAGGATATGAACAGACACTTCTCATAAGACGACATACAGGCAGCAAACATATGAAAAAAGCTCACTATCACTGGGCATTAGAGAAATGCAAATCAAAACCACAATGAGATACCATTTCACACCAGTTAGAATGGTGATTATTAAAAAGTCAGGAAACAACAGATGCTGGAGAGTATGTGGAGAAACAGGAGCAATTTTATACTGTTAGTGGAAATGTAAATTAGTTCTACCATGTGGAAGACAGTGTGGCGATTTCCCAAGGCTCTAGAACCAGAAATACCATTTGACCCAGCAATCCCATTACTGGGTGTATACCCAAAGGATTATAAATCATTCTACTATAAAAACACATGCACATATATGTTTATTGAAGCACTATTTATAATAGCAAAGACTTGGAACCAACTTAAATGCCCAACAATGATAGACTGGATAAAGAAAATGTAGCACATATATACCATGGAATACTATGGAGCCATAAAAAAGAATAAGATCATGTCTTTTGCAGGGACATGGATGAAGCTGGAAGCTGTCAAACTCAGCAAACTAACACAGGAAGAGAAAACCAAACAATACATGTTCTCACTCATAAGTGGGAGTTGAACAATGAGAACACATGGACACAGGGAGGGGAACACCACATACTGGGGCCTGTCAGTGTTTGGGAGCGAGGGGAGGGAGAGCATTAGGGCAAATACCTAACAAATTTGGGGCTTAAAACCTAGATGATATGCTGTTGATAGGTACAGCAAACCACCATGTCACATGTATACCTACGTAACAAAGCTGCACATTCTGCGCATATATCCCAGAACTTAAAGTAAAATTAAAAAAAAAAATAAAATTCCCCCTTTCACATGAAAATTAAACATGTTAATATTTAATTGTATATTTTACATTTTCAACACACTTTTAGATACCTAAATTCATCGTCACAACATTCCTTTAGGGTAGGTGGGGCTGATGCATCGAAGCAAGTTGCCTGAAACCACGGTGGGACCTCAGCAGTAGACAGATGGGAAATAGAAGAAAGCTAGCATGGGAGGATCTAGCCTTGGGAGCCCTGATGCTGTCATGGGGCAAACGCCCAGAGGAAAAATTCGTGGTTCATTTTACAGAGGGATGGGCCAGGCCTGGCCTGGACCAGAAGACATCTTATCTAGACAGAGAGAGTGGCAGAAAGGGCTGCGGGGAGCCTGGAAAGCCCCAGCTGAATGACTAAGATACCCAGAGGGAAAAGATGCTGGCCCTATCTGTGACAAGATTCTGATCCAGAGTGGAATATTAACCAAAACCAAGGCAGAACACATTGCCTATGGTGCTTTTTACTCTGCCAGATTAATCAGAACTACACAGAATTCAGCCTTCTGAAGACTTTAGGAACACCAGTGAGAAGCCTGTAGATAATCATTCCCATTTTCAACTGAAGTTTAGTCAAGGTGGACTTTGCAGCCAGACTGCCTGGTTTCAAATCAAGATTCCATTACTCCCTGGGGTGTCAGCCACAGCAGGCTATACTATGGTAATAAGATGCCCCTCAAAGGTGTCATGATCCAGACAGAAGTTTGATTTTCATCTATGAGATAGTCTGAGGGCTCCTCGATAGTTAGAGAGATTCAAGGAACCCAGGCTCTCCTTCTACCTGTGGCTCTGCATCCAGCTGGCAGCAGGTGAAAGAGCAGGGAGGATACTCCTGCTTCTTAGATGCTTTGGTCTAGAAATGGCACTTCTCTCTTACATTCATGGGTGGCACTCAGTCCCCTGGCCACTCCTTACTGCAAAAGGACTGAGAAATGTTGGCTGGCTATGTTCCCAGAAAGAAGAAACATACCTGATATAGTCTGGACATGTGCCCTGCCCAAAACTCATACTGAAATGTAATTCCCAGTGTTGGAGTTGGGGCCTGGTGGGAGGTGACTGGATCCTGGGGGTGGATTTCTCATGAATATTTTAGTACCCTCCTGCTTGGTACTGTCCTCACAACGGTGAGTTCTTGTGAGATCTAACCAGTTAAAAGTATGCAGCACCTCTCCCAGGCTTTCTTGCTCCTACTCTGGCCATGTGACATATCTGCTCCCATTTTGTCTTTTGCAATGATTGTAAGTTTCCTGAGGCCACTCCAGAAGCTGATGCCAGCAGAGTCTGTGGAACCATAGCCAATTAAACCTCCCTATGAATTATCTAGTCTCAGGTATTTCTTGATAGCAAAGCAAGAATGGCCTATCTTAGCCAAACAGTATCTTAGCCAACAGTGTACGTATATTAGCTATATAACCTTGGGAGAAATACCTAGCATCTTTGTGCCTCATTTTTCCCTCAACTACAAAATGGAATTTTTATGAGGATTACCTGAGTTAACTTGGAAAGCATGTGAACGTTTGCAGTAAGCTCCATGAATGCTGGATATTGTCACCATCACCATCATCTTTGTCCTTATCATGATTATGCAAAACTAGGTAGCAGGGATTTTTTTTTTTTTTGAAGTCTCTGTCACCCAGGCTAGAGTGCAGTGGTGCAATCTCAGCTTACTGCAATCCCTGCCTCCCGAATTCAAGTGATTTTTCTGCCTTAGCCTCCCAAGGAGCTGGGACTACAGGTGCACACCACGCCAGCCTAATTTGTGTATTTTAGTAGAGATAGGGTTTCACCATGTTGGCCAGGCTGGTCTTGAACTCCTGATTCAAGTGATCCACCTGTCTTGGCCTCCCAAAGTGCTGGGATTACAGGCGTGAGCCACTGTGCCCGGCCAACAGTAGGATTTAGTCAAGTCACGGTGGTTCATGCCTTTAATCCCAGGACTTTGGGAGGCTGAGGTGGGTGGATCATGAGGTCAGGAGGTCAAGACCAGTCTGGCCAACATGGTGAAATCCCATCTCTACCAAAATTACAAAAATTAGCTGGACATGGTGGCACATGCATGTAATCCCAGCTACTCAGGAGGCTGAGGCAGGAGAATTGCTTACACCCAGGAGGCAGAGGTTGCAGTAAGCCCAGATCACACCATTGCACTCCACACTGAGCAACAGAGCAAGACTCAGTCTCAAAAAAAAAAAAAAAAAAAAAAAAAGTGGGGGGAGGATCCAAGATGGCTGAATAGGAACAGCTCTGGAGTGCAGTTCCCAGAAAGAACAATGCAGAGGGTAAGTGATCACCACATTTCCAAACAAGTTTTCACTGCCCACAGATCAGGAGACTCCCAGGCTGAAAAGCGCCATGAGTTTCCAGCATGGCTCATTCAGCCGGTGCCGCAGGTTGGCACACAGAAACTTACACAAATCTGGGCGGCGGCCGTTTCAACTGGTGCCTAGAATGCCTGAGAGATGGAGCTGCTCATTCAACTGAAAGGGAGGGGGCTGAGACATGAAGCCAGGTAATCTGGCTCGGCAGGTACTACCCCCATGAAACAAGCAATCTGAAATGCTCTGCATTAAGAGTTTTGCAGCAAGCACAGCTGGACCCAGGACAGTTCAGTTCATTGGGGGGAAAGGCGTCCGCCACTACTGAGGCAGTCTGCCAATACAGAGGCAGTTTTAACTGCCTCAAGGAAGTTCACACAGCAGCTAGGCACAGCCTGCAGCAGTTTAGTAACACCTCTGCTGGCAGACTGTGACTAGACTATCTCCATGGGGGGAAAAGCATCTATGAAAAAAGGCAGCAGCACATCAGGAACTTATACATAAAGCCCAACCTTCCTAGGACAGAGCACCTGGGAAAAGAGGTGGTTGTCAGTTCCGCTGCAGCAGACTTAAACATACCTGCCCAGCATCTCTGCACAGAACAATGGAGCTCTGCATCTCTGCACAGAACAATGGAGCTCCCAGCACAACACTTGAGCTCCTATAAGGGACAGACCGTCTCCTCAAGCAGTCCCCCAACAACCGTATATCCAAAGAGAAACATCATAAAGGAGAGCTCAGGCTGACATCTGGCGGGTACCTGTCTGGGACGAAGATAACAGAAGAAGAAACCGGCAGCAACTTTTACTGTCCTGCAGCCCCCCACGGGTGATCTCCAGGCAAGCAAGGTCTGGAGTGGACCTCCGGCAATCCTGCAGCAGAGCGTCCTGACTGTTAGAAGGAAAACTAAGAAACAGAAAGAAATAGTTTAGCATCAACAAAAAGGATGTCCACTCAGACTGCATCTGAAAGTCACCGATTACAAAGACCACAGGTAGATAAAGCCACTAAGAGGGGAAGAAAGCAGCGCAAAAAGAATGAAAACACCAAAAACCAGAACACCTCTCCTCCTCCAAGAGATCACAACTCCTTACCAGCTAGAGAACAAAGCTGCATGGAGAATGAATCTGAGAATTGATGGAAACAGGCTTCAGAAGGTGGGTAATAACAAACTTCTCAGAGCTAAAAGAAAACGTGCTAACACAATGTAAAGAAACTAAGAACCTTGAAAAAAGGTTAGATGAGATGCTAACTAGAATAAACAGCTTAAAAAAGAATATAAATGACTTGATGGAGCTGAAAAACACAGCACAAGAACTTTGTGAAGCGTATACAAGTTTCAAAAGCTGAATCAAACAAGCAGAAGAAAGGATATTAGAGATTGAAGATCAACTCAATGAAATTAAACAAGAAGGCAAGATTAGAGAAAAAGGAATGAAAAGAAATGAACAAAGCCTTCAAGAAATATGGGATTATGTGAAAAGACCTAATCTATGCTTAATCAGCATACCTGAATGTGACAGAGAGAATGAATCCAAGCTGGAAAACACTCTTCAGGATATTATCCAGGAGAACTTTCTCAACCTAGCAGACCAGGCCACCATTCAAGTACAGGAAATACAGAGAACATCATAAAGATATTCCTAAAGAAGAGCAACCCCAAGGCACATAATTGTCAGATTCGCCAGGGTTGAAATAAAGGAAAAAATGCTAAGGGCAGCCAGAGAGAAAGGTCGGGTCACTCACAAAGGGAACCCCATCAGACTCACAGTGGATCTCTCAGCAGAAACTCTACAAGCCAGAAGAGAGTGGGGGCCAAAATTAAACATCCTTAAAAAAAAAGAACTTTCAACTTAGAATTTCATATCCAGCCAAATTAAGCTTCATAAGTGAAGGAGAAATAAAATCCTTTATGAATAATCAATTGCTGAGAGATTTTGTCACCACCAGGCCTGCCTTACAAAAGCTCCTGAAAGAAGCACTAAACAAGGAAAGAAACAACCAGTACCAGCCACTCCAAAAATGTACCAAATGGTAAAGATCATCAACAGAAAGAAGAAAATGTGTCAACTAATGGGTAAAACATCCAGCTAGCATCAAAATGGCAGGATCAATTTCACACATAACAATAACTCTTAAGTGTAAATGGGCTAACTGCCCCAGTCAAAAGACACAGACTGGCAAATTAGATAAAAAGTCAAGACCCATCCACGTGCTGTATTCAGAAAACCCATCTCAAGTGCAAGGACACACATAGAATAAAAATAAAGGGATGGAGGAAGATTTACCAAGCAAATGGAGAGCAAAAATAAGCAGGAGTTGCAATCCTAGTATCTGATAAAATAGACTTTAAATCAACAAAGATCAAAAGAGACAAAGAAGGGCATTACATAATGGTAAAAGGATCAATGCAACAAGAAGAGCTAACAATCCTAAATATACACACACACAATATAGGAGCACCCAGGTGCATAAAACAAGTTCTTAATGACCTATAAAGAGACTTAGACCACCACACAATACTAGGAGACTTTAACACTCCACTGTCAATATTAGAGAGATTGACAGACAGAAAATTAAAAAGGATATCCAGGACTTGAACTCAGATCTGGACCAAGCAGACCTAATAGACATCTACAGAACTCTCTACATCAAATCCACAGAATATACATTTTTCTCAGCACCATATAGCACCTACTCCAAAATTGACCACATAATTGGAAGTAAATCACTCCTCAGCAAATACAAAAGAACAGAAATCATAACAAACAATCTTTCAGACCACAGGGCAATCAAATTAGAACTCAGAATTCAGAAACTAACTCAGAACCACACAACTTCATGAAACTGAACAACTGGTTCCTGAACATCGACTGGATAAACAATGAAATGAAGACAGAAATAAAGATGTTCTTTGAAACCAATGAGAAGGAAGACACAACTTACCAGAATCTTTGGGACGAATTTAAAGCAGTGTCTAGAGAGAAATTTATAGCAATAAATGCGCACGAGAAGAAAGGAGAGATCTAAAATTGGCACCCTATCATCAAAATTGAAAGAGCTAGAGGAGCAAGATCAAAAAAACTCAAAAGCTAGCAGAAGACAAGAAATAACTAAGAGCAGAGCAGAACTGAAGGAGATAAAGACACAAAAAATCCTTCAAAAAATCAATAAGTCCAGGAGCTGATTTTTTTAAAAGATCAACAAAATAGACAGACTGCTAGCCAGATTCGTAAAAAGGAAAAGGGAAAACAAGCAAATAAATGCAATGAAAATAAAGGGGACATCACCACCGATTCCACATAAATACAAACCATCATCAGATATTACTACAAACAACTCTATGCACCTAAACCAGTAAACCTGGAGGAAATGGACAAATTCCTAGACACGTGCACCCTTCCAAGCCTAAAACAGGAAGAAGTTGAAACCTTGAATAGACCAATAACAAGGGCTGAAGTTGAGGCAGCAATTAATAGCCTACCAACCAAAAAAAGTCCATGTCCAGATGGGTTCACAGCCTAATTCTACCAGATGTACAAAGAGGAGCTGGTACCATTCCTTCTGAAACTATTCCAAACAATCCAAAAAGAGGGAATCCTTCTCAAATCATTTTATGAGACTAACATCATCCTGACATCAAAACCTGGCAGAGACTCAACAACAAAAAATTCAGGCCAATATCCATGATGAACATAGATGCAAAAATCTTCAAGAAAATACCAGCAAACTGATTGCAACAGCACATGAAGAAGCTTATCCATCATGATCAAGTAGGCTTCATTCCAGGGAAGCAAGGCTATAAACATAATCCACCACATAAACAGAACCAAAGACAAAAACCACATGATTATCTCAACAGATGCAGAGAAAGCCTTTGACAAAATTCAACAGTCCTTTATGCTAAACACTCTTAATAAACTAGGTATTGAAGGAACATACCTAAAATAACAAAAGCTATTTATGACAAGCCAACAGCCAATATCATACTGAATGGGCAAAAACTGGAAGCATTCCCTGTGAAATCTGGCACTAGACAAGAATACCCTCTCTTACCACTCCTATTCAATATAGTATTGGAAGTTCTAGCCAGAGCAATTAGGCAAGAACAAGAAATAGAGAGTATTCAATTAGGAAAGGAGGAAGTCAAATTGTCTCTATTTGCAGACAACATGATTATATATTTAGAAAACCCTATTATCTCTGCCCAAAATCTCCTGAAACTGATAAGCAACTTCAGCAAAGTCTCAGGATACAAAATCAATGTGCAGAAATCACAAGCATTTCTATACACCAATAAAAGACAAACAGAGAGCCAAATGAAGAGTGAACTCCCATTCACAATTGCTACAAAGAGAATAAAATACCTAGGAATACAACTAACAAAGGATGTAAAGGACCTCTTCAAGGAGAACTACAAATCACTGCTCAAGGAAATAAGGGAGGACACAGATGGAGAAACATTCCATGCTCATGGTTAAGAAGAATCAATATTGTGAAAATGGCTATACTGCCCAAAGTAATTTATAGATTCAACACTATCCCCATCAAGCTACCAAAGAGCTTCTTCACAGAACTGGAAAAAAAAAAAACACCTTAAACTTCATATGGAACCAAAAGAGAGCCTGCATAGCCAAGAGAATCCTAAGCAAAAAGAACAAAGCTGGAGGAATCACACTACCTGACTTCAAACTATACTACAAGGCTACAGTAATAAAAACAGCATGGTACTGGTACCAAAACAGAGATATAGCCCAATGGAACAGAACGGAGGCCTCAGAGGCAATGCCACACATCTACAACCATCTGATCTTTGATAAACCTCACAAAAACAAGCAATGGGGAAAGGATTCCCTGTTTAATAAATGGTGTTGAGAAACTGGCTAACCATGGGCAGAAACCAAAACTGGACCCCTTCCTGACACCTTAAGCTAAAATTAACTCCTGGTGGATTAAAGACTTAAACATAAGACCTAACACACTATAAACCCTGGAAGAAAACCTAGGCAAAACCATTCAGGACATAGGCATAGGCAAGGACTTCATGACTAAAACACCAAAAGCATTGGCAACAAAAGCCAAAATAGACCAATGGGACCTAATTAAACTCCAGAGCTTCTGTAGAGCAAAAGAAACAATCGTTAGAGTGAACCAGCAACCAACAGAATGGGAAAAAATTTTGGCAATCTACCCATCTGACAAAGGGCTGATATCCAGAATCTACAAAGAACTAAAACAGATTTGCAAGAAAAAAAAAACAAACCCATCCAAAAGTGGGCGAAGGATATGAACAGACACTTTTAATAAGAAGACATACATGAGGCCAACAAATATATGAAAAAATGCTCATCATCACTGGTTACTAGAGAAATGAAGTCAAAACTACATTGAGATACCATCTCATGCCAGTTAGAATGGCGATCATTAAAAAATCAGGAGACAACAGATGCTGGAGAGGATGTGGAGAAATAGGAACACTTTTACACTGTTGGTGGGAGTGCAAATTAGTTCAACCATTGTGGAAGACAGTGTGGCAATTCCTCAAGGACCTAGAAATAGAAATTCCATTTGACCCAACAATCCCATTACTGGGTATATACCCAAAAGATTATAAATTATTCTATTATAAAAACATGTGCACACGTATGTTCATAGCAGCACTGTTTACAATAGCAAAGACCTGGAACCAACCCAAATGCCCATAGATGATAGACTGGACAGGGAAAATGTGGCACATATACATCGTGAATACTATGCAGCCATAAAAAAGGATGAGTTCATGTCCTTTGCAGGGACATGAATGAATCTGGAAACCCTCATTCTCAGCAAACTGACACAAGAACAGAAAATCAAACACTACATGTTCTCACTCATAGGTGGGTGTTGAACAATAAGAACACAAGGACATATAGAGAGGGTAGCATCGGACACTGGGGTCTGTTGTTGAGGGGCCAGGGGAGGTACAGTAGGGGGATGGGGAGGTTGGGGAGGGATAACATGGGGAGAAATGCCAGATATAGGTGATTGGGGATGGAGGCAACAAACCACGTTGTCATGTATGTACCTATGCAACAATCCTGCATGATCTGCACATGTACCCCAGAACCTAAAGTACAATTTTTAAAAAGTAGGGATTTAAATCTACATCTTTTAACTCAGAGTCCATGGAGAGCTCCTCCTATTTTTTGACACTGCTGATACTGTCTGGAGCATCTATATGAAATGATGCAATTCTCAGCTTTCCTCCTGAAATACAAATATTGTTTCTTTAAAAAGCACAAATGAGAAATTCTGGTCATGATAATCGGAAGCAACTGCTGGGGTTAATGGAAGGACATGGCAGCCTTACCTGATTTCAAGTTATATTTCAGGATTTGTTTCTTACATTGAAATTGTTCATTTCAGTGAAAGTTCACATAAAAATGCCATGCTGGGAAGAAAATCCAACTAAGAATGCATTGTTCCCTAGGCCTGTAGTTCGAGGGGACAATATGCATATTTAATTTGTGTGTGTGTCAGAGAACAACCCCGTATCTCTCCCTTCTCTTTCGTTTATTAAGGAAATATCAAAGCAGCCTTGGAGCGCTTACTTGATTATTCCTTGCGCCTCTAGCCTTTCGGCTAAAGCAGATTATATCACTCTGCTTTTAGTTAATTCTATTTCATTTGCTTGAGTATCAAGAAGAATATTAGGAAAAGAAAATTTCCATCTGCAAAGAAGCTGGACACTTTCAATCAGGTAAATAAAAATGAAGGGGAAATCTCATCACTCACAAACAATAAGCTTTTCCTTCACTCTCCTTGAGCCCTTTGACTGTCTAATGATCTAATGTTGTCATATGTCTGCAGGATAAACTGCAGTTTTATCATAAATGTACTGTGATGATAACTTTACTCTCAGGCTGCCCGTGCATCTTGTCAACTGCTTGGACTCACTTATTCTCCTATCTCACCCACCCATCAGCTAGGAAAACCTGCAATGCGGTGATTCAGCCCAGCAAGACTGTCTGCTGCAATACTGTGAGACTGGGTTTGAAGCATCAATTTATTTTCACCAAAACAGGAAGAATTAAACAAGCTGATTTTGAGGAGGCATAATCTGGTCAGCTCGTTCACTTCCAAAGTCATGAAAGTGGAAAGAGAAAGTCAACGTGTACATTCTCCCCTAAAGAAAGAAATAAACCTCTATCCTCAGGAAATTCTGGGAGCAGAACTTTTCAAGTGTGTGCTGAAGGGAAGAATTCTGTGATGTTCAGGTCTGGAAAGCCTCCTGCACACTTCTGAAGACCCCTCACCTGATCGGGTGGCCACCAGGAGTCTCTGGGAGGTGTGTGAGGGGACTTCAGATAGTGTAATGTAATGTGGCAGGGACTGTGATTTGTCTGCCAACATCTGCTCCCTGCTCTGTGAAAGTAATAGAACTGGAGCTTTGTATGTGGTTGTCAGGCAAGATTACATTTCCCAGGTGTCCTTGCAGTTAGGTGTAACCACATAACTAGGTTTTTACCAAAATAGTGTGAGCGGAAGTGATAGGTACCATCACCAGGTCTGGAATTGACATCAAGGGGACCTCCCCAACCCGGCCTTCTCTCCTTCTCTGCCACTTAGAACCTGAATGTGGCAGTCACAGCTTTGACAAATGATAACACTCTAGGGTCTCGCTGCTACAGTGTGGTCAGAGAACAGGGGCATTGCATCATCTGGAAACTGTTAGAAATGCAGAACCTCAGGTCCAGTCACAGACCTACAAAAATATAATTGGCATTTTAATAAGATTTCAAGGAAAATAAAACACACTTGAAGTTTGAGGCACCCTGGCCAAGGACTGGCAGAGCTGAGACCTAGAACAAACAACCTGGGTCTTCGTGTGAGCAGAGCTGTCCCATGAACCTGCAGCACTCACTTTGAAACCGTGTGTGTGTGTGTGTGTGTGTGAGACAGAGAGATCGATCTTATTATTTATTACTAAAGTCATGGTATTTTGGAGTGTCTTTGTTACTGAAGCTCAGACGTATCTGATACACTTAGTGTGACACTGTTCACAGGATCTCATTTATCAGAATAGATTTTAAACTTGCCATGGAAGTTCTGATCTCAAAGCAGTTCAATATTAAACCCTCTGCATGCCTGCACTCTAATCAGCTTGAAGATCTACCAGGTGTGAGTTTAGGACCCAGAGATATTTCCCGCTACTAGTTAGGGATCCCTGTCCTAGAAGACACAGCCACCCAGAAACCACCAGCCAGGTCAGGAACTGGGAAGGAGGAAGAGAGTCCCTAATGAATGGTCACTGATGGAAATTAAGACTAGAAATCAGGAGAGAAATTGCAGTGGATGAAGTTAGAGCTGCAGGTCTGAGAACTCACAGGACCCTCATGGCTGTCCATAGCAGCCATCATCTAACTGCACTCTGCTTGTGCCCAGCTGACACCCTGCCTTCCCTGGTGGCCACTGGCCTATTCAGGACACTTCAGTATGCCCTACCCAACTAAACTCCAAAACTGTTTTAAAGTCAACATCTTACTTATAAAGAAAAATGACAGAGCCGGGCACAGTGGCTCACACCTGTAATCCCGGCATTTTGGGAGGCTGAGGCAGGTGGATCACTTGAGGTCAGAAGTTGAGAGCAGCCTGACCAACATGGTGAAACCTCGTATCTACTAAAAATACAAAAATTAGCTGGGTGTGGTGATGTGTGCCTGCTAATCCTGCTACTTGGGAGGCTGAGGCTTGAGAACTGGTTGAACCTGAGAGACGGAGGTTGCAGTGAGCCGAGATTGTGCCACTGCAATCCAGCCTGGGTGACAGAGCAAGACTGTCTCAAATTTAGAGGGGAGGCGAGGACAGACAGAAAGAAAATGAGCAAACTATTTCTAAATGATACTTCCCATGTGAATGCTATCATGTTTAATGATCTAAACAACTCGAATGGGTTGGCATAGCATATAACCCAGACTCTGTTTGGCCACTGTGTACATCTCCAGACACATTGCCTCCTCATGCCAGGCCCCCTGCATGTACCCTTTCTTTGTGTTCACAAAACACATGCCATTCCAAAGGGGCATTCCCTTGCCTGTCTCCTTGATTTTGCACACACGTTTTCCTCATGAATTTGTCAAAATTCAGTTCTCCTGTCGATAACTTCATTTTTCTATTTTTGAAAACTTTTATTTACCAAACCTGAGACTTGGATTTCCCTGCAGTGTTCTGCTGCCTTACCATTCATGGCCAGATTGTGGCTCTAAATACCATTCTCCACCAAAATGAACCAGGGCTCCTCTCAGAAATGGCTGATGCCAGGTCTGGGACAGGAAATGTACAACATACCTTGTCATGCCACACAGCCAGGAAGCTCTCAAAGATTTCTGGGGTCATGTTGGTAGGAGTCGGAAAACAACTTGTAGTGGCTCTCACTTGCCAAAGGGACAAATTGGACATTTATAAAAGTGTACTTCATTTATGTGAATTATAAATTCCAAGGGATTGAAATAAATCATTAAGGTTTTTAAAAATCCAAAAACAAAACAAAATTTCAAACCTTCATTGTTCCTCTTAGAGGATCTATGGAGTCCACTCTATTCTGAAAAGTTGTTTAAAAGAGAAAGTCAGGAACGTATTCTGCCTCTCTGACATGCGGTCTACCTCAAGCACACGAAAGGCAGTTCACGCACCTCCCCATATTTGCACAGCCCCACCTGTCCCTGAGTCTCAGCCACTTGTTTAATGGACATCCCCACCACCACCATCACCGTCTGCTCTCCTAACACTGCCACTGTGTTCGTCTCCTGAGTCAAGGGCTGGGCTCTGAGCATGGCTGTGGTCATCCCTGCTGCCTTGGGAGTAGCCACTCTGGTGCCCTGGTTCATCCTGGGGGGGTGGCACCAAGGTACTGGCTCCTCCCATTATTTCTGGGCCCAGATCAAATGCCAATCATTAGTGCAAGAGATCTGGCTTCTCCAGATGCTGCCCTGGGCTAGTTTAACAGCTCAGTCTGGAGGGTTAGAGGAGTTATACCTCAAGGTAAACTTTGACCAATGAGAGACAGAATACAGACAATTACCAGCAAATCAGTTTGCTTCCCTTCCTCCCCTAAAGATGCACAGGCAGCCTGATAGTTGAAATATATTCACAGCATATTTGCAATAGAGCCTCAGTTTATTTTGCCTACTAACAGTAACATTAGACCGTCAGAGTTCAAGGGTAGGAAAGGAAAAACATATTGTTCACGACCGATGAGCTTTGCCTTTCTGTTGTTGTTGCTGAGACAGAGTCTCGCTCTGTTGCCCAGGCTGGAGTGCAATGGCATGATCTCAGCTCACTGCAACTTCTGCCTCCCAGATTCAAGTGATTCTCCTGCCTCAGCCTCCTGCGTAGCTGGGGTTACAGGCATGCACCACCACGCCCAGCTAATTTTTGTATTTTAGTAGAGATGGGTTTTCATCATGTTGGCCAGACTGGTCTCCAACTCCTGTCCTCAAGTGATCCTCCCTCCTTGGCCTTCCAAAGGGCTGGGATTATAGGCATGAGCCACCACGCCTGGCCTGCCCTTCTATTTTTATTTGCCTAAGTGGAAGTGTCCTCTATGAACTACGCCAAAGTGTAGCATTTCACATTGGCCCTCTGGAAAATGTTCTACATAACCAAACAACCAATCACGTATTTTTGTGAGGTTGCACTGGCTCAGTAACCCACCACCTTGTGTTTGCTTTTCCTCATTCCCTGCCTCACTTACTTTTTCCTTCACTGCTGCTCTTGAATTGCATCTCCCAGTAAAACCTTAGTATTCAAACTTTGCCTTAGGCTTTGAGTTCTAGGGAACTAGTTAATGAGGTAGCTGTGATGGTTAATACTGAGAGTCAACTTGATTAGATTGAAGGATGCAAAGTATGAATCCTGTGTGGGTCTGTGTGGGTGTTGCCAAAAGGAGATTAATATTGAGTAAGAGGGCTTGAGTCAAAGGGCTGGGGAAGGCAAACCACCCTTAATCTGGGTGGATACAATCTAATCAGATGCCAGTGAATATAAAGCAGGCAGGAAACCCTGGAAAGGTTAGACTGGTTTAGTCTCCCCCCGTACATCTTTCTCTTATGCTGGATGCTTCCTGCCCTTGAACTTCAGACTCCAAGTTCTTTAGCTTTGGGACTTGGACTGGCTTCTTTGCTCCTCAGCTTGCAGATGGCCTATTGTGGGACCTTGTGATCATGTAAGTTAATACTTAATAAACTCCCCTTTATATATATGTCTACCCTATTAGTTCTGTCCCTCTAGAGAACCCTAATACAGATTTTGGTACCAGGAGTGGTTCTAGAAGAAGAGAATATTAAGGATGGAGTTCTTTTGCTGGTTTGTGGTTTTCTGGAGTTGGCTGATAATATTAGACCCAAAAAAATGCTAAGCGTTCTACTTCTAATAGTATGGAGAATACTGATAGTCCTTGGCATGAACTTTTTAGAGAGTTATGCAAAATAAATGTATTTGACACTCCTGATTCACTGCTTGTGAGAAGCAAGGAGTTCAGTGACTCTATGCATGATACCTTTGACCATATGTGGAGAACCAAGGGACATAATGAAGGTGGTTGGTTGCTCCTAAGTTCACTGGACAAACTGATGAAATAAAACGATGAATTCAGGGATTCTGTCTCTCAGCTTCAGAAGGAGACACTGAGTCTCAATTCATCTATGATTGCCCTGAGTGAGAGTCTTATCTCCTGTAGAGAAAGAGCTAAAATTGTGGAAAATCAGACACAAGCTCTTATCATGCAAGTGGCTGACCTGCAATGAAAGGTGCACACATAGCCTCACCGGGTGTCCACTATTCAACCGAAGGCATTGATTCAAAAGGATGGTACCCTGCAACTTGGAATGGGGGCTTGTGGGATGAAGCTGGGGACCCTGAGCTTGTAAACACTGGTGAACCTTTTTTGGCAACAGAAACAGCTTCCCCATCCCCAGTAATGGTAACATCCCCTCGCTGACCCATGCTGCTATCAGCCTTTCCACGTTTCTCTGAGGAGATACACTCTGCACTGCCTGAGGCAGTGATGGCCTCCTGAGGCAGTTGCGAGGCAAGATAATGTTGACTCTCTCCAGGAGCCGCCCCCAACACCCCTGTGTGCTTCTAGACATATAACTAGACTAAAGCCCCAGCAGGCCCCTAGAAGTGATATTGAGAGTGTGACTCATGAGGAGGTACACTACACTCGAAAAGAACTACTTGAGTTCTCTAATTTATGTGAACAGAAATCTGGACAACAGGCATGGGAATGGATAATAAGGGGATAGGATAATGGTTTAAGGAACCTAGAGTTGGATTAGGCTGAATTTATTGCTTTGGGCCCACTAAGTAGGGATTCTGCCTTTAATGTTGCAACTGGGAAAGTTAAAAAAGGTTCTAATCATTTATTTGCTTGGTTAGCTGAAATATGGACTAAAAGATGGCCTGCTGTGAGCAAGCTGGAAATGCCTGATCTCCCTTGGTATAATGTAAAGGAAGGGATACAAAGGCTTAGGGAGATTGGGATGCTAGAGGGGATTAGTCACTCTGGACCTACTCATCCAGCTGGGAGCATCCAGATGTTATACCCATGACCAATGCCTTATGAAGTAGATTTGTGATGGCAGCACCTGCATTTTTTAAGAATCCTGTAATTGCTCTTCTCTGTATGTCAGATCTAACAGTGGAAACCACAGTCACTTGACTACAACATTTGAATACGATGGGAATAATTGGATCTCGAGATGGCAGGGGCCAAGCAGCAGCACTCGACTGTCAAAGGCAAAGTGGGCACCCATACTGTAATGCACGGCAGCAGTAAAGCAGCAGTCACAATACTCTGACTCATGCAGAGGTCTGAGATTGGCTAATTAATGACAGTGTTCCTAAAAGTGAAATCGATAGGAAGCCTACTGCATTTACTTAATTTATTTAAGCAGAAAACTTGCAGATCAAATGAATGAAAGACTAATTTGAACAGAGAGTCATGGCCCCTCAGTTAATTTCCAGGCTTGAGCCAGTTTACAGACCCAGAACCCCTTGAATGAAGGAGAGGCTGGGTCCTGTGGAGAAAGGACTCTGCTACGTTATCAACAATTTATGCTAATCTTTCTCCCATCCTTCTTCCCCAAGGACACCTTTGGCCTTTTACCAGAGTAACTATGCATTGGGGAAAGGAAAATGATCAAGCATTTTGAGGACTACTAGACACTGGCTGTGAGCTGACATTGATTATAGGGGACTCCAAATGTCACTGTGGTCCTCCAGTTAAAGTAGGGGTTTATGGAGGCCATTAATTGAGTTTCAGCTCAGATCTGACTTACGGTGGGTCCACTGGGTCCTTGGGCTCATCCTGTGTTCATTTCCTCAGTGCCAGAATGCATAATTGGCATAGATATACTCATAGCTGGCAGAACCCCAACTTTGGCCCCCTGACTGGTAGGGTGAGGGCTATAATGGTGAGAAAGGTCAAACGGAAGCCACTAGAGCTGCCTTTACCTAGAAAAAATAGTAACTCAAAAACAGTACTGCATCCCTCGAGGGATTGCAGAGATTAGTGCCACCATCAAAAACTTGAAAGAGACAGAGGTGGTGATTTCCACCACATCCCCATTCAACTCTCCTATTTGGCCTGTGCAGAAGACAGATGGATCTTGGAGAATGACAGTGATTTATTGTAAGCTTAACCAAGTGGTGACTTCAATTACAGCGGCTGTACCAGATGTGGTTGCATTACTTGAGCAAATTTAACACATCTCCTGGTACCTGGTATGCAGCCATTGACTTGGCAAATGACTTTTTCTCCATTCCTGTCCATAAGGCCCACCAGAAGCAATCTACCTTCAGCTGTCAAGACTGGCAATATACCTTTACTGTCCTGTCTCAGGGGTGTATCAACTCTCTGGCTTTGTGTCATAATCTTATTTGGAGAGACCTTGATCGCTTTTCACTTCCACAATATATTACATTCATCCATTACATTGATGACATTATGCTGATTGGATCCAGTGAGCAGGAAATAGCAACAGACTGGACTTACTGGTGAGACATTCATGTGCCACAGGACAGGAAATAAATGCAACTAGAATTCAGGGAACTTCTATCTCAGTAAAATTTCTAGGGGTCCAGTGGTGTGGGGTCTGTCGAGATATTCCTTCTAAAGTGAAGGATAAGTTGCTGCATTTGGCCCCTCCTACAACCAAGGAGGAGGCACACCACTTAGTGAGCCTATTTACATTTTGGAGGCAACACGTTCCTCATTTGAATGTGTTACTCTGGCCCATTTATTGAGTAAATTAAAAGGCTGCCACTTTTGAGTGGGGTCCAGAATAGGAGAAGGCTCTACAGCAGGTCTAGGCTGCTGTGCAAGCTGCTCTGCCACTTGGGCCATATGACCCAGCAGATCCAATGGTGCCTGAGGTGTCAGTGGCCGAAAGAGATACTGTTTGGATTATATGGCAGTTCCCCATAGGTGGATCACAGCAGAGGCCTCTAGGATTTTGGAGCAAGGTCCTGCCATCTTCTGCAGATAACTACTCTCCTCTGAGAGACAGCTCTTGGACTGTTACTGGGCTTTGGTAGAAATGAAACATTTGACTTTGGACAATTAAGTCACCATGCAACCTGAACTGCCTGTCATGAACTGGATGCTTTCTGACACATCTAGCCATAAAGCAGTCACGCACAGCAGCATTTCATCATCAAATGGGTATAGCATATACGTGATTGGGCTCAAGTAGGTCCTGAAGGCACAAGTGCGTTACATGAGGAAGTGGCTCAAATGGCCATGGTCTTCACTCCTGCCATGCTGCCTTCTCTCCCCTAGCCCGCACCAGTGGCCTCATGGGAAGTTCCCTATGATCAGTTGACAGAGGAAGAGAAGACTACAGCCTGGTTCACAGATGGTGCTGCATGATATGCAGGCACTACCCGAAAGTGGACAGCTGCAGCGCTACAGCCCCTTTCTAGGACATCCCTGAAGGACAGTGGTGAAGAGAAGTCTTCCCAGGGGGCAGAACGTTGAGCAGTGCACCTGGCTGGCTGAGCACTTTGCATGGAAGGAGAAATGGCAAGATGTGTGGTTATATACTGATTCACGGTCTGTAGCCAATGGTTTGACTGAATGGTCAGGGATTTGGAAGAAGCACGATTGGAAAATTGGTGACAAAGAAATTTGGGGAAGAAGTATGTGGATGGACCTCTGAGTGGTCAAAAACTGGAGATAATTGTATTTCATGTGAGTGCTCAGCAATGGGTGCCCTCAGCAGAGGAGGATTTTAATAATCAAGTGGATAGGATGGCCTCTTCTGTAGATACCACTCAGCCTCTTTCCCCAGCCACCTGTCATGGTCCAATAGGCCCATGAAAAAAGTGGCCATGGTGGCAGGGATGGAGGTCATGCATGGGCTTAGCAACATGGACTTCCACTCACCAAAGTAGCCACTGCTGAGTGCCCAATCTGCCAGCTGCAGAGACCAACACTGAGCCCTCAATATGGCACCATTCCTCAGGGTGATCAGCCAGCTACCTGGTGGTAGGTGGATTATATTCAACCTCTTCCATCGTGGAAAGGGCAGAGGTTTGTTCTCACTGGAATAGACACTTGCTCCCGATATGGGTTTGCCTACCCTACACACAATGCTTCTGCCAAGACTACCATCCATAAACTCACAGAATGTATTATCCACCGTCATGGTATTCCACACAGCATTGCTCTGACTAAGGCACTCACTTTATGGCTAAAGAAGTGAAGCAGTGGGCTCATGCTCACAGAACTCACTGGTCTTACCATTCTCATCATCCTGAAGCAGCTGGATTTAGAACAGTGGAATGGCCTTTTGAAGTCACAATTACAATGCCAACTAGGTGAAAATACTTTACAAGCTTGGGAAGAGTTCTCCAGAGGCCATGAATGCTGTCAATCAGCATCCAATATATGGTACTGATTCTCCCATAGCCAGAATTCATGGGTACAGGAATCAAGAGGTAGAAGTGGATATGGTGCCACAAGCCCTCATCCCTAGTGATCCACCAGCAACGTTTTTGCTGCCTGTTCCCCTGACATTACATTCTGCTGGCCTAGAGGTTTTAGTTCCAGAAGAAAGTATGGGGTCACCAGGAGACACAACAATGATTCTATTAAACCGAAAGTTAAGACTTCCACCTGGACACTTTGGGTTCCTCCTACCTTAAGTGAACCAGCTAAGAAGGGAGTTACAGTGCTGGCTGGGGGGAGTGACCCAGACTATCATGATGAATCAGTCTATTGCTCCACAATGGAGTTAAGGAGGAGTAAGCGAGAGGATCCCTTGGGGCATATTACTCAGTATTACCATGCCTGTGATTAAGGCCAATGGGAAACTATGACAGCCCAAGCCAGGCAGGACTACAAATGGCCCAGACACTTCAGGGATGAAGATTTGGGTCACTCCACTAGGGAAAAACAAACAAACAAACAAACAAACAAACAAACAAACAAAAAACCATGACCTGCTGAGGTACTTGCTAAAGGCAAAGGGAATACAAAATAGGTAGAAGAATACAGTTATCAATACCAACTACAACTGGCCACGTGACCAGGTGCAAAAAATGAGGACTGTAATTGTCATGAGTCTTTCTTTTGTTGAAAACATGTTTGTGCATCTATATACTTGTACTAATATCTTCATTTTATTTCCTTTTCCTTTATCATGGACATAACATTTATTGACGTCATATCAGCATTTAAGTGGTTTTATTTTTTGAGACAGTCTCACACTGTCACCCAGGCTGTAGTGCAGTGGTGCAATCTCAGCTCACCGCAATCTCCACCTCCTGGGTTCAAGCAATTCTCCTGCCTCAGCCTCCTGAGTAGCTGGGATTACAGGCACGCACCACCATGCCCAGCTAATTTTTTTTTGTATTTTTCGTAGAGACGGGTTTTCACCATGTTGGCCAGGATGGTCTTGATCTCCTGACCTTGTGATCTGCCCACCTCAGCCTCCCAAAGTGCTGGGATTGCAGGTGTGAGCTCCCAGACCTGGCCCATTTAAGTTGTTTTTAATTTTATGAAATAGTATTTAGGTTGGGGAATTGGTGTATTTTCAGTTGTATGAAGGATAGTTGAATCATGTTAGGCGCAATTATGACCTTATTATTGTCTTTATTTGAAGATTATATATGATCTCAGGAGATATGTTTGTGTTCAAGTTGACAGTGGGTAGACTTGTGATAGTTAATACTGAGTGTCAACTTGACTGGACTGGAGAATGCAAAGTATTCATCCTGGGTATGTCTGTGGGGGTGTTGCCAAAGGAGATTAACGTTTGAGTCAGTGGGCTTGGAAAGGCTGACCCACCCTTAATCTGGCTGGGCACCATGTAATCAGCCGCCAGTGAATATAAAGCAGGCAGGAAAAGGTGAAACGGTTAGACTGGTATAGCCTCCCCACCTACATCTTTCTCCCATGCTGGATGCTTCCTGCCCTTGAACGTCAGACTCCAAGTTCTTCAGCTTTGGGACTCTAACTGGCTTCCTCGCTCCTCGGCTTACTGACAACCTATTGTGGGACCTGGTGATCATGTGAGTTAATACTATTTAATAAACTCCCCTTTAAATACATACATCTATCTTATTAGTTCTCTTCCTCTTTAGAACCCTTATATAGTAACCAAATGGTTGAAGATGCAAATATCTGACATTTCAGTTAATACATGAAGAAACTATGGATCTAAAATATCACCATTTTGAAATCTCTTACAGATTATGTTTCATCTATCAGTGGCTGATAATATCACAAAAGAGATAAGTATGTATCTATCACAAGGTAGTGTGTTACTGAGCTGGCACAACCTCACAAGAATATACAACCCATTTTTTGGTTACGTAGGACATTTTCCACAGGGCTAGGGTTAAATCCTACACCTAAGAATAGTTCATAGGTAAATAAAAAGAAAGCCGGCAGAGTAAATGCCTGCATTGTCTGTGGCGGGAGGAAAGATCTTTTCTCCTTTTCCTATCTCACTTTCTAATCCACTTACTTCCTTATTACTCTAAACACAACCACCATCCCTAGTTAACTACTGCACTTATCTGAAGACGGGCAACAGGCAGTAGATGTGTATGAATTTGTGTAAATATACACACACTGTATTCCTGTGTTTCTTATGTAATCTTAGTCACAATTTACATTATTTGAGGGCAAAAAACCTCCAGTGTTTCATCTCCTAATCCTCCAGAGCACATAAAACAGGATTCTATGGACCATGGGTGGACACTTGGTGAAATTTATGAATTAACTGAGGAGATTACTGTAGAGAATATCGTCATTTGCTCAGTCCTTCCAGGAAATAAGGATTTGATTTTTATGAATAGGGTATATTAAGAAAAAGCTGCCTCGATGGGTTTCACAATGTTATTTTCTTTACTAACCTAACATTCATAATCTCAAAACACAGTTCTCCACATTTAATGATAAGAAACCAATGGCAAAAGATTTAAGAGATTATCTTTTATTGCAGGAAACAATTATCTTACATAGGAATTCCATTTTGTTATGAGCTAGAAAGAATCTCAATACATGTAAACAGATCTGTACAAGATTTAGTAGGGTTTTTTTTGTACTGACACAGGCATCATCAGAATTTAAGGCTTTCCTTAATTTCCTTTAAGTATGAAAGAGGCAGAAATAGGAAACTGGATGTGTCCTACCGGAAAATAAACACACACATGCTTGTGTTTTACACTGGGCTTTTCAAAGAAAAATATTGGTGTAAGTAGCATGGTCTTTCACTGCAGACACCTCTCTCCTGTCCTGTGTTCGTACAATCAACACTTGTGCCAAAACATCGTTTCATGAAGCTCTTAGACTTTTGCCATAATGAGGATCTATGAATCTTGTAAGGTCAGTGTGAAGGTTATCAATGCAGACCCAGAGTCTGCAAATCAATCCTAGCCAACTGAGTTGTAGGATGGCTATTAGAACATTGTTGTCAGCAGAATTACAACTAACGAAGAAAAATAATGACTTTCTCAACCAGAGTGCAAAAAGTGACTGGGTTGTTAACAGGCTGCACAGAACCAGCATGAATTGTGATTTCCAAGACGTCTCAGAAAGGCCAAGTTTGTTTTATTCTTTACTATTGACTGTGAGGTTCACAGTATAAACAACTTCGTTTGGACTTTTTCTAGCTATTTTTCTCATTAGCCTTATTTTCTAAATGTAATTTCAGTGCCTACCTGCAACAAGAAAAAGGACTCGTGTTCAATGAGTTATTTGCAATAACTCATCAAAGAGATCAATATAGAAATTAGCAACTACCAATCTGTTCTATTCCTTTAATGAATATTTAAAATCTACATTTATAATAAAATTATGAAAACTGTCACCTCTAGTAATTCTTAGCAGATAAGAATAAGCCAATGAAAAAGTCGTGTTTAAAGGCTGTCAATAACATTTAGGTGTGGACACTTATATCAGGCAGATCCTAAGATTCGCTGAATAACAAATAGTTTGATGAAATACAGCTAATAAATTGTTACCGGGAGTGTTGACACATAGTAAGAACACATTTTTCGCAGATAATACAATTATTACATTTCATGAGGGTTGGTATTGTTTTGATGAGAAAAGTAGGTAGAATAATAAAAGTTTTGGGGAAGATAGACAATATCTTTTTCAAATCAATGTTAAGGTATTATTTACAGACAATAAGATGTATCCATTTTAAATGTAAAGTTTGATGAGCTTGACAGACACATATGCAGCTATCACTCAAGGAAGACGTGAAACCTTTCCAATACCCTAAAAAGATGCCTCATGCCATTTTGCATTTATTCATCCTCCCACTGGCAACCAGTCATCTAATTTCTGACCCTTTATTTTTTCCTTTTCTAGAATTTCATTTAATTGGTGTCATACAAATGTACAGAATGTAACTGTCTTTTGTTCAACTTAATGTGTTTGAGACTCATCTATGTTTTGGCATGAAAAAGTGCTTTACTCCTTTTTATTGCTAAGTGGTGACCATTGGGCATATCTTTCAAATCTATTTGACCAGCTGTTTTTGACTATCAGAATGTAGTGAACTCAGAATTTTCTACTTTATTAAGTCAGCTGCTGACTTTTGATTAAGTGTATCTAACTGTCATCACCACGAAAAGGTCCATATGATCAGACTGACCATGATTTTTGTTAAACTGATGTAAGAAAATGGTATTTCAAAGCTTAAAGAACGGGGAAAAGACTTAAGTCGGTATGATTATAAGGGCCAGTGGTCCATCACCACTGTTATAGCAGGTACACTGCTTAAAAATGCTTTCCTTTTGTAAAAGTCATTCTTTATTTACCCTATCAGACAAGCTGTCTTTTATATTTAAGCATTTTTCATGCCTCATTAAATATGATGAATAAGAAACCATCTTCATATCAACTTCTGGCTTTTTATTTCCTGTCCTTTGCAAATTGGCATGGTCCTTTTGTGTTCCTTAGGGATGCTGGATTTTTGATATAATTATTTTAAAGTTAAAACACAGTATTTTTGCCATATTAAAGATTTAAAGGTTTATATATTTTAAACATAAAATTAAAAAGCATATGGGAAAAAACCCCAAAATCCCTAGTCTGAGAAACTCTGATATGTCATCTACATTTGTCAGCAAACCTCTGTAATTAACTTAAAAGCCAAAGTTCATCCATATAGATATGAATTGGATCCCAGCAGGGGGAAAAAAAGTAACTAGTAAGAACAGCAATTGTGGAAGATTTTTTTCATTTACTTTTTTATATCACCAATAAGTCTGTATAATAAGCATAATGTTTAAAAATATACTTAGAGACAAAAAGAATTGTCAGTCAAAAAATTAGAACAAAAATATGAGCTAGAATATTTTTGAATTTCTTCTCATGAAAAGAAAATTGAAAAGTAGTTTGTGCTATCAAATCACTAGTGTTATATTTTGTGGAAAATGAGTCAAAATGGTTTAATTGAGTAAGCAGGGACTCTGTGAGGATGTGGTGTGCAAAGCAAATTCCTTGCCCCCATTGGCCTCATGTTCTAGTGTGTGGTGAAAGTGAGAGGCAACAAACAAAATAGAAACCAGATATATCCATATTATAACATTAAAGAAGAAGAAATGTAAAGCAGGGTCAACATGACAGGGTCCATCTTAAATAGGGTGGTCAGGAAGAGGCTCTTTGGGGAGAGACCTGAGGAAGTGGACTTTGTGAAAATCTGGGAGAAAAGATACCAAGCAAAGGGAAGAGTAAGGGCAGTTTATTCCTTCAAGGTGGCCTACATGATTCTGGTGATTATGGTCCAACAGGATCTGGATTATGGATTCTCAATATAAATGAAAATCACATAATCAAACCGCAATCACACACATAAACACACGCACACCCCCCACCCTCAGCCCCAACAAGCTGACCAAGAATGTAACTTAACTAAATGGTTCTCATACCGTCATGTGCACAAGAATTGCCTGGAGATCCCACTAAAATCCAGAAGTGAATATGGCAGGACAATTGGTAGTCAGCCAGCCAAGAACTTAGCTCTCATTTTTCAATGGGGGTGATCAGGCTTCAACCTTCTTTGAGCGTAATTTAAACTTTCAGTAAAGGACAGTTTGCTGGTATGGATCCAGTATTTGCTATACTGTCTTTTTAACTTTTCTGTAAACCTAAAACTATTCTGAAATTAAAAGTTTATTTAAAAAGAAGCAAGCCTGCCATTCTGATGATTTCTGAAACTGGGTGCGGTGACCTCCAGCCTCTGACTCATAAGGATTCCCCTCCTTCCTTCCTGCACTGGGCTTTATAAAGGAAGAAGTATTGAGGTTTTTATTTGATCATTTAATATTTTTAATTCTGAGTCTGTGGTCTACATTTCCTGCAACTCAGTTTTCTCCATCTATGAAAGTGAAGCAATAGATGACTGTATGGCAAGATACCTTAGGCAACAATGAAAAAACAACCCTATGTTTGGCAATAAGAACTTCTAAGATTCGGTTCTCACCAACATACACCAAACACCTCCAACAGCAAAAGGCAAATTGGTTGCCCCCAGTCTCCATGTGAAAGTCAAAAATGACCTGTCTCTGGGTCCCTCTGTCAAATCACCTCATTAACTTCACTTTTTTTTTTTTTTTTAAACAACCACCATGGCCAGGCATAGTGTCTCATGTCTGTAATTCTAGCAGTTTGGGGGAGACTGAGGCAGGAAGATCCCTTGAGCCCAAGAGTTCAAGACCAGCCTGGGTAACACAGGTAGACTCTATCTCTATAAAATAAATAAATTAATTAAATAACCATCCTGCCATGCTAGCAATTTCTGATTCTTCCAGACAATGTTGGTATTTTATAAGACAGCCCTCCAGAAACTCTTGCAAAGCCCTGTCAGGGCATTCTCAGCTCATCTCTGAAGCACATAATCTTTTATCTTTGATGTCAGAAAAAGTGAATGGAAAGATCCATCAAGTGACAATAAGGAAAAAAGAAAACGTCACACTTGCACTAAGAACCTTTTTAAAAGGTCTATTGTTTTTCTGTCTTGGTATAGCTTTACATGTGGATATTTCCTCCATAAAAAAGGCAAGTACACAATCAAAGACACAAAAGAAAAATCCTGTTGTCTAGCTGTATATCCTAGAAGACTATTTCCAGCATTTTTTTTTTTTTTTTGAGACAGAGTTTCGCTCTTGTTACCCAGGCTGGAGTGCAATGGCGCAATCTCAGCTCACCGCAACCTCCGCCTCCTGGGTTCAAGAAATTCTCCTGCCTCAGCCTCCTGAGTAGCTGGGATTACAGGCATGCACCACCATGCCCAGCTAATTTTTTTGTATTTTTAGTAGAGACGGGGTTTCACCATGTTGACCAGGATGGTCTCGATCTCTTGACCTTGTGATCCACCCGCCTCGGCCTCCCAGAGTGCTGGGATTACAGGCTTGAGCCACCATGCCCGGCTCCAGCATTGTTTATCTTGGCAATGGTAGCACATGTTGAAATGAATCAGAATAATAAAGGTAAGATCTATAGGGAACATATACCTATTTGTACCCTGAGGAAGTAAATATAGTAACTACAGTGGTTCCAAAGTACAAGTTTTTGGTGGGGGGGGCGCATAAGAAAAAGTAAACGGCAGTTATGATAGAGTCAGAAATCTATGAATTAACTTGAGATAACACAGTAGAAAAATACAGAGAGATACACACTTCCAGACTTTCGCTGTCAGAGATATTTACGATAAAGTGGTCTGAAATCTGTCAGTGCCAAAAGGAATGAACATCATTTCTGCCTAAAAGTTGTCACTATGTTCTCCAGAAATACTTCCCTGTGTCTGATGAATTCTCCAACTTACAAGTTGTTTGATCAGAGGTAAAGCCTACCTTCCACCATCCAAGTTGAAATTACTAGATACCCACAAAGCATTATTTGCAGTTTTAACAACCTAGGCCTCATCAGACAGATACACCCACTCCAGCTGTGAAGCACGGGAAGCAGAGGAGCTGGGATTGCAGGGAATCATCTCCAGCAGCAGCACCCGCACCCGATGTTCGGGGACCACAGCAGCATGGTGCTACAATGGAGTGTCCTGTCCACTGCACAAGTTGTAAAATTTAATGTTTGGGATGGAATGGCAGTGACCTCACCAGATCTAGTTTGTGGTATAGTTTTAGGTGTCTAGTATCCAGATGAATTGGGCTACCTGATTTCAGTGAGGATACCACAATCCAGCCCTCGTGGTATTTCTGTGAGCTAACCAATATTCTTGCAATAAACTTTTCTTTTAAATCAAGATTGCTTGTTTTTCTTCCAGCAGCATCTTAACTGATACAGAAATAGCTGCAGGCAATAAACTCCCAAAGAAATAGAGAGGAATCAGATTGATTACCCAGCCTGGTGGAGGTAAAATGCAATGAAAATTCAGCTAGCACTGAAAAATTGGGAGGGGAAGGCACTCTGGCTGACTCAAGACCAGCAGAAGTGAAACAACTGATTTCATTATTTCCCCATGGTCACCTAGAATGAAGTGCCCACTGAGTCATTATGGCCTTAGAGCAGTTTCTCAACTTCAGCACTATTAACGTTTGAGGATGGATCTTCTTTTGTTGTGGGGCTATCCTATGTATTGTAGGATATTTAGCAACATTCCTGGCCTCTGCCTACTAAGTACCTCCACACTCAGTAATAACAACTAGTGTCTTCAGATATTGCCAAATGTCCCCGGGGGGACAAAATTGCCCCTGGTTGAGAAGCACTGCCATAAAGAACAAGAAGAAGCTGATGAATCAAAATGACTTTGGGGTGGGTAACTTAATAAAAGGGAATGACAATCCAAGAGGATGGAGAGAAAGCCAGGGACTCTGACTTTGTCAAAAGACTCCTTTATCTCATACAGCTCTAAAGGTCAATCTCGAGCTTGAACCATGCTCCCAACCCAGTGGGTCAGAGGTCCGAAAAGAGCTGCAAATGGGAGGCCATATGGAAGCTGTGGTTTATAGCATCTGCCAATTTCCACACAAGCTAGCTCCTGCATGCCATGTGTCATGGCCAATTTCCCCCTTACTCCCTTTCTGCTTTCTTCCCTTCTCTTCTATAGGTAGTAAGCACACTGACAAAATGCCTACTCTCCAATCTCTTAGAGTCTGCTTCCAAGGGAATCCAACCTGCAACCAATGTGACTCAAGAGTGGTGAGCCCCAAGAAGGGAGGATAAACTCCCAGTATTGAGAGAAAAGACTTCACCATTGAAATCTTGAAGAGCCTAGTTCACTACACAGTAGTTTGGAATTTATCTCAGAGTCAATGAGGAGATAGTGAAGGGTTTTAAGTAGGACACTAACAAGACTAATTAGTTTAGGAAGGTTATCCTGAAGCAGAACAGAGAATAAAATAAAGTGGCAATTACTGTTGTAATTGTTCCAGCTGGGACAGCTGGAGTTGGGCTAGAGAGGAAAGTCCAGAATAAATTGAAAGGATTTGATGACTAAGTAGACATGAGGTTGGAGGAGAAAGAAGAGTCAAAGATTAAGATTACCCCTAGTTTGGGAGAGTGGTCAGCTGAGTTCCCGGCACAGAATTTAGGAGGAGGATGAATTTTCAACGTGTTGAATTTAAGGTATAGCCACACAGACTATGAAGGTGGAGATATTCAGCAGGGGTATATGTATGGTCACAGGCAGCTCAACAGCCTTTCCATCCACAACGGATCACATATACAACAGTGGTCCTTTAGGATTATAATGGAGCTGATATAGTTCGATCACTTAGTATTTACCATACTTTTTGTAGTTATTTTAGAGTGTACTCCTATTTAAAAAAAAAAAAAAAAAAGAAGCTAACTGGGGTCAGGCATGGTGGCTCATGCCGATAATCCCAGAACTTTTGGAGGCTAAGACTGGAGGATTGCTTGATTGCAGGAGTTTGAGACCAGCCTGGGCAATGAGTGAGACCTTTCCTCTACAGTAAATAAATAAATAAAATAAAAAGCTAACTGTCAAACAGCCTCAGGCAGTTTCTTCAGAAGGTCTTCCAGAGACATCATTGTCATAGGAGATGTCCAGTCCTCCACATGTGTTATTGCCCCTAAAGACCTTCCAGTGGGACAGAATGTGGACATGGAAGACAATGATATTGATGACCCTGACCCTCCATAGGCCTGGGCTAATATGTGTTTGTATCTTATGTTCTTAACAAAGAAATTTAAAAAGTAAAAAAAAGAAAGTTAAAAATAGAAAAAATACTATAGAGGAATGTAAAGAAAATATGTGTGTAAAGCTATACAATCTGTATTTGAAGCTAAGTTTTATTTCAAAACAGTCAAAAAGTTTTCAAAAAGTTTATAAGAAAGTTACAGTAAGCGAAGGTTAATTTATTACCAAAGATGGAAGAGTTTTATAAACAGTGTCACCTAAGTATGCAGGCTTTATAAAGTCTCCAGTAGTGCACAGCAATGGCTAGCTCCTCGCTTTCACTCACCACTCACCCCTCACCCACTGACTCACCCAGAGAAACTTCTTGTCATGAAAGTTCCATTCATGGTAAGTGGCCTATACAGGTGTATCTTTTTAAATCTTTTATACCATATTTTCACTGTATCTTGTCTATGTTTAGATATGTTTTGATACAAATACTTACCATTGTGTTACAATTGCCTAGGAGCAATAGGCTGTACCATATAGCAGAGTAGTAGTGTAGTAAACTAGCTCATCTAGGTTTGTGGAAGTACACTCTATGATGACAAAATTCACAGGATGACAAAATCACCTAACGATGCATTTCTCAGAATGTATTCCTGTCCTTAAGCAAAGTATAGCTGTATTTAGAGATACAGGCAGCCCTCTATATCTATGGGTTCTGCATCTATGGATTCAACCGACCATGAATCAAAAATATTCAGAAAAATTTGAATTGTGTCGGTACTGAATATGTAAAGACTTTTTGTCATTCCCAAACACTATATAACAACTATTTACATTACATTCACATTATGTTATTATAAATAATCTAGAGATGATTTAAATATAAGGAAGCATATATATAGGTTATATGCAAATATTATACCATTTTCTATCAAAAACTTAAACATTCATGGATTTTGGTGCCTGCAAAGGGTCCTGAAACCAATCCCCCATGGATACTGAGGGAGGACTACATACATAAATGACTGTATATGTAAATAGTCTGTATATAAAAAATATGTTACTTATATTAATACCCTCCTAGATCAAAAGCAAGGTTACATAATTTCATACAACAGGATAAAAAACAGATAAAAAGTTTAGGCAAGGGAAATTAAGGTGAATTTTATACACAAAAGGGAGACCTAAACAGCTACAAACAGGCCACAAAATATCTCCTGAATTGCCTAGTGGCAAAACAGAGGGAAACTCTAATTTTTTTTTTTTTTTTTTTTTGGAGACAGTTTCGACAGTTTCGTTCTTGTTGCCTAGGCTGGAATGCAATGGTGCAGTTTCGGATCACTGCAACCTCCACCTCCCCGGTTTAAGCAATTCTGCCACAGCCTCCCAAGTAGCTGGAATAACACGTGCCTGCCACCACGCCTGGCTAAATTTTTTTTATTTTTAGTACAGACAGGGTTTCACCATGTTGGTCAGGCCAGTCTTGAATTCCTGACCTCAGGTGATCCACCTGCCTTGGCCTTCCAACGTGCTGGGATTACAGGAATGAGCCACCGTGCCTGGCCCTGTTACGATTTTTATTGTTATAGTTTCTATTTTGGTCTTAAAGGTTCTCTGGCAACAGTGGCCATAAATCAAGTTAGTCACACTCTAGGACAGTCTTGAGCAGGAGGGGAAGTTAGACTCCAGTGTGGTGGTCAGGTGAGACACAATGAAGACATCAAATTAAAATGCATAAAACAGAAGAAAAAACTTAGCACTTACAGATCCAGTGAGGTCAGGGAGGCCAACGAAAAGTCCAGAGGCAGCATGGAGCTCGACCATCGGATGGTGAGAGAGAGAGGAGCTGTGGGATGACGCCTTTATTAAGGCCCGTGAGCACGAGCACTTGCGTTTTCCCAAGGGAATTGCGGATTGGCTAACGTAAGAAAAGCACGTGCGAAGAGGGAAAACTTACCTGAGTGACTCCGGTGTTGCCCACTAGGTTTTATCGCGGTTAGCAGCTGCGGAGGTTTTGGGTGAACGGAATGAGGAACAAGTGGGCTCAGTAGTTTACAACCACGCAGGGAGGGGACGTTTTCACTGGGCCAAAGGTAGTGCAGTACCACTGGGCTTGAAACAACTTAGGGCTAAAAATGGATGCTGAGGCAGCAGCTATATGAAAGTCACAACAGAAACACAGTCAAGCACATAGTTCACTGAGACTCTTGGTTAAGAGCAAGTCATGCTTCAGAGAATCACCTGTTTGGGGGTAGCAGAGCTGAGGGGAAACCCCTTCAAGGCAAACCAGCAGTTGCATACAGAGAAAAGGAGGCTTAGAAGACGGGCTTTCATTAGAGATGAAGATGTGAGAATCAAAGAGTGTGGGTGCTAGTGATGACCACGGGCACAGGGAGAGCGTGTAACAGTAAGAAAAGGACCAGAGATGGAACCCTAGGCAACATTGGCATTGAAAAGGAAAGCTGGAGAACCAGGGAAAGAGAAGGAACAGGAAAAATTAAGCTGCCCAAGGTATCACAGCAGATACAGGCCAGGCACAGTGGCTCACACCTGTAATCCCAGCACTTTGGGAGCCTGAGGCGGGTGTGTCACCTGAGGTCAGGAGTTCCAAGACCAGCCTGGCCAACGTGGTGAAACCTCGTCTCTACTAGAAATACAAAAATTAGCTGGGTGTGGTGGAAGGTGTCTATAATCCCAGCTACTTGGGAGGCAAAAGCGGGAGAATCCCTTGAACCCGGGAGGCAGAGGTTGCAGTGAGCTAAGATTGTGCCACTGCACTTCAGCCTGGGCAACAAGAGTGAGACTCCGTCTCAAAAAAAAAAAAAAAAAAAAAGAATTGCGGACATACTGTTTGGGATTCACTTGCAAGTATATTTTATAATTCCATTGTCTATGGAATGAAAGCAGAAACCATAGTCTTGAAATCTACCAATAATAACCTTCAAATGCTTGTCTGGGGGAAAAAATTCAGCAATCTCCTATCTTCAAGAACACAGGAAAGGCCACTGTCATTAACATAACTTCAAATGCAAAGGAATATTAAATTATATCAGTGATACCATGGTAATTATGATACAACTAAAGTGACCGGCAGAGGCAGAATATCTATATAAATTATTAATAGTTTCTATCTTAACTCTAATTTTAAAGTAAAACATTTTATGTTTATGTTCACTTCAGGAATGACTGAGTATTCAGAAAACACTATTTTTGAGGAATGAGTTTCTTTCACCCACCTGTCTTAAAAGTATAAAATTTTGTTCAGTGTTTTCTATTGGCCTCACAGCTAAAGTCCTCTCTAAATCCTACATAACAAAAGAATCACTAGCTTTATCTATGGATTAGCTGGTAAATGAAATCAGGTGATCTCTGCCCTGTGGCGATGTGAGACCTGCCTACTCTCTGAGAAGGAAGACTTGAGGGAATCAGTTCAAGAGGTCAGGGCAGGCTCTGCTTTCCTTAAGCAGGGGGAGGAGATGAGATACCATGAACCACAAAGAAATAAATAAAATGATAGCACCACCCTAATCCAAATAGTTTCTGATAAGTCTCCAGCCAATGAAAATGTCATGGGGAAAAATACCCTATTTTACAACAGATTTTTAAAGAAAATAGGAGTAGCCTGTGCATCTTTTATGAGAAAGGAATGAACAGATGTAGAGCAGGCAACCATGTGAACAGCCCATTGGAGAGATGATTAATACTCTGCCAACAGGTTGGGACAGCATGATTGATCTCCATCTCAGAATGGAAACCTACGATGCAGAAAATGAGGTTGAAATGAAAAATGAAGGAATCCTGACAAACAACAGAATAATGGATAATCTGTGTTTAAAGTAAGGACATAAATTAAAAGGCAGATCTGAACTCTTCCTGTAAGGAAGTCAAGAATCTACAGACAAGTCTTGGTGAGTCAGCAGATGTGGAATGCTTCCTTAGAGAACTTGGAATTTTTCTCTACCACAAGACAAACCATAGCTCTAGAATGAAATGACCCACTGCCTTTCTTAGTAAGCTGATGATGCTTTACTAGGAACAACAAAAAAACTTACCAAGAGAGCAAGGGCAAGGAATGGAAGCCACCTAGATTTTTCTTTGTGGTAGAAGCAGAGGAATATTTAGGGTTCCCAGGAAAATAGTTGCATCTAAATGATATTATTTGCAGAAATTAAATAAAAGCAAACTAGAACCAAACTTGCTGTTTGATAATATTCTAATAACACTATTAATCATCAAAAGATCACCAGCCGGGCATGGTGGCTCATGTCTGTAATCCCAGCACTCTGGGAGGCTGAGGTACGTGAATCACTTGAGGTCAGGAGTTGGAGACCAGCCTGGCCAACATGGTGAAACCCCATCTCTACCAAAAAATACAAAAATTGGCCAGGTGTGGTCTTGCATGCCTGTAATTCCAGCTACTTGGGAGGATGAGGCACGAGAATCACTTGAACCCTGGAGACAGAGGTTGCAGTGAACCAAGATTGTGTCACTGCACTCCAGCTTGGTCGACAGATTAAGACCTTGTCTCAAAATCACCTACCAGGTGCCAGGCAGGGTGGTAGGTATGACTTTCCTTTCTATGGATGGAGAAACAGGCTTAAGTAGACAGTCAATGAAGACAACTGTCAGAGAATGGGATTAATTAACATATGGGTCAGACTTCTGATAGCCTTACAAGGGCACAGTGTGCTTCATAATCCTACAGTATATCTTAAAGGGAAGGAGTGTTTTCCTATCCTTAGAAGAATAAGTATCTTTTCTTATTTTTCCTTTTCCCATTTCTCGAGATTAATATGATCATGAGCTTTCTGGAAAAAAGTTATTAAAAAGCTACAGTTTCATTATGTTAACACTTTTTGTTAGCACAAGCCTTTAAAAAACAAAAACAAAAACAGCATCAGGTAGATATTTTCCTTATTAAATAAATTTTATGGCTATTATATTTCAATTTCTTATAAAATTTTATTGAAGCATATATACAGAAAGTATGTATACACATAAAAGGATACAGTTCAATGAATTTTCCCAAAATGAATATACCCTATGTATAAGCTTTCAGATTAAAAAATAATAATACAACATGACCAGATGCCCAGAAGTTCTCTTGTGCCCATTCGCTGTCACTAACCTCTCAAGGGTTAATAGTCATCTTAACTCCGAATGCAATTGTCTTAGTCTGTTTTCTGTTTCTATAACAATGCAACAGACAGGATAATTTATAAAGAAAAGAAGAGTATTTCTTATAGTTTTGGAGGCTGGGAAGTCCAATATTATGGCATCAGCATCTGGTGAGGGTCAGCCCAAGCAGGAGGACAAGAACAAAAAAGCCAAAGAGAGCTTGCCTTTATAACAAAGCCACTCCCATGACAGTGACATTAATCTATGCATGAAGGCAGAGCCCTCAATAATCTGTTAATCCATTCATGAAAGCAAAGGGATTAATTTTCCAACATATCAACTTTTGGGGAACACATTTAAACCAAAGTGACAATAAATTAGTTGTGTCTGTTATTGAAGTTCATATAAATGCAGTTGCACAGATTTATGTATTATTGTACTGAGCTTCTCTCATTCAGTGATCTCTGTATTTATGAGGATCATTCATATAGTTGGATATGGTTATAGTTCATTTATTTTCATTGTTGTACGGTATTCCACAACTTATCTATCCTACATTAATAGATATGTGTTGTTGTTCTCAATTTGTGACAGGAAAAATGCTGCTATGAATACTTCTATGTGTCTTTTTGGCAGATATATGAGAGTCATTTTGCAATCATTCCGACTTACTGGCTATACTTTTGAGGACTTTGAATGGAACTTAAAAGCATACAATCTCCCTTTTCAATGTGCATTCCTCCTATGTTATGTACCTAGACGATAAATCTTGCACGTGGTCTAATGATATGTTTGGGTGCGGAATTATTATTTTTTTAATTTTAATTTTGAGTTCTGAGATTCATGTGCAGGACATGCAGGTTTGTTACACAGGTAAACGTGTGCCATGGTGATCTGCTGTACCTATCAATGCATCACCTAGGTATTAAGCCCAGCATGCATTAGCTATTTTTCCTAACATACTCCTTTCCCCTATTTGACTCCCAAGCAGGCCCCAGTGTGTGTTATTCCCCTCCCCATGTCCACGTGATCTCATTTTTCAGCTCCTACTTAAAAACGAGAACATGTGGTGTTTGGTTTTCTGTTCCTGTGTTAGTTTGCTGAGGACAATGGCTTCCAGCTTCATCTATGTCCCTGCAAAGGACATGATCTTATTCCTTTTTATATCTGCATAGTATTAGGAGTGGAATTATTAATATATACTCTGATCAATGACGTAGAAAGGTTTTCTTTATCCTGATTTCAATTTCTTTAGGAGTGTTTAGGTATTTCATTTGTATTTGAGTCAGTTTTGTCAAGTTATAGACACACTCCCAGGAAATTATAACTATAATTATGACAAGACTGGCCATAATTGATGGAGCTGAGTGATAGCTGAGTGATAGGGATAAGGGTTCATTATTTTACTTTCTTCGTTTTTGTTTAAGTTCAAAATTTTTCTTAACAGAATTTTTTCAAGTTCCCAGCCATGAGAACAATGACTTACATATAATATATTTTATAAATATACTTTTGATCTACTTAATGTTAATTTTAAAAATTAAAAAGTGGGCCGGCCGCAGTGTCTCATGCCTATAATCTCAACACATGGGGAGGCCAAGGTGGGTGGATCACTTGAGGTCAGGAGTTTGAGACCAGGCTGGCCAACATGGTGAAACCCCATCCCTACTAAAAATACAAAAATTAGCCAGACATGGTGGTGCATGGTTGTGGTCCCAGCTACTCAGGAGGCTGAGGCAAGAGAATCACTCGAACCCTGAAGGTGGAGGTTGCAGTGAGCTGAGATCACGCCATTGCACTCCAGCCTAGGCAACAGAGTGAGACTCCATCTCAAAAATAAAAAGAAGATTAAAAAGTGAATTCAGGAGTCAGGTGAGGTGGCTTATACCTGGAATCCTAGTGCTTTGGGAAGCCAGGGCAGGAGGATTGCTTGAGGCCAGGAGTTCAAGACCAGCCTGGGCAATATAGCAAGACTCCATATCTACAAAAAGTACAAAAGTCACATGCCTGCAGTCCTAGTTACTTGGGAGGATTAGGCAGGAGGATCACCCCCAGAGTTCAAGGCTGCACTGAGCTATAATCATGCTCAATGACAGCACCCCAGGCTGGGCAATACAGAAAGATCCTGTCTCAGTAAATAAATAAACTCAGCATTGCCAATATAAACTTGATATAACTTTTTAGATAATTTGGACACTTCCCATATCTATGTTTCCAGAAAAATACTTGGCAATTTTACCTTTGTAAATCCCCTCAAACCAGCCACTGCTTTTTAGAATGAAGTGAATATGAAGAAAGAAATTATTTATACCAATTGCTAAAACATTATATAGCAAAGAATATTAACAGCATGAAAAATGTCAGAATCTCCCATCTTCTTGCCAAGACAAAATCCTTAAGTCCATTTATGCAAGCTTGGCCTCTTCTGAAAACAGATACTAGCATTCACAGCAACTTCATGTACAATTTCCTGTCTTGAGTCCCCTGCTACATACCCACTGTAATGCACGTCACTCCCTTCAGAATAGGAACCTCACCATATGTACCTTTATATTCGTGATCCTGCTAGAGGACCTGGCCCACAGTTGAATCTACATACATGGAAAGGTGAAATATTACATAATGCCAGCTCTTACCTTCTTCACTGGCTTATGAGGAGGCTCAGAGATGATGAAAATAAAAGCCTTGTAAATCGGATGTGTAATTGTGGTTACTTCTCCGCCCCAGGTAGAAAGCAGGCAGTTCTTGTCTTTTGATTTTTCTTTTCCTTTTTTTTTTTTTTTAACTTTTTCACCTTTTCTATGGTGCTGAAGTTCTTATCTTTTGAAAGAAGCTTCTTTGAGTGGGGAAGGAGGCTCCTTCCCTTACCCGGTCCACCACCACAAGCTGATGAAGAGGCTTTCTGCTTTCTTTCTGTCTCTTCACTCTCAGCCAGTTGAGTCTACCCAGAATAGAATAAAGAGACTGAAGTCAAAAGGGCACCTGAAAAGACTGGCTTGCTGCCACTTATGCCATGGCTGTCTCTGCAGGGACATGTTACTCGAATTATTTTGGCATAAACTGGCACTTCAAGAGCATGGTGGGAACACATGGGCAGGTGCTATATCATTACTAAAAGGTACAAAATAATGGAAATTATTCTCTGTGGCCTTATTCAATTTAAGGTATAGCCATACCTCAAAGATATTGTGGGTTTGGTTCCAGACCACCACAATAAAGCAAATACTGCAATAAAGTGAGTCACACAAATTATTTGGTTTCTTAAGCATACAGAAGTTATGTTTATCCTATACTGTAGTTTAAGTGTACAATAACATTATATTTAAAAAACAAGGTACATACCTTAATTATGAAATACTTTATTGCCAATAAATGTTAAAGATCATCTGAGCCTTCACGGAGTTGCGTTCTTTTTGCTGATGAAGGGTCTTGCCTTGATGTTGACGGCGCTAACTGATGGAGATGGTGACTGCTGAAGCTTGCAGTGGCTGTACAATTTCTTAAAATAAGACAATAATAAAGTTTGCTGCATCTATTGACTCTTCCTTTCAAAGAAGAGTTCTCTTAGCATCTGATGCTGTTCGATGGCATTTACCCACAGCAGAACTTCTTTCAAAATTGGCCGAGTGGAATGGCTCACGCCTATAATCCCAGCACTTTGGGAGGCCGAGGTGGGCAGATCACTTAAGATCAGGAGTTCAAGATCAGCCTGGCCAAATGGTGAATCCCTGTCTCTACAAAATACAAAAATTAGCCAGGCTTGGTGGTGGGTACTTGTAACCCCAGCTACTAAGGAGGCTTAGGCAGGAGAACTGCTTGAACCTGGGAGGCAAAGATTGCGGTGAACCAAGATCACACCACTGCACTCTAGCATGGGCTACAGAGTGAGATGCCATCTCAAAAAAAAAAAAAAAAAGGAGTCAATTTCCTCAAACCAGCCACTGCTTTATCAATTAAGTTTGTGGAATATTCTAAAACCTTTGTTATAATTTTAACAATGTTTATGGCATCTTCACCAGGAGTAGATTCCATCTCAAGAAACCACTTTATTTGTTCATCCCTAAAAAGCAACTCACCATCCATTCAATTCAATCTTATATACAGTTTCTACTTCTAATTCTAGTTCTGTTGCTATTTCCACCCTATCTGCATGGACTACCTCCAAGATTCTGAAGTCTTGAACTCTTCAGAGTCATCCATGAGGGTTGGAATCAACTTCTTCGCAACTCCTGTTAATGTGGATATTTTGACCTCCTCCCATGAATCATGAATGTTCTTTCTTTTTTTTAAAGGGAGTCTCACTTCATTGCCCAGACTGGAGCGCAATGGTATGACCTCGGCTCACTGTAACCTCCACCTCCCAAGTTCAAGAGATTCTCTTGCCTCAGCCTCCCAAGTAGCTAGGATTACAGGCATCCACCACCACCCCCAGCTAATTTTATTTTTTTGTATTTTTAGTAGAGACAGGGTTTCACCATGTTGGCCAGGCTGGTCTTGATCTCCTGACCTCAAGTAATCCACCCACCTTGGCCTCTCCAAATGCTGGGATTACAGGCATGAGCCACTGCACCTGGTTGAATCATGAATGTTCTTAATGGCATCTAGAATGGTGAATCTTTTCTAGAAGGTTTTCAATTTACTTTGTCAGATCCATCAGAAGAATCACTACCTATGGCAGCTATATCCTTGTGAAATGTATTTCTTAAATAATAAGATTTGAAAGTCAAAATTACTCCTTGATCCATGGGTGCTATGTCAGCAGGCATGAAAACATTTATATCCTTATATATCTCTGTCAGAGCTCTCAGATGAGTGAGTGCATTGTCAATAAGTAGTCATCTTTTGAGAAAGATCTTTTTTGCAAAGCAGTGGTTTTCAACAATGGGATTAAAATATTCAGTAAAGCATGCTGCAAACAGATGTGCTGTCATCCAGGCTTTGTTGTTCTGTTTATAAAGGATAGGCAGACTAGATTTAGCATAATTCTTAAGGTCCCTGGGATTTTTGAAATGATAAACAAGCATTAGCCCCTAACAAGAGAGTCAAGCTTTGAAGCCAGACATTGACTTCTCTTCTCTAGATGGCATCTTCTTCCAATAGAAGGCTGTTCTGTCTATATTGAAAACCTGTTGTTTAGTGTATCCACCTTCATCAGTGACCTTAGCTAGATCTTCTGGAGAACTTGCTGCAGCTTCTACATCAGCACTTCCTGCTGCACCTTGTACTTTTATGTTGTGGAGATGGCTTCTTTCCTTAAACCTCATGAACCATCTTCTGCTAGCTTCACACGTTTCTTATGCAGCTTCCTCACCTCTCTCAGCCTTCATAGAATTGAAGAGAGTTAGGGCCTGCCTAGGTTAGGCTTTGGCTTAAGAGAATGCTGTGGCTGGTTTGATCTTCCACCCAGACCACTCAAACTTTCTCCATATCACCAATAAGGCTGTTTTGCTTTCTTATCATTTGTGTATTCACTGGAGTAGTACTTTTAATTTCTTTCAAGAACTTTTTCTTTGCATTCACAACTTGGCTAACTCTTTGGTGCAAGAGGCCTGGCTTTCAGCCTATCACAAATTTTGACATGCCTTCCTTGCTAAGCTTAATCATATGTAATTTTGATTTAAAGTGAGATATGTGACTCTTCCTATAACCTGAACACTTAAAGGCTAGTGTAGGATTATTAATTGGCCTAATTCGAATATTGTATCACAGGGAATGAGGAAACTGAAGGAGAGGGAGAGTCAAGGGAAAGGCCGGTTGATGGAGCAGTGAGAATACACACAACACGTTAAGTTTGCCATCTTTTGTGGGTGTGGTTTGTGGCACCCCAAAACAATTGTAATAATAACATCAAAAATCATTGATCACAAATAACTATAACAGACATAATAATAACAATGAAAAAGTTTGAAATATCACGAGAATTACCAAAATGTAAAACAGAGACAAGAAGTGAATACATGCTGTTGGAAAAATGGTGTCAGTAGACTACCTTGATGTAGGGTTGCCATAGACATTCACTTTAAGAAAAGATAAAGAGCCGGGCATGGTGCCTCAAGCCTGTAATCCCAGCACTTTGGGAGGCCGAGGCGGGTGGATTACGAGGTCAAGAGATCAAGACCATCCTGGTCAACAAGGTGAAACCCCGTCTCTACTTAAAATACAAAAAATTAGCTGGGCATGGTGGCGCATGCCTGTAATCCCAGCTACTCAGGAGGCTGAGGCAGGAGAATTGCCTGAACCCAGGAGGCGGAGGTTGTGGTGAGCCGAGATCGCACCATTGCACTCCAGCCTGGGCAACAAGAGCAAAACTCCGTCTCAAAAAAAAAAAAAAAAAGAAAAGATAAAGAAAAAGCCAGGTGCAGCAGCTCACACCTGTAATCCCAGCACTTCAGGAGGCCAATGTGGCCAAATCTCTTGAGGTTAGGAGTTCAAGACAAACCTGGCCAACATGGTGAAATCCCAACTTTTCTAAAAATACAAAAATTAGCTGGGTGTGGCGTCACAAGTCTGTAGTCCCAGTTACTTGGGAGGTTGAGGCAAGAGAAACACTTGAACCCAGGAGGCAGAGGTTGAAGTAAGCTGAGATTGTACCACTGCACTTCAGCCTGGATGACAGAGTTGAGACTCCATCCCAAACAAATAATAACAAAAAATGCAGCATCTGTGAAATGCAATAAAGTAAAATACAGTTAAGCAAGGTATGCATGTATCTTCTTAGGTGTTCAATCTTTAAGTAGAAATGCCACAAATCTCCAAATCTCAACCTCTCTGATCTCTTTTCTTTTCTTTTTTTTTTTTTTTTTTGACAGCGTCTCTCTCTGTCTACCAGGCTGGAGTACAGTGGCATGATCATGACTCACTGCAGTCTCGAGCTCCCAGGCTCAGGCAATCCTCCCACCTCAGCCTCCCAAGTAACTGGGACCACAAGCATGTACCATTATACTTCGCTAATTTTTTATTTTTTGTAGAGACAGTTTCTTGCTATGTTACCCAGGCTAATCTTGAACTCCTACCTTCAAGCAGTCCTCACGCCTTGGCCTCCCAAAGAGCTAGGATTACAGGTGTGAACCACCACACTCGGCCTTTTGCTCTTGAGGTAAGAGAAACTTGAGAGATTACTTCGTATGTCTCCTTTTGCTCTACCATCTTCAAGACAAAATAAAAGAATGAATATTATATTTTACAGGGATATGGAATTATTGCAGTTAAATTTGAGGTTGGTATTTAACATTCCAGTTTGTGATTTAAATTGATTCCTCTGTGCAGATCAAGAAACAAAAGAGGTGTTTGGAATGAATTCCAATGGAGTTCAATAATCAGCAGTTACCAGGCAGTTTTTTAAAGCCCCAAGTAAGAAGTAGTCTATACATACTGTTTCTGAGCTGTTCAGATGAATTTTTATGACTTCTCTTTTGTCTGGTAGATTTTTGTGTTTTTTGCATGGCATAAAGTGGATTAATTCAAGAGTTTTACACCCAGGAGCAGCTAAAGGATAATTTTACATTTGAATATATTGACATCCTTAAGTCCACTTCTTTCCTTCTACTTTTTCAGCTCTACTTTTCATATGCTTCTGTTGTGATTCTGGCCACATTCTCTCATCCCTCCCTGAATATAAGCACACAATTTTGCCAACTGTAGCTTGTAGGAGCTGATCATATATCTTGTAGCTCAGAAATATTATAGCTCTCACAGAGGACCTCCCCAACCCTGCTTTAGGCCCCAGATCAATATTCTCTTTAAGCCAAAAGTCTCAGTTCATCAGGAGAATCATGTACCACATACACTTTATAAAATTTACCTGGCTATCAGATGTATCTTACCAGAAATGTGTCACAGGGCCACATACATGTTGACAAGCTCTGTTTTCTTTGCTAAGTAGGTCATTTGTGTTTTTTGAAAAACTAGAGAGAGAAGCAACCTCTCTTCCCATCCCTTTCCACTCATCTCTGTTCTCTAGGTCTATTTTGTCAGCTCAGTGATGGCAGAGAATTGCTACTGGCTGTCTACACACCATGTGTGTAGACATCAACCAGATCTGACCCATTTGTTTGTGTGCCTCTGAGATGGAGAGGAAGTAGGAGCTGTTCAAACTTAAGATTAGTTGGTTTGGTTCCCATTTCCACTATAAACCAGTTCATTTTGTTTTCTTCTCTCAATCATCCATTTTGGTTAGTGAATGGAAGGTCACACAGTGAAGAAATTCATATGTCCTGAAATGGTATTTGTGTACGCACATGTGTGTGTATTATGTGTGTTGTTTAGGTAACTTAGAAAAAGCATACTTGAAAGATAAACCAGTAAGAACCTGGAACTGATGTCCTGTAACTTGTTTTCCTGTTGCATTAAAAATTGGCTACAATCACATACTTGCCAGTGGCCAGTTGAATTCAAAAGCAAAACATGCAAAACATGCATAGCGCAGGCTGATACAGCCCTTTCCCAGATTCCAGAGAACAGTTTGTGGTAGCTCTGTTTCATTAAAGGAAGCTTGGCTCTGTTGCAAGGATGGCTTACTCACTCTACTGATGAATTAGTTGTATTAATGTGCCAGAAACAAAACAACAATTTGGGGATTATTTCTATAAAACTTAGTGTTTCATTCAAATGTGATTAACACAATCAAGATTTTTTGCCCTTGCTACTGTGAAATAACCCAGAGTCAGAGATTGAGTTCATAAGGGCTAATCTTTCGTCCACATTTTAAGAAGTGTACCCATTGATTTTCCTTCCTTTGTGTATTAGTCCATTTTGCATTGCTATAAAGAAATACGTGAAGATTGGGTAATTTATGAAGAAGAGATTTATTTTGGCCCACAGTTCTGCAGATTGTACAAGAAGCATAATGCTGGTATCTCCTTCTAGTGACAGCCTCAGGAAGCTTCCAATCATGGCAGAAGGCAAAGAGGGAGCAGGTGTTTCACATGGTGAGAGATGGAGCAATAGATAGGGAGGGAGGGAAGTCCCAGACTTTTTAAACAACCAGCTCTCATGTGAACTAGCAGAATGAGAACTTGCTCATCATCAAGGGCAGGACATCAAGTCATTCATGAAGGATCCACCCCCATAACCCAAACACCAGGCCCACCTCCAGCACTGGGTATTGTATTTCATTTTAGTTCAACGTGAGAACTGAAAGTCATAAATATCCAAGCCTTTGGATACCAGTTTTTTGAGAGAGCCATAAAGAAGTCTCTTGTTTCTTCAGTTTGAAGATTTTTTAGTGAGGATCAGAGTATAGAATCTGCCACACTGGCAAGTAACCTGTGGATGCAGGGTACTCAGGGGATCAATAACTATGCACATTTTGTAACAAAATAGTTATGAGATAGATACTGACTTTTAAAGTTGCACTGTGGCAAGTCAGAAGCTGTAAACACAGCCTTGTCCTTTATACTTTGGGAATCAGTAGAGGATTGTGGTTAAATACTCACACATGGGCATCAGAATGATTCAAAATTTTAACACTGCCTCCATCACTTTAGATTCTACTGGGAACTGAAGCTAGATGCTGGAGAGTGCTTTTTGCTTCAATTTCTCATCGACCAACCTCACGAAGAAATTGAACAACTTAGTTTAACCCTCTTCCCCTTTAGAAAAAAAGAATGTGGCTCACTGCCAGCACTCATTTAATTTTACATAAACATGCTCTTGAGGCTGAAGCACATCTGACTGGATTTCAATGTGAAAATAAAATATAAAAACTGTTCTTGGAGTTATTTCTAAAAAGAACTAACATCAGAATTGTCTATTTTGGAAAAATTGGGTTCATTAAGTGAATCTTTGGCCAACAACTGTTCCAGAATGATAACATCATGTGTAGGAATGCTATATTTTCTAGGATTTGACATTTTTAGCAATCGAGAATTACTGTATTTTGTAAACGAAAATACCACTACTAAAAACAGAATGCTATAGCTGTAATCCCAGCACTTTGAGAGGCTAAGGTGGGAAGATCACTTGAGGTCAGGAGTTCAAAACCAGCCTGGCCAACATGGTGAAACCTCATCTCTACTGAAAATATAATATAAACATTAGCCAGCTACAGTGGCTCACGCCTGTAATCCCAGCACTTGGGAAGCCAAGGTGGGCAGATCATCCAAGGTCAGGAGTTTGAGACCAGCCTGGTCGACATAGTGAAACCCTATCTCTACTAAAAATACAAAAAATGAGCCGGGCATGGTGATGGGCACCTGTAATCCCGGCTACTCGGGAGGCTGAGACACGAGAATCACTTGAACCCGGGAGACGAAGATTGCAGTGAGCAGAGATCATGCCACTGGGCAACAGAATGAGACTCTGTCTCAAAAAAAATAAAACCAGAATGCTATAATTAGAGTGATATTTTTAAAGTCGATATACTAGAGCGATGCAAAAATAATAATAAAAGCAAGACAGTTAGTGGTTAAGTTATCGCAGGGTAAATGCTGCAGCTGCTAGCACTGCCGCCAAGTATTCTCAGGGAAAAGGGGAAAGGGTTTTAAGTAAAGCTCCTAATTCAAAGTAAGTGCTCAACAAATGGTAGCTATTCCACTATCTGCTTAACTGTTAAATGGATATAATAATTACAACTTAGGTGATAATAAACATTTTGTATTAAATCGGAGGAAATAGCAAGAATGTATCTTAGTTAATTAATTCAAAATGTTAATACACCAATTAATTTTCTTCATAATTCACACTGCCTTATTCATATATACTTAGTAGATTGCATTTAAAAAAAAACCAGTGATCTGAAACAGCTGATGTACAGGAAGCTTTCTGAATCAAGCTGACTCAGAAGGTAGCAAAACAACTCAGTGTTTGGGTACAGAACATGATTTCTATTTTAAATATCTTCATCATTTAGACTTCAGTTTCTTTACCAGCCAGGATTTGTAATGGAAGGAGCAAGGAAACTCATCAAATTGCCCTTCTCTGATTCTCATCAAGTGGTGGAGCCAGGGATAAAAAAGACAAATTATTTATTTAGGTTGGTGCAAAAGTATTCCCAGTTTCTGGCATTACTTTTAATGTCAAAAAAAAAAAAATGAAAAACACAATTACTTTTGCCCCAACCTAATAGATACCCCCAAAATGTATATTTAACTACTGTGCTATACTGCTTCCCACATTAGGGATAAAGACAGGTCTGTGCTAGACGGTCCCAACCAGCTACACTCCAGAAAAGCAACATGGTACAGTGATGAAACGTGTGGTCGCTCAGAGCCTGCTGCCTGAGTAGGAATCCAGCTCTGCCACATGTGCTGCTGTGAAACCTTGGGGAAATTAATCTTTCTGTGCCTGAGCTTCCTTATCTAGAAAAGGAGAATGGAAACATACCTGCTTATAAGTTCATAGGAAGAATACATGCCTTAATCCATGTAACCTGCTTAGAATGGTGCCTGATTATAAGCAGTTGTTATCTACCTTATTGGGCATATGGAAAATATCCTAAGGTTTTAGGGTTTTTTTTCTTCATCTGTTTGTTAATAGATCTAAAGAAACTTGCCTCATTTTCAACACATTTTTTTTGTTTGTTTTAAAAATCTGGGGATGTACCTTTTATCTCATACACTGACTACTTCAAACACTGCTCATATATGTTTTTGTGGGTTTTTTTTTTTTTCTATTTCATAGGTATTTCCAGGGATTGAAGGAGAGATTTCTAAGTCAAGTTCTTTCCTTGAAGTCTTCAAACATTATTTATCTTTGGGGCAATGGTTTCCAAATCACTAAACTTAAAAACAGAAAAAAAGTTAATAGGAACTGCTTTGTAAGCTGCAGAGAACTGTAAAATAGTAAGGCAAACTCTTACCCAGGGGAATTGGAGTTTATCATGGAGCTAGGCTCAGCATTTCAGGCAAAAATTAAAGACAGTTCAAATTACCCCAAAAATACCTTAGAATACAGGACAGTTCTGTTTTTCAGTAAGTTCACTATAGTCACTTTTTTTCTCCAGTGTTGGGAAAGATCGTATTTCTTCCATTGAATACCTGATGATGTGGTTCTCTTGTATGTAAGCATCTTTTGTAGGAAAAATGTGTACAACATAAACCAAGCATTTTCTATATACCACCTCACTTACTCCTCATAATGACCTTGTGAAGAATTATTATTATTCCTCTTTTACCTTTGAAGAACTGGCAAAATAAACCACTTGCCAGTGATCACCAGCCGGCAAACTGTGGAACAGAATCTTGATTCCAGTTTTCTTACCATGGAAGCCCCTACTTTCCCTCTACAGCACGTTCCGGCTGCCTAGTATTACTGCTACGTGTCATTGAGGGATACCAGTTGCCATTTCCTCTGCTCCAGACTGTTTAGTATCAGTTGGAGAACACACTGAGTTTAGAGCTCCTCAACTTCAATTCAACACAATACAAAGAAACTGGAGACAGTCCAGAGAAGACTAAGGAACTGGTTTTTCTGAAAGGGTCTCAAGAGGGATTCTGTTTAAGAGTGGAAAGATTTCAAGTGGAATAGAAAGGGCATTCCTGAGTTTTAGGTCCATAAATAGGTGACGCAAGGAAGCCGAGGAAGAATCAGTGCGAGCAGTCTTCACTGGTTGCAGCTCTCCTCAAAGATGGGCTGGATGGGCGCCCTGCAAAGAAATCTCTCTAGCTGGTGATTCTAGGAATCCACCCCCGTACATCACTCATAAATGGGGCAAAGTGAGAGAGATCAGATACACTCAGCTGATTCCTGGAAAGCCTCTATACAGGGCGAAAAGACGTTACTGTCTTCCTCTTGTTTAACGATGAGGAAATGAGACCCAGAGACACAATTCACAGGAAAAGTGACTGTCCAACAGGAATTTTTACTGGCCAGGCAGCCCCAAAGGAGCTGCTTTACATGTGCAGGGTGCCAAGGACACTACTGAGTGACAGAGGACGCCACTACCTGTATGCCAGGTGTCCAGGCCTACTCTCCTGGCCTGGAAGAAGTGCACAGAGGCGACTTAGTCACTCGAATGAGTGGGCTGGTGTGATGGCTGGCGCCACCTATTTGCGGCTCCTGGAGAAGCCCATCTCCGCTCTAGAAATAGGCCTGTGACTGTGATCAATTACTAAAATTGCCTGGTCCGTGGTAATAAAGTCAGGATCCTTTCTTGTGGCCTTGCTCCTTCTAAAGAGTTCTTTGTCTTTCAATTGCTTTTATCGAATTATATATACAATATAGTTCAAGATAAAAAAAGAAAAAAAAAACCCAGAAGGTGTAAAAGAAATATCATTTCTAATATCAAAAATCATATATTTAATTTTTCCTTAAGAAACTCATATATATAATAGTCCTTCATACAGATAATGTTAACAACAATGAAATAAACTGTGTGCCAGATGCTGTTCCAGTGCTTAATTTGCATTATCTTGCTTATAAAAGCCAACCTAGAGAGGAAAATTTGACACTTCCTCCCGTCCGATCTAGTATAGCACTTTTAAGGGGTCAGACACTTTCTTTTTCCTTTCCTTGAAAAAAAAAAGAAGCTTTCCCTAGCAAGCAGACTCAGATAGAGATAATAGAAATAAGAAAAAAAAATTTTTTTTGACAAAAAAAGAAGCTAAATATCTAATGATGCTTAACATTTAAATCATTTTATCTTAATTATAGCCTCTGAGGTTGTGATTAATATTAAAACCTAAGAAAAACCAGTGAAAATTAACATGAATGATAGGCCTCTGATCAGTAAGGCCCCTCTGGGCTCTAATAATCTGAAAACTCAACGGTTGCCCAACCCGCTTCACCACCAGGCCAATGGTAAAATTAGCAGCCTGATCTCAGACCTGTTTTCAGAGCTTGTACTTCAGCTGCACTTTGTTTTGATGATCTTCTGTAAGATCTACTGTTCTCTTTAGTTCTGCAATTTTTAGTCTTGTAACTCTTGGGGGTTTTTTGTCTTGTACCTGTTAAATATGATACTGCTACAAATATTCTACTAACATTTATGATAGGTATAATTTTAATAAGGCCAACATGTCTAAACAAAAATATTTTCAACCATAATTTCTTAATATAATTGGGTTTGAAGCATACTATAATATGAAAAAATAATCAATAAAAATCTTAAATCCCTTACAGAGGAATCCACCTTTTCATCTTCTTGTTTCCTCTCACTTTTATTGGTTTGTATTTCTATTTTTCAGTGACTTCTCGTTTCTCTACTAATTCTGAACATTATTCTCCCCTCTAGAGCTCATATATAATTTGTAATTAAAAAATCCCTTTAGGCTATGAATTACTTTATTTATTTTATTATTTAATATATTTTGAGACAGGGTCTCACTTTTTCACCCAAGCTGAACTACAATGATGCGATCACAGCCACTGCAGCCTCAGCCTCCCATGCTCAAGCCTCCCGACTCAGCCACCCAAGTAACTGGGACTACAGGCGCACACCACTGCACCCAACTAATTTTTGTGTGTTTTGTAGAGACAGGGTTTTGTCATGTTTTTTTTTTTGTTGTTGTTTTTTGGTTTTTTTTTTTAGAAAGAGAAAAAGAATAATAAGAAAAAGAATAAAGAAGGGAAGAAAGAGAAAGAGGAAGAGGGAGAGAGAATGGGGGTATTGCTTTGTTGCCCAGGCTAGAATGCAGTCTAAATATGGGTATGCCTATAATTGTCCTTAATTATGGAGACATGAAAGAAAATGAGGGAAGAGAGTAACAAACAAGGAGCCAACCAACATTTCATTTAAACTTCTAAGTTGATATGATGTGGTACTGCTAAGAGTGTATATTTTGTGTAAACTGGAGAGTTCTATAAATGTTAATTACGTTTACTTGTTCCAGATCTGAGTTCAAGTCCTGGATATCGTTGTTAATCTTCTGTCGCATTGATCTGTCTAATATTAATGTCGAAGTCTCCCACTATTATTGTGTGGGAGTCTAAGTCTCTTTATAAGTCTTGTATGTCTGGGTATTCCTGTATTGGGTGCGTATATATTTAGGATCTTTAACTCTTCTTGTTGTTATGTTGATTCTTTTATCATTATATAATGTCCTTCTTTGCTTCTTTTGATCTTTGTTGCTTTAAAGACTATTTTATCTGACGCAAAAATTGTAACTTCTGCTTTTTATTTATTTATTTTTGCTCTCTGTTTGGTTGGTAAATCTTTCTCCATCCCTTGTTTGGAGTCTTTGTGTATCCTTGAATGTGAGATGGGTCTGGATGCAACATACTGATGGGTTTTAGTTTTCTGTCCAAATTGCCTGTCTGTCTTTGAATTGGGGAATTTAGTCAATTTAAATTTAGAATTAATAATGATATATGTGAGTTTAATACTGCCATTTAATATTAGCTGGTTATTTTGCCCATTAGTTGATGTAAATTCTTCATTATATTGATGCTCTTTACTTTTTGGTATTTTTTAGAAAGGCTGATACTGTTTGTTCCTTTCTATGTGTAGTGGTTCTTTCAGAAGCTCTTGTAAAGCAGGCCTGGTGGTGATGAAATCTCTGAGTGCTTGCTTGTTCACAAAAAACTTTATTTTTCCTTCACTTATGAAGCTTACTTTGCCTGGATGTGAAATTCTTGGTTGAAAGTTCTTTTCTTTAAGGATGTTGAATATTGGTCCCCACTCTCTTCTGGCTTGTAGGGTTTCTGCTGAGAGATCTGCTGTAAGTCTGATAGGCTTCCCCTTGTGGGTAACCTGACCTTTCTCTCTCTCTTCTGGCTTGTAGGGTTTCTGCTGAGAGATCTGCTGTAAGTCTGATAGGCTTCCCCTTGTGGGTAACCTGACCTTTCTCTCTGGCTGCCCTTAGTATTTTCTCCTTCATTTCAAACCTGGTGAATCTGACGATTACGTGCCTTCGAGTTGCTCTTCTTGAGGAATATCTCTGTGGTGTTCTCTGTATTACCTGGAGTTGAATATTATCCTGCCTTACTAGGTTGGGAAAATTTTCCTGAATAATATCCTGAAGCGTATTTTCCAGCTTGGATTCATTCTCTTCGTCACATTCAGGTACACCTATCAAGCGTAGATTAGATCTTTTCACATAGTCCCATATTTCTTGGAGACTTTGCTTGTTCCTTTTTATCCTTTTTTCTCTAATCTTGTCTTCTAGTTTTATTTCATTGAGTTGGTCTTCGACCTCTGATATCCTTTCTTCTGCTTGATCAATTCGGCTGTTAAAACTTGTGCATACTTCACGAAGTTCTCGTATTGTTTTTCAGCTCCATCAATTCATTTATTTTCCTCTCTAAATTGTGTATTCTTGTTAACATTTCGTCAAACCTTTTTTCAAAGTTCTTAGTTTCTTTGGATTGGGTTAAAACAAGTTCTTTTAATTCACAGAAGTTTCTCATTATCCACATTTTGAAGCCTGCTTCTGTAATTGGAACACACTCGTTCTCCATCAAGCCTTGTTCCGTTGCTGATGAGGAACTGGGATCCCCTGCTGAGGAAGAGGCATTCTGATCTTGGGTATTCTCAGCCTTTTTTGACTGTTTTCTTCCCTTTGTTGTAGATTTATCCATCTGTGGTCTTTATAATTACCGTCTTTGTAATTGGGTTTCTGAGTGGACGTCCAACTTATTGATTCTCAGCGCCAAAATCTGAGCAACTCACTACGCCGACTAAATCAGTGGCGTTAAGATTGATGGTGCTTTTCTGACTCTGCACCAAGAACCGATGCTCCGAGGCGCCGGCAAAACCGCCTCGCCGGTCACAAGAGTCGCGCTGGCAACCCGTGGGACTCCTCCGCTGGGAATCTCCTGGTGCGTGAGCAATAAGAATTCATGTGAAGGTGTGGGTCCTCCCGTTCTTTGCGTTTTCACTGGGAGCTACAGTCCCGAGCTGCTAGTGATCAGCCATCTTGGATCTCTCTCCCCGGGTTTTGTCATGTTGCCTAGGCTGGTCCGAAACTTCTGAGTTCAAGCACTCCGCCCACCTCAACCTCCCAGAGTGCTGGGATTACAGACATGAGCCACTGGTGCCCAGCCAGGCTACTGAATTACAAAATGTGTTTTCTTTTTTTTCTTTTTTTTTTTTTTAATATAAGAAAAAGGATAAAGAAGAGGAAGAAAGAGAAAGAGGAAGAGGGAGAGAGGATGGGGGTATTGCTTTATTGCCTGGGCTAGAATGCAGTCTAAATATGGGAATGCCTATAATTGTCTTTAATAATGGAGATATAAAAGAAAATGAGGGAAGAGAATAACAAACAAGGACCCAACCAACTTTTCGTTTAAACTTCTAAGCTGATATGATGTGGTACTGATAAGAGTGTATATTTTGTATATTTAAAGTTGAGAGTTTTATAAATCTTATAATTAAGATTTACTTGTTCCAGATCTGAGTTCAAGTCCTGGATATCGTTGTTAATTTTCTGTCTCATTGATCTGTCTAATATTAATGTTGAAGTCTCCTACTATTATTATGTGAGAGTCTAAGTCTCTTTTTAAGTCTTGTATGTCTGCGTATTCCTGTATTGGGTGCGTATATATTTAGGATCTTTAGCTCTTCTTATTGTTGCATTGATCCTTTTATCATTATATAATGTCCTTCTTTGCTTCTTTTCATCTTTGTTGCTTAATTCTAACTTCTGTTTTTCATTTATTTATTTTAGCTCTCTGGTTGGTTGGTAAATCCTTCTCCATCCCTTGTTTTGAGTCTTTGTGTATCCTTGAATGTGAGATGGGTCTAGATGCAGCATACTGATGGGTTTTAGTTTTTTATTTAAATTGCCTGTCTGTCTTTGGATTGGGGGATTTAGTCAAAAATTTAGAATTATTAATAATATATGTGAGTTTAATACTGCTATTTAATATTAGCTGGCTATTTTGTCCATTAGTTGATGTAAATTCATTATATTGATGCTCTTTTTGGTATTTTTTTAGAAAGGCTGATACTGTTTGTTCCTTTCTATGTTTAGTGGTTCTTTCAGAAGCTCTTGTAAAGCAAGCCTGGTGGTGATGAATTCTCTGAGTGCTTGCTTGTTCACAAAAAAACTTTATTTTTCCTTCACTTGTGAAGCTTAGTTTGGCTGGATGTGAAATTCTTGGTTGAAAGTTCTTTTCTTTAAGGATATTGAATATTGGTCCCCACTCTCTTCTGGCTTGTAGGGTTTCTGCTGAGAGATCTGCTGTAAGTCCTATAGGCTTCCCTTTGTGGGTAATCTGACCTTTCTCTCTGGCTGCCCTTAGTATTTTCTCCTTCATTTCAACCCTGGTGAATCTGACGATTATGTGCCTTCGAGTTGCTCTTCTTGAGGAATATCTCTGTGGTGTTCTCTGTATTACCTGGAGTTGAATATTATCCTGCCTTACTAGGTTGGGAAAATTTTCCTGAATAATGTCCTGAAGTGTATTTTCCAGCTTGGATTCATTCTCTTCGTCACATTCAGGTGCACCTATCAAGCGTAGATTAGGTCTTTTCACATAGTCCCATATTTCTTGGAGACTTTGCTCATTCCTTTTTATCCTTTTTTCTCTAATCTTGTCTTCTTGTTTTATTTCATTGAGTTGGTCTTCGACCTCTGATATCCTTTCTTCTGCTTGATCAATTCGGCTGTTAAAACTTGTGCATAGTTCACGAAGTTCTTGTATTGTGTTTTTCAGCTCCATCAATTCACTTATATTCCTCTCTAAATTCTGTATTCTTGTTAACATTTCGTCAAATCTTTTTTCAAAGTTCTTAGTTTCTTTGGATTGGGTTAAAACAATGTGGAAAATGAGAAACTTCTGTGAATTAAAAGAACTTGTTTTAACTCATAATGTGTTTTCTTAATTAAAACCTTAGCAACAAGCCCTAATAGAGGGCTTACTATTATGAGACACTTTTTGCATACTATTTTTTTCTCTTTGCACTGTGTTTCAATTCCAACTATTACTTATAAGGTAGAAAATTAGACATATTTCATTCAGTATTCCCACATATTAAAGCAACTGCTATATCAGAGTGCCTTCATATAGTAGCGTGCTTTGCTGAACTGCATCTCAAAAGGTTTCCTAGTCCCCTGACCAAATCTCCTGCTAAGGTCCTGCTGCCCTAAGGCCTGCTGGGCTCCTATCTACCTAAAAAATAAAAATAAAAATAAATGGTCACTCTCAGTTCTGGAAGCTGCTCTGACAGCTTTGCCACTGACCTGTGTGAAGAGGACAGAAGCACAAGGACTTTCTATGAGCAAGATTGCAGGAAGAGTAAGAAGCTGGATAGAGTCTTTACAATAAGAAATGAAATGGACTTGGTATATTTTAATGAGAGAAAGAGTCAGCTTCTGAGACCAAAAAAGGAGTGGGGCAGATAGATGGACAGTGAAAACAAAAGCAAAAAGGTTAGAAATAAAGTTAGTCGGGAAGACACAAGAATGGCACACTGAATATGCAAAACATTGCAGAAAGAAATTAGAGAAGAGCTAGATAAATGTTCATGTATTGGAAGACTTAACAGAGCAATACTAGCCAAAGTGTTTTATAGATTCTTTATAATTCCTATTAAAATCCTAATGACCCTTTTTAAGACATGGAACAAATCATGATATTCATATGGATTGCAGGGGACCACGAATAATCTTGAAAAAGGAAAAAAAAAAGTTGGAAGACTCATAATTCCTGATTTCAAAACTTAGTAGAGAAACAAATTACTAAGTAATCAAAACAGTGCGGTTCTGGCATTAAGGATAGACATATAGGCTGGGCTGCGTGATGGCTTATGCCTGTAATCCCAGCACTTTGGGAGGCCGAGGCAGGTGGATGACCTGAGGTCAGGAGTTCAAAACCAGCCTGGCCAACATGGTGAAACCCCTCCTTCTTCTAAAAATACAAAAATTAGCTGGGCATGGTGGTGCACACGTGTAATCCCAGCTACTCGGGAGGTAGAGGCAGAAGAACTGCTTGAACTCGGGAGGCTGAGGTTGCAGTGAGCTGAGATCACACTATTGCACTCCAGTCTGGGTGAGTGAGACTGTGTCTATTAAAAAAAAGAACAATAACAAAAAAGGAATAGACATATAGATCAATAGATAGAATAAAATTGAGAGTGCAGAAATAACCCCTATATCTATAGTCAGTTGATTTCAATAAGGGTGCCAATATCACTCCGTGGGAAAAGAACAGACTTCAACAAATAGTACTGAGACAACTAAATATCTATATGCAAAACAATGAAGTTGGCTATATAAAAATACACAAAAACATATCTACAACATACACATAAATTAACTCAAAATGGATCAATGAACTAAATATGAGATTTTAAACCATGAACTTCTAAAACTCTTACAAGAAAACATAGGGATAAATCTTCATGACCTTGGATTGGGTGATGAATTATTAGATATGACTCCAAAAGAAAGTCAAGCAAAAAAGAAAAAATAGATAAATTAGACATCAGCAAGATTAAAAATATTTTGGGCATCATGGCCAGGCGTGGTGGCTTACTCCTGTAATCATAGCACTTTGAGAGGCCAACACGGGTGAATTGCCTGAGCTCAGGAGTTCGACCAGCCTGGGCAATATGGTGAAACCCTGTCTTTACTAAAATACAAAAAATCAGCTGGGTGTGGTGGCGTATGCCTGTAGTCCCAGCTACTCAGGAGGCTGAGGCACAAGATTGCTTGAACCTGGGAGGCAGAGGTTGCAGTGAGCTGAGATTGTGCCACTGCACTCCAGCTTGGGTGAAAAGTGAAACTGTCTCCAAAAACAAAACAAACAAAACAAAAAATTTGGGGGCATCAAATGACACTATCAAGATAATGAAAAGACAACCCGCAGAAAGAGAGAAAAATACTTGAAAGTTATATATCTTTTTTTTTTTTTTTTTGAAACAGAGTCTTACTCTATTGCCCAGGCTGGAGTGCAGTGTCATGATCTTGGCTCACTGCAACCTCCACCTCCTGGGTTCGAGTGATTCTCTTGCCTCAGCCTCCTGAGTAGCTGGGATTACAGATGCCCACCACCACACCTGGCTAATTTTTGTATTTTTAGTAGAGACAGAGTTTCACCATGTTAGCCAGGCTGGTCTCAAACTCCTGACCTTGGGTGATCCACCCACCTTGACCTCCCAAAGTGCTGGCACGAGCCACCTCACCTGGCCAAAAGTCATATATCTATAGACACTGTCTGGTATCCAAAAATATAAAGAACTCTTTTTTTAAAAATTGTACTTTAGGTTCTGGGGTACATGTGCAGATCATGCAGGATTGTTGCATAAGTACATACATGGCAAGGTGGTTTGCTGCCTCCATCCCCCCATCACCTATATCTGGCATTTCTCCCTATGTTATCCCTCCCCAACCTCCCCACCCCCACTGTCCCTCCTCTTGCCATCCCCAACAGACCCCAGTGTGTGATGCTTCCCTCCCTGTGTCCATGTATTCTCATTGTTCAACACCCATCTATGAGTGAAAACACGTGAAGTTTCATTTTCTGTTCTTTTGTCAGTTTGCTGAGAATGATAGTTTTCAGATTCATCCACATCCCTACAGAGAACATGAACTCGTTGTCTATGGCTGTGTAGTATTCTATGTTGTATATGTGCCACATTTTCTTTTTCCAGTCTATCATTGATGGGCATTTGGGTTGGTTCCAGGTCTTTGCTATTGTAAACAGTGCCACTATGAACATATGTGTGCATGTGTCTTTATAATAGAATGATTTATAATCCTTTGGGTATTACCCAGTAATGGGATTGCTGGGTCAAATGGAATTTCTATTTCTAGATCCTTGAGGAAGTGCTACACTGTCTTCCACAATGGTTGAACTAATTTGCACTCCCACCAGCACTGTAAAAGTATTCCTATTTCTCTACATCCTCTCCAGCATCTGTTGTCTTCAAATTTTTTAATGATCACCATTCTAACAGGTGTGAGATGGTATCTCAATGTGGTTTTGATTTGCATTTCTCTAATGACCAGTGATGATAAGCTTTTTTCATATGTTTGTTAGTTTCATATATGTCTTCTTTTGAAAAGTGTGTTCATATCCTTTGCTCACTTTTGAATGGGTTTGTTTGTTTTTTTCTTATAAATCTCTCTTAGTTCTTTGTTGATTCTGGATATTAGCCCTTTGTCAGATGGGTAAATTGCAAAAAAAATTTTTCCCATTCTGTTGGTTTCCAGTTCACTCTAATGATTGTTTCTTTTGCTGTACAGAATCTCTGAAATTTAATTTAAGCTCTTCCCATTTGTCTATTTTGGCTTTTGTTGCCGTTGCCATTTCCTTTGGTGTTTTAGTCATGAAGTTCTTACCTATGCCTATGTACCGAATGGTTTTGCCTAGGTTTTCTTCTAGGGTTTCCATGGTGTTAGATCTTATGTTTAAATCTTTAATCCATCTGGAGTTAATTTTATTGTAAGGTTTCAGGAGGGGGTCCAGTTTCTGCTTTCTGCACATGGCTAGCCAATTTTCCCAACATCATTTATTAAACAGGGAATCCTTTCCCCATTGCTTGTTTTTGTGAGGTTTATCAAAGATCAGATGGCTGTAGATGTGTGGTGTTGCTTCCGAGGCCTCTGTTCTGTTCCATTGGTCTATGTCTGTTTTTGTACCACTACCATGCTGTTTTTATTACTGTAGCCTTGAAGTATAGTTTGAAGTCAGGCAGCATGATGCCTCCAGCTTTTTTCTTTTTGCTTAGGACTGTCTTGGCTATACAGGCTCCCTTTTGGTTCCATATGAAGTTTAAAATGTTTTTTTCTAGTTCTATGAAGAAGGCCATTGGTAGCTTGATGGGGATAGCATTGAATCTACAAATTACTTTGGGCAGTATGGCCATTTTCACGATACTGATTCTTCCTAACATTGAGCATGGAATGTTTCTCCATCTGTTTGTGTCCTCTCTTATTTCCTTGAGCAATAGTTTGTAGTTCTCCTTGAAGAGATCCTTTACATCCTTTGTCAGTTGTATTCCTAGGTATTTTATTCTGTTTGTAGCAATTGTGAATGGGAGTTCGCTCTTGATTTGGCTCTCTGTTTGTCTGTTCTTGGTGTATAGGAATGCTTGTGACTTCTGCATATTTATTTTATATCCTGAGACTTTGCTGAAGTTGCTTATCAGTTTCAGGAGATTTTTTGCTGAGATGATGGGGTCTTCTAGATATACAATCATGTCATCTGCAAATAGAGACAATTTGACTTCATCTTTTCCTAATTGAATACTCTTTATTTCTTGTTCTTGCCCAATTGCTGTGGCTAGAACTTTCAATACTATATTGAATAGCAGTGGTGAGAGAGGGCATCCTTGCCTGGTGCCAGATTTCAAAGGGAATGCTTCCAATTTTTGCCCACTCAGTATGATATTGGCTCTGGGTTTGTTGTATATTGCTTTTATTATTTTGTGATACATTACACTGATACCTAGTTTATTGAGGGTTTTTAGCATAAAGGGCTGTTGAATTTTATCAAAAGCCTTCTCTGCATCTATTGAGATAATCATGTGGTTTTTGTCTTTGGTTCTGTTTTTGTGATGGATTACGTTTGTAGACTTGTGTATGTTGAACCTTGCATCCCCAGGATGAAGCCTACTTGATCATGATGAAAAAGCTTTTTGATGTGCTGTTGCATTCAGTTTGCCAGTATTTTATTGAAGATTTTTGCATCTATGTTCATCATGGATATTGGCCTGCAGTTTTCTTTTTTAGTTGAGTCTCTGCCAGGTTTTGGTATCAGGATGATGTTTGTCTCATAAAAAGATTTGGGGAGGATTCCCTCTTTTTGTATTGTTTGGAATAGTTTCAGGAGGAATGATACAAGCTCCTCTTTGTGCATCTGGTAGAATTAGGCTGTGAACCCATCTGGACCTGGACTTTTTTTGGTTGGTAGGCTATTAATTGCTGCCTCAACTTCAGCCCTTGTTATTGAACTATTTAGGGTCTCAACTTCTTCCTAGTTTAGGCTTGGGAGAGTGCAAGTGTCCAGGAAATTTATCCATTTCTTCCAGATTTGCTGGTTTATGTGCATAGAGTTGTTTGTAGTAATCTCTTATGGTAGTTTGTATTTCTGTGGAATCAGTGGTGATATACCCTTTATTGCTTTTTATTGCATCTATTTGATTCTTATCTCTTTCCTTTTTATCAGTCTGGCTACGTTCTATTTTGTTGATCTTTTCAAAAAGAAAGCTCCTGGATTTATTTTTTTTTAAAGGATTTTTTTGCGTCTCTATCTCCTTCAGTTCTGCTCTGCTCTTAGTTATTTCTTGTCTTCTGCTAGCTTTTGAGTTTTTTTGGTCTTGCTCCTCTGGCTCTTTCAATTTTGATGATAGAGTGTCAATTTTAGATCTTTCCTTACTTCTCATGTGGGCATTTATTGCTGTAAATTTCCTTCTAGACACTGCTTTAAATGTGCCCCAGAGTTCTGGTACATTATGTCTTCATTCTCATTGCTTTTGAAGAACATCTTTATTTCTGCCTTCACACCATTGTTTATCCAGTCAACATTCAGGAGCCAGTTGTTCAGTTTCCATGAAGTTGTGCAGTTTTGAGTTAGTTTCTTAATCACGAGTTCTAATTTGATTGCACTGTGGTCTGAGAGACTGTTTGTTATGATTTCTGTTCTTTTGCATTTCCTGAGGAGTGATTTACTTCCAATTATGTGGTTGAATTTAGAGTAAATGCAATGTGGTGCTGAGAAGAATGTATATTCTGTTGATTTGGGGTGAAGAGTTCTGTAGATATCTAGTAGGTTCGCTTGGTCCAGATGTGTGTTCAAGTCCTGGATATCCTTGCTGGTTTTCTGTCTCGTTGATCTGTCTAATATTGACAGTGGAGTGTTAAAGTCTCCCACTATTATTGTGTGGGAGTCTAAGTCTCTTTGTAGGTCATAAGAACTCGTTTTATGTATCTGGGTGCTCCTGTATTGGGTGCATATGTATTTAGGATAGTTAGCTCTGCTTGTTGTATTGATCCTTTTATCATTATGTAATGCCCTTCTGTGTCTCTTTTGATCTTTCTTGGTTTAAAGTCTGTTTTATCAGAGATTAGGATTGCAACCCCTGCTTTTTTTTTTTTTTTTTTTTTTTTAATCTCCATTTGCTTGGTAAATCTTCCTCCATCCCTTTATTTTGAGTTTATGTGTCTTTGCACATGAGATGTGTCGCCTGAATAAAGCACCCTGATGGTTCTTGACTTTTTATCCAGTTTGCCAGTCTGTGTCTTTTGATTGGGACATTTAGTCCATTTACATTTAACATTAATATTGTTATGTGTGAATCTGATCCTGCCATTTTGTTACTGGTTGGTGGTTTTGCCCGTTGGTTGGCACAGTTTTTTCATTGTGTTGTTAGTCTTCACCATTTGGTTCTTTTTTGCAGTGGTGGGTACTGGTTTTTCCTTTCCATGTTTAGTGCTTCCTTCAGGAGCTCTTGTAAGGCAGGTCTAGTGGTGATGAAGTCTCTCAACAATTGCTTGTCCGTAAAGGATCTTATTTCTCCTTCATTTATGAAGCTGTTTGACTGGATATGAAATTCTAGATTGAAAGTTCTTTTCTATAAGGATGTTGAATATTGGCCCCCACTCTCTTCTGGCTTGTAGGGTTTCTGCTGAGAGATCCACTGTGAGTCTGCTGGGCTTCCTTTTGTGGGCAACCCAACCTTTCTCTCTGGCTGCACTTAGCATTTTTTCCTTCATTTCAACCCTGGTGAATCTGATGATTATGTGCCTTGGGGTTGCTCTTCTTGAGGAGTATCTTTGTGGTGTTCTCTTTATTTCCTGTATTTGAATGGTGGCCTGCCTTGCTAGGTTGGGGAAGTTCTCCTAGATAATATCCTGAATAGTGTTTTCCAGCTTGGATTCATTCTCCCTGTCACCTACTGGTACACCGATCAAGTGTAGAGTAGGTCTTTTCACATAACCCCATATTTCTTGGAGGCTTTGCTCATTTCTTTTCATGCTTTTTTCTCTTTTCTTGCCTTCTTGTTTTATTTCCTTGAGTTGATCTTCAGTCTCTGATATCCTTTCCTCTGCGTGATTGATTCGGCTGTTGAAAATTGTGTGTGCTTCTTCAAGTTCTTTTGCTGTGTTTTTCAGCTCCATCAAGTCGTTTATGTTATTCTCTAAGCTGGTTATTCTAGTTAGCATTTCATCTAACCTTTTTTCAAGGTTTTTAATTTCTTTGCATTGGGTTAGAACACGTCCTTTAGCTCAGAGAAGTTTGTTATTACACACCTTCTGAAGCCTGCTTCTGTCAATTTGTCAAACTCGTTCTCCATCCTGTTTTGTTCCCTTGCTGGTGAGGAGTTGTGATCCCTTGGTGGGGGAGAGGCATTCTGGTCTTTGATGGTTTCATCCTTTTGCACTGGTTTCTTCCCATCTCTAGGTTTGATCTCAGGGCACTGGTTGGGGAGGCAGCCTGTCCTTTGTCTGCCTGCAGAGGTGCTGCTTGGCTGCTGCGGATTCAGCAGAGCTGCTGCCCGTATTTACTGTATCTTTTGTTTACTTAGGAAAATTAGGCCTGCCTCTGCAATGGCAGCTGCCCTTCCTCCTGCCGAGCTTGATCAGTCCAGGTCGAGCTTGAACTACTATGCTGGCTTCAAAACTTTCAAGCACGGGGGCTTCAGTTTGCTGGGCTTTGTGAGGGAGGGACCTGCCTAGCCGGATCGCCCGATTTCCTGCTTTCAGTTCCCCTTCTTTCTGGAGGGCGGGTAACTCTGTCCCACAGGCTTTCTCGGCTTTAGCCAATACTATCGCTTAGATCTGTGATGAAACCCCTGGCACCAGCCAGAGTTGCTGCTCAGGTCTGTTTATGTACGTTGCAGGTGCTTTTCAGCCCAGCAAAGATCTCTTGTTCTTGTTCGGAACTACAGAGATCACTTGGTTTCTGCATCTCTCTCCCTGGGAACGGCATTCCAGAGCTATTTCTATTTGACAATCTTGGAACCCCTCCTTACCAAAATATATAAAGAACTCTTACAACTCAACAACAAAAAGACAAAAAACCCAACTGAAAAATTGACAAGGGACTTAAACAGGCATTCCTCTAAAGATATGCAAATGCCCAACAAGCACAGGAAATGACACTCAACATCATGAGTCCTAGAGAGATGCAAATCAAAACAATGAGCTACCACTTCACACCCACTAAAATAGCTGTACTTAAAAAAAAAAAAAAGAGAGAATAATAAGTGTTGCCAAGAATGTGGAGAAATAAGAACACTCATGCATTATTAGTGGACTGTAAAATGATACAGTTGCTATAGAAAGCAGTTTGGTAGTTCCTTAAAAAAAATAAACATAGAATTACCATATGACCCAGCAATTCTTCCCCTGGGTATATAGCCAAAAGTATTCAAACAAAAACTTACACACAAATGTTAATAGCAGCACTATTCACAAGAGTCAAATGGTGAAAATATCCAAATGTTCATCAACAGATAAATGGACTAATAAACTATGGCATAGTAAATAATGGAATGTTATTCAGCCATAAAAAGGAAGAAGTCCCTAGATGCTACAATGTGGATTGACCTCAAAAACATTACGCTAAGTGAAAGAAACCAGACACATGATGTCATATACTGTATGATTCCATTTATATGAAATATCTAGAACAGGAAAATCCATAGAGACAAAAAGCAGGTCAGTGGTTGCAAGGGGAGAAGGGGGAATTGGGAAGTGAAGGCTTTATGTGTATGGAGTTTCCCTTTGCGGGGATTAAAGGTTTCAGAGCTAGGCTGAGGTGGTGGTTGCACAACACTGAATGTACTAAATGTCACTGATTTGTACATTTTGAGATGGTTACTTTTATGTTATGTTTAATTTACATCAATTTTTTTTAAATGGTGGGCCACTAACACAGAACCCACTGCAGTCATTGGCAGTTATTTTGTAAAGGTACGTTTGCTGACAGGTATTTTCATAATCTTCATTGTGAATCAGGTTACAAATTAAATTGTTAAGTTAAATTTTAAAGATTATAAATTTTAAATTAAAACAAATTATAAATTTTTACAAAGTAAAAGAGCAAACCAAAGAACAGAAGAAACTGAGAAAGAGAGGGAACAGAGGCAGGGAACATGAGAGAAGAAAGGGAGAAAGAGGAGGAATAAAAAGAGCAAAAAAAAAAAAATAGAGAGAGAGGAGAACAAGAACACGAAAGAGAGCTAGAACAAAAATTTTATACTTGGGTAATATCAGGTGTCAGCGGGGGTTGTGAAGAAGGGAGAGTGCAGGAAGTAGCACACTTCTGCATACCTGGTAGGGATATAAATGGCCACGGACTCTCTGGAGAACGATTTGTCAGTAGCAAATAAAATGAAAATGAACATACTCAGAGCCCTACTTCTGGGCATATATTCTGGAGAAATCATCACGTATGCATCCAAGAAGCATGCACACAGCATTTGTTTGCTATATCAAAATACTAGAAACAGGCCAAGTGTGGTGGCTCATGCCTGTAATCCCAGCACTTTGGGAGGCCAAGGCAGGTGGATCACTTGAGGTCAGGAGTTCAAGAGCAGCCTGACCAACGTGCTGAAACTCCATCTCTACTGAAAAAAACAAAAATTAGCCAGGCGTAGTGGCAGGTGCCTATATTCCCAGCTACTTGGGAGGCTGAGGCAGGAGAATCGCTAAAACCCAGGAGGCAGAGGTTGCGGTGAGCCAAGATTGCACCACTGCACTATTCCAGCCTGGGCAACAGAACAAGATTCTATCTCAAAAAAAAAAAACAAAAACAAAAACAAAAAACTACAAACAACTTAAATAGTTAAGGAGATGGATACACTGTGATATATTTGTGAAAATAAGTAAAAATCTAAGCTGTTGGAACTTTAAAACACTTTGAGCTTTAAGGGAATCTGATTATGGAATCTAAGTCACATGTAAACATGCAACTATAAAGCAGGCAGCTGCGACCTTTGTTTCTCTGATTATAGATTAGCCTTTTTCCTTACCTATGTTGTTTTGTAAAGTGTTATAAATGACTAAAGGGCACCACGGAAGACCCCTTCTCTCCTAACTGTTGCTGTTCATTATAAATTAACTTTCCTCTTTCCTCTCTCACACAGACTTCATGATTATCACATTATCTAAGATGGAATGTTAAATATACTCTTTTAAATAGGAAAAGAAAAGCTGTATGCATAAGAAAACAAATCGTAACTAAATTGCTGTAACTCATAAACCAGCTTTGTATAGAAAATGTTATAATCACACTAAGTTTCTTTCTTTTCTGCCTACATATGCAAGATCTTAACTTTGGAGCATTGACTCCATTCCTTTGGAGTCTGTGTTGTCTGAATAGCCATTCTCAGCTAAATTTTAAATTGAACAAATGCTTTAATACTGGATTCTGATCATTTCCATTATTTCAGGTAGACACACAGATAATATAACAGTATATAGTCATTTAAAAGAAGAATTTTATATATATTATATATGTGAAAGATAAATGAACTCCAAGGTACTTTGTTGTCTGGAAAAGATAGTTGACAGATACAGTATGATGTCAAACAATATACCTTAGTATATCACATTATATTCATGTATTACTCGTATAATAAAATGTATAATAACAAAAATGAGAGATACAGAGAAAGAGAACATAGCCATGATCAAGGCAGGAAAATGTACATGAAGGAGTAAGAAAGACAAATTAGAATGCAGCAGGACAGAAGTATTTAACACAAAATTTTCCCCTCTATATATTCTCTCACAATTTGGAGGGGGAGGGGTGCATTTACAACTCCGGGCATGTATTAACTGGATCCTCTACTTAGGGTTTCACAAAGCTGCAATTAAGGTGTCATTGGTCTGTGTTCTCTTGTGGATGACTGACGGGAAGAATTTACTTCTAAGTTCACTTAGACTGTTGACGGAATTCATTTCCTGGAGTTTGTAGGGCTTCTTGCTGGCTGGCTATTGGCAGGAAGCTGCCTTTCAGCTCCTAGAGGCTGCCCATGGTTCCTCATCATGTGGACTTCCCAAACATGGCCACTGACTTCATCAGGACAGACAGGACAGTATCTAGAGAGTCTGTTCATAAGAGAGTCTTTTATAATGTAATGTAGTCATGGGAGTGATATCCGTCACCTTTGTTATATTTACTTTCAGAAGCAAGTCACAGGTCCCAAGCCCTCTTAGGAGGAGGGGATCTAATACAGGTATGAACATGAAAAGTAACTGGGAATCAGAAACCACTGGGGCCGCTGAAGAATCTGTCACACAGGCATATCTTAGTTGCACTGAGACAGGCAAGCTATTTTAAGATGGTGTGGTGAAAAAGGATAAAAGCTCCTTACTCAAGCTCCAGCTTATCTAACTCTCAGTCAATCGGTAACAGACCCAAGAAACTTAACTGCAAGCACCTATTTAAGAGGGCTAGGGACTTCCCCAGATCCTCGCCTGCACAGTTAGACTTAAACTCCAACCTACAGTTACCCCTTCCTCACTTTAATGCTATAAATAACTCCTGGGGTAGAGATTTTAAATGCTAATACTACATATGACATATGAAAAAGCATATTGGGCCACTGTGCAAGGACAAGAAAACTTCTAAACGTGCCCTGATGTAACCTTTCCCTATAGAAAGACCCTATGAAACTCACCCACACACTCTCGTCAGAAAGCAGTCCGCTCCTTTTCCTTTCTTAGTGCTGACTCCCTTGTGCACAAGCAGAATAAACTTTCCTTTGCTGCTCTGTTTGGTGATCTCTTTCAATCTCTATCGTGGGAGATCATGAGAACCCAGGGCAACAGTAACAGCTTCTGGTTTTTAAATTAGAAATAACTGTAATATAATCCTTGAATTTTTAAAATGTAGGACACTAAACAAGTAAAATCTAAACCGGAGAACATCTGACCTCAAAGCTCATGGCCTTCTCACTTCCCTGGCCATAGTTTAAAGGTACACACACACACACACACACACACACACACACCATGGACTACATCCAGTTTAAACTGGATTTCCAACATTTGAGCAAATCCCTCGAGTGAAGAGTAAGAGTGAAGGCCTAGGATCAAGTGGTTTCTAGCCATTTCAAAGGTGTAACAATATGTGCATTTCTTGATTCTCGGTTCCAGCACCAATTAAAGGGAGTTAATTTTACCATCTATAATCATTGTTTTTGTGGTTACTCTGGGGCTCCAAAGAGACACTGATTGCTCAGTAAATGCTTGTTCCTGGAGTCACTGTTACCAATATGGTTATACAAAAGGAAAGTGAGCTAGAAGAAAGGAGATAAAATTCTTAAATTGGTGGCACGTTTTACTGGTCATCACCAACTCCCACATTTGTTTCACACAAAAACAAAACAAAACTTTCCTAATTGCAAAGGAAGAAAAAATGCACCCAATTATTGCTTTAAAATTGTATGTATCTGGTTATTACTGATTTGAGCTTTTTTTTTTTGTCATTTGTGTTTTTAAGTTTTTTCCTTTTATGATTGTCTATGTCCTTTACTCACTTGGTTTTTGAGATGTTCACTGATTTGAATATAGATATTTTATTGGTTGGTGCCTCATACCTGCAATCCCAAGCTTTAGGAGGTCGAGTCAGGAGGATGCTTGAGCCCAGGAGGCCAAGACTGCAGTGAGCCGTGATCGCACTCCACTGCCCTCCAGCCTGGGTGACAGGATGAGAACCCATCTCTAAAAATAAAACATTTAAAAAGATACTGTATTGTCCTTTCTCTGTCCAATACACCCACATATTCCCGTCCCCACTCTGGTGATTTACCTCTTCATTTTGTTTACGGTGTGTGTGGAGCGGGGGTGAGAGGGCCGGTGTGCGGTTACGCGGTTCAGCACCCAGCGCATCGCTCCTGCCCAGAGTGACGACGAACACTTGGTGTCGGTTACAGCCGCGGCGGTACACTCCGAGAAGCGCATCTTTGGAAACTTTGGTCCGTAGCGGCCGCTAGGATTCTCGGTGGCCCCGCACCCGGGTGGCCGCACCGCCCGCCCCGGCCCAGCCGCAGCCGCAGCCGCCGCGCCCGCCCACCCGGCTGCGCCCCGGGGCGCGCGCCCGTGCCCGGCCCGTGCCCGGCCCCCGCCCGCGCCGCCGCGCCGCTCCGGAGCCGACTGCGGTCACGCTGCCGCTGCGCCCCGCGCGGCGGGGTGGGCGGCAAGCCACTCGCGAGGCGGGCGCTGAGGCTTCCACGCGGGCCAGCCGGGTCCAGCGCGCTCCGCCGGGAAACTTCTGCGGACGCCCGGCGGGAGCTCCGCGCAGGGCAGGGAAGGACAGGTAAGAAGGTGAGCCCGGGGGCGCTGCGGCCGCCGCCTTCCGGAGCTGTCCGCACCCTCGCACCTCGCCGCCGCCTCGGGCAACTTAGCGGGCGCGGCTTCCGCGGGGCCGCCGACCCCCACGAGCGCTGGCGTCTGGCTGCCCGGCGTTCCTGCGCCGCCCGCGCGGCTCCCGCCAACTCCGCGCCCCCCGGAGTCCGGGGTCCCGGCGGCGCCGCTCGCGGCTCGGAGGGCTGGGGTTCCTCTGCTGCGGTTCCCGCCCGCGCCGACCCCGGGAGAACGCGCGTCGTCTGCCCTGGAGACTTCCGGGCGAATCTTCCTCCCAGATCTTCTCCCGCAGGTCCCACACTGGCCCCAGGCACCGTGGAGCCCACATAAACAGGCCAGGTTTGCAAGGGAGAAAAGCGGTTCCTAGGGGCCCCGACAGTCTTGGGTTTCACCTTGGGGAGGTCCTGTCACCGCCGGAAGTTTCCTTTCCCCGCTTGGGTAAGCAATGGGCCTGACTGGGGTCAGTGTTCTCACGCTATTCTCACAGAGTTGGGGGTACGAAGGTCGCGCTGACCTGTTTTCTCTATTTGGGGGTCGCCCTGCCAAAAAAGAAATTTGCCTGCCACGAAATTGTCTTATCACTAAGGTTGGTTACAGTGGTATCTTATTTTAGGCAAAGATGAAAGACAAAAATCAAAATACAGTAAGAAGGGCAGTGCCAGAAATTTAGCCAGAAGACATTTGCAGAAAGTGAAAAACTCTGTTTGTAAATAATAAATGGAAAAGTAGAATTCGAATCCCACTTTTGAAGGCAATTTGATTTACTAAACTTCCGTGCTTCTTGACTTTTCACTCTAATTCCAGTACTTAGATGTTTTGAATTTGCAAGCCTACAAACTGCAATTGAGTTTTATAGCAGCCTTAAAAAATTACTGTTGCCTGATCGTACTAAGTTCAGTGGCTGGTTTTTTCCCTTGTTTTTAATTCTATGGACTGTTGCATGAAAATATCCCCTTGTCAGCGTACAATAACTTGGCATTGTTCTTTGTGACAATAGACAACCAACAAGAACTTCATGGGACAGAAAATATAAACAAAAAATTGGATCTCAGTTTCCAAATGTGCAAAATGAAGAGCTCTGGCCGATCCCAGATTCCAGATATCTCTGAGGTGCTTGTTCTTTTCTGTCCTGAAAATCAGTATATGCGTGTGTGTGTGTGTGTGTGTGTGTGTGTGTATGTATGTGTGTATGTGTGTCTGTGTGAGTGTCTTCAGGAGTTTGGGATACAAATATTAATTGAAACCTAAGATACTCTGTCCTTAAAATTTTATACATTTAAATGGGAAACATTTGGTAGTTGAGTTTCTTTAATCGTATCAGTCTCTCAAAATAGCTGAATCATTGTGCATCCTCTGCTTGTAAATGATTACATTCTAAGTTATTAAATAAAAATGTATCGTGGGAAACCTAAATCCCATACTTTTCACCACAAGACTGACTAATAGGGTTGACAGACTAGAGTACTGATGCCTGCTTATTTTGAAACAGTCTCCAGGAAAAATTAAGAATGTTATGAAGCATTTGCTACGGTATGTGAGCGTAACACATAAGCAGCATGACAGGCAAGAAATTTCAAAACTGCTTTGGAAATACCCATGATAGATCTCAAAGTCTGTAAACTGCAGTTGAGATCACTTTTTGTAATTATGGTCATTGGTCAGCTGGGATTAGGAGCTCTCTCAAGAGAATGAATTTCCCTCCAATTAATAGAAGAGTATCTTGAATCACTGATGAGATTGTTTTAAAGGAAGAGGGAACATGCTTCTCTCTTTTTTCTAAGTAGTTATAAGAAAAAGTCTTACAGGGAAAATTACATTAGGTGTTTTCTAAATTAAATAAATAAATAACCAAAAGTTCCTGACTTAAATTACGTATAAAAATGCTGGGTCCTCCTCCAACCCAAAGAATCCAGGAATTAATTCACGTAGACTTACAGTGAGACCTTCCTATTTTCTGTTCCTCAACAGAATTAACAACCTCCTGTGACTCCTGCACACTGAAATTGGCTAGGATGGGATCATCAAGGAAGGGATGTGGTAGTATTGGAAGGACAAGCAAATGGCTAAGCTTGTAGAAAAATCTCCATTCTTCTGAGCTTCATTTTCCACTCTGAGCAATACCGATAATAATATGTAGGTTTCAGAGTTGCTTTGACTCCTAAATGTGTCTGTGTTTGTAGGAACTAGTACTTGCACAGAGAAAGGGCACAGGTAATCTTGGTTCTTCATGTCTTCCTTGGAAGGTGTTTGTTTTCTAGCTGAACAAATTGCGGCTGAATTGTAGATAACAGCTTTTGCTTTTAATTTCAAAAATTCTCTGTGGCAAAATCTTAATAATTGTTGAATCTGGGCAACAGGTATATTGGAATTTATTGTATACTATTTTCTCTATTTTTGTCTATGTTCAAAATTATTCATCAGAAAAAAAAATTTAAGTGTGAATCTGAAAAATAAACCTACACTTTGAGTTACTTTCAGTCCAAATTTCATTTTACGTTGTACTTTTTTAAATTGGTGAATATTTACATATGGAGAAATATAAATTATGTACTATGTAGGGGGTGGATGGGCAGAGACTGGTCCTAGAGAACAATCCATGGCAGCCTTCTATTTTTTTGTGTGAAATTTTTCTTTATTGTAAAACAATCTAATGAAAATATGACAGTGTTTATATTTGTTAATTCTGGTTGTTGGGTTCATGGTTTTTTTGAAATTTTTATATTTGAATTTTTTTACATTGATTTTAAGTCACTGTATTGTTTCCCAGAATCATGATAAAGAATACAAATCATGCAGATATTTTTAAAAAGGTAAAAATAGTTTCTACCCCACCATCAAGAAATATTCATCTTTAACATGAAGTGAAAATCATTGCATACGTCTTTCTATGCATTTATACAAATAGGATATGTTGGCCGGGCTCAATGGCTCACGCCTGTAATCCCAGAACTTTGGGACGCTGAGGTGGGCAGATCACCGGAGCTCAGGAGTTCAAGACCAGCCTGGCCAATATGGTGAAACCCCATCCCAAAAATTAGCCAGACATGGTTGCATGCACCTGTTGTTCCAGCTACTCCAGAGGCTAAGGCAGGAGAATTGCTCAAACCTGGGAGGTGGAGGTTGCAGTGAGCCGAGATCGCACCACTCAACTCCAGCCAGGGCAACAGAGCTCTGTCTCAAACAAACAAACAAACAAACAAAAGATATGTCAATAGATTAAAAAGAAATGCTTTTATAAAAAATAGAATTGTTAAATAAGCAGGAGGCCCTTAGCCTGAAGCTTTCTCCTTACTTTGAAGTCCTATGTGAAAAACTAACTTTGTACATACACAAACAGAAATTTAACTCAGGAATATATTTTTTGTAATAGCCAGATTTCAGCCAATCGCAGATGGCCAACTCATCACACCATGCCCAAATAAAGCAGATGCAGAGCTGTAGCCAGTTGAGTGATTTTGCTTTTTTACTTCTATGCTTAGTTCATAAAAACTATCCAGCAGCATCTCATGCTGCTGGATAGAGAGCTCTGTGACCCTCTTCTGGTTCAGAGTTCTGCCTGACTCGTGAATTGTTCATTGCTCAGATAAATTGTTAAATTTAATTTATCTAAAGTTTTTATTTTAACAGGATTTTTGTGTTTTTAATAGAGATGGGGTTTCACTATGTTGTCCAGGCTGGTCTCAAACTCATGACCTAAGGTGATCCTCCAGCCTTGGCCTCCCAAAGTGCTGGGATTACAGGCATGAGCCACTGCACCTGGCCTATTTTATACTTCTTTAATTTTGGAGACAGGGTCACACTCTGTTACCCACGCTGGAGTGTAGTGGCATGATCACAGCTCACTGCAACTTCAACCTCCCAGGCTCAAGGAGTCCTCCTACCTCAGCCTCCCATGTAGCTGGAACTATAGGCACTCACCACCACATCCAGCTAACTTTTTTTTGGTAGAGTTAGGTTCTCACTATGTTACCCAGGCTGATCTGAAACTCCTAGGCTCAAGGCCTCCTCCCACCTCAGTCTCTCAAAGTGCTGGGATTACAGGCATAAACCACTACACCCAGCCCCAATTAAAAAAATACGTTTATATTGTGAGAATCTATAACATTTGCAATGTGTTTTGTAAACTTCATTTCAGATATAATTTAGTCTTAGTAACTAACTAAATGGAATCATGATGAATTACTGGCCCTTTTACCATGGCATCTCAAGTATCAACTTTTAAATTTTGATTCATTCTTTGATTGGCTAGATTTTGTCAATATGTTTGTTTATTTCCAAGAAGGGCACATTTCCTGTGTCTTTTATGTTTGAAATGTCCATGTTTCTTTTGAGTCATCCCTGACTCACAATGCTTTGACCAAACCATTTTTCAACTTTACAGTGGCACAGAGGCAATACAACATTCAGTATGCACAACTTTTGGTATGGCACCCAATTAAACACATCATCATCATAAATTGAATATACTGTAAGTCAAACTTGTTTTCAGCTTACGATATTTTGAACTTACCATGAGTTGATTGTACCTTGGGGAGCATCTGTACTTGAATGACCATTTGGCCGGCTATAGTATTTTTGAGCCAGTTTCCTTACCTCCAGATTATGTAGCCCTTGCTCCATTTACTGCTGGCATCTAATTTGTCTTTAGAGAAGTCTAAGGTTGGTTTCAGACTTTCTGGCCAGGTGCAGTGGCTCACGCCTGTAATTCCAGCACTTTGGCAGGCCAAGGCTGGTGGATCACTTGAGGTCAGGAGTTTGAGACCAACCTGGCCAACACAGTAAAACCCTGTCTCTTCTAAAAATACAAAAAATTAGCTGGGCCTGGTAGCACGTGCCTGTAATCCCAGCTACTTGGGAGGCTGAGGCAGGAGAATCTCTTAAACCCAAGAGGTGGAGGTTGTGATGAGCGGAGATTGTGCCATTGGACTCCAGCCTGGTCAAGAAGAATGAAACTCCATCTTAAAAAAAAAAGCAAATTTTCCCCATGCAATTTACTTTCTTTTTCTGCCTGGAGTCCTAAAATATCCTTTCTATTCCTGAAATATAGTAATTCAGGCTATATCATTGTTAAGTTCTGTATCAATTTTTCATGGAACCTGGTACATTATTTCTGTTTCTATATTTCCTATTGACATAATCTGTTGTTTTTAATGTCAGGATTTTTTTTTTCATTATGAATGCTTTTTCTTTCCCATTTTGTAATTCTCCACTTCAAAGACACCAATTATTCTTACATTGTCTCATCTTTGTTCTCCATAATGATTATATTCTCTTGTTTTAATTTCTCCTCTGTTTTCTTCATTCACTGTACTTGTCTAAATGATTAAACTGTAACTGATTTATAAATTAAAGTGTAGCATGGTATAAACAGACTCAGGTTAGGAATGAGGATATTTGAATTCTAACGTGGCCAAGTCTTTCTTAAAGAAGTTTTCATGCTTGAAAAATAGGTAAATAACTATCCCTCCCTCCTGCCCCCAGTATTTTTGGAGCTGTGAAATAACATACATGGAGTAATTCATGCTGGTTCTGATACAGGGTTGCTACTCAAGAGATGCTGGTTGTTATTACTTATTCCTCTATTCAAGATGGAGGAGGTGTGGTGTTAGAATTCAAGTTCCAAACACGTGTTACATTATAGTTGTTCTGGAAGTCACAATGCATAAGGATAGATAGTGCCTTTCCCTCTGTAATAAAAGGAAATTTAACCTCCATAGAAAAAGAGATAAACAGAAATACTTTAAAACATTCTGTTGGGAATTTATTTCATGGAATCTCAACTTATTTTCTGTTGTTTGTGTTCATTTTCAAGTTTATATTAAATCTTGGTAATGCATAGAAACTGACCAACTAGTGGACCATCCTTGATCAATACTTGATCAGATATGAAAAGAAATTTAAGATAATGATTCTAATCTCATTAAGACTTCAGACTGTTCTAAAATGTAGCATTTATTTAAAATTTAGTATGCAATAACTGACTTTAAATGAGTTTTAATGGCTGGGCACATTGGCTTATGCCTGTGTAATCCCAGCACTTTGGGAGGCCAAGGTGGGAGGATTACTTGAGTCCAGGAGTTCAAGATCAGGCTGAGCAACACAGGGAGACTCCATCTCTAACATATAAAATAAATAAAATAGTTTAAGTAGTTTATTTGCAGATAACATGTATTTTTAGTTATTAATATTTAAAATATATCTCAGTTTTGAAAACTGGACTTAAATAGTGTTAACATTTGAATTTCACTAAAATGCAAGCTCCATGAGGACAGGGTTTTAATGAATAATAATAATAATTATTATTATTATTATTACTACTACTATGTGAGACAGGGTCTTTCTCTGTGGCCCAGGCTGCAGTGCAGTGGCGTGATCACAGTTCTCCGTAACCTTGACCTCCTGGGCTCAAGTGGTTCTCTTGCCTGAGCCTCCTGAATGACTGGGATTACAAGTGCATGCCCACCTAATTTTTTTTTACTTTTTGTAGAGATAGGGGTCTCACTTTGTTGCTCAGGCTGGTCTCAAACTCCTGTCCTCAAGTGATCCTCCCACTTCGGCTTCCCAAGGTGCTGGGATTACAGGCATGAGCCACTGTACACAGCCCAGAAGTACTGCATATGTTAATTGACAGTATTTTCATGGCCATTTGAGAGCTAATGATACAGTTCATTATGTTATAATGCATGTTTTAAAAGTAAGCATTATTCCAGCAATTGACATATTAGGGAACAATTTGGGCATAATAAAACTTTCATGTTTGCTTATGCATGTTTTACCCAGAAGAAACACTGGATGAATGCATTAAATTGCAACTAGCTGACCTAAGCCATGTAGGGATACACAAAATGCAAACACATACACCTCTCAAACATCTACCAGCTATCTTGGTTCACCATGTATTATCCTGAAAATTTACACTTTGGTATTCTTTCACACTTGTCAACTTTCCTGTATAAAAACATGCTCATTCTAGGATTGAAGGGCTGAGAAAGAGGGCAACTTTTTATTCCTTCTTCCACCACTTCACCATAACTCACAAATTGCAACCATTCCCATACCACTTCCCTAGCAAGTTTTTGGCCTTTTTTTCAGATCAAGTGCCACATTTGTGTATTTTTAACCATTTCACACACACACACACACACACACACACAAACTGTGCTACTGTTTTTATTAAATTCCTATCTTTTAAAGAATGTGCCACTGATGAAGATTTTAAGTGTTATGTCCCTAACCCCATTTTTCTCGTGAGTCCTGTGGTTGTTATTGCACAGTTCAGCATAGTGCCGTGACTGTTTAGGATCACATATGTTGTTGTGTTATAGCAGAACTGACTCTAGTTGGTTAAAGTAGCATAAAAGTGCTATTAAGTATCATGCTGTTGAGAAAATAAGGCTGATATCTACATCTGGCAGTCTCTCTACTAAAAGAGTCCAAATGTGACTCCCCTGACCCAGATGTGTGGTCAATCTGGTTATTTAGCCAGAAAAAAAGAAAAAGCAGAGATTATGGCTAATTAGCTATCATACATGATCTTGTTAGGGCTGTTTGCCAGGAAGGAACTTGAGAACCTAATCCAAACATAGAAAAAGTGAGTTCATTTTCTGCATATAGGTCACTTGGAGTAAAGGAAAGCACAGGTGTCTACTGTTGATTCATATAAAGAAATGACTGCTTAATGTATCTAGTTTCTCTTGCATCTTTCATCGGGAATCTCTTTAGTAAACGTACTGCATGATGTCACAGCAGCTCATCAAAAGGGAATGGCTTCCTGCTTATGCCTTTAACCATTTCCAAGATATGGAGAAGTCAGAAGAATGTGAGCAGAGCCTGTCAATTATTTAAAACAGTCTAATGGCAAGCATGAGAAGTGGAGATTAACTGCTGCTTCTTCAAATTAAGGATTTTTGCAGCTATAGGGCTGAGTGACTCAGCGGGTAGGACCTACCTTCTTATCCCACTGTGGCTGAAAAAACTGTAGTTTCTTAAGAAATTTATTTAAACTGAAGAAAGAAAGTAAGAATGTTTTTGATTTGTTTTGTTCCAGTAAGTCCAGATATTTATTGAAAGTATACATGTAGCAGTATCTTGTGGTGGTTAAGAGAGCAGACTGGCATCTGCCTGCCTGGGAGTGAGTCTGGGCTCTATCATTTGTGTTTCCTTAAGCAAACCAACATAACTTTCCTAATACCTCAATTTTCTCATCTTTAAAATCTGGACAATAAAACTATCTGCTCAGTGAATGCCAGATGCTAGTAGTAGCATGTGAGGATCAAGGCGATACCTGGATACTGCCTTCCCAATGCTGAAGTCACTTGGCATTGATGGCATCACACAATTTGAAGAAATACAGTTAATTCTTTTGAGTTTCTCTGGACTGTATTTTGAGTGTCAATCTCTGACTATATCTAAAATATTAAATATTTGCCCTGTCTTTATGGCTCAGTGTTACAAAGAACTGACTGATCTGAAAGACAACCATGAAACATGGTATTCCAGGAATTTTGGAGATTGGAATATGAATGTCGTAACTATTTTGGAAGTTACCCGTGTGTTCAAATGCTTAGAGTATGGTAACTACCTGACTGTATAAAAGGAAAACCTCTTAAGTGATACTGGGAACCACGGTGAATTTAATAGAATTCCCAGGGTCTCTCATAGGGTCTTGTTTTCCAGGTCCTATCAAGTAACTATTCTCACCTGATTTTCCTGATTTAAATCTAGCAAGGATTGTCTTCAGCTTTACAGATCTAAATTCTAATTCCATCATAAAATTATAGATTATTTTTATGATGGAATATTTTTCATTGCTCTGTGAAATGAAAAGCCTCATGTACAGTGAGTACTCATACCATTTATGTGTGTGTTTAGTTTTCTGTTGCTGTATTAAAAAATGACTACAATCAAGGTGTTAGACACACTGAACTTCTTATTTGGAGTTTGGGATTCTCTTCCAAGCTTTTCAGATGGTTTACAGAATACAGTTCCTTGTGGATATAGAACTAAAGTCTCAGTTATCTTGCTAAGTGTTGGCTGGGACTTCTTCAAGCTCATAGAGACCACCTGCTATTCCTTTCATTGGAAACCCCACAGGCAGTTCACATATGGAGGTTTGCTTTCTTCCAGTAGGAGCACATCAATCACTCTGGCATCCAATCTATCTCCAGTCCTGTGGTGGAGTCCTGTATAACTTAACATAATCATGAGAGTGACTATTCCACCACCATTTGTCATATAATGTTACCTAATCAAGGGAGCATCTATCTCATAGGTTCTGCCCACACTCAAGAAGAGGGAATTACACATGGCATGTATACCAGAAGGGCAGGAATGTTGAGAGAACCTTAGAATTCTGCCTACCACAGTGTGTGATAAAATGAGAGATCAATCATGGATAGAGGTAACTGTGATGTTAGCTGAGACACGAGAACAGAAAAAAGTCCACCAGAGCCTGTCCGTATGTTCTCTAATTTCCTCAAGTCTCAAGAAGACTCCAAGATCTCATTGGTAAGGAGGATCAAAGGCATGCTCCAGCCTAGGAGACTAATAGTACATGAAGAGTCTCCATGTATTGTGTGAAAACAAAGGCCAGTGGGGATACTCTAGAATCCATGTCAGAAGATGAAATGAGAAAATTAAGCCATGTAATATAATTGCTTGGGAAAGAGGAACTCTCCTCAGCCAAAAGGAAAAAGTGATACTTCCCTTGGCAGGATAAAGGAGCCAAGTGTTGCAGTAGGGCTGGCCACCCCTGTAGGCAGAAACCAGATGGTGACATCTATGCTTTGACTGCATATGAATACTGTAACCAATACCATTTACATTTTCATCAACACTCTGTTCTGAATCTTGGATAATTCTTCCATATTTATACACTTATGCATTATACATATACAATGTTTGCATAGCATCATGCCAAGTCTTTTCATTTCTTCTTACTTGTGACTCTAGACCAGCACTGTCCAATAGAAATATAATGCAAGCCAAATATGTAATTTTAAATTTTCTAGTAGCAACATTTTTTAAAGTAAGAACAAGTGGCTGAGCATGGTGGCTCACGCCTGTAATCCCAGCACTTTGGGAGGCTGAGGCAGGCTGATCATGAGGTCAGGAGCTCGAGACCAGCCTGGCCAATATGTTAAAACCCCATCTCTACTAAAAGTACAAAAAATTAGCTGGGCATGGTGGCATGTGCCTGTAGTCCCAGCTGCTCAGGAGGCTGAGGCAGGAGAATTGCTTGAACCCGGTAGGCGGAGGTTGCTGTGAGCCAAGAGCACACCACTGTACTCCAGCCTGGGTGACAGAGCAAGACTCCATCTCAAGAAAGAAAAAAAAAAAGAACAAGTAAAGACAATTTTAATAATAGGTTTTATATAACCCACTACTTCTAAAACACTATCATTTCAATATGTAAGCAGTATAAACATTAATGACATGTTCTTTACCCTTTTTTTTTCTGAGGCCGAGTCTTGCTCTCTTGCCCAGGCTGGAGTGCAGGGGCATGATCTCTGCTTATTGCAACCTCCACCTCCCAGGTTCAAGTGATTTTCCTGCCTCAGCCTCCTGAGTAGCTGGGATTATAGGTGCCCACCATCATGCCTAATTTTTGTATTTTTAGTAGAGACAGGGATCTCACCATGTTGGCCAGGGTGGTCTTGAACTCCTGGCCTCAAGTGGTCCACCTGCCTCAGCCTCCCAAAGTGGTGGGATTACAGGTCTGAGCCCCTAATAGGACATTCCTATTCTATTCTTTACTTTTGTAGTCTTCACAGTCTATTGTGAACACTTTCATTTCTCCCTGTGAACACTTTCATATCTTTCTTAATAATCTTCACAGTCCCAGTTTTTATTTACTGTTGTTCTGTGTGATAGTAACTGCTAAATCTCTCTCCCTTCATCCTACTCCTTATCTTCTTCTGTAAATTCTGCTAGACTCAGAGCATCGGATTAAATATGGCTAAAACTGAGTTCCTTTTTCCTGTGATTTTTTCCCGACTTCAAGATCTTGTATAACTCTAAAATGTCTTCAACCCTTCTTCGTTCCTCTGTCTCAGCAGACCCTTTCACTTCTTCCTCATAGTCTAGTACATGTTTCCTGTTTTTTCTTTTTTAATCCACACCAAAACTGTTAATTCAGGTATTGGTCATATCCTACTTGAGCTTTCTGACTTTTCCCAAGCTGTATTTCAAACACTGTTTTTCTACTTGTGCAATCTTTATCAGTCAGTGAACGTTTACCAAAGACCCACTCTATGCTAGACAGAGGAACATTTCAAATATATATATATACATATATATATATATGTATATATATATACAGTCTATCAATAAAACTGTTATTCTATACACACACACACATACCCCATCTTTTAAATGCTTGAATATGTAATCCAACTAAAAAAATTTAAAAATTGTGATGCTTTAAAAAGGAAAAATATACGTAATGGTCAATATGACACAATCTATGATGGAGGCCATGTAGGCAGATAATAAAGGCCATTGAAAACTCAGCTTACAGTTGGACGCGGTGGCTCACGACTGTAATCCCAGCACTTTGGGAGGCCGAGGCGGGTGGATCACGAGGTCAGGAGTTTGAGACTAGCCTGGCCAAGATGGTGAAACCCCATCTCTACTAAAAATACAAAAATTAGCCAGCTGTGTGGCAGGTGCCTGTAATCCCAGCTACTCGGGAGGCTGAGGCAGAGAATTGCTTGAACCCGGGAGGCAGAGGTTGTAGTGCGCTGAGATCACGCCCTTGCACTCCAGCCTGGGCAACAGAGCAATACTCTGTCAAGGAACAGAAACAAAAACAAAAACAAAAACTCAGCATACAAGGTGCACTTCTGGCCACCATGGTCAGGAAAGGCTGCTGCAAAATGTTCAGAAGCCTTGATCCTTTTTGGACTGATGAGTGTACGGAAGGAAAATGTTGTCTTACCAGGGCAAAGGATGGAAGTGAAAACACATGAAGAGGAAATGTACCTTTCCAGCTCCTTAAAAATAAGGACTAAAATTCAGATCCTTTATTCTGTGGAATGTTGTGGTGTGTCTTTTCCCTCCCCTGCCCCCACCTGTCACCTCCTTCCTATCTCTTAGATTTATTCAACAGTTCTTAACCCTGGTTGAACATCAAAATCCCTGGGAAGTTTGTGAAAAAAATTCCATGCCCCGGCAACAAAACAGGCCAGTTAAGTAATAGTCTCTGGAGCTGGGCCCCAGTCAAACACCTGGTGTTAAGACCTGCAGTCTCAATTCAGTGCTGCCGCTTGGCTCTATACCTTGACTCATATTTGGAATTGTCTTCTACTGCGTATCATATGGAGTCATGTCATTTTAGAGCTCTTATGATGTCCAATTCTTTCATTTTACCAATCAGGAAACCAGTCTAGGGGGATTAAAATCGCATAGCTATCCAGGGGTATGGCTAAGACTAGAACCCTTCTCTTGGGCAGTAATCAAGCTGGATAGACTAGATAAGAGAATGGTGAGCTAACACCAGCACTACATCCCACCAATAGGCAAGAGGACCAAAGCATGTGATGTTGAGTAATCAGCATGGAAGGACAGCCAGTTGTCAGGCAAAAACGGACAAAGCTGAAGTGCTGCAAACATGTTTGGCAAGGGTTAATTCAGACATCATTCTGGAATAACATAAAATAATGCCTGTCAAATTTTAGTGTGCATAAGAATCAACTGGGAGCTTATTAGAAATTAATCTTCCTGGGTCCTACCGCAGTGAATCTGGCTCAGTTATCTTGGGTAGCGCTAGAGAAAGGGCATGGGGGCATGTTTAGCAAGTTACCCAGGTGATTCTGATGTGTCCTCTGATCTGAGGACACACTTGCAGGGAAGCACTAAACATTAATCTAAGGTAGAAGATTGATGCTGGCTTCCCAGAAACAGGCTCTTTTACCACTGAAAAATGGAGACTCAGGAGTAGCATGGTTACGATCTGTATTTACCACCAGCAGGAAGTCAGAACACACAAGGTGGGGGAGAATAACACAGAGATCACCCCTGCAGAAATGAATTACTTTAGGATTTATAATTTAAAGACTGATAGCAGCCAAAAGTGACTCATCTGTATTTCTGTCTTCAGTTGTAATCATCTGGAGGAAAGAAAGCTTTTTAAAAAACTATACTCTTGGCTGGGCACAGTGGCTCATGCCTATAGTCCCAACACTTTGGGAGGCTAAGGCGATCATTTGAGGTCAGGAGTTCATGACCAGCCTGGCCAACATGGTTAAATGCTGTCTCTACTGAAAATACAAAAACTAGCCAGGATGGTGGCAGGTACCTGTAATCCCAGCTATTCGGAGGCTGAGGCAAGAGAATCACTTGAACCCAAGAGGCAGAGGTTGCAGTGAGCCAAGATTGTGCCACTATACGTCAGCCTAGGTGACAGAGTGAGGCTCTGTCTCAAAAAACAAAATGAAACAACAACAACAAAAAACTCTATTCTTCTAATGGCCCAGCTCTGTAACACAAAAGCAACAAATATAGTGGTGCTATTTCTATATTATTTTTAAATTTGCAAATAATTTTAATTTTCATTTGAACCTCCAGTATTCTTTAGGTAGATAGAATAAAATGATATTTCCTATGTGTAACCAATGAATAACCATGGCAGGGTTCACCTATGTCACAGAGAGGAGACTAAAGCTACATTTTCTAAATCCTTTTGTAGTGGAAGCAAAATCATGTAAGACCCATTATGAGCTTTGGAATCAGGCAAACCTGGGTGGAATCTTAGTTCCATTGTAGGCATTGTGACCTTGAACAACTTACTTCTTTTCTGAATTTAAATTTTCTTGTCTGTAAAATGGATATAATAGTACTTTCCTCCTGGGGTTGTTAAATGAGGTGATTTTTAAAATATGCCTGGCACGTAGTTGTTTAGTAAATGTACCACTTCAAGGACAAGCAGAAAAAACCAGCTTAAGAAAATGAGAATTTAGCATAGGAAACACATACCAAAGTTGAGAGCTGATTCTAATTAATGAGTAGAATATTAGTGGAATTTTGAGTTTGTGGGTTGCTTAGCAACCAAAATTAACTCAATACCACTGACTACCCAAATTGTTGTTTTTAATCAAAGCAGTAAACTGCTCTTAAGGAGCTCAAGGTTCTGAACAGACAAAAGGATTCCCCTGTGCATTTGGGGTTGTGTCAGACATCTTGAAAAAATGATGCTCCAGCTCCTCTGTGGTTTTGTACTTAAACATCTTGGACATTTGGATTCCCCCAGTTCTCTGCCTGTAAGTGACAGATGTTACAACATCTGTTACATTGGATAGAGAGTGAGAAAGGAGAAGTGGGTGTATGAAGCCAAACTCATGGAGTGCTAGGGCTCAGAAATACAAAAGCATTTGTCTTTGCCCCTGCTGCTTTTTAGAATTTCAGTCTAGGAGAGGAAACAAGTCAATATTGAATAATACAGCAAATTATTCATGAGCGGCTCGCTGTGTCCCCCGCAGTATTCTAAGAGTTACAGACTGAGCAGTACAAGAACATAGAGGGCAAGTCTGAAATATCCACGGTTAGGAGTTTTGTTTTCTTGGCAAAGCAGCCCTGAAAGAATATCCCACTTTGGTTCTCCACAACATTAATATTTGATTCACAGCCTTTAGAGCTGGCATTGAATGTTGGAGAGGCTCTAAAGAGGGGTGGAGGGAACTGGAGCTCCATGCCACTGTAGGTCACTTACACCTCTTTTACCTGAAGCCAGAGATTCAACCAATCTGTGCCCTTCTTTTCTCATTTGTAAGCTGGGCGTGATGATTTAGATTCTGCCTCCCTTATGGCAATGAGTATGAAGCAATGAGATAATAAACACAAAAGTTCTGTTGCAATAAATGCAATTTCTAGCTAATCTTCATCAATTTGCCAGCAGGTTTACATCGAATTTCATTGAGCATCCTTGTATCTTCAGGTACATTTTCTTTTTCCTTTATAACTTGTAGTCTTAACAATTTAAAGAGAAAAAAAAACCTGATGAACTTGGAACAACTGTGTTTATTTGCACTTAAATTTGTCTTCATCATTTGTAGCTTGGTGTGCTAACTTCTTTTGCAGTGAAGATCAACTTTATTACTTAGGAAAAAAATCCATTGTGCCACTTTGGCATGTCAGCATTTATTTACGAAAAACATGACCTCAGGCCTACAGGCCTTTAAGGCAGACAGCTGGTTGATGAATCATGTTCAACATTCATATAGTGCTGCTGGCATATGTCAGAAGGACACTCCCGCTAATCACCTGCCCCTGTCAGTCCTTCCACTTCTAATAAAGCATATCTGTTTTGGTGACCGAATAAAAACACACCAAGTGGAGAAGGGCCGGGTGTGGAGTAATTTAATCAGGACAAGTCAGCACACTGCATTGAGCAGTACAGTATCAAGGATAAAAAGATGGTTTGGTAGCAGCTGAATGACATGAAGTAGATTAGAAAAGGCGGAAGCACAGTTCCCCTTATTATCATAATGGGTCATGACCCTGGAATGTAGGAGCCCCAATATACCCTCCAATCAAGATTTTTAAGGAGACAGGATTCCCATAAGTTCCCTTCTGAAGTGCCACGAACGTCTTACATGGCCTTTCTCTATTAGCATCATATTAACATTTGCTGAGGATTATAAATTTTTAAGGAAGGTCAAACCAAAGTTCAGAGCTCCACTAGCGAATCTTTTTAATACTGGCTTTCGTGGGTGTGTTTGGTATCTTGAAGAATTGATTGATTTAAAATACCCTAGTTTTGAAACAGCAGGGCGACTGACATTTGCAGTTTGGTATTTTGCAGTTCTCACTACTCATTGTATTTTTAAAATAAATTTTCTTTGTTGTGATATCCGGTAGAACAGAATTTTGTGTTTTGTTTAAGAGTAGAAATTGAACATGTTCAGGATGCTGGTCTGTCTTGAATTTCATCACCATCATCTTACAGATTGGTGGGGAGGAGAAATAATTAGGGATATGCAGGATGTTTGAATTGTATTTGAAAACAAGTAAAAACAACAATATGACTATAAGTTTTAAGTCTAAGGTTTTTTTTAGTGATTTACCTGGCAGTATTCTTAAAGTCATTACTTACTGAGAAAAGAGTCACTATCTATGATGAAAAACCAGGAACTTCAACAATGGCTCCTTTATTTCCATTTCTGCTTCTATTGGTGATTATACTGTTCCATTTTTTTACTCCAGCTAAGTCATTTCCACCTCTGTGTGTGTGTGTTTTTTTTTCTCCTATGGGGCAAGGTCTGTGATATCTGATATTTTATTAACAGGTGTGCTGCAAATAATCTATTTCAAAAATAAAACACTAAATATAGCGCACAAGTTCAAGGCTTTTGAAGGTTACTGTGGTTTTTAAAAATCAATGTAATGAATGCCTTACAGTGAAATCATTTATTGTTAGGAAACCGGGTGGCAAATGATACATATATCCTATAGCTCTGTCATGGCTGAAGCTCTCCTGACCCAGATTACATATTAGCATTTCTACCATATGGCTGAAAGGGTAGAGAATGTATGTGCAGAGTAACAGAGTTAGTAACATTTTTGACCATCTGGTAAATAAATACATAAATAGCAGGAATATTAATATTTATTTAGTTATATGATACAACCTTTAACCTTAAATAACCACTAGTACAACAAAGTAGTACTAAATTTATATTTCTTGGCCAGGCACCATGGCTCACACCTATAATCCCAGCACTTTGGGAGGCTGAGATGGGTGGATCAAAAGGTCAGGAGTTCAAGACCAGCCTGGCCAAGATGGTGAAACCCTGTCTCTACTAAAAATACAAAAAATTAGCCAGGTGTGGTAGTGGGCGCCTGTAATCCCAGCTACTCAGGAGGCTGAGGCAAAGAAGTGCTTGAACCAGGGAGGTGGAGACTGCAGTGAGCCAAGATCATGCCACTGCACTCCAGCCTGGACGACAGAGCAAGACTCTGTCTAAAAAAAAAAAAAAAGAAAAAGAAAAGAAAAAAAAATCCTTTGCTAAATTTATATTTCTCAAATAATTTCCATCGAATTTATTAAATGTTTTCACAGTCAATTAATGCTCTTAGAATGTGACTTCTAATTATGTTTCTTATGTTTATTGATATAGTAGGGTTCCTTATCATGCCAAATTAAAAAATCTTTCATGAGAGGCCACATGATTAGACCCAGCACATGGGCAAAGTGCCAAAGTTCTGCTCTGCCAGTGATGACTGGGATAAATTATTTGTCCTCTTTATGCCTCAAATTCAGGTGTAAAGAGTGAATAACATTATCAGACAGTATGCCTCAAAGGGTGGGCCATGGATGACCACGGATAATCACATCAGAATTACATGGGGAGCTTGTTCAAAATACAAACACCTGGGCCCCACCTGCAGTGACTCTGATTCATGTATCTGGCAGCAGTCCATGAATCTGCAATTTTTGATTTATATCTTTTTTTTTTTTTTTTGAGGCAGAGTCTCACTCTATCACCAGGCGCCAGGCTGGAGTGCAGTGGCGCGACCTCAGCTCACTGCAACCTCTGCCTCCAGGGTTCAAGCAATTTTCCTGCCTCAGCCTCCCGAGTAGCTGGGACTACAGGCGCATGCTACCACGCCCAGCTAATTTTTTTGCATTTTTAGTAGAGACGGGGTTTCACTATGTTGGCCAGGATGGTCTCGATCTCTTGACCTCGTGATCTGCCTGCCTCGGCCTCTCTAGGCTGAAGTGCAGTAGTGTGATCTCGGCTTACTGCAGCCTCTGCCTCCTGAGTTCAAGCAATTCTTGTGCCTCTTCGTCCTGGGTACCTGGGATTCCAGGTGCATGCCACCACACCCAGCTAATTTTTGATTTTTAGTAGAGACAGGGTTTCGCCATGTTGGCCAAGCTGGTCTCAAACTTCTAGCCTCAAGTGATCCACCTGCCTCAGCCTCCCAAAATGCTGGGATTCCAGGCACACGCCACCATGCCTGGCCCACATTTTTAGTCACTGTCCCAAGTGATTCTGAGATACACTGAATCACTCCCATAGAGACAAGATTAATATAGAGCACTTAGCTACCTTGAAAAATATGAAGCTAATTTTAATAAATATACTTTTTATGCCATAGAAACTTAACACCCAATAGCACTTGTGCTTAAAATACTTTAACTTCATAGACAATAGGAGGTCAGCTTGCTAAGTAATGTTGCTGGTCATTAAATATGCCTCACAATTCTCCTTTGTGTTTAATTAGAGCCTTCATCTTTTTTTCTCTTGCATAGGAAATAGCAGAATATTTGTGGACTGGATCCAAATAAGGAGCCCAGATGAACTTAAAGAAGCAAGCATGGGATTCTTAGTTTTTCAAGATCCATACACACAAAACCTTTAATCAGCACCAACTCCAGTGTCCCGAGTTTTCTCTGATTTTGTAAAGACTGAGCAAAACTCTCATGATGGAAAAGCAAAGGACTTAGTTACCTGTTTCAGTGTCATCTAAAGTCAACTGAAAAGTGAACCAGGCAGAGTAATACAGCCATGGAAAGAAATTCAAGTTTATGGAAGAACCTCATAGATGAACACCCAGTCTGCACAACCTGGAAGCAAGAGGCTGAAGGAGCCATTTATCATCTTGCCAGTATTTTATTTGTAGTAGGTTTCATGGGCGGCAGTGGATTCTTCGGGCTCCTTTATGTCTTCAGTTTGCTAGGGTTGGGTTTTCTCTGTTCTGCTGTCTGGGCTTGGGTAGATGTCTGTGCAGCCGACATATTTTCCTGGAATTTTGTACTCTTTGTCATCTGCTTCATGCAATTTGTTCATATTGCATATCAAGTTCGCAGCATAACCTTTGCCCGAGAATTCCAAGTGTTGTACAGCTCCCTTTTCCAGCCCCTGGGGATCTCTTTGCCTGTCTTCAGAACGATTGCTTTGAGCTCTGAAGTGGTTACTTTGGAAAAGGAACACTGTTATGCCATGCAGGGGAAAACTTCCATTGATAAACTCTCCTTGCTTGTTTCAGGAAGGTTTGTACCTTTGGTGCTTGCATGTCTTTCCTCAAGTATTAGTTATCTGTTTGTGTTTCTTTCCACTATATTTTTCTGTCTCAGTGTAGCATAGTCCTGGGTGGCATTTAGCACCCTGAGGCTTTAGTAAGTCTGTGATACATGAGTCACAGACATAGAAATAGGCATTTAGAGTATACGGCATTATTTTCTTGAAGCAAAAAATAAGAGCTTTAATATTTCATCTTAGAAATCAAATTACATGAATCCTTTAAAGTATGAGTTTGTTTTTCTGGATGCGATATTTGTTTCCTAGATAATTACTGAAAGTCAAGAAAAGGATAATGTCAGCTTCAGTGCCTCAATTAATAAAATACTTATATTGGCATACAAAGTATTTTAAAAACTCTTTGATAGGGCATTCTTTTAAGTAACAGAGAACATTTAAATTTTATTGTCTTTTTTTTTTTTTTTTTTCGGTAAATTCTAACAATCGCCCATGAGCAGCAGACTGTGGGGGCAGAGGGTGGGGCACTTCAAGAACATATATAGAAATCTAAACTTTGAAAACAGGCCAGGTGCAGTGGCTGATGCCTGTAATCCTAGCACTTTGGGAAGCCAAAGTGGGAGGATCACCTGAGGTCAGGGATTCGAGACCAGCCTGGCCAACACTGTAAAACTCCCATCTCTACCAAAAATACAAAAAACAAAATTATCCAGGCATGGTGGCACATGCCTGTAGTCCTAACTACTTGGGAGGCTGAGGCAGGAGAATCACTTGAGCCTGGGAGGCAGAGGTTGCAGTGAGCCAAGATCACGCCACTAAACTCTAGCCTAGGCAACAGAGCGAGACTCTATCTCAAAAATAAAATAAACTTTGAAAACAACGTTTGGGAAAGGAAACAATAATGGGATTACTCATGGCTTTCAAAAAGTTAAAAATTTGGTTTATAGGCCAGGCATGGTGGCTTATGCCTGTAATCCCAGCACTTTGGGAGGCCAAGGCTAGTGGATCACTTGAGGTCAGGAGTTTGAGACCAGCCTGGCCAACATGGTGAAACCCTGTCTCTACTAAAAATACAAAAAACTTAGCTGGGTGTCATGGTGCACACCTGTAAGCCGAGTTACTTGGAAGCCTGAGGCACCAGAATCACTTGAACCTGGGAGGAGGAGGTTGCAGGGAGCCGAGATCATGTCACTGCGCTCTAGGCTGGGCAACAGAGTGAGACTCTGTCTCAAAAAAATAGATAAATAAAAATAAGTTAAAAAATAAAAATTTGGTTTACAGAGGTATTTGCAGAACTCCTCTGTGTTCTTGTTTCCCTACTTAATTTAAAATCTGACAGAGTCCATTAAAACATTTTATTGAAGTATAATATACATACATAAATGGACATGTATCATAAATGTACAACTTCATGCATTTTCTGATGAATTTCACTCAATATTCCGGAATCCTGGCTGTGTAAGGAACATAAGAACATGAATCTTAAAGGGTATTATGTCACTTAATATAATGTATGAATTTAATATTTTGCCTTTCAAAATCGTAAAGGGCAAAACAGTCATCAGGGATCTGAAATACACTTCTTCTACCCCCTACCCCTGCCCAATTATGTGCTTTCTTTCTCCTTCCCTTGTAAATGATGTTCTTGTGTTTTGATAGGATCAGAGTGACAGTTGATGGCGAATTTCTGCATTACATTTTCCCCTTTCAGTTCCTGGATTCTCCTGAGTGGGATTCACTGAGACCCACAGAGGAAGGCATTTTTCAGGTAAGGGATAACTGGATCACAAGGTTAGCACTCCCTCTTCCAAACAGATAATCTTTGTTTAAAAATAAGCAAACACAACAGTGGATAAGACAAGAATAATTTAAGACTTTGGGCCGGGTGTGGTGGCTCATGCCTGTAATCCAGCACTTTGGGAGGCTGAGGCGGGCAGATCACAAGGTCAGGAGTTCAAGACCAACCTGATCAACATGGTGAACCCTCGTATCTACTAAAAAAAAAATGCTAAAAGTAGCCAGGTGTGGTGGCACGTGCCTGTAATCCCAGCTACTCAGAAGTTGAGGCAAGGAGACTCGCTTCAACCTGGGAGGCAGAGGTTGCAGTGGGCTGCACTCCAGCCTGGGCAACAGAGCAAGACTCTATATCTCAAAAAAGACTTTGGAATGTACTTTGCAGCATACATGACTTCCCAATTCTGTTGGACTCCTGAGGATTAATGCCACTTTATAGGTTCAGCAGTGAGAAGAACAGGTACTACATATGACAGGAAGGAGTCTGTGATCAATACTTTATGCTTTACTTTGCATAACTGCATATTTATATTTAAAATATAACTAATTGAGATCTGAGTAAACATTGCTAATGCAACAGTCTAGAAACATCAAGAACAACAAAAAAGTTGCACTTACTAAAAAATAAATGATTTTTTAAATTTAAAATACTAGTGGATTTCAGTTGTTTTCTAGCAACAGAATGCTAAACTTACTGTCATTACCTGCTGCCACATCTGAAAGTTTTGAAAGATAATCATTTCAGCAGGTTTCATTTATTTGTTACATTGTTTTCTTATAAATACACATATGTGTATATGCAGCAAACGCATATATGCAAGTTAGTTATATAAATTATATTTTGTACTGCAGAAACTGCTTTAGGGTTAAATGTCCACAGTTTTCAGAATTGACTTGGAAATATTTCTGTAACATTAGCCAATTTTATTTTTTTAGTATCAAGTCATTCTCCCTTCAATAAAATGCAAAATATAGATACTTGAACTCATAAAAACAGAGAGATTGGAGATAGCTAGAACATTGCGATTATTCATATTATAAATTATATATGTAGTGACAAATTTTGTAGTTCCTATTTTTGCAATATATTGTAGGTCAGTGGGTTTTTTCAACCTAAAGAAAGGCAGCAAGTGAAATTAACATTTGCGGTAGAAAAAATGTGGCAGAAGTTTTCTTGCCTCATCTGTTTATGCGTGGTCTTGTGTTTTTTAGGTAACCCTCACTGCAGAAACTGATTGTCGATATGTGTCTTGGAGGAGAAAGAAATTGTATCTGCTCTTTGCTCAGCATCGTTATATCTCCCGCCTGTTTTCAGTGTTAATTGGCAGTGACATTGCAGATAAACTCTATGCCTTGAATGACAGGGTTTATATAGGAAAAAGCTATCACTATGATATTCGGCTACCCAACTTCTATCAAATGTCAAGTCCAGAAATACGCAGATCACCCCTGACACAACATTTTCGGAATTCCAGACCATACTGTGAAATTTAAATATAAAAAAAGACTCTCTCTTCACCATTCCCCAAATGAAATAGCAAAATACAAAAAAATTAGCTAATATTTTTATAAATCGAATTCAAAGCGAGACGCTGTTACCAACTGTTTTATTCCTTTCAACAAGTGCATTGTGAATAAATTTTACAAATTTTTCTTGTATTTCTTACTGTTATAATTGGGGAGGGGGTGGATAACTATGGGCAGTTTGCCCTTTTCTGCCCCAGAACTGGGAGAATGAAATTCCACATTCTCAATTCTTTTCTCACATTTACTCAAATGCATTGTTTTGCCCTATAGACTCAGGTGTTGCTTCTCAAGAAGCAGCCAGCAGGTATTCCCAGCCTGAGGGTGGGTTGCTACTGTCCACATAGGCATTTCCAGAATTCACCTTTTTTTTTTTTTTTTTTTTGCTACATCCTCCAATGAAAAGAAGATTTATTACTGTGGTGGGCAGCAATTATTTATTTTAAATGTGCAGTTATTTGATGTGACTAAAAAGGAGAATAAATGCAAGAGATAATATGTGAATCTTGAAGCCTATTTTATTGCTACAAATAAAATAACATTGAAAAAGAAGCATTTTGTGGAAAACAAAGCTGCCTAATCATTACTAAGTACTCCTGAAAAAGAGTACTCCTGAACCAAAGGTAAAAATGTTGCATGGTGTTTCAATTTCACGTGTTCAGTGGAAAGAGCTTTCAGTGGTGTGACTGGACAGTGAGGGTTCACAGGGAATGCCCAGCCCACCACACAAACACAAGGGTCTGCCTCATAGCCAGTGCTTCAGCTTTGTGAAGAAGAGCTTAAGAAAGAACCCTAGTTGCAGATCTGATCCCTACCTTCGGAAAACTGGTTTTCTGAAGATCACATTCAGGCTATGTTCTTTGATACAGAGATATATCCTCCAACACATAACAAGTGTGTACTGAGTATCTTCTGTGGCTCTAGGTGCTGACCTAGGCATGGGGATGGAGATCCCACCCCTGATAAAGCTTACATTCTGGGGGTATGGGAGACATAATAAAGTAAGTCAGAAAAAACCTATATTTAGAAGGCAATAGTGCTAAGGGGAGTGATAGAGAAGGTAGATAAGAAGGGGCATTGCCATTTTAAGAGTGGTCAAGGAAAGCCTCCAGAAGAAGGAATGTTTGAAGACCTGAAAGAGGCAATGGAAGAATCCACACAGCTATCTGGGGGAAGAGCAATCTGGGCAAAGAAGACAGCGACTGAGCAGGCCCTTAGGCATGAGCATGACTGGCCTGCTCCAGGAGCAGCTGGAAAGCTAACATGGCTGGCACAGAATGAACAGAAACTAACTGTGGGCAGATGGGGTAAGGCCTAAATAAGTCATGATAAGGACTTTGACTTTTAATTCTAAGAGTGGCCAGAAGCCATTGTAGGGTTTGAAGTAGAAGAGTGATATGATCTGCCCCATGTTTTAATAGGATCAGTCTGGCTAGCCTGCTGAGCATAGACTAGAGGGAGGAGAGAAAAGAGTGGACTTGGAAAGCAGAATGAGGATTAAGAGTGAGATGCCCGCTGGACACTAAAGTGGAGGAGATAGTTGGATATATGAGCCTGGAGTTCAAAAGAAAAGTCTGGGCTGAAGGGACAGCTTTGAGAGTATTTAGCATATAAGTGGTAGCCATGAGTGTCCCTGAGATGGCCAAAAGAGTGAGTATAGATTCTGAAGAAAAATGGTTGAGGGCTTGCCTTGGGGCACTCCATTGTTAAGAGGAGGAGGAGATAGGGAAGAGTCAGCAAAGCATCTGACGAGGAGCAGCCAGTGAGGTAGGAAGAAAATCAGGAGAGCCTGGGATCCTGTAAGCCAAGCAAAGAGACTTTCTGGGAGAAGGGCATGATGAACTATCTCAGATGTGGCTGAGAGGCCTGAGAATAAACTGTCGAGTTAAGCAACATGGAAGTCATTAGGGAACTTAACAAGAGCAGTTTTGGTGGAATGAGGAGGAACAAAAACTTGACTGAAGCAGTGAAGGAGAATGAGAGGCCAGAAGTTGGAACAGTAAGGGTAGGTAAGTTTTTCAAGGAGTTTTGATGTGAACAGAAATAGAAACGGACAGTTGCCTGGGCAGAAAGTGGGGCCAAGAGAGGGGGTTGTTATTAAGATAAGATGGTGCAGTTGCATGTAGATGGAAATGATCCAGAAGTGACGCATGAACTGCAGGAGTGATGACCTTGAGCAGGTGATGGTATTCAGTGGCCTTAAAGAGAAATGTGAACAATTCTTCATTAATAAAAAAAGAAGAGTATCTGGAAGAGTAGTTGTTGGCCAGTGGGAGATGTGGTGAGAGGTTGTAAAAGTTCTCTAGTGAATTATTTTCTTAGTGACCAAGGAAGAAAAGTCGGCAAGGAGAAGGGGAGAGGAAGTACTGGGGTTATATAAAGGGCATTGTTTTTTCCTGTATGTTAGCATACCATAAGTGGGACAATGTGACATGGTCTAAATCATTAGTCTGGATGAACTACTGAGCTAGCTATTCAAGTTCAGCATGAACTCAAGGAATCACTGGAATGGTTTCTTCTATTTCTTGGCCACACACGGCCATCATGAGCAGCTCTCTCAAGCAGACACAAAGGCAACTCTCTGCCAGGTGCAATCAGAGGCCTTCAGGAAGCATCCACTGGCTTGTCAGTGGGCTTCACAATGGCTCTGGGAGAAATTCATTTCTTTGAATCTTTAAGACTTTGAGGTATTTATAAAGTATTAAAATGCAGATCATCCCAGGTAGAAGTCACACCTTAGGTTAGTACTACCAGGTAATAATTTTACAGGGATTATCAGATAGCTTTCTAACATTACGGTCACAAGAAAACAAAGTCACATAGAAATGGTATGTAGACTTTTGGCTCAAATCATGTGGCAGAGGATACAAGATTTTATATGTAAGTTTTCCAGAAATCTAACTATTTTTACTAAGAGGAGAAAGGGGTACAAACATAAGGGGATAAAGGGATACTGAAAGAGGAGGTAAAGGGATGCTTTGAAACCTCACAGTCTTCACTTCTGTAGAGGGTTGGCACCGTTCCTTGGTGTATCTAACACCAAGGTTTGCACCCAGGTTTTTTCACTTTATTAAAAAAAAATTAAAAACCTACAGTGACCTCTATGTAGCTATACTGTATGTCTGGTTTGAAATATCTAACAAACCACATACTATCTCAGAATAAACCAGATGGAAAGCAGAAATGACATATATCCTAGAAAAATATCCCTGTATCGTAGTGCCCCTAAAATTTAATTTTTATTGAAAATTGGGCTCATTTTAGTCTTGGCCTAATAATTTCTACTAATAAATTCCTTTGGTTCTCTTAACATTGTTAAGAGGGCACTAAAATGAGGAACAGCTTGTGTTCTTGTGCCAAAATGCTTTATGGCTTTGTATACAAGATCTGGGTATTCAAAAATAAATGGAGCTCTTCATTGAAAGACTCAAGAATTTCAAGATGGAGATAGCAGGGCACTAAGCCAAGTGTGGGGCTCTTGTAAGCCTGGAGCCCTTTGTGACTGCACAGGTTGCATACCCAGGAAGCTGGCCCTGGCTGAGTTGTTCCTATGACTTTAAGAAATTGGGATGACTGCCTTGTGATTTTCTGTCCTAATTTTTGGGGTCAGGAGGGACTCTGAGAAGTAGTGAATCTCGGGAAAGGGAGTGGCTTTGGCACAAAATGAGGCCATAAAAACCCCACACCCCAGTCACCAAGGCAAGTTCCTGGGGCTACATGCTTCTCTTGCACGGCCTTTCCTTCACCTGCGTATCTGGAGGCTTCCCATCCCCATGGGACTATTCCTCTGAACTCGCTTTGACCCCTGTGCAAATATAAGAAAGGACCAGTGTGATTTGCCTTGGACTCTGCAGTCCCTAGGAACTCATAAGCTTGTGATTAGTCTACTGTAAAGAATAGTAGGATGCTCTCTGAGCACTTACGGGTTGAAGAATTTTTCTCTCCTCTTCAACAGAGGAGCAGAAGGAAATTCATTTGCTCTCTACTAATCTGGATAAGCTCGGAATGCCACATTGTTACACTGCTCAGACCTGGAAGGGCAGAATTGATTTAACAGGTCAGTTACAAAGTGAAATTTCCTAAGCTGACAAGTGCCATAAGAAAAACAAACTAGGCAGACAGTACATGTTATTGTAAAAGCAATACATTTACAGTTTTATGTACGTGAGATGCTTGGTTGGACAAAAGGCATAAATATACCTGCAGCATTGGATAGCACTTTCTAATCAGGTTCCATGTTCCTCCCTATATTATACATTGTTAGATAACTTAAACTTCAGAAACGATGTGTCAAATTAATATTTACTTTTAGTAAAAGGCAGTTTTTATACAAGTTAAAGAGATCAACGGGCCCAATTAATTCCACTGTTTTTCTTCATTCTACTAAAATGTAACACATACATATCAATCAAAAATACAAATAAGCATTAGCATCATATAGACCTATTATAATAAAATACAGGTTTAATTTGATAGAACTGTGTATTATTTCAAGACTGGAAATCTTACAGTTGTGAAAAGATGCAGCAAGACTGAAACATTGGTTACTTTAACTTTTAGTCATCTCATCATAAGTATTACCATGACTATAATGCTGAATTGTACATATGCATGTAATATCAGCATGATTTGAATGTAACTTCAAGTTTTATTACTATGCTAAATTTGACTAGTTTTAAAACCTGCTATTAAAGATTGGCGGGAACTTTACAACATATTTTTCTCCCTAAGAACTGATAATTTGAGTAAGATTCTAAAATATTTGTTTTTATATAATTTCATAGAATTTTTAGCTCCACTTGATATTCTATCAAGTGTCCCAGGCCATCAGAATCGAGATTACTACTTTTATTAAATGTAAATTTATCTCACAAAATTATACAATTAGAAAACAATGTTTTACATTTATTTAACACTTTATAGTTTACAAAGCACATGTCTACATGTGATTTCATTTGCTTGTTCCTTGGAAGAATCCTATTTTATGGATAAAAATCAGAGAGACTGAATCACAGTTAGTAAACAATGGTGACACTCAGCTTAAGCCTAATTCTTCCAAATTAGTGTCCTTGCAGTTTTCATGCTGCATTGACCATATTCTTGATTGTGTTCCTGACTTGGAGAGTACTAAAATGTTCCCAATCTGAAGTGAAGGAAAATTCAATGTCAAAATGCTAGTTACACATCTTCGAATCTGTTAGTGACAGCAAGAGGAAAAATTATTCAAACATGAACCTTTATTCTGTTGAATCATCAGCAGTAGCTTGAGCTCAAATGTGGTTTACAAGCAAAATGTGTAATTAAGTGTAACTTTATTTTAAATGGCTGTAAGTTTACATAATGAAAGAACAAGGCCAAGTTTCTTTGATGCAATTTAAATCACTTCTTTAAGTTTTGGATCTGTCCAATTTCATTCAGATATTTTCACAGCTCAACTGAGATCTCTCTATAAACATTTTAAGAGAAGCCTTCCTCATCTCAGCCCATCGTGTTTTATGTGCCCATCCTTCTTATAAGAAAATTAATTGTGCCCCTTGTAGTGCCGCTTCTCTCTGTCTTCTCTCAGGCAGAATAAAACTTTATGTACAATGAAACTTTGTAAGCTCATTTTTTTTTTTCAAACAGTAGCAGGTAAGAGTTCTAATATATGGAAGATATTTTTGGTGTAATATATATGGGGTTTCTGAAGAACAGGATATTACTGCAGAATATAAGTTGGTTCCTTTGAGATAAAAGTTTAGCCGATGCACAAGCACAATATCCATTTTATGAGAAAAGGAATTCTCCTTTGCAACTCTTCCACTATCTTGTTCACTGGGAACAATGCCTGGTACATGGTAGCTACTTTGTAAATATTCATTGCATAGAAGGAAATTAATTACATCTTTATTTTTGAGACAGTTTCCTAATTGCAACTTTATTTTTGAGACAGAGTCTCACTCTGTTCCCCAGGCTAGAATACAGTGGCGCCATCTTGGCTCATTACAACCTCCGCCTCCTAGGCTCAAGCAATCTTCCCATCTCAGCCTCCCCAAGTTCTGGGATTATAGGCGGGAGGTGCCATGCCCAGCCAATTGCATCTATTTTTGTATTTGAATTTTAACATTGAATCCCCTTCTCAATTTGATTTCAATTATGCAGTGCTGCTAGTCATTTATCATTAAATAAAATGTAAGACCTATAATAATAGCATTTTTTCTGTATGATATAGAATTATTATTTCTTTAAATGACTTTCAAAGCTACATTTTTCTTGCTGATACTGTTGAAGTGATTCTGAACAGCACTTATTCAGAATGCATAGTTATTAGTCTTTAGGTTCCAAGATCATTTGTTGGATTGAAAATCTGCAAAGTGATTTTTGCTTAGTGATTCTTTGTGTTGAGAATGTTAAAAGGTAAACTTAGGCACAACAAAATATTGACAAGTTTATTTGGGCAGACAGCAGTTCATGAATCAGGCAGCACTACACCACAAGAGGTTCAGAGCTTCACTGTAGTGGGAGAGGCAAGTGAGGAACTTATAAGGTGTATAAGCATGATGAAGAAAATATATTTGAGTGGTTAGTGTGGAAAGTCCCTAGTGAGAGGTTGGTTGGTAATTTCTGATTGGTTAAGCTTAAGTTTTGTTTTACTGATTGCACTGGGCTTTGGTTTGCTTATATAGGTTCCCAAGGCACTGCAGCCATCTCAGCCTAACTGCCTCCCAATTAAATTTTCTTTCTTAACAGAAACGTATAATGGACTATCAGGTCCCTAGTAAGTGCAGTCAGCCCACTGTATGTGAGGGCTCCACAGACACAAATTCAACCAAGCATAAATCCAAAATATAATGTAAGACCTATAATAATAGCACTTTTTTCTGCATGATGTAGAATTACTATTTCCTGGAAATAATAATTTGGAAAAAAATTAAAAATAACAATACAATCATAACAATAATACAAATAAAAACAATATAGTATAACCATTTATACAGAATTTCTATTGTATTAGGTATTATAAGTAATTTAGAGATGGTTTAAAGTATAAGGGAGGATGATTGCATGCTATATGCAAACACTAGGCCATTTTATATCAAGGACTTGAGCATCTGCAGATTTTGGTATATGAGAGCGGTCCTAGAACCAATCCCCCACAATACCCAAGGATAACTATAATTCCATATTAAATGATAAATTTAATAATATGGCTCTCACACCCTCTTCCCAGGGATGGCAGAAAAAACATTTGATCCTGCCACTTAAGAGAAGTTTCTACAACCCACAGAATGGAAGAAAATAATTGCAAACTATTCATCTGATGAGGGATTAATAACCAGAATAAGGAACTCAAGTAACTCAGTAGGAAAAAAACAATCCAATTAAAAAATATCTGAATAGACATTTCTCAGAAGAAGACATACAAATGGCAGGGATATGAAAAAATAATCAACATCACTAATCATCAGAAAAATGCAGATCAAAACCACAATGAGATACCATCTCACCCCAGTTATAAAGGCTTTTACAAAAAAGGCAGGGAATAACAGATGCTGGTGAGGATGTGGAGAAAGGGGAATGTTCGTTCACACACTGTTGGTGGGAATGTAAATTAGTACAGCCACTATGGAGAACAGTATGGTAGTTCCGCAAAAAATTAAAAATAGAAGCACAATATGATCCAGCAATCCCACTGCTGGGTATACATCCAGAAGAAAGGAAATCAGTATATTGAAGAGAACCTGCTTTTCCATGTTTATTGCAGGACTATTCACAATAGTGAAGACATGGAGTCAGTATAAGTGTCCATCAATAGATGAATGGATAAACAAAATGTGGTATATATACACAATTTTCAGCCACAGAAAATCATGAAATATTGTCATTTGCAATGACATGGAGGGAACTGGAGAATAATATTTTAGGTGAAATAAGCCAGGTAAAGAGAGACAAATGCTGTATGCTCTCATTCATTTGTGGGAGCTGGAAAAAAAAACCCTGAAATAATGGAAAAAGAGAGTTGAATGATGGTTACTACAAACTGGGAAGGGTGGGGAGGATCCAAGATAGCTGAATAGGAACAGCTCCGGAGTGCAGTTGCCAGCAAGAACTACACAGAGGGTGAGTGTGTACTGCATTTCCAAACAAATTTTCACTGCCCACAGACCAGGAGATTCCAGGGCAGAAAAGTGCCACAAGTTTTTAGCATGGTGGTTTCAGCTGGTGCCAGGCTGCCACACAGAAACTCACACAAATCTGGGTGGCCATTTCAACTGGCGCCTGGAATGCCTGGGAGACAGAGCCACCCATTCAACTGAAAAGGAGGGGGCGGAAATGGGGAGCCAGGCAATCTGGCTCCGTGGTTACCAGCCCCACAAAACAAGCAATCTGAAATGCTCTGGATTGAGAGTTTCACAGCAAGTGCAGCCAGAACTAGGAAGGTCCAGCTCAGTTAGGGGAAGGGCGACTACCATTACCAAGGCAGTCCGCCACTACCGAGGCAATTCACACAGCTGATGGGCAGAGCTTGCAGCAATTCAGCAACACCTCTGCTGGCAGACTGTGACTTGACTATTCCGTGCAGGGCAGGGCATCTATAAAAAAAGGCAGCAGCACAACCGGAACTTATAAACAAAGTCGACCTTTCTCGGACAGAGAACCTGGGAAAAGAGGCAGTTACGAGTTCCGCTACAGCAGACTTAAAAGTACCTGCCCAGCAGCTCTGCATGGAAGAACGGAGCTCCCAGCACAGCACTTGAGCTCCTGTAAGGGACAGACTGTCTCCTCAAGCAGCTCCCTGACCCCCGTGTACCCAAAGAGATACTTCATAAAGGAGACCTCAGGCTGACATCTAGCAGATACCCTTCTGTGACAAAGATAACACAAGAAGAAAATGGCAGCAACTCTTACTGTTCTGCAGCCCCCCCAGGCAAGCAGGGTCTGAAGTGGACCTCCAGCAGTCCTGCAGCAGAGGGGCCTGACTGTTAAAAGGAAAACTAAGAAACAGAAAGAAATAACTTCATCATCAACAAAAATGACGTCCACTCAGAGACCCCATCCGAAAGTCACCAACCACAAAGACTACAAGTAGATAAATACACAAAGATGGGAAGAAACCAGCACAAAAAGGATGCAAACACAAAACACCAGAACACTTCTCCTCCTTCAAAGGATCACAATTCCTCACCAGCTAGGGATCAAAAATGGATGGAGAATGAATCTGATGAATTGACAAAAATAGGCTTCAGAAGGTGGGTAATAACAAACTTCTCAGACATAAAAGAACATGTGCTGACCCAATGCAAAGAAACTAAGAACCTAGAAAAAAGGTTAGATGAGATGCTAACTAGAATAAACAGCTTAAAGAAGAATATAAATGATTTGATGGAGCTGAAAAACACAGCACAAGAACTTCGTGAAGCATACACAAGTTTCAATAGCCAAATCGACCAAGCAGAAGAAAGGATATTAGAGATTGAAGATCAACTCAATGAAATAAAACAAGAAGGCAAGAATAGAGAAAAAAGAGTGAAAAGAAATGAACAAAGCCTCCAAGAAATATGGGATTATGTGAAAAGACCTAATCTACGTTTGATAGGTGTATGTGAATGTGATGGAGAAAATGAATCCAAGCTGGAAAACACTCTTCAGGATATTATCCAGGAAAACTTCCCCAACCTAGTAAGCCAGGCCACCATTCAAGTACAGGAAATACAGAGAACACCACAAAGATATTCCTCAAGAAGAACAACCCCAAGGCACATAATTGTCAGATTCACCACGGTTGAAAAGAAGGAAAAAATGCTAAGGGCAGCCAGAGAGAAAGGTCAGGTACCAACAAAAGGAAGTCCATCAGATTCACAGTGGATCTCTCAGCAGAAACCCTACAAGCCAGAAGAGAGTGGGGGCCAATATTCAACATCTTTAAAGAAAAGAACTTTCAACCTAGAATTTCATATCAGCCAAACTAAGCTTCATAAACGAAGGAGAAATAAAATCCCTTAAGGATAAGCAATTGTTGAGAGATTTCATCACCACCAGGCCTGCCTTAAAAGAGCTCCTGAAAGAAGCACTAAACAAGAAAAGGAACAACCAGTACAAGTTGGTTTTTACCATATGGTAAAGACCATCAACACAATGAAAAAAATGCATCAACTAATGGGCAAAACATCCAGCTACCATCCAAATGGCAGGATCAAATTCACACATAACAATATTAACCTTAAATGGAAATGGGCTAACTGCCCCAGTCAAAAGACACAGACTGGCAAATTGGATAAAAAGTCAAGACTCATTCATGTGCTGTATTCAGGAACCCATCTCATGTGTAAGGACACATACAAGCTCAAAATGAAGAGATGGAGGGAGATTTATCAAGCAAATAGAGAGAGAGAAAAAAAAAAAAAGCAGGAGTTTCAATCCTAGTCTCTGAAAAATGGACTTTAAATCAACAAAGATCAAAAGAGACAAAGAAGGGCATTACATAATGGTAAAAGGATCAAGGTCTCAAGAAGAGCTAACAAACCTAAGTATATACACACCCAATACAGAAGCACCCAGGTACATAAAGCAAGTTCTTAATGACCTACAAAGAGACTTAGACTCCCATATAATAATGTGGGAGACTTTAATACTCCACTGTCAATATTAGACAGATCAATGAGACAGAAAATTAAGAAGTATATCCAGGACTTGAACTCAGATCTGGACCAAGCAGACCTAATAGACATCTACAGAAATCTCCCCAAATCCACAGAATATACATTTTTCTCAGCACCACATTGCACCTATTCTAAAATTGACCACATAATTGGAATTAAATCACTCCTCAGCAAATGCATAAGAACGGAAATCATAACAAATAGTCTCTCAGACCACAGGGCAATCAAATTAGAACTCAGAATTAAGAAACTAACTCAGAATCACACAACTTCATGGAAACTGAACAAGTGGCTCCTGAATGTTGACTGGATAAACAATGAAATGAAGACAGAAATAAAGATGTTCTTTGAAACCAACAAGAATAAAGACACAACATACCAGAATCTCTGAAACACATTTAAAGCAGTGTCGAGAGGAAAATTTATAGAAATAAATGCCCATATGAGAAGAAAGGAAAGATCTAAAATCGACACTCTATTGTCAAAATTGAAAGAGCTAGAGGAGCAAGATAAAAAAAAAAAAACTCAAAAGCTAGCAGAAGACAAGAAATAACTAAGATCAGAGCAGAACTGAAGGAGATAGAGACACAAAAAAAACCTTAAAAAAAATCAATAAATCCAGGAGCTAGTTTTTTTGAAAAGAACAACAAAATAGACAGACTGCTAGCCAGATTAATGAAAAGGAAAAGGGAGAAGAATCAAATAAATGCAATAAAAAACCATAAAGGGGATATCACCACTGATTCCACGGAAATACAAACTACTATCAGAGATTACTACAAACAACTCTATGCACATAAAACAGTAAATATGGAAGAAATGGATAAACTCCTGGACACTTACACCCTCCCAAGCCTAAACCAGGAAGAAGTTGAAACCTTGAATAGACCAATAACAAGGGCTGAAGTTGAGGCAGCAATTAACAGCCTACCAACCAAAAAAAGTCCAGGTCCAGATGGGTACACAGCCAAATTCTAACAGACATACAAAGAGGAGCTGGTACCATTCCTTCTGAAACCATTCCAAACAATACAAAAAGAGGGAATTCTTTCCAAATCATTTTATGAGACCAACATCATCCTGATACCAAAACCCAACAGAGACTCAACAAAAAAAGAAAACTTCAGGCCAATATCCATGATGAACATAGATGCAAAAATCTTCACTAAAATACTGGCAAACAGATTGCAACAGCACATCAAAAAGCTTATCCATCATGATCAAATAGGCTTCATTACAGGGATGCAAGGCTGGTTCAACATACACAAGACTATAAATGTAATCCACCCACCACATAAACAGAACCAAAGACAAAAACCACATGATTCTCTCAACAGATGCAGAGAAGGCCTTTGACAAAATTCAGCCCTTTATGCTAAAAACTCTCAATAAACTAGGTAACAAAGGAACATATCTCAAAACAATAAAAGCTATTTATGACAAACCTACAGCCAATATCATACTGAATGGGCAAAACAAGGATGCTCTCTCTCACCACTCCTATTTAGTATAGTATTGGAAGTCCTAACCAAAGCAATTAGGCAAGAAAAAGAAATAAAGGGTATTCAATTAGGAAAAGAGGAAGTCAAATTGTCTCTATTTGCAGACAACATCATTGTATATTTACAAGACTACATCATCTCAGCACAAAATCTCCTGAAACTGATAAGCAACTTCAGCAAAGTCTCAGGATACAAAATCAATGTGCAAAAATCATAAGAATTTCTATATACCAATAACAGACTAACAGAGAGCCAAATCATAAGTGAACTCCCATTCACAATTGCTACAAAGAGAATAAAATACCTAGGCATACAACTAACAAAGGATGTAAAGGACCTCTTCAAGGAGAACTACAAACCACTGCTCAAGGAAATAAGAGAGGACACAAACAAATGGAGAAACATTCCATGCTCATGGTTAGTAAGAATCAATATTGTGAAAATGGCTATACTGCCCAAAGTAATTTATAGATTCAACACTATCCCATTCAAGCTACCAATGACCTTCCTCACAGAACTGGAAAAAACCACCTTAAACTTCATATGGAACCAAAAGAGAGCCCACATAGCCAAGACAATCCTAAGCAAAAAGAACAAAGCCATAGGCATCACGCTACCTGATTTCAAACTATACTACAAGGCTACAGTAATAAAAACAGCATGGTACTGGTACCAAAACAGAGATATAGACCAATGCAACAGAACAGAGGCCCTGGAGGCAATGCCAAACATCTACAACCATCTGATCTTTGATAAACCTCACAAAAACAAGCAACGGGGAAAGAATTCCCTGTTTAATAAATGGTGTTGGAAAAACTAGTTAGCAGTGTGCAGAAAGCAGAAACTGGACCCCTTCCTGACACCTTACCCTAAAATTAACTCCAGATGGATTAAAGACTTAAACATAAGACCTAACACTGTAAAAACCCCAGAAGAAAATCTAGGCAAAACCATTCAGAACATAGGCATAGCCAAGGACTTCATGACTAAAACACCAAAAGCACTGGCAACAAAAGCCAAAATAGACAAATGGGACCTAATTAAACTCCAGAGCTTCTGTACAGCAAAAGAAACAATCTTTAGAGTGAGCTGGTAACCAACAGAATGGGAAAAAATTTTTGCAATCTACCCATCCGACAAAGGGCTAATATCCAAAATCTACAAAGAACTAAAACAGATTTACAAGAAAAAAAACGTGCAAACCTATCCAAAAGTGCGCAAAGGATATGAAAAGACACTTTTCAAAAGAAGACATATACGAGGCCAACAAACATATGAAAAAGTGCTCATCATTACTGATTATTAGAGAAATGCAAATCAAAAGCAGACTGAGATACCACCTCATGCCAGTTAGAATGGCAGTCATTAAAAAAATCTGGAGACAGCAGATGCCAGAGAGGATGTGGAGAAATAGGAACACTTTTACATTGTTGGTGGGAGTGTAAACTAGTTCAACCATTGTGGAAGACAGTGTGGCACTTCCTCAAGGACCTAGAAATAGAAATGCCATTTGACCCAGCAATCCTATTACTGGGTATATATCCAAAGTATTATAAATCATTTTATTATAAAGACACATGCACACATTTGTTCATAGAGGCACTGTTTACAATAGCAAAGACCTGGAACCAACCCAAATGCCCACTGACAATAGACTGGACAAGGAAAATGTGGCACATATACACCATGGAATACTATGCAGCCATAAAAAATGATGAGTTCATGTCCTTTGTAGGGACACGGATGAATCTGGAAACCATCATTCTCAGCAAACGGACACAAGAACAGAAAATGAAACACCACGTTCTTACTCATAGGTGGGTATTGAACAATGAGAACACATGGACACAGGGAGGGGAGCATCACACACTGCGGTCTGTTGTAGGGAGCCAAGGGAGGGACAGCAGGGGATGGGGAGGTTGGGGAGGGATAACATGGGGAGAAATGCCAGATATTTGTGATGGGGGGATGGGGGCAGCAAACCACATTGCCATGTGTGTACCTATGCGACAATCTTGTATGATCTGCACATGTACCCAGAACCTAAAGTATAATTTAAAAAAGAAAGAAAGAAAGAAAGAAACTGGGAAGGATAGTGGGGAAGGGGGTATAAGGTGGAATCATTAATGGGTACAAAAATACAATTAGAATGAATAGGATCTAGTATTCAGTAGCACAATAAATAGGGTGACTATAATTAATAAATTATTACATATTTTTAATAACTAAAAGAGTGGAATTATAATGTTCCTAATACAAAAAAATGATAAATACTTGAGGTGATGGGTACTCCAATTACCCTGACTTGATCATTACACACTGAATGCCTATATCAAAACATCACATGTACCCCATAAATACATACAACTGTTATGTACCCATAACAATTTTTAAATGTTTTAAAAAGATGTTCCTTTCCATTTTAGGCAGTTATTACATTTTATTTTTAAATTTTATTTATTTATTTACTTTTGCAACGAGGTCTCACTCCATCACCCAGGCTGGAGTGCAGGGGCGTGACCACGGCTTATTGCAGCCCAGAACTTCCAACTCAAGTGACTCTCCCATCTCAGCCTCCCAAGTAGCTGGGACTACCATGGTATGTGCCACTACACCCAGCTAATATTTGTTTTAAGAGATGGGGTCTCACTACGTTGCGCAGGGTGATCTTGAACTCCTAATTCCTCCCTGGTTCTGACACAATGTTGTCTGGGTAGTTGATCTCTGGGTATCTGGGCTGATGGTCCCTACAGTGTGGTTGGCTCTGCTGTTGCCTCTGACTTGGAGGCCTCTGAATTCTTCCCCTACTGCTAGGGCCTGACCCAAGCATTTCCCATGCATCAGACCACTCAGTGTTTCTCAATGAATGAATGAATGAATGAATGAATGAATGAATCTCAGGGTTAAACCTTCCCTCTGCTCCACCATCTCTTTTCACTCCTTTCAAACCCATCTTTTCCAAGTTGTTCCTATTCCATCATTAATTAGCTAAACAGGACAGAAGAGGAGAGGAGGTTAGTGATGGGGAGTATGAGCGTGAGCATGTCACTGTCATGGTGAGAGGTCACCATAATTCTAATGAAGTAATATAACCTGGTAGAATATTAAGTGTCACTTTGTTATTTATTCCCTTTATTAGAGAAAGAATGTATCATAAACAAGTTAGAATAGAAAAAATAAAAGACAATAATTCCACTATCTTAACCCAATTTCTATTAACATATTGGTATACCTTTCTTCTGTTTTCCACATTCATAATAATTTAAGTTGTAAAACACAATTTTTAAAAAGGTTTACTGTTTCTTCTATTGGAGAATAATACTTGAAAGCAAATGCACTCAATTACTCATTCAACTAATATTTTCTGAGTTCCAAATATATGTAAATCACATGCTAGGCACCATGGAAATATGAAAGATAAACCAGATACATTTCTTACCCTCCAGAAACTTTCGACCTAGAGAAGAAAAAGACTTTTACATAAATATGTAAAAGTAGCAAGTGATAAAGGCCATAACAGAGATAGAGAAAAACGGCTCTATGAAATCACACATTTGTAGTATCACCTTAAAACAACTGGGAATCACATGCCAGCATTTAAAGTCATTAATAATGTAAGTACTAAATGCCAAGTCATTAATAGCAATATTTTCTGTTTTATTTTTCCCATTCAACATCAATTTTCTAAGTATTACAAGTTTTATTTCTTTATTAAACCAAGTCATTTGAAACCTTCAAAATGTGAAAAATTTCCTGATTCACACTATAATGCTCTACTGCTTTTAGATGCCATTTTCTAAGCTTATAATATATTCATACACTTCTACTCAGATGACTTAAAGTAGTATGGTTGATGTAAAAAATATTAAGAAATCCTGTGTTGTGGCATTTAGTAAAACTACAAGAATAGTTCTGTATATCTCATATAAACCCAAATCATCTTCTGTCAGAAACTACTCTGTCAGAATAAAGTATTTCTATTCTTCCTATACTTTAAAAAGAGATTCAGTAGCTCTAAAATCTCTTTTTCAAAGCATTACCTTTTGTTCTTTCATGGAAGTGTGTGAGGGTACCTATAGTTTTCAAACTAAATAGCATTTGTAATCACTTTGTGTGGTTCTAAATTATACCAAATATGTTTGATCTTGGGACTAAAGAAATGTTTCATCACATTTACCAATTTTTTATGCAAAATGATAAAACTGTTGGATGTGGCTTATAAATATTTTATTAGGTTTTATATATGCATTAAATTAGAGAGGTGTCTTATTTTCATGAATTTATTACAACAATTTAAGTAGTAGTAATAATAAAAATTTGCATTTAAATAATTCTTTTCTCCTGGGAACTGAGTGCTTTTGCACATCAATTAACACCGGATGGCAGCGTCATTATTCCCAACTTTATTATTCCATCTTTATAATGTGCTGCTTTGGGTTTTTGTTTCTAGCCTTCTGTCAAATTACTTAGCTGGCTATTGTCAGGCCTCATATTTGCCTCCAAAACCAGCCTTTTTGGAGGATTAATTGTATAACAGAATAATATACAACTCTATGTCACACAGTAGAAACTCTATGATAATTGAAAGTTCTGCTTTCACCAGATATAGATTAAAAGTCCTTACATGGCTTCACTCTCTTTTTTTTTTGAAAGGAAGTCTTGCTTTGTCACCTGGGCTGGAGTGCAGTAGTATGATCTCAGATCACTGCAACCTCCACCTCCTGGGTTGAAGCAATTCTTCTGCCTCAGCCTCCTGAGTAACTGGGGTTACAGGCAGCTGCCACTGCAACCAGCTAATTTTTGTATTCTTAGTAGAGACTAGGTTTCATCATTTTGGCCAGGCTGCTATTGAACTTCTGACCTCAGATAACCCGCCCACCTTGGCCTCCCAAAAGTGTTGGGATTGCAGGCGTGAACTACTATGCCCAGCCTATAGCTTCACTTTCAATCAAAATCTTATCTATACCACTAAATTACATACTATTAAAAATTACCGGCCGGGCGCGGTGGCTCAAGCCTGTAATCCCAGCACTTTGGGAGGCCGAGGCGGGTGGATCACGAGGTCGAGAGATCGAGACCATCCTGGTCCACATGGTGGAACCCCGTCTCTACTAAAAATACAAAAAATGAGCTGGGCATGGTGGCACGTGCCTGTAATCCCAGCTACTCAGGAGGCTGAGGCAGGAGAATTGCCTGAACCCAGGAGGCGGAGGTTGCGGTGAGCCGAGATCGCGCCATTGCACTCCAGCCTGGGCAACAAGAGCGAAACTTCGTCTCAAAAAAAAAAAAAAAAAAAAAATTACCAAAAGTTATTTTTCTACTATTAACAGGTTTTCCTTTCTAACCACTAGATACCTCATATAAAGAAGTTGCTTACACACTAAATAAAATAGTATCTTCACAAGTGTTGTCCTCAGAGACTAAATGGTTGTTGGCATTTCTCTTCTCTGAAAGTGGACATGTTTAACTTGAGATTTATAGATGGGCTTCAGTCTGCAAATTCCTAGAAGTTCCCAACAGGGAAAGAACAAAAGACAAGAGAGTTTGTCACTACAGCTGGTGCCAGACATTTGAATCTGCTGTTCCTGGGGTATCTGCCTCGGAACCTGATCCAGTTTTGTTTTGAGGATTCAACCTGGCCCAGAGAGTGAATCTCTCTGGTTACAGACTGAAGCTTCTTTGGGAACTGAGTGGAATTCGGAGTCACTTCTCTGATCTTCTTTTCATATTTTTTTTTAAATTTAAAACACAATTCTTTTACGCCTGGTTATTTACAATAATTTCCTTCTCTTTGAAACAATTTCCAAAAGTATTAGGAAATCCTATGAAATGTTTCATCTGTTGGCTTTGTTTCTTATTATTAATATTTAAAACAAATATTCACAAATGTAATTCTTCTGTTTTAGAAGAAAAGCTATGTGAGAAAGAATAGACAGAGGGAAGAACAGGCCTCTGGTTTTTGACAATATAGTTACTGTATGCACATTTCTGCCAAACCCAAGATGGTGAATTACTGTAACTTAGCTCTGCCAACTGCCCAGTTTCTAGAATCTAGACTGTTGCATATTTCATGAGTTTGCCTTTGAAGTCAACATCTTATCTCTGGCTCTTCCAGGGAAATCCCAAACTACTCGAAATTTTAGCATGCATCAAAGGCATACAATTTATAAGCAAGTTTCATTTAAAATACCTTGTGTATTCTGTATTCCATCTATTTAAAACAGGCAAATACATAGAAAATGAAACTACATTTTAGCTATTTCATGTGTTTATAGGATAGTTCAACTATTTCCTCAGACTAGGGAATTTTGATGATTCAAATTCATTTCTATTAAACAATGAAACTAGAATTCAAATAATTTTTATTAATTGTGTACCATGTACAGGGCACTGTGAGGGAGATTAAAGAGATTGGCAATTATGCTGCCGAGAACTGGATGCCAGGCATTTTAAAAAACATAGTCTCTAAAAGTCAAAATCATCCTGGTAATTTTTGTGTTATTTTCCCAGTTTTACAGACAAGTAAATTGAGGCTCAGAAAAGTTTGATAATTATTTGAATTCACACACAGCTTATTAAATGTAAAACCATTTTTCAAATCCAGCTGCTGATTCCAAAGCTACCACTCTCTGAACTGCCTTCATAATTCACTATCTTCTTAAAGTTTGGGGTCGCTTTTTAAAATTTTAGTTGTGTGTGTGTGGTTTTTTAAATTTTGTTTTGCTTGCTTGTTCTTTGAGACAGGGTCTTGCTCTGTCGCCCTTGCTGGAGTGCAGTGATGTGATCATGACTCACAACAGCCTCAACCTCCCAGGCTCAAGGGATCCTCCCACCTCAGCTTCCAGAGCAGCTGAGACTACAGGCACAAGTCACCATTCTGGCCTATTTGTAGAGATAGGGTTTTGCTCTGTTACTCAAGCTGGTCTCAAACTCTTGGGCTCAAGCAATCGGCCTGCCTCAGCCTCCTAAAGTGCTGGGATTACAGGCATGAGCTGCCATGCCCAGAGTGTGTCATTCCTCTTAGGAACTGTGAAGTCTTTCAGTGAGAATTTATTGTCCAATGATTAAATTGTAACCTGACTTCTTTAGGGAGCTCCTCCCTGAAAGTAACATTAACAATATTTGGACACTGCTTTAACCATTTTTTAGATGGTGGGACTTGTGAAACAATAATACAAAAGTTTAAGCCCCTTTGCTTTGAGATGTTGTTTCCAGTTTTCTATCTAACCAAAATATAGAACCCCTGTTGAATGCATAACCTGTTTGCTTATTTTGAACAAATTAATTGAATCAATTTAAAAAGCAAAAAACACACCTATTAGAATGGCTAGAACTCCCCACCCCACCCCACAAAAAAATGAAAGTATTAAATGTTAGTATAGATGTGAAGCAACAGGAACTGTCATTCATTGCTAGTGAGATTGCAAAATGTGCAGACACTTTGGAAGACAATTTGGAAGTTTTCTTACAAACTCAAACCTAGTCTTACCACATGATCCTCAGTATTTACTCAAATGAGTCAAAAATATGTGTACGCAAAAAACTCCAATGTTTATATATGTTTAGACATAATTTGCCAAAACTGGAAGAAATCAAGATGTCCTTAAAATGGCAAATGGATAAATATACTGTGGTACATCCAGTGATAATGGGCTATTAAGACTCAAAAAGATGGGCCGGGCGCGGTGGCTCAAGCCTGTAATCCCAGCACTTTGGGAGGCTGAGGCAGGTGGATCACGAGGTCGAGAGATCGAGACCATCCTGGTCAATATGGTGAAACCCCGTCTCTACTAAAAATAAAAAAAATTAGATGGGCATGGTGGCACATGCCTGTAATCCCAGTTACTCAGGAGGCTGAGGCAGGAGAATTGCCTGAACCCAGGAGGCGGAGGTTGCAGTGAGCCGAGATGGCGCCATTGCACTCCAGCTTGGGTAATAAGAGCAAAACCCCGTCTCAAAAAAAAAAAAAGACTCAAAAAGACATGAAGTTTACAACTGATACCACAGAAATAGAAAGATCATAAGACTCTACTATGAACAATTGTACACCCACAAATTGGGTAACTTAGAAAAAATAAATAAGCAACTAGAAACAGACAACCTACCAAAACAAAATCATGAAGAAACAAAATCTGAAGAGACCAACAATGGTGAGAAGAATGGATAGTAATAAAAAGACTCAATGAGAGTAGTACTGGACCAGATGGCCTCACTGGTGGGTTCTACCAAATATTTAAAGAAGAACTTCAATATTTCACTTCTAATTTAATGTCAGTCTTTTTCAAACTTTTCCAGAAAGTTTAAGAGGAAAGAACACTTCCAAACACATTTTATGAGCCCAGTATTATCCTCATACCAAAGCCAGATAAGGATACCACAAGAAAAGAAAATTACAGGCCAATATCCCCAATGAATATAGATGCAAAAATCCTCAACAAAATACTAGCAAACTGAATTCAACAGCACATTAAAGATATCATACACCATTATCAAGGGGGATTTAGCCCTTGAATGCAAGGATAGTTCAACATATACAACTAAATAAATATGATACACCACATTGACAGAATGAAAGACAAACACCATATGGGCACTTCAGTAACTGCAGAAAAACATTTAACAAAATTCAACATCCTTTCATGGTAAAAACTCTCAATAAATTAGATACAGAAGGAATGTTCCTCAACACAATAAAGGCCATGTATCACAAGCCCACAGCTAACATCATACTCAATGATGAAGGCTGAAAGCTGGCTGAACATGGTGGCTCACACCTGTAATTCCAACACTTCGAGAGGCCGATGTGGGAAGATCACTTGAGGCCAGGAGTTTGAGACCAGCCTGCCAACATTAGCTAGGTGCAGTGGCACACAGCTGTAGTCCCAGTTACTCAGGAGGCTGAGAGAAGAGGATCACTTGAGCCCAGAGTTCAAGGCTATGGTAAGTTATGATCATGCACTGTACACTAGACTGGGCAAGAGAGGAAGACTTTGTCTAAAAAAAAAAAAAAAAAAAAAAAGAGGAAAAGCTGAAGTCAGGAACAAGACAAGAGTGCCCACTTCTATTTAAGACAGTACTGAAAGTCCTAGCTGGGGCAGAAAAAGAAATAAAAAGCATTCAAATCAGATAGGAAGAAGTAAAATTGTATGTTTGCAGATGACATGATCTTATATATAAAAACCCTGTACATGCCACCAAAAAATATAGAATAAGCACATTCAGTAAAATTAAAGACTATAATATCAACATGCAAAAAATCAGCTGCATTTTCATATATGAATAACAAGCTATCTGAAATAAAGTCAACCCCATGGACAGCAGCATCAAAGCAATAAAACACTTAGCAATTAACTTAGCCAAGAACATGAAAGAGCTACACACTAAAACTATAAAACATTGATGAAAGAAATTGAAGAAGAAAAAAATAAAAATACATCCTATGTTCATGGTTTGGAAGAATTAATATTGCTAAAATGTCTGTACTACCCATAGTAATCCATAAACTCAATATATTTTCTATCAAATTCCAAAGGCGTTTTTCACAGAAATAGAAAAAAATCCTAAAATTCTCATGGAAATACAAAAGACCCCAAATAGGCCAGGCACCATGGCTCATGCCTATAATCTCGGCACTTGGGGAGGCTGAGGTGGATGGATCACCTGAGGTCAGGAGTTCGAAACTAGCCAGGTCAACATGGTGAAACCCCATCTCTACTAAAAATACAAAACTTAACTAGGCATGGTGGTGGGCATTTGCAATCCCAGCTACTTGGGAGGCTAGGGCAGGATAATTGTTTGAACCTAGGAGGCAGAGGATACAGTAAGCCAAGATAGCACCATTGCACTCCAGCCTGGCAGACAGAGTGAGACTCCATCTCAAAAAAAAAAAAAAAAAAAAAAGGTCAGGTGAGGTAGCTCATGCCTGTAATCCCAGCACTTTGGGAGGCCAAGGCTGGCGAATCACCTGAGGTCAGGAGTTTGAGACCAGCCTGACTGACATGGAGAAACCCCATCTCTACTAAAAATACAAAATTAGCTGGGCATGGCAGTGCATGCCTGTAGTTCAAGCTACTTGGGAGGCTGAGTCAGGAGAATCACTTGAACCCAGAAGGCAGAGGTTATGGTAAGCCGAGATCATGCCATTGCACTCCAGCCTGGGCCACAAGAGTGAAACTCCATCTCAAAAAAAAAAAACCAAAAAGCAAAAGACCCAAAGCGCCTAAGCAATCCTTCTTTTTTTTTGGAAATGGGAGTCTCTCTCTCACACCAGGCTAGAGTGCAGGGGCACAATCTTAGCTCCCAGGTCCAAGCAATTCTCCTGCCTCAGCCTCCCAAGTAGCTGGGACTACAGATATGCACCACCATGTCCAGCTAATTTTTGTATTTTTAGTGGAGACAAGGTTTCACCATGTTGGCCAGGAATGTCTCAATCTCTTGACCTTGTGATCTGCCAGCCTTGGCCTTCCAAAGTGCTGGGGTTACAGGTATAAGCCACTGCACTCGGCCTAAAGCAATTTTGAGAAAAAAGAACAAAGCTGGGAGCATCACATTTTCTGATTTCAAGCTACATTACAAAGCTGCAGTAATCAGAATGGTATGGTACCAGCATAAAATCATACATATAGATCAATGTAACAGAATAGCCCAGAAATGAGTCCATGTGTATATGATCAAGTAATTTTTGATGAGAGTACCAAAAATATTCAATGGGGGAAAGACAGTATCTTTAATAAATTGTTTTGGGAAGACTGATTATTGGACCCTTATCTTACACCGCTCACAAAAATTAACTCCAAATGGATTAAAGACTTAAATGTAATACCTGATACTATAAAACTACTAGAAAAAAATATAAAAAAAGTATTCTTGACATTGTTCTTCCTGAAGTCAGGAACAAGACAACAGTGATACTTCTATTTAAGACAGTACTGAAAGTCCTAGCTGGGGCAGAAAAAGAAATATTTTTGGAAATGGCATCAAAAGCAAAAACAAACAAGTGGGATTCCATCAAACGTAAAAGCTTCTGCAAAGCAAAGGAAACAATCAACAAAATGAAAAGGCAATTTATGGAATGGGAGAAAATATTTGCAAACCATGTCTCTGATAAGGGGTTAATATCCAAAATATGTAAGAAATTCATATAACTCAACAGCAATAAATAAATAAATAATAGGTAAAGGATCTCAATAAAGAAATAAATAAATAACAGCAATAAATAAATAAATAATAGGTAAAGGACCTCAATAGATATTCTTCCAAAGAAGACGTACAAATGGCTAACAGGTACATGAAAAGGTGTTCACTGCTATCAGCAAAATGCAAATCAAAACCACAATGAGATAATCACCTCACACCTGTTAGAATGGCTATTACCAAAAAGACAAGTGATAACAAGTATTGGCCAGAATATGAAGAAAAGGAAAGCCCTGTGCACCGTTAGTGAGAATGTAAATTGGTATAGCCATATGGAAAACAGTAGGGAGGTTCCTCCAAAAATTAAAAATATAATTACTATATGATCCAGCAATCCCACTTCTAGGCATCTATTGAAGGAAATAAAATCAGAATCTCAAAGAGATGTCTGCTATCCCATGTTCATTGCAGCAGTATTAACAACAGCTAAGACATAGAAACAATGTAAGTGTCCACTGACAAAGGAAGGATAAAGAAAACGTGGCATATGTACACAATGAAATATTATCCATCCATAAAAGAAGGAAATTCTGCCATTTGTAACAACATGGATAAAAATGGAAGGCTTACACTAAGTGAAATAAGTTAGAAAGAGACAGACAAATGTTGTCTCATCTCACTTACGCATGGAATCTAAAGAAGTTGAACGCATATAAACAGAGAATACAGTTACCGGAGGCTGAAGGGTGAGGAAATTGGGGAGAAGGTGGTCAAAGGGTATAAACTTTCAGTTATAAGATGACTAAGCTCTGGGGATCTAATGTACAGAGTGGTGACTCTAGTCAACAATACTGTATTTTATAACTGAATTTGCTAAGACAGTAGATCTTACATGTTCTCATTACACACAAAAATGGTAAATATCTGAGGTGACAGATGTGTCAACTCATTTGATTGTGATAATCATTCCACAATATATAGCTATATCACATTTGAAAAAGAAAAGGCATGCATACTGCTTAGTGAAAGAAGCCAATTTGAAAAGTCGATATATCATAAATGCCAACAACAGGATACTTTGTAAAGGCAAAACTATGAAGACAGCAAAAAGTAGTGGTTGCCAGGGGTGTGGGAGGAGGATAGACAGGGGGATGAAGCACAGGAGATTGAAACTGTTCTGTATAATACTGTAATGGTGGATATATGACATTATACCTTTGGCAAAACCTGCAGAATCTACAACATGAAGTGAACCCTAAACTATAGACCTTTGTTAATAATGATGTATTAATTTGAGTTCTCCATTTGTGACACACATACCACACTAATGCAAGGTGTTAATAATGGGGGAAACTATCTGCTCAGTCATCTGTAAACTTAAACTGCTCTTTTAAAAAGCCCATTAATTTTTTAAAGATCAAAAGAAATGTAAAAACAGTCAGTGAGGTTGGCTGTCAAACTGGTCAGTGAAAAAGTGAATGCAACATTTAATGAGAGGAATGTGGGTTCTCAGAAACAATCTAATCCCGTCGTAACTAGAACTGTCTGCTATGAGACCATATCAGAAGCAGTATAGTCTCCATGCACTTAGTAATAACAGTTGAAATAAAGTCTACACTGATGTATACCGTGGGCAGATTTATAGATAAGGAAGATAATGCTACTTACTGTTACGTGAGTACTTGTTTTTTGTTTTTTTGTTTGAGACAGTCTGTTTGAGACAGTCTTACTCTGTTGCCCAGGCTGGAGTGCAGTGGTATCATCTCAGCTCATCACAACCTCTGCCTCCTGGGTTCAAGTGACTCCTGTGTCTCAGCCTCTAGAGTAGCTGGGATTACTGGCATGCGCCACCACACCAGGCTAATTTTTGTATTTTTAGTAGAAATGGGGTTTCACCATGTTGGCCAGGCTGGTCTCAAACTCCTGACCTTAGGTGATCCATCCCCTTAGGCATCCCAATATATGAATACTTTAAAACCAACGATCTTGTTTTATTTTCACAAAACTTATTCTTTCTGAACTTTAAGTCTCATTAAGATTTTACCCAACTGGTAAAAGTAGACTAGAATACCTATTAAAAAAATGAACATAAAAATAATGATGTCACTCCAACACTAGCCAGAGTTTTTACAGAGGAGACAGACTGCCCTGCATTTTGCTATTTATGCTTCTTACCCTTTTCATTCTACACATCTGTGTAGGTCAGCTCCTTGCTTCATATTAACTTTCAAATAGTGCTCAGAAGCTTTTGCTCTGACCTTTCCGAGGCCAGCAGGAGGAGACCAGGGAGCTTAAGGAATTCCCAAATCCTAGGTTCTGTGTCTAGAATTCTTGCTTTGAATTTTATAAAGCTACTATTCGTACATCTGTGATAAGAAATTAAAATACAGCAAGATACTCATTATAAATAATGGTTTTAATCCTAGATAGGTTACAGTGAGGGGATCAGGTTTTTTCAATCTTCACTTTCTATAGAACACAGACTCAAAGAAAACATAGACGCTGTCAAAGGCTAGAACTTAAGTTTTATGATATCTAATTCAGTGTTCTTTTCATAAAAACGTGCAATCTTTATATGATCTAAATGCCTTACAGGTATCCTATCCTGAAGGTAAGGAGTGGGTGTGTCCTGTTATGGGTGACAATATATCCAAATCACTTACAACAGTACTCTAAGTGAGGGGTCAGTAAACATCTGTAGAGCCAGAGAGTAAACAACATCTTAGGCTTTGTGGACCATAAGGTTTCTATTGTAACTAATCAAAGCTGCCTTGGCAGCATGAAAAGTCATAAAAATGGGCGTGACTGGGTTCCAATAAAATTTTACTGACACTGAATCTGAATTTTATATAATGTTCACATATCATGAAAAGTCTTGTTTTTTTTTTAACCATAAAAAAATGCAAAAATGGGTGTACAAAAACAGGCCGTGGGCTGGGCCTTTGGGGCATAGTTTTGCTTTATGTAACTAGTAGATATTATTATGATGTCTATAATATCTTTCTAGAAATTATTTTTAATGGCTGCTTCGAACAAGATTGTTTGGATGTTCTATAATTTACTTTGTCCCCCATGGTTAGAATTTAGGCTATTCTCCATATTCAATATTATGAGTCACCCTCCAGTGAACATCCGTGTACTTAAGTCTTTATGTGCACTTAGTATTACAGTCACACCTTAAAATGCATTTAGCGGTAGCTATCAAAACGGCTGGCAGGGGCGTGGTGGCGCGTGCCTGTAATCTGAGCTACTCAGGAGGCTGAGGCAGGAGAATTGCTTGAACACAGGAGGAGGAGGTTGCAGTGAGCTGAGATCGCGCCATTGCACTCCAGCCTGTGCAACAACAGCGAAACTCCCTGTCAAAAAAACAAAACAAAACAACAACAAAAAAGGCTGACAGAGCATCTAGAAAGAAACAGACTCTAAAGAAGTAACCCTGAAAAGTAATCATTTATGGTTACAGGAAAGTTCGGAGATATTAGAGAAGGAGCTTTATAAATACTATACGTGTATATATATATATATATATAGAGAGAGAGAGAGAGAGAGAGCGAGAAAGAGAGAGAGAGAGGGGGGGGGCACACATACACACAAATATAAAACTTAGTCCCAAACACCATTTTAATACCTTTATATATAATTAACACCATTTAGTCCTCAAAACAATACTATGAGGTGCAGGTACCACCATCATCATCATCCCCATGTTCCAAAGAGGAAACTGAGGCACAGAAAGCCTAAGTAACTTCTCCAAGGTCGCACAGTAAACTGGTAGGAGAGGGAGGATTCAAACCCAGCTTGTGTGACATCAAGACATCTTTCACAGCAGGCGGCACCCCTCCTTCACCAGAGACTTGCCCAGTGTGCACCTCCAGGTACTCTTTATAACGTACCTTCACACAATTGTTGGTGGTCTTTTTCATACTGAGATCACATTTCGCATCCATGAATGACCTCATACTCTAATAATTGGTCCAATTTTATCCCATAATGAGACATTTTTTGTTGGAAACTGGATACCCATCTAATCTTTCTGTTTTGTCCTACAAGACACCCCCCCCCCCCGCAACCAACGCCAATTCTTCATTAACTTTCCCTGTTTTCTTACTCAAAATAGTTGTCCAGTAATCAGTAAAGGTTGATTGGAACATACTCTCAAATCTTATATTCAAACGTATGGTTCCCACATCTACATTCAGGTGATGCTTTGCCCACAGTGGAGGGCCCTGCACCGCCTGGGATTGCTAGTTTCGGGTTTAAGTACCCTTCTCTGGAAACGAAAACAGTGACACGTGTCAGAAGTCCCTCCCCCGCGGCCTCTCCTCTCTCCTCCTCCGCAGCAGCAGGAGGCCTGGCCCCAGGCGTCCCGCGCCCGGGCGGACCCAACGTTCCACCTCGCCAGCCAGACTCGGACGTGAACTCGCGCGCTCTCCGGACCATTCCCCGCCTGCGCCGAGTTCTGGGCGAACCTCCCAAAAAGGAGATAGGCGAGTGGGTCGTCCAACTCTGAGGAGAAACGAGGATTCCCGTTCTCATTTCCTCTGATTCCTCTCCCTCCCGGGACCCCACTTCTCGAATACTCCCCGTGGGGAGGAACGACGAATGCCGCCGGTCCCACGAAGCCGCCCGCTTCCCACTCATGCCCAAACAAGGAGACTCTTGTAGAGAAGAAACAAGAAAATAAATGAGCGGGCGTTTCAAACCGAGTCCTCGGGCGTGCAGACCGGCCGTGGAGCCGCGGGAGCGGGGCGGGCAGTCCGGGAGCAGCGCGGGGCTCCGCCCGCCGGGGGGCGCGGGGCGGCGGGCGCGTGCGCGTGCGCGGTGCCGCCCCAGCCCGGGCCGCCGCCGCCCGCCGCCGCCGCCGTCGTCGCGATGCCTATTTTAGTCAAAGCGGCTGCGGGCGTGGGGACCCGGCCGGGGCTGCGGAGCTTCCAGACCCGCGGACCCGCCGAGGAGCGCGCGTCCGACGCCCGTCGAGCCGCTGAGCCCGTGTCCCCCGCGTCCCGCGCCCCGAAGCTGCCGCTCCGAACTTTGGTCGGTGCAGCCCAGGTTCCTCGCCGAGGACCAGCCAGGTAAGGAGGGGACGCGCCGCTGCCGCCTGCTGTCCCCCCGCGCCGGGCCGTGTGCGGCCTCGCGCTCCCGTGGCTAAATCGGGAAGCGAAAGTTGGATCTCGGCCCCTCGGGGAGCAACTTTGCCGGCCCCGGCGGCGACTGCCTGTTCTCCGCGCCCGGGGCCGCCGCCCTCTGCCCCTCCTCGCTGGCCGCGCCCTCGCGGGACTCTCGACCTTTGGAGGCCGCCCTTCTCCGCGGGTCTGGGCGCCGCGGCCATCGAGACCCTCAAGGATCGGCGGCTGCCGCTAGGTCAGGCAGCCCCAGCGTCCCCGGGCCCTCGGCCCCACCGAGTGCCGGCTCCCGCGCTCTGCGGCGGGCAAGCCCCTTGGTGAGCTCGGCCTCTGCTCCCTCCGCCCGGCCCCGGGGTTCCTCCTCGCCCCCTGTAGGGCCGCTGCGTCCCGCGCGGAGGCTGCGTGCAGCCGGGAGCACAGTGTCGCCCACCCCGTCCCCTGTCCGACTGTGGGGTGGGTCACGGGGCTCACTCCTCACCTCCGCGGCCCGAGAGCTCCTGGCGTAGGAGGACTGTTGCCGCGGACCCTCCTCCTAAGGAGCGAGGTCAGAGGGCCTCCGGAGAGCGCAGATGGCTGGGGACCCGAGGTGCGCGCCGCCCACTCGCAGCCTCCTTCCCCGAGCCTTTGGGAACGGTTGTTGGCCAGGTAAGTCCCAGAAACTGCCTGCTTTGAAGCGTGAATAAGTGCGAAGAGACTCTAAGCAATGTAATGCCATTTGCCATTCGGAAGATGTGCGAAAATTCAGTTAGAATTAGAGAATGAATTAAGCCGATTAGCAAGACTTTTGCTCGTTGCAGTTACCTTTTTCCTTTTTTTAGTTTGGTAAAGGTTTAATATAAGTTTCAACGTTTAGCTGTTTAGCCCTGCAATCACCTTTTTGAAAACCAATAAACAGAACTTTTTAGTATAGGTAATTTAAGGACTTCAGCTTTGATGAACTGATGAGGGATACATAATTTCTCTTGATTTAGTCAAAATTAATCTGAAAGTTGACCAATTTACCAGTCTAACCTTTCTCTTTCCACCTATTCTCTGTAAGCTGCTAAACGATTAAGTGGAAATCAAAATAAACTGATCTGATCAATATTTTCGACAATAGGTAACTGGCATTTCACAATAGACGATTGTATAGATATATAGATACATCTGTATGCCTTTACGTATATCTATACAGATATATATCTCTAATAAGGTGTGGTGTGCTTCAAAACATGCTTAGGATGATCCTACCTTCTAAAAATTGCTAATAATATTTCTGGTTCTTGGATCAGTAATTGTAGTTTTCCTGTCATTTTTCTTGCACCAGAAATTGGTAGTGTTCATGTCATTTTAAGAACTTCTGAAAACCTGATATTGAATTATAGTGGATTAGTAGGCAATACAGGTGAAATTGGGTGGATTCGAGGGGGAATATGGATTGATTGATCATGTAAATATGTATTAGATGGTCTAATCCAGCTGCCCCATTCCAAGGAAGAAACAGACCCGAGGAGCAGAAGCGACTTTCCCTGGCTGATGTGACTCCCTGGTGGCTTGTGATATAGAACCTGACTCAACCTCAGGAAGGCTAGGCACTCTCCTATCTTTATTACTGAGATCTAGGGGGACTGCACAGTCTAAAAGTGTTTGTCATGTTGAGATTCCTTCAGAGTGGCTTTCCTGTCTGCTTCAGTGCCCTTCTCTACAGAGGCTAAGCCTTGGAAGTACATGAATAAACACTGTTCGTGCCTCATAGAGGACAAAGGGTAGTTAGGACAAACAGGACAATGGGAGTGTAGGTACATTCTACAGTGCTGTCAAAATGGTAGTTATTATTAACCTATGCAATGCTAGGGTAGATGATGTTAGGTTATGAGTGATAGAGGACGCTTCATATCGTTCTGCTGCAGAAGTTATGAGATTCATTCTCATTTGGTCCTGAAAAGCAAATTTTGTGTAAATGGAGTTATTAAAATAATAATCTTCTCTCCGTCCTGACAGGCTTATATATTTAATGATTTCAGACATTTGGAAAACAGGTGAATTTTTGTTTCTTTCATTTTTGTAGCAAATCGACATCTAAGTCAACTATTACTTTTATATTTATGAGCTATTTCAGAACTGCGTAAAAAGATCTTCAGTTGAGTTGATCATTTCATTCAGAATTTGTAAATTGGTGTGTTTGGTTTTTTTTTTTTTTTAAATCATCTTTAAGGTATGGAATTCTTTCAGATTTGTCTGTTAACGTCCTTTCAAAGTACCCATTTTGTACCAATTAATTATTCTACTACCTAAAACCTTTACTTTAGTAATTGAGAATAAGCAGTAGAAAAGTAAGATTAATTGCATGACCTTATTTTGAAAGAAATACATATTTCTAAATTTAAATGTATTTAGGGTTCCCATTTGGAATTTTCCTAAAACAGAATAATTCATATATCTGGCAAACCTTCACAGTGTTTGCAAGGACCAAATTTGTGTAAATAATAATAGAGTTCTTTGTAAGGTCCAGAGACTGAAGACAGGTAACATGGGAAATGGTTTTATATAAGCATGTGTAAAATGGGTATTCTTTAAATAAATGTACTTGCTATGGATTTTAATATGTATAAGTAAACTAGAAGTTAATTTGTGATATCCTACCATCTAGAATTATTATGGGAAATAAAGTAGAGATTTAAATTAGACAATAAAAATTTTATGTTGTATCTCTTGTGTATATATAAATGTTTAATATATATGGCTATATATTATTTGCATATATGATAATGTATTATGTATGTATGATACAGTGATTTAATAAAAATAGAGACTTCTAAATATCCTAAGCTTTCAAATAGATGTGAGAGTATTAATATTTTTTAAGTATTCAAATAATTAGTTTTCTAGTTATTTTTTCTGTATTTGGATTCAGTCACCAGTGGGAATATGATGGAAGACTAGACTAAATAACTTTGTAATTACTCTGGTTTATGAATATTGGTGATTGTCTTAAAGACTAATTAATTCCCTCACTCCTCCCTTCCCTACAAATCTGTATGTGAATATTTGTGCCTATGAGGGAATAGTTGTACACTGTGCTAAGTATTTTAATATTTTATTTCATTTAATCATAAGGCAAATTAGATATTATTATCCTTTAACAGATAAGGAACTGAATACATTTAATATGTGACAGAGTTGGGATTTGAATCTGGATCTGTCTAATTAATAAGTACTAGAGAAATCTATTTAATTCACAGAAATAATTTTGGTATAATACCTATGGGGATAATAAGATACAGTTGCCATTTTTATGATTTTACTTTTGTTTACTTGTTTTTACAGGAATTTTCAAAATGAATTATACAGAGTCCAGTTCATTGACGGAATCAACTGCCATAGGTTTTACACCTGAGTTAGAAAGTATCATACCCGTGCCTTCCAATGAGACCACTTGTGAAAACTGGAGAGAGATACATCATCTGGTTTTTCATGTAGCAAATATTTGTTTTGCAGTTGGGTTGGTTATTCCAACTACTCTTCATCTTCATATGATATTTCTGAGGGGAATGTTAACTCTAGGTAAGATACCTAACTGATATTTTATGTAACTTTTCTGTAACTGACATCAGATGGGCTTTGCACTGAGGGCTTCAGGGTATTCTTTGTCAGGTCCATAGCAAGCCAAAAAACCTAAGTCTTTGTTACTGAATTAGCAGTGTATCAGTTAGCTTAGAGCATAGATCTTCATATGCCATATCTCTCCCTTACTTACTTCGTTTATGTGTGCTTTCACATGCTGTTTAGGTTTTCCAGATATCAGAAAATTCATTCATGTGTAAGCGTATGAACTTTAGAGCTAAATTATGTGATTCGAAAACTGGTTCTACTACTTGCTAACTATGTAACTTGGGCAAGTGATTTAATCTTTCTGCTACCTCAGTTTCCTTATTTATCAGATAAGGGTAAAAATAATACCACCTCCCAAAGTTGTTGTGAGTTAAATGTCTGTCATATATATTTTTAACTTGGAATGTTGCCTGCCCATAGTAAGTACTGTGTAATTTTAACTGTTATTACTTGAAAAGATATTTGATATGGGCAGTAAAGAAACATTGGGAACAAAATCAATTACCTAGATACAGTAGTTCAAACAAAACTTTTTTTTTTTTTGGTCCCTGTAACCCTGATGAAGCAAGTTAAATTGATTCACATCAGAATATTAAAACAATTGAATCTGTTACTTTAGCCAGTGATTCTTGACACATTACGCTCTGTGTGATTATTTCCTTGATGACTCATTTGTTCAGATCATTTTTGAGTACCTGTGGTATCAATCTTTCTACTACCTCAGTTTCCTTATTTATCAGATAAGGGTAAAAATAATACCACCTCCATGTCAGACAAAGACTGAGGAAGGCTGACTTCATCCTTGAGAAAGACACTCTAGTGAGGGCTGGCAGAGAAACAGATGGGCAATCCCAGTATGGCGTATTGGATGCTGGGATGCAGTTGTGCACCCATTATCCTGGGGGACATGGAAAAGGTGATAGGCTCAGTAGGAAGGCAGAGCAAGGTCCCCCTGAGGAGGTGACATGGGACCTGCACTTTGGAAGGTGAGCAAGATTTCTCTGAACATGTGCAATATCCAAGCAAAGAGTACAGAAGAGGAGGAAATTGAGCTTATTGGGGTGAACGTAGAATATCGCATTGTGCCTAAAAATATATGATAAATGGTCTGGGCACAGTGGCTTATGCCTGTAATCCCAGGACTGTGGGAGGTTGAGGCAGGCAGATCATCTTAGGTCAGGAGTTCGAGACCAGTCTGGCCAACATGGTGAAACCCTGTCTCTACTAAAAATACAGAAATTAGCCAGGCGTGGTGGCAGGCCTCTGTAATCCCAGCTACTCAGGAGGCTGAGCTCGCTTGAACCCAGGAGGCAGAGGTTGCAGTGAGCCGAGATCATGCCACTGCACTCCAGCCTGGCAACACAGTGAGACTCCGCCTCAAAAAAAAAAGTGATAAATGACAAGGAAGAAGAGTCTGGAAGGTTAGGAGAAGCTTGGGACCTCTGTGGTGTGTGACCTATGGGTCAGGTGAGGATTGCAATAGGAGGAGCAGGGAGTTGAATGGAAAAAAACAAAACAAAACACTGTATCCTGTAAAAAACCAAAAATCAATTATGAATTTTAAGACAGAGTTGTGGAGGTAGAGTGAACCAAAGTTTTTATCAAATCTAACACTTTATTCTGTAAGTGTAGAAAGAGAAATCTAGGCCAGGCGTGGAGGCTAACAACTATAGTCCCAGCGCTTTGGGAGGCTGAAGTTGGAGGATCTCTTGAAGCCAATAGTTCAAAACCAGCCTGGGCATGTGAGACCCTATGTCTACAAAAATTTTATAGATTAGCTGGGCACGGTGGCATGTACCTGTGGTCCCAACTATTCGGGAGGCTAAGGTGGGAGGACAGCTTGAGCCTGGCATGTGAGGCTGCACTACATCATGATTCTACTACTGCACTCCAGCCTGTGTGATAGAGCAAGACCCTGTCTCAAAAAAGTGAAACCTAGACAAGTAAAATGACCCATCTAAAATTAAGATGGAGAAAAAATGGCCAAACCAGGACTGTAATTCAGGTCCTGCAGTTTTTCTCCATCCTCCCGTTATGTACCCTGTCTCCTTTAAATTAAAATATTTTAAATTGCTTCACTATTTGCTATGAAATATTACTTAAAGAATCTTTAAATTTTTACATTTTGGGCTTTATTGAGGTACTGCAAATCATTCTTATGAAATAAAAAATTGCAAGTGAGTAAGTTTTAAAGTGGGAGGTTAACTTTTGTGTGCATGCGTCAGTGATCTATATCTTAATGATGTTTTGTTTTAAATTAAATATATACACTGTATTAACTCTCCTACCATGAAATTGATCAAACAAAACTGGGGATATTTTATATAAGGTAAGAGAATTGATAAGAAAACACAGGAAGATTCTCAGAGATGATTGGATAATCACCAAGGGAAAATTCAAATGGCTAAAACATTTTGGTAAAATATGCAGCCTCTGCTGGTAGTGACTTAACTGTATTAGTTAAAAAAATAAATAAAATAAAATATGCAGGCTCACCAGTAATCATGGAAATGCAAAATAAAATATAATACATAATTCCTCACTATCAAATTAGGAGTTTACACATCTTATAATACAGCCATGCGTTATATAGTGAAAGCATTCCCATAAGATTATAGTACCATGTTTACCTTTTCCATATTTAGATATACAAATACTTACTATTGTGTTATAGTTGCCTGCAGTATTCAATATTCAATACAGTAACAAACTGTACTGCATTGGTTTATACCCTATAGCGTAGTAGACTGTGCCATCTGAGTTTATGTAAGTATACTCGATATGATGTTCGTCTAGCAACAAAATTGTCTAACAAAACATTTCTCAGAACATATCCCTGTCATTAAGCAACATGTGACTATGCTGACAATTTGATACTGCATTTCTAACTAGTAGGATTGAAAATTTATACAAAGCTTTTGGGAAACAATTCTTCAATATTGTAAAATTATTATAAAGTTCATTCTCTAGATTCACCTTCAGGTAATCCAGACTAAGTAAACAATCATAAATACAGAAAAATTTGTATGTATAAAATTTTCCACTTGTCAGAAATTATACCCTCAAAATCTTGTCTTTCCAGCAATTGGGGGATGGTTAAATAAATTATAGTTTAATTAGTTGCAGTCATTTAAAATTGTGCTTTCAAAGAGTTCAATGAAATGGGAAAATCACTGCAATTAGTTAAAAAGGAGATTTTAAAATATTATATGTGCCAGGTTTGCCATCAGGTAAAACTGCGTGAAAACTATAAGGCAGAATTAAATTATTTGATATTTAATGGCTTTCTTTAAGTAGTAGAATTATGGATTTTTCCCCTTTAAAAATATTTTTTGTACTTTGTATTTCTAGTATATTTTTTATATAGATTTTATGCAACAAAGCATATATTTGGATTTTTTTGTTACTGGACAAAAACCAAAATGAAACAAAGTGATAATTGGCTTAGGTAGTTCTAAAATGTCTTTGATTTTCAGTAATCCCCACATCCATGGATTCATTTTCTGTGGTCAACTATAGTCTAATAATATTAAATGGAAAATACCAAGAATAAACAATTTATAAGTTTTAAATTGCAAGACATTCTGAATAGTGCGATTAAATCTTGTACTGTCCTGGTGTATCCTGACTGGAATGTGAATCATCCCTTTGTCCAACTTACCCCCACTATCTGTGTTACCTACCCAGTAATCGCTGAGTAGCTGTCTTGGGTATCAGATCAATGAAACAGTGTTTATAGAGTTGTGTACTATCCATGGTTTCAGGCTTCCACTGGGGGTCTTGTAAAGTCTCACCTTCAAAAAAGGGATGACTACTATATAGAGAGAGGATATCAAATTTATTAAGCTCCCTGCTTAAGCTCTTCTGGACATCTAACATGTTAACCGTGCTCTTCAACAGGATGTACGCTTTATATCGTCTGGGCCACTCTCTACCGATGTGCCTTGGATATAATGATCTGGAACTCTGTGTTCTTGGGTGTCAACATTTTGCATCTGTCATATCTTTTATACAAGAAGAGACCGGTAATTACTAAAATTAATTAATAAGGAAGTGATTTTAAAGCTAAAACTTTGAAAGATACTTTGTTCAGACTTAAGAGTAAGAACCTACCATATTTAGCCCCTTTAATATCATTTCTCTGAAGACTAGATTTTCTGTTTACATGTGCTTAAAAGTGAAACATTTTAGTACCATGGAATTTGTTCTACAAATGAGTTTTTAAAACTTTCTAAATTATTAGCATATGAGAGAATGTGAATATTGTTCTCCTTTTTAAGTCATATTACTTGATTTTTAAAATATTGATATTCAGATGTCACTTGGAAATATCGTTTCCCATTTATAAAATTACTAGCAGGCAACTTGTGTAAACATTCTGATGATTTACAAATAGTTCATGTTGTTTTTTAATGTAATAACTATTATTTTTTCTAAGACCCAAAAATATTCATTTAAGGAAGTCACCGTGTTTGGTAGGTGCTACCAAAACACCTGTCTTTAACTTTTTCTTTTCAACTCTGATTTATTTTGTTGTATTCCTTGATCATATCAAGAACAAAAATAGAGTAGGAAAACAACAGGGCTCCTAGAAATCACTCTGTATATATTTACTGACTTTCCTAAGCACAAGTAAGCATTCAGTAAAGTAGAAGATCTAATGCTTGCCTTAATCTTATGTTTGGGGTCAGATTTGCACATAGAAAACTATTAGAAAACAAAACTATTGGAAAACAATTCATAGAAAATTATAATCTGAAAAATAGATGATATATAATAGGCATTCAACTATACCGTAACCTTGTCAAACATAGTGACTCAGTCTGTGTTGTTTTACTGTATTAGTCAGTTTTCTCTAGGTTATGCTATATAATAAATCTCAGTGATGCGTAACAGCAAATGGGCTTTTTTTCTCACTCACCTTGTATCTTGACTCTGGCAGCTGTGTGTCAGCTGTGATTCTGTTCTATGCATCTCATTCATTTCAGGGTTTATGCTGAAGCAGCAGTTTCTGTTTGGACTATGCATTCTCATAGCAGAGGGAAAAGTACTAGAGAGAAAAAGAGAAACACCCAATGTCTCTTAAAACTTTTGCTCAAAAGGGACACATTGTTTCTGCTTACATTTCATTGGCTAAAACAAATGACATGGCCAAGTTTGATACTGTAGGGCATGGGCTGGAATAAGGGGATGTGCAGTCCTCTTACAGAAGTTGGGAACAGCGAATAATTTGGAACAATAATCTAACACAGTTACTGCTGTATCTTCTTTTCCTATCAACCATGATTGGCACACAGTAGGTGCTCAAAAAAACCTTTGATGAGTAGATGCTTTCAAAGAGGATAAGAATTAGGCCAGGTGTGGTGGCTCATGCCTGTAACCCCAAAACTTTGGGAAGCCAAGGTGGATGGCTCACCTGAGGTCAAGAGTTTGACACCAGCCTGACCACATGGTGAAATCCCGTGTCTACTAAAAAATACAAAAATAAGCTGGCATGGTGGTGCACAGCTGTAGACCCAGCTACACAGGAGGCTGAGGCACAAGAATCGCTTGAACCCAGGAGGCAGAGGTTGTGGTGAGCTGAGATCATGCCACTGCACTCCAGCCTGGGTAACAGAGTGACACTCTTGCCTCAAAAAAAAAAAAAAAAAAAAAAAGAGAGAGAAAGAATTAAGAGGGCTTCATGAGGCTAGACGCTGTGGCTCATGCCTGTAATCCCAGCACTTTGGGAGGCCTAGGCTGGAAGATCACTTGAGATTAGGAGTTCCAAGACCAGCCTATGCAACATAACAAGACTCCATCTCTACAAAAAATTTAAAAATCAGGCCGGGCGCGGTGGCTCAAGCCTGTAATCCCAGCACTTTGGGAGGCCGAGGCGGGTGGATCACGAGGTCAAGAGATCGAGACCATCCTGGTCAACATGGTGAAACCCCGTCTCTACTAAAAATACAAAAAATTAGCTGGGCATAGTGGTGCGTGCCTGTAATCCCAGCTACTCAGGAGGCTGAGGCAGGAGAATTGCCTGAACCCAGGAGGCGGAGGTTGCGGTGAGCCGAGATCACGCCATTGCACTCCAACCTGGGTAACAAGAGCGAAACTCCATCTCCAAAAAAAAAAAAAAAAAATCAGCTGGGTACTGTAGCACACACCTGTAGTCCAAGCTTCTTGGGAGGATCACTGGAACCCAGGAGTTTGAGACTGCAGTGAGCTATGCTCACACCACTTTGCTCCAGCACAGGCAACAGATGAGACTCTGTCTCCAAAAAAAATGAATACGTAAAGAGGGCTTGATCTGAGAGTTATAGGATGAACAGATTATGAATAAGTCATACTAAATGGTCATTACTAGAGCTTTGGAGTGGAAGAGGTAGATGATAATAATGATTACATTTTTTGAATGTCAGAACTTGCTGGAACCCCAAAATAAAAGGTTCAGAAGTTGCTGATGTGATCATAGCACCAAATAGGTAAATCACTTAGTATCTGTGCTTTTGTTTCTTCCCATACTATAAATTTACTTTTCTGAAAAATATAAATGCTGTATTTTCCTCAAAGTGAAACAGCAGGACAAGCTAGAGTATTGCAGATGCTGGAGTGACATCAGGTTGGAGCAGCTCTCATGATCTGGGCCTATAGGCTTCATGTCATGCCTGCCAGAGATACAGTGCAGTATGGTTTTCCATCTACCCAATTAGTGTGACTTCCAGAGACTAATACTGGGCCCAAAGATGGGGCATGACCTGTGCTTTGGAGAATCTGACAACAAAAATGATTAAGCCATTTCGCTTTTCTATTCCTCCAGTAGCCAGCCTTATTTGCCAGTGGATTCTCCATTTTACAGAGTTCATTTTAGCTTAGGATGAAACTTCTACACTAAAACTCTTTTATACCCTTTTATTTTCCTTCACTTTGCTTGAGAGTATGTAAATATAAAGCAGTGATTGTAGCTGTGCATGCGTGTTTTTCTGTATTGGTGCATTAAGTAATTACATGGAGATAAAATGCTTAAAGTATATGTCACTTTTATAAATTTATTTCCTCATTACTTCCTATTTTGTGTGTTTATTTTCTTGCTGCCATATTTAAAAGTTAGTCTAATTTTTTTCTGTGTGAAGTAGGTTTCACAGAAAAGGTTTTCTGTATTTATAGAAGAAACTAAGATTTGGAAAGTGAATGTGGTGACAACATTCAAAAGCTAAACAGTTGCATTATAGCTCATAGGAAGAGGTTATGATCCATAGTGCAGATCTTTCCCTTACACAGTGAGTTCAGTTTAACTGCAAAAGTTTATTTTATTTTATTTTTTTACTTTTTGAGACAGAGTCTTATTCTATTGCCCAGGCTGGAGTGCAATGGTGCAATCCTAGTTGATTGCAGTCTCAAACTCCTGGGCTCAAGTAATCCTCCCACCTCAGCATCTTGAGTAGTCAGGACTATAGGTACACTGCACCATGGCTGGCTAATTTCTTTCTTTCTTTCTTTCTTTCTATTTTCTTTTTTTCTTTTTTTGAGACAGAGTTCACTCTTGTTGCCCAGGCTGGAATGCAATGGTGTGATCTCAGCTCACTGTAACCTGTGCCTCTCAGGTTCAAGCAGTTCTCCTGCCTCAGCCTCCCAAGTAGCTGGGATTACAGATGCATGCCACTACATGTGGCTAATTTTTTGTATTTTTAGTAGAGGCGGAGTTTCACCATGTTGGTCAGGCTGGTCTCAAACCTCTTACCTCAAAAGATCCACCTGCCTCGACCTCCCGAAGTGGTGGGATAACAGATATGACCACTGAAAGTGCGGGAATTACAGGCATGACCACCACACCTGGTTTTTTTTTCTTTTTAAGTAGAGATAGAGCCTCACTATGTGCCAGGCTGGTCCCAAACTCTTGATCCTACCACCTCAGCCTCCCAAAGTGCCGAAATTACAGGCATGAACCACCTCGCACAACCTAAATGTACACTTTTAGCATCTAAAGTAAAAACTTTTATCACCATTTACTTGCTGTGTAAGGTTCTATTGGCCTAAATACAGAAGGTTGATGGTATATATCAAAGATTTGTTTATTCTCAAAACCATATTTAGACCACAGAAGTCAGTATGTTGGGGTTGCTGCTGCATTGGTACAGCATCTAGTCCTTGGTGCATTTCAGGTAAAGATTGAAAAGGAACTCAGTGGCATCTACCGGCGATTGTTTGAACCACTCCGTGTGCCTCCAGATTTGTTCAGAAGATTAACTGGACAGTTTTGCATGATCCAAACCTTGAAAAAGGGCCAGACTTATGCTGCTGAAGATAAAACCTCAGTTGATGACCGTCTGAGTATTCTCTTGAAGGGGAAGTAAGTGTTATATGGAAATCAAAATTCCTAGTTTACCTTTCATCTTTTCATGACCTCTGGGAAGGAAATGAATGGAAGGAAATGTTGCTTGTGAATTGAGGAAGCAGTCACAGAGTTTGTTGTTGGTGAAATTTATGCTACAACTACGCTTTCCAATGCTGTAGAGCAACATATTAAAGCCAGGTTGAATGTACTGCTCTGAATCTTGATGTCAGGATTTTCAGTTGCAAGATTTTAACCGTTTTTGACCTTTTATTAAAAATTAATGAGTCAAAATCAAAGTGGATTTAAATTAGACACTGAAATTCAAAAAGCTTATGCATGTATCAGAGTTCATTTGTCTTGAATATCACAGAAATACAACTTCTAGGAATATCAGCCTTCTGGGGAGAGAGCCAGTTTCTGTTGTGCTGGCATTGTTATTAATGACACTTCTTTCCCTCTCAGAAGTATCCCAGCTTGAGTAACAAATTATATAGTCAATTCCTTTATAAGAGCAATAATAACCACTAGACGACATATATCTGGCTCAGTAATGGACACTGCTTTTTTCTAATGTTAGTTTTTGAAATACTTGTGCTTAAAGAAGTGCTTTTAGGTATGTCAATCATCTGTGGAATTTTAAAAACTTTACTACAAAACAAAATCGCATAAGATGATAGCAGTTTTAAGGATTATCATGTTATTTGTGAAATAGTGCCTTTATTAACACTAATTTCTGTTATCAGAATGAAGGTCTCCTATCGAGGACATTTTCTGCATAACATTTACCCCTGTGCCTTTATAGATTCTCCTGAATTTAGATCAACTCAGATGCACAAAGGTGAAAAATTCCAGGTATGTTTTCACATGATTTTTTAGGAGATTGAAACTAGTTTGTATCTCACTCAAAGTCCAAAGGATATTAATAGAAACACCATCTATGAGTCACTGGGGAAAAAAACAAGTTGCCATAGGGCATAAAAAAACTTAAAAAAATATTGTGTATATGTACAGAAAATGTTCAAGAAAGATATATTCGAATTTTGTTATAATGTTATTTCTAGACTGTATTTTTTTTTTGAGACAGAGTTTCGCTCTTGTTACCCAGGCTGGAGTGCAATGGCGCGATCTTGGCTCACTACAACCTCTGCCTCCTGGGTTCAGACAATTCTCCTGCCTCAGCCTCCTGAGTAGCTGGGATTACAGGCACGCGCCACCATGCCCAGCTAATTTTTTGTATTTTTAGTAGAGACACGGGGTTTCACCATGTTGACCAGGATGGTCTTGATCTCTTGACCTTGTGATCCACCCGCCTCGGCCTCCCAAAGTGCTGGGATTACAGGCTTGAGCCACCGCGCCCGGCCTCTAGACTGTATTTGATTGCTTTTTTAACCTTTTTTTTGCTAATTTGAATTTTTATATTTTTTTTCATACAAAATATCTAATATTTTTGTTAGCAAAAAGGAAAATGTGAGTTGTAGATAATTAGTGTTCCTAAGTCATGTAATTGATATTTATTGGGGAAAAACAGAAAACTGGCTTTACCTTAAGGAATTTAGTTAATTCTTACGAAAAAAAATCGAATCACTAAACTCTTTGAGACTTAATGAATATGTTTAAGGACAAAGAAGGAAATTCTTCGTAATGGCAGTAATTTGAACGTGGACTACTTAGTGTGATTCCTTTTGTGTTAAAACAGATTACTCCATTACATGGCACTTTGTTCTGATTCTTTCTGTAAGTGTCCAGCCCTCCTATTTTATTCATTCACCTTGTTATTGAAAGGAAATTAACCAAGAAAATAAATAGATGAGAGGTTTTTTAAGTCATAGCCTCTGGATTAACAGCAGTAAGGAAATATCCTGAGCACAGGATTGCTTGTGGGCAAGAAGGTAAATCTATTTAGGGACGAAATTGAAATGAAGAGGCTGTTACTACCTGATGGAGAAAAAAATGTTAGTGTTTCTTGATGACAGAATCTTAGAGTCTCATTTTGAGATGCTATACCATTTGGGATGCCACAAAAGTGGAGATAAAAGAACATTTACAGACATACAGTTTAGTTTATATCATTTACTATGGTTTCAGCCCTGCCCTGCTCCCACCCTTCCTGAATGACTGGCCTGAGTAAATGCACCTTGTTAGTTACGTGCATTTACTAAAAGATTGCATATAGATTCACTCTTTTGCGACATTCTTCCCAAGCTGGCTGGGTTTACGATACAGAAGGAGACAGCAAATGCTGTGTCCTGGCTCCTCTGTTTACACTCTTACTTTGTTGTTGCGAGGGTTAGCTTTGCTGTGAGATTTATGTTCTTATTTTATCTTTAATCACCACCATCTACAAACTGGTGCAGGGCCATATCTTTTTTCTCTCCTTCTTTCCTGTGATCTTTTTACAGTTTCTTGTTCCAAAGCCCGACGTTTATCTTTTGCCTGTATTTCTCTGTGTATGGTAGCAGGTGGTTTTGTGTGATAACTATCTTATATAATCCTGAAGAGACTGAGATTTGAGGATGGGGTGGGAATTGAACCTCTGTTTCCAGAATCAAGTGGTTGCCAAGAGGCCAGAAATAGTAACATACTATCTTTTCCACTGATTATATTTATAATTAAGTTAAAAAAAAAAAAAAGGAATTCCTCTCACTAGCTACAGTTCTCTTTCTTCTTGGGGTCTAGGGATTGGATTTTGGTAGTTGAGAATTATTCCCAATAATTACTGTAAAGATTCCAAAATCGTGATCCAAAATTTTTAGTACTGTAGCTGGATGAAGAAAATGTATTCAGCTTTTCTTAATACCAATCAGCTTTTTTCTGCATAGAGTCTTATGTGGGATTTCCTGATTGGTCAGTAGATTAAAACTAGCATCATCAAGCCTGTGTCCTATACAACTGGAGCCATCAAAGTAAGCCCTTGGGAGAGATTGTACTTTGATTGTTTACAAAATGTTCCTGTTGGCAGATCCTCGGGAGTAATAAATAGCTGTTACACATCTGTGTAGGAGTATGTATATTGCTACTTACCTATGCAAGTTCCCAAATGAAAAATGTCACATGCTCCCAGAGCCAACTTCTCGCTACTTGTGCCAATGGCAGAGGATGCTTGAAATCAGCTGTCAGGCTTCTCCACCCTCACACTTTTTACCTATTAAGCTTGTCTTTTCCTAACTCTGGCCAGAAGTGTTTGATGAGGAGCTACTTCCCTTGATTTTTTCTTTCTTTAAATTCGTTCTGTGGTCAGGTTGCTCATGAATTGTACAATAGGATGAAAAGGAGGAAAGAGAAGGCAAGTGGAGTCAATGACTGTCCCTTGAGATTGCACAGCAGGTGTTGCTCAGGTAAATATGTAGTAATTCATATAGTGATAGAGCTGAGAAAACAGACCCTAAACTTACAGTTTGTTATCCCTAGGTACTTATAGTCATTCTGGTGCTTACAGGCCAGAGTTCCTATTTATAAGTATTGATAGAATCTTGAGTATTACTATTACAAAAGATAAAAGTAGGCTGGGCATGGTAGCTTATGCCCGTAATCGCAGCAGTTTGGAAGGCTGAGGCAGGTGGATAACCTGAGGTCACGCAGGTGAGATCAGCCTGGTCAACATGATGAAACTTAGTCTCTACTAAAAATACAAAAATTAGCTGGGTGTGGTGGCAGGTATCTGTAATCCCAGCTACTCAGGAGGCTGGGGCAGGAGAAACGTTTGAACCCATGAGGCGGAGGTTGCGGTGAGCTGAGATCACACCACTGTACTCTAGCCTGAGTGACAGAGTGAGACTCTCTCTCAGAAAAAATAAATAAATAAAAGTGGTGTTTTGTTTGGTTTCTTCTTCTTTATGCAGATGTTTTATGTTAAGTAAACTTTACTATTTACAAGCTTTGCTTTTGTATTCTATCTCATGCTGTTGCCTTCCCATAGCCAATAGCATGTCCTGGTGTTGCAGAGCCCAAAAATCAAAGCTGTATTGACTTTAAGGGGAGAGGGATGTCTTGCTGGCATATATTCATGCTGTTGTAAAAGAAATGAGCACTGAGTTTTAATGGTATTTAAAGAAAACGTCATCTCAATATTAAGTAAATATTTTGGTGGAGCTGTGAAGCACTTGCCTCTGCCACTTTTGATTCTATGTTGTTTTAGTGCTTAGGAGAACTCTAGCATCAGTTGAATGACCACTTCACGGACATTTTAGTGTTCTTGTGTATGAAATGCAATATGATGCTTGTAAAAAGTATTAAATTATTTCCTCATGACAGTCAGCCAGCCCTCTTGCCAGACTGTGGTTTCTGATTCTAGCACACGAGGCAGATCCCTCAGACACCTTTGTTTCCAGCAGTGGAGCCAATGTCTTCTCTTGGTGACAGGCTGTAGAATTGGTTTGGAATCTAAAGGGAGGAACTGATCCAGTGCCTTGTGGCCATCATGGCAAACCTGTTTGCAAATGCTTAGTCTAATTCTCAACCCGAAAGATGTCCTTTTATGTCTTCTGTTGCCATATTTACTTTTATTTCTTCAGTAAAATTCTTGACAAGGACTCGCATAGCACCACTGAAGTACCTAATAAGAAGTAAATTTATTTTATGGAAACTTCCAAAATTCTTATATTGCTTTATCTCATAAAAAATACACTTTGCTTCACTGTTGTGACAGGAAATCGTTAAATAAAACTGTTTGGTAGAAATGAGGCATTAGGTATCAAGTAAAATGACCTCAGTCAGCACTCTAACTGGTGGCTTCTGACTGAATCTGTGTTTTTATGGGCCCGTAAATTACTCATATGTAGTAAGTACAGCTTATTATTTGAATACTGTTACTAAATTTATATTCAATAATAATCAGGTTGAAAGTAATTTTTTTCTTTTTCTCCTTTTTCTTTTTATTCACCTGGGTGCAGGTGGGCTAAGGCTGAAAAGGGCGTTAGCCAAAGTAATTTTTTAACCATCAATAAAAAGTGAATTTGCTAAGGAAATTACAGTGCCATCATAAAAGTTTCATTGCCTCAGTGGAAACTTGAGGTAATTCAGATGGTTGAAGAAAAGTCAACGGCCTTATGTGTCACCTAAATATAATTTCTTCATCTCCTAGATGATTTCCATCTCCTCTTTTAATTCCTTCTCCCACTATTTTCCATAGTCCCGAGTGACATCTTTGCACAACGAAGGGGCATCAGTACTCTCTTGCACTTGGGTCTGTGGCTGGGCGGTCATCCTCATGAGTACCCCATGCTCACTGTTCTGTTACTACTGCTGTGGACTATTTACACACCTGCCTCCTACTGTTTGTGGGAATTCCCCAGGGGCGGTTTGCTTATACTCCTCTTTTTGTAAATCTCCCCCCTGCCCTTTTTTTTTGGCATCCTGTTTCTTTATTAGCAGCCTCCTCCACTAGAGTGCAGGCCTCATGACATGTATTCAGCCGTTCTCCGTATGAGGTGCTCTTGATGGACTGCACAGCCAGCCTTGTGGTCACTAGGCAGAAATACTTTCTATGTAATAGTCTTGATGCGTGTTGGACGTATTGGGTAGATTTTGACCTGGTGGAAAAATACATTTGGGCTGAAAGTTAAAAGTGCTCACTCTACCACTCTATCACTAATTTTTTTTTTTTTTTTTTTTTTTTTTTGAGATGAAGTCTCACTCTGTCACCCAGGCTGGAGTGCAGTGGCGCAGTCTTGGCTCACTGCAGCCCCTAACCTCCCAGGTTCTAGCAATTGTCCTGCCTCAGCCTCCTCAATAGCTGGGATTACAGGTGCCCACCACTACACCCGTCTAATTTTTTGTATTTTTAGTAGAGATGGGGTTTTAACCATGTTGGCCCAGGCTGCTCTTGAGCTCCTAGGGTCAAGTGATCTACCCACCCCAGCCTCCCAAGTAGCTGGGACTATAGGCATGTGCCACCATGCCTGGCTGATTTTCGTATGTTTTGTAAAGCCACTCTACTACTAATTAATGTGTGTTTGGGAGTAAGTTTTTTGGTTGTTCTCATCTGGCATCTGAAAAATGGGGAAGAATATTACTTGTCTTATTTTGAAGGGACTTTCGAGGATCCACTTACGTGATAGATATGGAAGCACCTTAAAGTTTAAAAGTACGTATACAAAGTGAGTGGCATTATGTGCAACTGTCACCCACTAGTCATTCTCGGCCACTTCCCCCTGCTCTATAGATGTCAAAACACTTACTGCCACCTAAAATTGTCATATTTCTTTATTAATTATCAGCCTTCTCCACTAGAATGTAAGCTTCAAGGGACAAACATCTTGTCCTTCTTGTTCACCATTGTAACCTCATACCTTGAAGAGTTTCTAGCTATGTGTATCGAAAGAATGAATGAGATTTAGTGTTTTATCAAGTCTTAGATGCTGATGCATTTCTTAAAAACAAATATGTTTGGTTTGGGGGATTCCTACTTTTGATGTAATAAACAGAAGCTTTTTTTCCTAGAGACGTTGACCCAGACATTCTTAATTTGCTAATGATCAGATTTCAGCTTGTTGAGCTTGGATTTAATGATAGGATTTAAGCCATAATGAAGCTTGCAGGAGTGTTAACTGATGGGAGAGGACTACAGGGGAGGGATGGCTTCCTGGCATTGAGCTGTGAGGTCATAGCACCTCACTCTGGTGAAGGGATTTATTTGAAGGATACTTGAGCTCTGTGTCATATAGTTATACTACCTTTCTGCTTTCATATGTACAATACTGAAGGAAAGGGGACATGATTTTTAGTTTTGAGCTAATTTAGGGGTATCTGTGAATATTTCTAATGGGCTACCCTAGATCTAACCTTGAAATGTGACACTTGCAAAACACCTATGACAGAAGGACCATATTCATCAGCAACAGCCATATTCATCAGCAACAGCCGGGGTCCTTGAAGCATTCTCAATCTTCAGTGTATGATTTCAGATTTGGATGGGCAGAAGGTCTTTATTCTACAGCTTGCTTCATGAATCTTAACCTCAGTTCATCTGCTTGAAGCTGTATTTTTGAACCACATTGTAATGTACAGGGTACAAAGAAGTAGTTCATGTAAGTGATATGTCCAGTGGCATTCACAGTTAAATACATGTTTCAGCAGTGGTATCAATACAGTGGCCATTCTTCTGTCACCAGATCTCACAAAACAAAACAACAGTGAAACCTAGAGAATTTGCTTTTATTTAGTCTGGAGCTTTTTTAAAAACATAATTTTGGGGCTTAAAAAAACATAATTTTGTAGATATAGAAGCTTATGTGCATTGTGTCTTATTTTAATTTGATAAATCATTGGTATGATAATGTCCAGTAAATCATTCCTACTTTTGTCTGATAAATCATTATAGTCATAATTCATATACATAGATGTACTTTATTCTTTGCATGCTTGTTTCTTTGGCAGGTCACCATTATTGCAGATGATAACTGCAGATTTTTATGCTGGTCAAGAGAAAGATTAACATACTTTCTGGAATCAGAACCTTTCTTATATGAAATCTTTAGGTATCTTATTGGAAAAGACATTACAAATAAGCTCTACTCATTGAATGATCCCACCTTAAATGATAAAGTGAGTGTTTTCTGAGTTTGTTTTGTTAAATAAATATGTATATGAGGTATATTTCACTTTATGAAATATGTTTTCCTGAGTTTTTAGTAACTAGCCATATGTTAAATGCACTGAGGACACTTGTAATCTTGAAAGGAGAAAGTATTTTGTAATGGTAAAGTTTGCTGTTACTTAGGAAGGAGTCTATAACTCTGAGAGACTAGTGTTTGTGGTGATAAGGCACCCTCTTCCTCAAGAGCCTTTTAAGGAAGATGGTAAAGGAGTGAGAGGGAGTGAGGGATGGAGTAGGTTAGGGAGGACAGGGCAGCTGAAGGTTTGCAGACAGAGAAAGGCTGACAGCTCCCACTGATCAGGAAGCTGGCCTTCAAACCCTGGTGTCTTCCAGTCTTGCTTATCTTCCTGGTCATTCCAGAAGGTGAAAGGAGAGATGTAGAATTTCAGAGCTGCATAGATCTTCAACAATTTTCAATTTGATCTTAATTTCCCCGTATCTTTTTAGAAAGAAATTAAAATGATTTCAAGAGAGAATTTTTAAAAACATCGTTTCTGTGATAAGTGCTGTTACCCAGTGACAATGCGTGTATGTGTCCTTTCAAAATCATTTTGTCTGGGCTGTTTGCCAAATTAAGCTGGTGCTTATTATTTCAGTTAATTATTTAGCTTATTATAAATAGACTTGGGTATATTTGATTTTTTATAATACATTTATAGTAACAGGTAATATAAAAATCATAGCTTATGTGTATTGGCCACCTAATATGTATCAGGTACTTTTTTTTTTTATGCACTAACGTATTTCTAGGAAAACCACATGTTGCTTAAATGGAATATATGATTCACCTCCCATGAATCTCAGAAAGCTTAAAACTTTGCTTTATAGAAAGCCAAAAAGCTGGAACATCAGCTCAGCCTCTGCACACAGATCTCCATGCTGGAAATGAGGAACAGTATAGCCAGCTCCAGTGACAGTGACGATGGCTTGCACCAGTTTCTTCGGGGCACCTCCAGCATGTCCTCTCTTCGTAAGTTATCCCAAAACTGATACTACTCCAGGCTTCTGATGGATGTGTTTGGACATAGACAAATGACAACTTTGATTAGAAAAATAACTTTGCAGGTAACTATTTGGCAACCCAAAAAGTAACAATAAAAACAAATTTTGTTTAGCATTTCTCCCATATTGCATATGAGCTAAAAGCCAACTTTAGAACTCTTATTTCTGTTTCAGAAATTGTTCACTGGTTTTGCCATGTATTTAAATAGCGGCTCACCGTGTCTAAAAGAGTCGACATGGTTTGGTGGATATATGCTTTGTTGCTTTCACGACTTCATTGGAGTGAAAGCCTAGACCCAGAAATGTGTTTTAAAATGGTTGACAAATAAATGCGGGATGTTCTGCTGCTGGCTGCTTATCTCAGTATGAGTGCCATGAGTTAAAAAGTGATTGGGAAATGGAATATTCCCAAAGTTGAAGTAGATCACTCAACACCCCTGTGAGTTACCCTATTCACACACCTGCCAAGAGGCACATTTTCTGGGATTCTTCCATAGTTTAGATTGTTTCAAAATATTTTAAGTAATACAAATAACACAGATGTTGAAAATTAGTAAGTGAAATGAGAAAAACTAAATTAAGAATTAAATACTTAAGAATTATTCTAAGAATGATGATATAAAACTGAAGAAATTCATATGAAATAGCAAAAAGGCAGACATTCTTCCATTGCAGGAACTAAAAACTATTCGTATTTCCAATTGTATTTTAAGCCAAATTAATTTTTTAAAAAATGCAGACTCATTCAGCATTTTTTTATCCTTTATGTTTGTGTAAATGATCTTGTAACTTTGTACGCCTTGGGTAAGTTAGATTAGGGATTTTAAGTTTTGCATAGTCAGGAGAGGCTAGAATTTACAAGGCCATTTAATTGGGGTGTAGGAAAGAAAAAACTTTATCTCTTCCCATTTAGGATTTCTTTCTGGCTGGACCTGAGAACTAGATTGACAGAAGACAGATTAATAAGAAAAAAGCATGCAAATTTAATACAAGTTGTGTGAGTTTGTGTTAAAAGCTCATTCAGGTTTTACATGGCACAGAAGCCTTCATAAGGAAATGAGATTCCGAGAAGCAATTAAGCAGTTTATAGCGAATTGGACAAAGAATAGTAAGTTGTGAAAAAGCAACTAAATCATGTTGGAAGACTTAAAGACAAGAGTTATTTTAATAAGGCTTTTATAGAATTCTGTCTGTCTCAACGTCTTGCCCTTGATGATAAGAACATTGTTTTTCTTCTAACATTTGGGCAGGCACCTTTCATACAAGAATTTTATCTCCTGGTTTTTGTTCGTTTGTTTGTTTTTAAATTTGCCAGCAGGGGTGGGGGTTGGTTTTGTTTTTGTTGTTGTTGTTGTTGTTTGAGACAGCATCTCACTTTGTCACCCAGGCTGAAGTGCATTGGCCTAATTATAGATCACTGTAGCCTTGAACACCTGGGCTCAAGTGATCCTACTGCCTCAGCCTATTGATTAGCTGGGACTACAGGCCTGTACCATAATGCTCGGCAATTTTTTTATTTTTATAGAGACCAGGTTCTCCCTATATTGCCCAAGTTGGTGTCAAACTATTGCCCTCAAGTGATCATCCTGCCTTGGCCTCCCGAAGTGCTGGGATTACAGGCAGAAGCCACTGCTCCTGGCCTCATCACTTGTTTTTAAGAAATCAAATGAAGGTCAGAGTTGTTACACTTGCTGGTTTTTTCATTGTGTTTGATTCAAAATAGACAACATGCCAGAATGACCTATTTTTAATTCTTTAAGGTATAGGCTTCCAAAGCAACGTTTGGGCACAGAAATGCGTTATGGACGTATAGGGGATTTTAAGGGCAACGCAGATGAGAAACTGGAGATGGTCATATTTTATTACATAGTCACTTTTTTTTTTTGAGACAGGGTCTTACTGTGTTACCCAGGCTGGAGTGCAGATCTCAGCTCACTGCAGCCTCCACCTCCCAGGCTCAGGTGATCCTCCCACCTCAGACTCCCAAGTAGCTGGTACTAGAGGCACACACCACACACCTGGCTGGTTTTTTTTTTGTTTGTTTTTTTTTTCCGAACTCATGGACTCAAGTGATCCACCCACCTCAGCCTCCCAAAGTGCTGAGATTTCAGGCATGAGCCACTGCACCTGGCCTGCATAGTACCTTTTTGAAGGTATTAACTGAAGCTCACATGAAGGTAGATACTGTACTTCCCGACTCTTGGGGCTCAGCCAAAGGAACAGCTGCCATCTGGGTCATTCGCATTGTCACTGCAGAGGGAAGGCAGTGGTGGCAGATTCACAAGATGACTGTTAAGGCTCCTGCTCCAGAGGAACAAGTACCACTTCCATGCATGTTCCCTGTGCCACAGAAGTCACTTGCCAGAACTAGCATCAATGGATAGATCATTTAACCCTCCTGCAGGGGCTGCGCAGGAAGGGGCTAGTGAGAAACAAAGCAGGTGGAAAGCTGGACTATAACACAGTCTACTACAGCGGGTGTTATGTCATTTTACAGATGAGAAATTGGGACTATGAGATGCTTATTCACTTGCTCCTTTTCAATATGGGCTGGTTCTGTGATACAAGGATCCTGTCTGATTCCAGAGCTCATGCTTGGCCAGGCACAGTGCCTCACACCTGTAATCTCAGCACTTTGAGAGGTTGAGCCTGGAGGATCACTTGAGCCTAGGAGTTCAAGACCAGCCTGGGCAACATAATAAGACCCCATCTCTACAAAAAATTAAAAACGTATCCAGGCATGGTGATACATGATTGTGGTCCCATCTGTTTGGGAGGCTGGTGAGAGTATTGCTTGAGCTGAGGAAGTCAAGGTTTCAGTGAGCCATGATTGAGCCACTGCACCAAAGCCTGGGTGACAGAGTGAGAACTGAATCAAAAAAAGAAAGAAAGAAAGAAAGAAAAACAAAAGCTCATACTTGTAGACCAGATTACCTCTGTGTTTTTTTAAAAACGCAAGTAACAGTTGACTAGTGTTTTTCAATATACAGGTCACCTTCACATCTGTTCTTGCTCTAGGCACAGGAGCTGTTATTTGTCTCTTTGCAGATGAGTCTACCTAGAATTGGTGACTTGCCCCAAGCCACTTTTTTTCAACTCTCACCTACTTTTCTGGGGATATCTGTCATCTCCTGATTTCTTCCTTGATCAAGTAGTGTTGCAGATAGGTTTCTTCAGTGATCAAGTAGTACTGCAGATAGGTTTTCATAGGTTGGTTAATGTAATCCATTTCAACAAAAATGTTTGCCTTTTTCTTAGCACTGGAGTACTAGGGTTCTACTTAGGAACATGTAAAATTATCCAGTGATAATCTCCAGTGTCATTTAGCCTTTGGTTAGCATACTTACAGAATTACAAACTGTCACTCCATTAAAAATTACATATACCTTATATATTTTCTCAAACCTTTTTATGTTATTACATCTCTTCATTTCCCCAAATACCTATTTAAACATTAACATGCATGTGAATATTTATCATAATTATTTTTCGAATCACAATCTGAACAGCATGTACCATTGCATTCAGCAGATATAACTCTGGGCTCCCTTTCCATCTCTCTCTGTCTCTCTGTGTGTGTTTCTGTATATGTTTTTGTTTTGGTTTATTGGTTTGTCCTGTAGAACAACAGATTCTTAAATGGGGATGGGATCCTGATGTAGCAGACCTTGGGTGGGGTCTGGGAGTCCACAAGTTTAACCAGTGCCCAGGTGATAACAATGTGGCTGGTCTGTGAACTACACTTTGAGTAGGGAGGCTGTAGAATTTCCCACCTTCTGGAATTTTGCTGTGTTCATCCCCAAGGTGGTGATGATGGTGTTCTTGTCTTTCTCATCTGCTGGTAGCTGGGTCTAGAAGCTTGTTTAAATTCTAATACAGGCACTACTTTTAAAGATCTCAATCAGTAATGCCACAAATATACTTTATAACTTTACGCAGCAAATGTTCAGTGAAACAGGAATTCAGATCAGAAAAAGGTGGAGGGAACTAAGTGACCTGTTTCAGTGAAATTGCTGCTGCTCCCATTTCTCATGTTGTGCTCTGCTTTTATACCTGCCACACAATGCTAAATCCCTAGCAAGGTCTCTACTGCTTTCCACACAGATTCTGTATTCCCATTCCAAATTGTCATTTAAAGGGAAGAAAGTGATGTCATGAGATAGCCTGAGAAAAAGTCATTCTCTCTGTTTATTCAGTAGTTCATAATTCAGTTCATTTAACTCTTTCACTTTCCCATTGCTTCAGTTACTGGGTTTCATGTTCGCAAACACGGAACATAGTGAGATAGGGAGAGAGGAAGGGACAAGATGTGCGAGCTGTGTGGGAACACTTTAGTGCCAGCGTATGCAGGAAAGCTTTCCTCTCCCTGCCCCTGGACCAAGGTGTTGCTCGTCAGGGTACCTTGCTGTCATCTTCTGGTCATCTTCTCTCCTTCTTAGCTCCCTACATGTATAAAACACACACATTCACCCAGGTGGATTGTTTTGGCAGTTCCATCACTAGAAAGTAGTGCCTAGCTCAGCCATTGCTATGGTAACAGGAAGACGTATGCTTCCTTGAATGTTACAGAAGTCTATTTTAGTTAATTGGGGTTAAATAACTTATTTGGATTTCTTTTTTTTAAATCACAAGATAATATAGGCAATCCAATCAGTTGGAATTCATCTTTGAAAAAGCTTGTTAGTTTAAACCATGTCTTTTTTTAATGAAATAATATTTATGTTGTTTTTAAAGATGCTGTGAGATCTTTAGAGAGATGTTTCTTACTGTGAAGATCTTTGTATTTTGTTTGTTATTAGTGTCAAGACAGGGCCAGGCACACTGGCTTATGCCTATAGTCCCAGCACTTTGGGAAGCCAAGGCAGGAGGATCTCTAGACCCCAGGAGTTCAAGATGAGCCTGGGCAACATAGTGAGACCCCATCTCCACAAAAAAGGTTTTTTAATTATCTGGAGGCAGTGGCATGTGCCTGTGGTTCCAGCTACTTGGGAGGCTGAGGTAAGAGGACCACTTTAACCTGGGAGATCTAGTCTGCAGTGAGCTATGGTCTTGCCACTGTACTCCAGCCTGGGTGAAAGAGTGAGACCTTGTCTCAAAGAAATTAAAAAAAAAAAAAAAAAAAAAAGATCCTGCTGTGGACAATCTACTAATGTCATATGACCTAGTTATACAAATAGTTAGCTTGCAGTCTACAAAGACTAGCAATATGTCTGATAATGAGTTTCTCTCTGTTCTCTTCTGTATTTATTTACCTGGAAAGATGTAAAAAACCATTACAGCATTCTTAGTTACCAGGCTGGTTTCATAAAATAATCTGTTCAGCTCAATTTGTGTTTCACTCCCCTCATGAGCAACCATAGACTTATAAACAGTAAGCTTTACATGAATTGTGAGAGGTAGAAAGACGTGATTAGGCAGCAGGTTTCTGGGAGATGAGCCTGAACAATTCTCAGACCTACCGAGATGGCTAGAGAAAAGCAATACCCTCATTTTGTAAATGAGTAAAGTGTAGTTTATGGAGATCAGTGTGAGCATAAACTTGTTTGGGGATATTTGGCTAATACTGTAGCAGGTGACACATACTAACCACTTTAATCCATGTTCTCATTTAATCCTCACAATCACCCTATGAGGTGGGCATTTCATTTTCTGTTTTTAGGCTTAGGAATGTGACCATGTCTTCCCCAGCCAGTAGGGGATATGCTCTCTGATGCCAGTGCCCACCTCACTCCATTAGAAGGCCTCTATCCTTACACAGTATGTTCTTACCTGTAAAATGTTATCTGAAGGTATTTTATATAGTTATATATTTTTAATCTGTTAATCAAATTTTTTTAAATTATCAAGTTAAATACATAGATATCACATAGTTAAAACACCTTACAATGAAAAGAACTGATCCTCTTCCAAGGTAATTTTAGCCCTGCTCCCGAGGAACAATCACTTTGAAACAGTTGTTACCTACAGTGCTAAATGATGTGCTGTTATTGATTGCTTTATACACTTAGCCTTTTTTTTTTTTTTTTTCCTAATTTGAGAAGGAGTCTCATGCTGTCATCCAGGCTGGAGTGCAGTGGCACGATCACAGCTCACTGCATCCTCTACCTCCCAGGCTCAAGAGGCGCTCCCGCCTCAGCCTTCCAAGTAGCTGGGACTACAGGTGCGTGCCACCATGCCTGGCTAATTACTGTATTTTTTGTAGAGATAGTGTCTTGCTCTGTTGCCCAGGCTGGTCTCAAACTCCTGGACTCAAGTGATCTGCCCACCCTGGCCTCCCAAAGTACTGGAATTACAGGCAAGTCACTACCTTCTCACCTGTACTAGGTGGACTTAGCAACCTCTATCTACTAACCTACTTAGCTCACTTCTAACTTCCCTTCCGCTTTCAGCTCAATATGGTGAAGTCACTAGTTTTTATTCTTTTTTGTTTAACTTTGTAGCATTAAACAATACACTAAGTCTCCATTTCATTTTCTCTTTGCACTAATTTTAATAGTGAGGACATTAGGGCTGGGCCCAGTGGCTCACTCCTGTAGTCCCAGCACTTTGGGAGACCAAGGCAGTCAGATCACTTGAGCGCAGGAGTTCAAGACCAGCCTGACCAACGTGACAAAAACCTGTCTCTAAAAAAAATGTCTGGGCATGCTGGCCCACCTGTGCCTGTAATCCCAGCTACTCAGGAGGCTAAGGACCACCTGCGCCCCAAGAGGTTGAGGTTGCGGTGAGCCAAGATCGTACCATTGCACTCCAGCCTGGGCACAGAGTGAGACCCTGCTCATAAAAAATAAAAGTTTTAATAAAATTTTTTAAAAGATGAGGACATTAGCATGCCTACCCTTTCTTATTCTTCCCTCTTCTACCTTCAAACTGTTTCTGGGTCTCTTCTTTTACTTTGAAACGATCAAGGTTGTTACATATTCTCTTTTCAAACTTCAGTTAGTCTTTGTGTATTAATTGTTTCACAAAGTCTAAAACAAATAAGCAATGTTGGCATTATTGTGCTTTATGTAGAACCAAGTAGTGGATAGTGCTTACATTTATTTCTGTTTCCAATGTCATGACTCTTGTTCTGTTCAAAAGAGACTTCCTAAAAGTCAAGTTCAAGTAGATTCTTCTTTCATATACAGCGTGAAAATCATGCCATGGTTTATTTTATGACTTGGCTGCCTTTTTACCCCCGAAGTTGTTTCGTTGCCTTGCTGTCATGGGACACATCTTATCCACCATATCCCTGGGGTCATCAGGCTGCTTCCCCATGCTGTCTTTTAGGTGAAGCCCATTTCATTTCTTCAAGTCTCTGAGTGGTTGTCCTCTATTTGAACCCTGCCTTTCCATACTGCTTACTGTTTCTATGGGCATTTCTAGTTGTTCTTTTTCTTATCCTTCCCTCTTCTGTCCTAATATCCTTTCTCCCAGTTCTGTGTCCTGTTTTTCCCAGAGACCTTCCTTACAGAGAGCCTGCTGTCCTCGGACCTCATCCTGGATGGATTGTTCTCTGGGCTGTGGCATGGCTGCCAGCCTGGATCCTGCCCTTACTCATCTCCTGGGTTCATTCTTTCCTTCCCCTCTACCCTGTATCTTCTTCCTTGTGAGCAGGAAGGAGCTGCAGGACTTTGGCTCCTCTTTGGCTGCTCACACCACACTTGTGCTCTGCAGCTCAAGGCCCTGATTGTCCATCTGAGTGGTTAGGGACTGATCTGAGAATGTGCCCTTAGGGCAGAGTAGACCTCATTATGGGAACCACTAAGCTACTCTAACCTACGCATTTGCCCTCATTTTGTATGCTTTGCTTGAGTTCCTCAGTGCTGGTGCTGAATGCATTAAAGGAAACATTTGGTGCACAGGCCAAAGCTGCCCTTCAGTATTGTTGTTAAGAAAGCTTCAATTCAAACTCAGTTTCCTCAATTAAAAAATAATCTTAAGATATGATAAGACAGAAAAAGAAATAATTCTTTCCAGCCAAAAAAAAAAAACCAAAAACCCATTAAATTGTTCCCCTTCCCATTCTTCAAAAATTGTACAATCTAATTAAAATTTGAAACTCCTGTAGGTTTTTAATTACTTGCTAAAGCAGTTGACCAGATGGTTAAGCATAATAAAAATAATAACATTTTGAAAGAAATGAAGTAAACGTCATTAAAGTTAACAAGGGAGAAAAGAGAATCTTAGCACATTATATTAGTTCACAGAAATGTTGCCCCTTTTTAAAAAGTGTGTTTCTTAAGAAAGGATAAAAGTCACTTGACAAATTTCACATCATGGTACACTACTTACTTGAAGCTCAGATTTGAGGTAGTTTGTTCATCCTCTGGAACAGACATGATCTTCACCCTGGATTTAAGAACAACCAATATGTCTGTTTACTTTTCCTTCCTAGGAGAGGCCCCCAGGCCCTCCTGTAATTAGAAGCACACTGAAATAGAAATAAGCTTAATAGGGACAGAATCTTACCTCATTTTTTCTTATTCTGTATGCCAGAGTTTTGACTGATTGTCATGTAAGATGTCCCTGGTTCATGTGTAAAAAAGGCCTTCTCTCATTATGTTAAGTGAAGTAAACCAGGCACACTGAAAGACAAACTTCACATAGTCTCAGTTATTTGTAGAAGCTAAAAGCTAAAAGAACTGGACTCAAGGACATGGAGAGCAAAAGGATGGTTATCAGAGGCTGGGAAGGGCAGTGGGGGCCAGGGAGGTAGAGGGGAAGTGGAGATGGTTAATGTGTACAAAAAATAGAAAGAATGGCTAAGACCTGGTATTTGCTAACACAACAAGATGACTGTAGTCAAAAATCATTACACATTTTTAAATAACTAAAAGAGTAAGTTGAATTGTTTGTAACACAAAGGATAAATGGTTGAGGTGATGGATAGCCTATTTACCCTGATGTGATTATTTCACATTGCATTTCTGTATCAAAATATCTCATGTAACTCATAAATATATACACCTACTATGTACCCACAAGCATTTTAAACTAAAAAAAAAGTTTTTTTAAGGCCTCCTGTGGTTCTTTAACTCAAGACTCTAGAAGACAGAGAAGAATCTGCAGGGTAGCCCCTCCACGGAGGCCTATGTTTAGTTTGGCCTTGCAGCCAGTGACCCTCGAGGACATGCAGTGGGTCTTAATGATGGGCTCTCCTCCTCCCTAACCAGCCCCCCAGCCCTAGCTGCCATCTGAACAGTTCTGCCCAGGAGAGACTCTCCTGTGGCTGTATCTGAATCCCTTTGTCAGAGCCCATGGTGTGGTCACACCCTGTCATCTAGCAGGAGCAGAAGTGTCCACTGTTTAGTTCAGGGCTCTCAGTGCTGTCTCAGTCTTCGGCATATGCTCAGTGCCCTTGACTTTGAGTTTGAGTTTTGCTTTCTTACCCTCAGCATGGCAGCCTAGTGATGCAGTTTTCTTTCTCACGTGAACATACTGTGAGTTTGGCAAACAGCCCAGAGTTCAGTTCTACTCTATGGCTGCACCTTCACAGTGCCTTGGTACCCATGGACATCCTTTGAGCAGAGGACTTTTTTGCTGCTTGGTATAATGTGAAACATCCCTCCAGTAACAGTAACACTTGACATAACCGTATAACAGTTTCACAACTGTTAAATCTGGATTGCAGTTCAGTAAGATACTGTTTATATGCTTTTATAATAAAATGTATTAACCGGTAGGTGGAAGGTGATTATAGCTAACAAAAAAATTATTGCAGAAATCTTTTTCTGATCACAATAAATAAAACAGGACAGGATAGGGTTAACCACTCTGTCTCCCAGCTGTAAAAATAGCTTTAATAGAAAACTAAGAATCAGTTTTCTGGGCAATTTGTGGATATGGAATTATTTGCCCCTCTACAATTTGGAATAAGTGAAAAGTAAAGATCATGAACCTTATCGTAACATCCTTGAAGGACAAAAGTAATTTGAAAAAGCACTTAACTAAAGATAAGCTCTATTTCTTCCTCTCTCCTCTAATGCTCTCATATCTATGAAAGATGTTGGGCCTCTGGGCAAATTTCTGATGATGCATCAATACATAAAATTAATGAAAAACCAGGCAAACCTGTAGACGTTATTTATTAGTGTTCAACTTGTGAAATGTAAGATCATTCCCTTGAAATATAATAATTCCCTTATTTTTTTTGTTCATACTACAAATTGGTTTTGAATGTATTAGGGCAGGCGTCCCCAAACTTTTTACACAGGGGGCCAGTTCACTGTCCCTCAGACCGTTGGAGGGCTGCCACATACTGTGGTCCTCTTACTGACCACCAATGAAAGAGGTGCCTCTTCCTGAAGTGCAGCGGGGGGCCGGATAAATGGCCTCAGGGGGCCACATGCGGCCCGCGGGCCGTAGTTTGGGGACGCCTGTATTAGGGGGTCAAAGAAATGATTTCCAGCTGTATAGGGATGGACTCCAAGTCTCTTCATTGAATCGGTAAGTCTCCTGATGAGGCCAGAGAGCTCCATGTCTAGGGGCCAGGTGAGCCCCTCAGTCCGCCCGTCAGTCCTCAAAGCTGGCCTTTCTGATGGCCATGACAGTTGCAGATACTGAGGCAGGGCAAGTGATCTTTTGGTCTTCCTGGATGTGAATGTTATACTTGGCTCTCAGTAGTACAGAAGGCCAGGGTAACGGGTCGGTACAAAGAGTGGACGCTCACGGGGTGCGGTGGCTCACGCCTGTAATCGCAACACTTTGGGAGACTGAGGCGGGCAGATCATGAGGTCAGGAGTTCCAGACCAGCCTGGCCAACATGGTGAATTGCATCTGTACTAAAGATAGAAAAAATTAGCCAGGTGTGATGTTGCGCTCCTGTAATCTCAGCTACTTAAGAGGCTGAGGCGGAAGAATCACTTGAACCCAGGAGGTGGAGGTTGCAGTGAGCCATGATTGTGCCATTGCACTCCAGCCTGGGCGACAGGGCAAGACTCCATCTCAACAACAGCAGCAACAAAAAGAGTGGACACTCTGTGATTTAGATTCTAAGTGAGGGATTGGCAGCCGGCTGGCACTGGGTCGTCCCTGGAAGTGGCAGGTTGGGCTGTACTCCTGTCTGCCAGTGGGTCTACTGAAGTGGAAAAAGAGCAACAAGGCAATGTTGTTCTAAGGACAGGGATTTGGTGGGGGGTCTCAGATTCTCAGCCACAAAGCTTGAAATGAAAGTGAGTCAACAACTTTTGCAGAAAAATTCATTCTTTTCAGGCGGTTAGGGCTCCCTGGTTTATCCTCCTAGGATGCGTTTCTGTCTAAATGGTTCATGCCCTAGTGAGAAATAAGCTCATTCATGGCAGCCACACCCTCTGTTTTCCTTCACGAGTGTTCAAGTTGTCTTTGGTTTAGCTTCAGAATATACAGTAGAAATAATAGTACAGATGTGGTGAGGGTGAATTGCCCTGAAAAGTGCTTTGAGTTTCTGAGAAATAAAATAAGATAGCATGAAAGACCAGTTGTGATTCATTTTTATTTCCCCAACATTTAACCCATTGTCTAGCACCTTGTGGTCACTCCCTGATTCCTTTTACTGATTGAATGAAAACACTATAGCAGGTGACGGTGCTATTAAGCCTATTGATATTCCCTTGAGAGAACAGTGTTCTTGTCCGTGCTCTAAGCAATGTCAAATCAATTATACAAAAGTGATTTCCGTCAGGGGACATGCTACAGAGCACAGCGATGACAGTCGCTTTTCCTAATGAGGTTTACTGGACTCTGAGGCCTGCCTGTACTTGAAGAATGCTGGTAGTGCCCCACTGGGAGACCCGCCAGAGATTAAACGTGATGCCCATGTCTTTTTCCCTCATTCTCAGGATCCTTTCTAAGGTTCCCTATGTGGCCTTTCAGAGGAGGGATTTTTTTTTCATCCCTGCATACTTAAGGACTTATCAAGGTCCTGGCTATGTGTTGGGTATTTCTGCAAGGCTGCAGGAGAAGAGAGGCCATGGTTACAGCATTCAAGATGCCTGTTTCCTAATAAGGAAGAAGTACAAGTATTGTAACCACAATGTTATGCAGAATGTGTAAGGGCTGAAGTTATTGAGATGAAGAGGGTAGAATCTTCCCCCAGGAGTCAGGGAGGGTTACATATGAAGGAGGTGGAGTTTGAACCCTGCTTGGGGAAAGGCTGGGAATTTGGTGATTAGGGATGGGAGTGGAGAAACCATTCCAAGTGGAGAAAAAAAGTAAGAGGAAAAGAAGAGGCTGGGTTGAATTTGAAGAGCAGTGAGTTTGCAAGAGCTTGGACTGGAAGGGGGAGGGAGGCCTAACTTGGAGGACCCTGGATGTCACCCCAAGGATTGTGAATGACTCTCATTATCTTTTTAATGTTATACGGTAAGAGAGGCCACAGCTCTTCTGCCCCAGTAAAGATGGTGGGAGCAGAATAAATTCTTTCACAGAAAAGCTGAAGGCTCTTGGAAATTTCTCACTTAACCATTTCCATTTGTGTTGAGTCCTCCCTTCATTTTCTCTCAGTGAGAAAAATGCAAGAATAGATGAGATCGTTGGGAGGGTCAGATAGCATTGTGGCTCCAGTGTTGATACCTGCCTCAATCTAAGGGTAGGATGTTCCTCCTGGTTTGACAGATGAGCTTAAAAACTAGGAACCAATTAGTCCTACTTCCTCAGACAAAATAAACTGGGTATGTTTCATTTAAGCATATTATACAATTATGTCTAAATACTATACATTATTGATTTGGTTTAATGCTCTTAGGCATGCCATCTTATTTTTTGTTCTGAGAGTTTTATCTGATTGCAGATACTCAGCCTAAGTTAATATTTTATGAGACCCGATGAGAACTTAAGGCTAAAAATATGATGGAAGCCAGGGCTATTTTTTTTTTTTTTTTTTTTTTTTTTTTGGAGACAGAGTCCTGCTCCGTTGGCAGGCTGGAGTGCAGTGGCATGTTCTCAGCTCACTGAAACCTCCACCTCCTCGGTTCAAGTGATTCTCCTGTCTCAGCCTCCCAAGTAGCTGGGACTACAGATATGTGCCACCAGGCCCAGCTAATTTTTGTATTTTTAGTAGAGATGGGGTTTCACCATGTTGGCCAGATGGTCTCGATCTCCTAACCTCATGATCCGCCTGCCTCAGCCTCTGAAAGTGCTGGGGTTATAGGCATGAGCCACCGTGCCTGGCCATTTTTTTTAAATTTTAAAGACAATTTGGCTACACTCAAGAGAGCTAAGATTGAGAAACACAAACCCCCGTTTGAGTCAAGGCCCATTTCCTTTATTGGCCATTCCTAAGAGCAATGATGAATTTTAACAAATTTTCTCATTATTAAGTCCATAGCCTTCCAAAGACCATAGTACTTGATTTTTATATTCTTACAGATATTTACGAAGTGATTATTACATCCCAGGCACTGATCTAAAAACTTTACAGATATCGTCATTTTATCCTTATAACAACCATATGAAATAGGTGCTGTTCTTACTATTCCTGTTTTACAGATAAGGAAATTAAGGCACAAAGAGGTAAAGTAACTTGTCCAAGGTCACACAGATAGGAGTCATCGCCATTGAATAGACATGTGAAGTAAAGGTTGCGTTTGTGTCACCTGCATGGAAAAGAATAAGAACTTGCCTGAAAACTTCCCATGCTGTGCTCTATGCAGAATTGGGTTCTTGGACCATTTTATTAGAGGCTTATTTTCTACAGTTTACATCAGTAGTTGTATTTCAAGAAACTCCGTATTTTTCCTGTAAATGTTTGCAAGTGAATAATTTCCATATATGTACAGCAAGTATACATAGTCCAGCACTGCATACTTTTTTTATGTTAGAAGATGTGACTGGTAGTAGCATTTCCCCAGATGCACAGCAGTGACTGTACAGTTAATAAGAACCGACATTTAGTCACATGTTCTATAGGCCCAACACCCTGCTAAGCACATCATATGCATTATTCTGTTTAATCCTCCCAACAATCCCATGGAGCAGATTCTACAAATATCCCCTTTTTATAGATACGGAAACGGAGGCCTAGAAAGATGTGGTAATTGAGCACAGATTGCAGAGCAGGAATTTGAACACTGGAACTGTTTTTTGAGCCTCTGGTCTTGACTTCTCTGCATGCTGCCTCCCCCTGTGCCATACCAGGGGCCAGGAATGACCACTCATTCGTGGCTGAGTGCCAGGGCAAAGCCTTTGCCAGGAGCGGCTGTGTGACATGCTCACAGCCTGTGGCCCTGCTTGCTGGCTGTGGCCTTCTCCCCATGCTGGCCGACTCAGCCATCTGCTCCTGACTCCTGCCGGTGAATGACAGCTGATCTTGACAAACTTCTGTGGTCATCTTGTAGCAGATCTGCTTCATGTCTTAATAGATCCTCCACTCACTTTTGCTGTTAGCAAGTATTTAAAGCGTCTTGTTTCACACTGTGTCCCTCCACCATCAACCTTTTCCCCAGCGGTGTTCAGCATTTGTGGTCTGCCTGAATACCACTGTACCCTGTGACTGGGCAGCAAGGAGATGGGTGTGGGCAGAGCATGCGGAAAGCCAGACAGCATGGATCCTGACAGTGATGGTGGTGACTGTAGGAGGGGCGTTATGCAGTCACGTTAGCTGCTCATTAGGCACCTTGCAAAGTCTATTGATGATGACGTCTACTCTTACTTTTAGATAGTATTTTCTTCTACACCAAGCTTGTTATCATTATGTGGAGGATGCTCTCTAAGCATTTGGTGAATGCATGAACCAATGAGTGACTGAATGAATGAATTGTTGCCTGCTTCCTTTGATTAAATGGCATCCTAAAAGGCCCTGGGGATGCCTTTTCTCCTGCTGCTACTTGAGATTGTGTTTCCTCCACTCAGCTCTTCCCTCCTGAATGCCTGGCCTTTCTTCCTCTTCTTTTTGTATCAGCCCAGGGAGTCACTGGACTCCATGGTGGAGGCAAGAAATGTGTTTTAGGTGATATTACAGATGGTGTTAGGTTCCATAATTTTAGAATAGAAATACTATTTAGGGAAATTAGGAGTTAAATTAACTTTCAAGGGCCAATGTGAGACTCAAGCTCCCATGTATGATATGAATGTAGGAGCATGCGTTCTGAGTCATAAACAGACTGTGGGGCAAGCCCCTGGGAACTGAATATATTTGAGAAACTCATATCATCCAAACACATACAGTAGAATCTGTCCCTCATCTGTTCTCCTGGCTGAGAGTCTCTTCTTGACTTGGTTGTTTTCTTGAAATGCTGGATTGATATAGAATGGTTTATAGAACTTGTTTTCTTGGTACTAGTGAGAGATTCCTACTGAGTTTTGTTTTCCAGTTGGAATTGATAATCAATACATCACACCAGTATTGGGGTAGATTGTGCATTCAGTTGTTTTCCTTCCTGTATCTTTCCACAGATGTGTCATCCCCACACCAGCGAGCCTCTGCCAAGATGAAACCGATAGAAGAAGGGGTAGAAGATGACGATGAGGTCTTTGAACCGGTATCTCCAAATACATTTAAAGTCCGTTAGCTGCCTTGATCAGAGAGAGAATTCAGGTTACCAAGACAAGAGGTGTCTTGAGATCCTGGAAAATACCAGCACTTTTTCATGGCTTTTAGGTTATTCTATGTTAGTGCATCCAGACTGGTAGAGTCTGAGGGAGGAAGTGAGGAAGGATCAAGGATGGAAGGGTTCTTTCACTTATCCTTTTTATTATTCAGCCTTGAAGTAATTGTTTTACTGAGCCTTCTGACTATGCCTTGTTCTATTTTGAGATATATATTTTCACAGTCTTTTCTAGATACATTATTGTTTTAACTTAACAAATCTTAGCAATCTCTCAATGCAAATGCCTTTTCACTTATTTTTTCCAAGTTGCGATTCTGTTTCCTCACAGTTTTTTCTCTTCCATGGCAATGGGGTTGTTCATCTGATAATTTTAACAAACAATGTAAGTTTAAAATTGAGGTTAAGGTAACATGAAAAAGCAGGAAATCTCAAACTTTACTCCATAATTTTTTAATGGGACATTTTAGACAAAGGTGTGATTTGACTGGTTTTATTTTTCCCCCAGCCCAGAGATATTTCTCTGCTAGATCACCTTACTTAGCTGGGCACTGTGTTGATAACTTGATAATGAACGAAACTCTCAGATTTTACTGACATTACCCTTGTATTATGCCATTTATAAACCGCTGTGAAACCTGAAGCTGGAGAGATAACAGATGAAAGGGTTTCTGAGCACGGGTTAACCTCCAGCTAAACCCTACTTCTTTGGGATTTGGAGTCGCCTTGTCCTGCACACTCTGGTGTGGGAAACACTTTATGTAGGGCAGGAGGACAGGGGCGTTAAATGGCTGGGCAAGTGCTATAGGATGAGGCGACTGAAAGATCCGCTTCATTCTTTGATCTGTATTCTCCAGTTCCAGATTGTTCATCTAGAGGCAGAGACGTCTCTTTAAAAAAACTGCCAGACGTCCCCGTGCCATAGCTGCAAACATGAACACAGTGAAGGGCAGAGGATTTACCACAGGCCAGGCCAGGGACATCCAACCCAGATACTGCAGTGTAGGCCTTGATTCCAGAGCTTTCTTTTCTACTAAAATCATGGTTTAGGGAACAGTGGCATTGGCTGGAGGGAAATGCATAACTGGTCACTGCGTCTGACCAGTGTGGCTGTGACGCTTGGCCAGGACACCCTGTTGAGTAAGGCTCATTGATCGACCGTGCTAGTCATATCTCTTTTGCGTCATCCACTAGAACCAACTTTGAGTCAGTCCCCTAAATAGCTAAGAAAAGTTCCAAATGAAATTGTTTTCAGGTGAACTGAGCCAAAAGAAGCATCTCTTTTCAGGAGGTGATTTCTGTTAGAGGAGGCATAGAAATAAGCTCTTCTAGGTCATCTAGGGTCACCTCATTTTCCTAAGTATGTTTTGTGTGTGTGTGTAGGGGGGGTTGTTTTGTTTTTTTGGGGGATGGAATCTTGTTCTGTCGCCCAGGCTGGAGTACAATGGTGTGATCTCGGCTCACTGCAATCTCCACCTCCCGAGTTCAAGCAATTATCCTGCCTCAGCCTCCTGAGTAGCTGGGATTACAGGCATGCACCACCACACCCAGCTAATTTTTTTATTTTTTTAGTAGAGATGGAGTTTCACCATGTTAGTCAGGCTGGTCTCAAACTCCTGACCTTGTGATCTGCCCACCTCAGCCTCCCAAAGTGCTAAATATGTTTTTTAAGCAATTATTTTAGTAATTTTATTTGAATTAAATTTACATGCTCAGTCACTCATTGAGAAAATACACAGACTCTGAATCCAGTTCTTGACATCTTCATCAGATGTTGGTTTATTGACATCACAGTAAAAAGGCTACTGTCGACTGGACACGGTGGCTCACGACTGTAATCACAGCACTTTGGGAGGCCAAGGCAGGTGGATTGCTTAAGCCCAGGAGTTCGAGACCAGCCTGGGCAACATGGCTAAACCCCATCTCTACAAAAAAAAAAAAAGGAAATTAGCTGGGCGTGGTGGTGCACACCTGTAGTCCCAGCTACTCAGAAGGCTGAGGTGGGAGGTTCACTTGAACCTGGGAGGTTGAGGCTACAGTGAGCCCAGATCGTGCCACTGCACTCCAGCCTGGGCAACGGAGTGAGACCCTATTTTTTTTTTTTTTTTTTTTAAAGGCTGCTTTTAACCGTACTACTGCAACAGTCTCTTCAGGTAGCTGAATTAGGAGCTTGTTTTGGAGAAATGAAGCAAAGGTGAATGACAGCCTAGGCTTTGAAATTAGAAAGCTCTCAGATTGAACACTCTCTCGCTTGCTCACTCTCTTTCTCTCTCTCTCTCTCTCTTGCTCTCACTCTTGCCCTGTACCTGAGAGCACAGGTGTGATGTGATGTCATAGTGTCGATGCTACTTTCCTTTAACCATTGGGATAAAGTTGGGCAGCCTGTTTAGTTTACACATGCATAAGACTATTTTACAAAATCACTCTATAGAGTCATTAGATGTAACACCTTTCCCTGAGTAGAAAGTAATGGATGTGTTTGGAGATTATTTTCTGTAGTGCTGGGAACAAACCTGTTTTAAAAGCACACTGCTAAAAGTAGGTGATATAAGCCATTTACTGTTTTTATTAAAATGTGTGTGTGTATCAGTGTCATTGATAGTGAAGATTGTAATCTCAAGGTTAGGAATCTTAAAAGAGCCACTTAGCCTGAATGGGAAACATGAAACTGTTTTTAAATACACACCTCTAAGGAAGACAATGAGACTCCGAAAAAAGGAGATATAAGGCATTGAGTAGCCCTCCCATATAGACTTCATCGCAAAGAGGCAGATAAGAAGACAGAGAAGTGTTTTAAGTGTATGATCTCCTATGGAGTACTTTAAATTTATTTATACAAATGAATACATGTATCTTTATATAATGCATAGATACATAGACAAAAACATGTTTGCTGCCAAAGTTCCCAGTAAGATACTTCCAGTCTTTTTTGGCCTTTACTTAGCCGAATGATCAAAGTTCAGAAAATGGTCTGTAAAAATCATTCCATATACAACCCCAAATCTACTCTGTTTAAATGTAACATCAACTAAGTTGTATGAATCTGGAGTGTAATATTAGAATGTATATGTCATTTAAAATATTTTGAAAGCCCTCATATTTATATTTATTAAACTAACAGCATAGACACTATGTAAATTTGCAATGATGCTTATATATCTTAGATTAGTAATAATGGGTGCTATATAATTATTTTTCATTACCATCCCTGGCTCTCTGGAACCTTCCCTGTTTCTCCCTATCACTCAGTTTCATTTTAATCATTGGACATCTTTGCGTTTTGCTGCTAACAGTGTGTGTACATCACCCTCTTTATATCTGGCTTTCCTGCTCGTCTGAAGCGCTCCTGATCTTATAACCTGGAACTGCAGATTCCTCCCTGTCAACTCCCATCAGGGCCCCAAAGACAGAGTCACTGGTTGCGGGAAAAATATTTGGGGAAAGATGGTGTAACCTACCCACTGACCTGTCCCCAGTGTTTCCTGGAAATGGCATGGCAATCCAGAGAAGGTTTCCTACTGTTGCGTGTGGTGGCTCCCAGCCAGGCACCCAGCATGCAGGTCAGCCCCTCCCAGCAGGGCTTAGCATTGTCCTCTTCGCAGATGCCACATTGCAGCCCCAAGGACTTGCCGTTTTGTGTTTTTTGAAAACTCATGTTCTTGGTCATTTATAAAGCTACTTTATAAATAGCTTTGATCCTGCTATGCCTTGGTTTCCTCTCCCTTCTCTCTTTCCAATCCTGGTTTCCCGACCTCCTCTTGTAGTAATTCCCAACTCAATTCAAAGTCCCAAGAATTTGGAACGGTACGATGCTATACAGGGAGCTCAAAGCTGAGGCTTAATCATGGCTTCGGTTCTGCTCGTCAGGGGACACTTCCCTTACCGATGGTAGCCATGTTTTGATTATCACAGAACCCCCCGAATACTCTGTCTATAGTGACACACTGTAGGTGCCATAAATTTTAAGAAACCTGCTTTTAAGTACTATTTATAGGTTTTTCTGTTACACTTGCTACCTAGTTTGGAAATACATGAGGATTTTATGAAAGCTTTTTACAGACATATTATTTATAGGAAACTCATTCTTTGTTTTTAGGTGCCATTTAAATTGATAACACTTACTTTATAATAAAGATGCTTTTTGTCTGGATAGAGCCTTATAGTTTAAAATATCTTCATATATTACCATTTGATCAAATAAATTTCTTACTTAGATCATGTATGTATTTTTTCTTTCATTCCTCTTACATGTGTCTAGTTTGTTCAAATGCCATGCCCAAAGCTGAGGTTGTGGGGATTGGCCTGGTGCAGGTATTCTGAGCAGGCCAGCAGGGCGGTGCTCATGGGTCTGTCTTGCCTAACTTCAAAGGTCCTGCCATCTTGGCTGCTTTGGCCATGAAAGAAAATGGCCGGAAGGCAGCGTAGATGGTGTTGACTAGATGCAGCAATGGAGAAGCCTTCAGAGTTTTACTGTCGGGACTTCGTGGACTTAAGCTTTTTAGTTGCTGCATCTGAACATTCACTCCTTTCTAGTTTCATAAGATTCAGCAATACAAGGAGTCACATGAAGGAGTCGGAAAACCTCCCTGGATCTGTTCTGTGGTGGAGGAGGGGGACAGTTTTTCTATTCTTTGAGAAACCCACATTTTCTCCAATCAGCTGTCCTAGGTATTGGAATGGAAACTTGACAGCCCATCTTTGGCCTTGAGTAGCAAGTCCTTAGCATCTAACACACTCGCTCGTGCCAGCGTCAAGGTTAGACCCAAATGGAAGGAGCATCTTATACTACGATGAGAGGAATTAATTCTGTCACTCAACAGGTCGTTACATAGATGACACGGTGGATTTTATGATGTCCTATGCCTGATGTCCCAGTTTCCACCCCTGAACTTTGTGCTGAGCCAGCTTTTGACCAGTGTCCCCTTACCTAAGGCTGCTCTGTAAGAGCTGGGAGTTTCCACTGATGTCCACTTGGGGGTTTTCTGTGGACAGACATGGTTGCAGCCCACCAGAAGATAAAGCTGACAGGACCTGTTTATTTGTGGGAACAGAAGCGGTGGTGAGTGAGAGGGGCTTGTCAGAGATTTCTGGCTTCTGGTACTGCTGGTTTGTCTCTGTCCAGGAACATGGCAGAGCACCAGGTTTGAGTGAAAAGCCTGAGTATGTTTTCTTCACGCCAAGTTAGAAGGGCCTTGAGAATAATGAAGAGATGTCAAGCAGGCAGCTGGATAAGTCAGTCTGGAACTCAGTGAAGGGATCTGGGCTGAAGAGACAGATTTTCAAGTTGAAGACGTCACTGTGAGTTTACCAGCTTCCCAATACATGAAGATTTTTCTAGTTAAGGTTTTTTCTTCTCGTTCCCTTCCCTCCGTGAATGAATGAATGAACGAATAATAACAAATGAGTGAATTTTTGATCTTTTATTTGGAAACATGCTAACATTGGAAAGATCCACATAAGTGAGCCAGTATTTTTTAAATGATCGAGGCAAGATGTTGTAAAGTTGCACATGGATATAAGATCTCCTCTAAGCGCAAGCCAGGCCACTGCAGCAACACAGAACAGCCACTCACAGGGTTTCAGACTCCACAGTGCAAACAGCCTGTACGGAACATTGTTCCTTTTCCCCTCCCACTGCTTTGCTTGAGTAACCTTAAAGAAACTATCAAGGATAGAGTTTTTTTTTTTTGGTAGTATCAAGAATAGCCACAGTCAGCCGGGTGTGGTACCTCCCGCCTATAATTCCAACACTTTGGGAGGCCAAGGTGGGTGGATCACTTAAGGCCAGAAATTCAAGACCAGCCTGGGAAACATGACAAAACCCTATCTCTACTAAAAGTACAAAAATTATCCAGGCATGGTGGCATGCACCTATAATCTCAGCCGCTCAGGAGAATCACTGGTACCCAGGAGGGCGAAGTTGCAGTGAGCCAAGATCACACCACTGCACTCCAGCCTGGGCGGCAGATCAAAACTGTGTCTCAAAAAAAAAAAAAAAAAAAAAAGAATATCCACAATTATCTAAAGATTATTAAAGTACTTGCTCTGTACTCCTCCCTTTCCAAAATCTGTGTGAGGCTAGATTTTCTTCATACACGTCAACCAAAACTATGTTACAATCTACTGAATGCAGAGCAGATGTGAAGATCCAGCTCTTCTATTAAGTCCTACTTCTAGAAGAATTGCAAAAGCATAAAACAACGCCACTCTACTCTTTTTTTGTTGTTGTTTTATAAAATAGTAATTTTTCAAGAAAAGTGTTCTTCCTGTTAACATGTAATGAGTTTTTTATCATTTTCAAGTGGAATGCTACGTGTCCTCATTCTCTAAACACCTCTCTTCTAGCCTCATATTTTCTGGTGGAACTTTGTGCTGCTATCAGAATAATCTGAAAATTTCCCGACAGACTTGAAAACCTGCCGATGGAGCTTCCTTTCCTACAGAGAAAAGGCCACACTCTTTGCACAGCCACCAAGGCCGTTTCCATACCCAGGCACCTGCACCCAGCTGACGCAGTGACTTCTCCATCCCCTGCACTCATCACACAGGAGCCCGCCTCTGCCTGAAATGCCTGCACTTCTCCATCCAGCAGTGCCGCCAGGATAAACTCCCACACTTCCGTGGATCTGCTCTTCCCTCCTTTGCTGCCCTCTGTGGCCAAGAGTTTATGCCTACAGCATGGCTGGTTGGATGGCAGCAGCCACAGCAGGGATGTTGGCTTAGGTCTCAGTGTCCCTTCAGATCATTGTGAATCTGACGACGCTCTTTCACTTCACTTATTTGAACCCTCAACAGTACTGTCAGTGTGGGAGGGCAGGCACTGTGTCCCGTTTTTAGAAGGGAGAGAAGGAGGGTACAGAGAACGTATGTGACTCGCCCAAGGTCACACTGTGAGCACATCCCAAGCATATGTGGTCTGGGCTCTTTCCTAGTTCTGCTTTACAACTCTGGTTCTTTTTTTTTTTTTTTTTTTTTAAGAGACAGGTTCTTGCTCTTTTGCCCCGGCTAGAGTGCAGTGTCATGATCACAGCTCTCTGCAGCTTTGAACTCCCAGATTGAAGTGATCCTCCCAGATCAGCGTCTCTAACAGCTGAGACCACAGGCGTGCATCACGATGCCCGGCTAATTTTTTTTTTTTTTTTTTTTTTTTTTTTTGTAAAGATGGGATCTCACTATGCTTCTCACGCTGTGTCTTGGCCTCTGAGAAACTGACTTATTTTCTGTTTGTTTTACTCCTACTCTATGCTTAGGCCTTGTTCTTATTCCTGTTTGGGGCCATGTTCACAGTTCCAACCTCATCTATAGTGGCATCCTCTTGGTTGCTTTACCACTGGTTCTTGGATTTTGTGTTTTTTGCATCTCGTTTGTTTGATTTTGAGACAGGTTCTTGCTCTATTGCCCAGGCTGGAGTGCAGTGGCATGATCTCAGCTCACTGCAGCCTCTTCCTGCCAGGCTCCAGTGATCCTCCCACCTCAGCCTCCAGTGATCCTCCCACCTCAGCCTCCTGAGTAGCTGGGACTACAGGCGTGTGCCACTATGCGTGGCTAATTTTTGTATTTTTTGTTGAGATGGGGTCTCACCGTGTTGCCCAGGTTGTTCTTAAACTCCTGAACTCAAGCGATCCACCTGCCTTGGCCTCCCAAAGTGCTAGAATTACAGGTGTGAGCCACCATATGCAGCTGGATCCTGGATGTTAAACACTACGTTAATATTTTCTTGCTGTTCACCATAGACAGATATATCCCACTGACTTTCAAGTTCGCCCAGCTTTCTTCTTCATCCTGTCATGAGACAATTCACCTCTTTCCCACTTTTAGTTACGTGTCTCTAATTTTCTTCGTCTATTCGCTTGTCCCAGCTGCCTTAAGTTAAATGCCACAGTGCTTATCATTGCTGGGCCAGTGCACACTGCCTGCTCCCAGGAGGACACAGCACCTTGACTCGGGATTTTACCCTTCGACTTCTTGAATGACAGGCCAACAGAACCAAAAGTGCTTTGAATTGAGCTAAACTATCTCACATCCGAGTCAATGGAAATCCCACCACTTTAAAACGGCTCTTATAAGAAGGGACCTTGGAGGGGGAAGTGACGACAGCCATATAATTCTTGATATTTTTCTGCAAATGATGAAAACGTACTAAGTTGTTCACAGCTGCTGATGACTACATTATAATTACACCATTTGTGTAGAGATTGGCTGAGGCAAGACCTCAGAAGGAGCTCAAATGGGACAAACCCCAGGTTCAACCTCCCAACGGGCCAGCTACATGGTACAGAAAACAGAACTACAATTCACTCACCTGCTATGACATTACTTCTCTTAAAATTGCTTCGGGGGGAGGGACAGTGGGAGGTGGGGAGTTGGGGAGAGATAGCATGGGGAGAAATGCCAGATACAGGTGATGGGGAGGAAGGCAGCAAATCACACTGCCATGTGTGTACCTATGCAACAATCTTGCATGTTCTTCACATGTACCCCAAAACCTAAAATGCAATTTAAAAAATAATAATTAAAAAAATTGCTTCTGTAGGCTGGGTGTGGTAACTCATGCCTGTAATCTCAGCACTTTGGGAGATCGGAGCAGGGAGATTCCTTGAGCCCAGGAGTTCAAGACCATCCTGGCCAACACAGCAAAACCCTGTCTCTACAAAAAATACAAAAATAAGCTGGGCATGGTAACACATGCCTATAATCCCAGTTACTTGGGAGGCTGGGATGGGAGGATTACTTGAGCCTGGGAGGCAGAGGTTGTCAGTGAGTTGAGATCATGCCACTGCACTCCAGTGTGCTCTGGGCAGCAGAGTGAGACCCTATCTCAAAAAAAACAAAAAACAACAACAAAAAAAACACTGCTTCTGTTGTCTTGAAGACCTAATTTTTTTCAGTGTGCTTTCCACTACTTTTATTGTTCTCATCTGATCTCTTTTAACTTTTCTTACAAGTGTTGATGTTTTGTTAGTAAGAACAATTAGGTGTAATGGGAGACAGTGAGAACAGCCATGTATTGAGTGCCTGTTATTTACCAGAGGCTGCATTTAAAATATACGATTCAGTATTTTCACAACGATTCTGCAAGCTAGTTATTATGATTATCACTTTGCAGAGGAGGGAACTGAAGCTCAAATAGACTGAGTTTACCAAGACAATTCAGCAAGTCACAAAGCCGGGCTTCCTCCTGGACCCCCAGACTGAGGCCGGCCTGTCTGCGGCCCTCTTTCTCTCCAGTGCCCCTGGAGGTTGAGTGTGAGGCCACCAGCGTGTCTGGTTCCCAGCTCCTCTCCTGAGGTTATTAAGGAGTTTTCATGCTGAAATAGAAAAATGTAAGGCGATTTTTTTGTAAATGTATTTATATACAGGGGCATTTTCTTTTTCTTTTTCTTTTCTTCTTTTTTTTTTTTTTTTTTTTTTTTGAGACTGAGTTTTGCTCCTCTGTAGCCAGGCTGGAGTGCAGTGGTGTGATCTCAGTTCACTGCAACATCTGCCTCCTGGGTTCAAGTGATTCTTCTGCCTCAGCCTCCAGAGTAGCTGGGACTACAGGCATGTGCCACCATGCCCAGCTAATTTTTGTATGTTTAGTAGAGATGGTGTTTCACCAGGTTGGTCAGAATGGTGTAGATGTCTTGACCTCATGGTCCGCCCCCACTTGGCCTTCCAAAGTGCTAGGATTATAGGCGTGAGCCACCATGTCCGGCTAGAGGGGCATTTTCTTAGAAAAAAAAAGAAAAATTAAAATCTGACATTTGCCTTTAAAATTATCTATCAATTCCTGTGGGAAAAAAAATGGAGTCCTAGTTATAGTTTTTCCCAAACTGATTTTTTATCTACATTGTTTACCTTCACTTCGCTCATAGATCAAAGCAGCTGAAAAGCATAGGCCTGAAGGAGGCAGAGTCCTTCTGCCCTGGATGTGGCTTGAAGGTTGGACAGATGTAATTCTGAGCGCCAGCTCCAGCAGCATGATCTTAGGCAAATTGTGAAGCTTGCAGAGCCACTGTGTCCTCACGTGTACACACGAACCTTTCCTGACACGTAGCTGGCACCCAGTCCATGTTAGTCCTCTCCTTTCTCTTTTTCCTTTATCAAATCGAATGATTAAATATTCTGGAATCTTGGCAGCCACGGTCCTTGTAAAGAGCCGGAGGATCAGAGCCAGGACCCACAAGACGGACAGGGCAGGGAATTATTACCAAGGCTCCTTCTGCTTACAGCAGAAATGGCTGGAGGCAGGGGCATCCCACACTCAAAGCTGCAGTCTCTCTGGATCTGTTTGCCTGGGGCAGAGGGAAGAGCCAAGTCCAACTTAGACAGGTGGCTCTAGAAAGCACGAGGCAGAAAAAGGAGGCTGTAGAGACGTCCCTAAAGCAGCTAGGGGATGGAAAGCACTGGTGTAACAGCAAAACAGCAAAAGAACAAACACAACAAACTCCATTTGTTTAAAGGGTCTTTACCCATTCCTGCATATAGGATAGGATAATTTTAGAGAACTGAGATAAAACACAAACGCAGCAATCATATAGCTTTTGAAACTAGCTCTGGGATTAAAGGAGAGGGGTGTGTGTGTGTGTGTGTGTGTGTGTGTATATATATATATATATATATTTTTTTTTTTTTTTCTTTTGAGACAGAGTTTTATTATTGTTGCCCAGGCTGGAGTGCAGTGGTGCAATCTCAGCTCACTGCAGCCTCCACCTCCCGGATTCAAGTGATTCTCCTGCCTCACCTTCTCAAGTAGCTGAAACTGTAAGTGGGTGCCACCCCACCCAGCTAATTTTTTTATTTTTAGTAGAGATGGGGTTTCACCATGTTGGCCAGGATGGTCTTGATCCCTTGACCTCATGATCCATCTGCCTTGGCCTCCCAAAGAAGAGGAAGTGTATATGTATATTTTTATAAAAACAAACCGGCCAGGCGCAGTGGCTCACACCTGTAATCTCAGCACTTTGAGAGGCCGGGGCAGGTGGATCACGAGGTCAGGCATTTGAAACCAGCCTGGCCAAGATGGTGAAACCCTGTCTCTATTAAAAATACCAAAATTAGCTGGACATGGTGGCGGGTGCCTGTAATCCCAGCTACTCAGGAGGCCGAGGCAGGAGAATTGCTTGAACCTAGGAGGCAGAGTTTACAGTGAGCCAAGATTGTGCCACTATACTCTAGCCTGGGCAACAGAGCAAGACTCTATCTCAAAAAAACAAAACAAAACAAAAAAACAACAACACACAACTATTGTGTTAAAGGTTTATAGGAGCACTGTGACCTGACCAAGAACAACGAAGTTCTGAACCTCCTCGGACCCTTGCTGGCACTCAGATGTCTGTGATTATTGGTCACCACTTGATCCCAAAAAGTTATGTTAAGGATAACTTTCTTTCTTTCTTTCTTTTTCTTTCTTTCTTTATTTTGTTTTCTTTTCTTTTCTTTCTTTCTTTTCTCTTCTTTTCTTTTCTTTTCTTTTCTTTCTTTTTTGAGACGGAGCCTCCCTCTGTTGCCTAGGTTAGAGTGCAGGGGTGCTATCACAGCTCACTGCAGGCTTGATCCGGCTTCAAGCGAGCCTACCACCGCAGCCTCCCAGGAAACTGGGACAACAGACATCACTCCTGGATAATTTTTGTATTTTTTGTAGAGATGAGTTTTTGTCATGTTGCCAAGGCAGGATGCCGCTGCTGCTGCTGTTAGGGGGACCACATTTTGAGGTCCTCTTGACCACTTTTGAGGTCTTGATGGTTTGAGTCCACCTCCCACCCGCATTGGGAAGATGAAAAACACAGAAAGGAAATTTGAACCCAATAAAAACTAGAACCCAAGTATTCTTGTTCACAGCCCAATTATAAGCAACTTGTATTTGTTGGCTCCTGGCCATTAGTTTTCAAACTTTTTATAAAAGACGCTCAGGGAGCCAGTTAAAAGTCTAGCTCCACAATTCACCCCAGAGAATGGTTTTTAACCAGGTTGCACATTGGGATTAAAGATTCTGATGCCATTCACCCAGGTATCAGGGGTCTTAAAAGCTCCCAGGTGATTCCTGTGGATAGAAACTTTGAAAAACTCTGTGGTCTGGGGTGAGGTCCAGGAACTTGGTGATTGGGTGGAACTCCTGGCAGGTCCAGGCTTTGCAGGCTAGTGCATTCATAGTCTTGCTTCCCACTGTAACAAACACAGCCAGGTGCAGTGGCTAATGGCTGTAATCCCAGCTCTTTGGGAGGCCAAGGTGGGCAGATCACCTGAGGTCAGGAGTTTAAGACCAGCCTGGCCAACATGGTAAAACCCCATCTCTACTAAAAATAATTATCCGGGCGTGGTGGCTGTGCCTGTAATCCCAGCTACCCAGGAGGCTGAGGCAGGAGAATTGCTTGAACCCGGGAGGTGGAGATTGCAGTGAGCCGAGATCGCATCATTACACTCCAGCCTGGGCAAAAGAGACTCCATCTTAAAAAAAGAAACCAACACAGTGGAGCAGGATGAGTGTGAGTGGGTTTGGACAATGACTAGTAGAACTGGGTGGCATGGATGGAAACATTCAGACCGAAGCAAATGGGGGCAATCTCAACTGATGTGTGATTTTCATCCTTTCAACTCCCCTACTGTCTTCCTGGCACTTCCTAAGACTCGGAAGAAAGCTTACTGCCTGGTTCTGGTTTCTGGAAGAAGAGAGTTTACTGCTGCACTCCAGCTGTGAACACACAGTGAGACCGTCTCTTAAGAAAAAAAAAAAAAAATGTCTGGCACTGTGGCTCACACCTGTAATCCCAACACTTTGGGAGGCTGAGGCAGGTGGCTCACAAGATCAGGAGTTCAAGACCAGCCTAGCCAACATGGTGAAACCCCATCTCTACTAAAGATAACAAAAAATTAGCCAGGCCTGGTGGCGGGTGCCTCAGAATTCAAATCAGAATTCTGAGGTGTCTTTTCTAGCTATCTGCAAGCCTGGTTGTGGCCCAAGTGGTTAATGTAATCTCCCTGAACCCAGGTGTAATATAGGAATATTGACATCTGCCATCTTAACCTTAAGAAGGTTTTCTGAGAATTAAATTTTAAAGCACCATGTCAACTATAAAGCACTATTAAAGAAAAAGCTATTATTACATTAATCAGTAACACATAAATAGAAGCTTAAGATAAAAGACATAATTCTTCATTAAATTATACCTGAAAACTCTTTTTCAGAACTTGCATCTAATTTGTCCTTGTTTCTAGATGCAATATTTAAATCCAATAGTTAGAACACCTGGATGTGATATCAGCATTTTGATAATATATTGTTTCTTCTCAAATAATGGAAGAATGGGCAGACCTACTAAAATGTCTGAGTGAGAATAATAACATCCAAGTTTTAAGTAATAAAATCCCAATCAAGAATTTTAGAAGTCATGTATTTCTTTTCTTCTTTCCTTTCCTTTTTGTCGCCCAGGCTGGAGTGCACTGGCGAGATCTTGGCTCACTGCAACCTCCGCCTCCTGGGTTCAAGTGATTCTCCGCCCTCAGGTCCCAAGTAGCTGGGATTACAGGCATGTGCCTGCCACCAAGCCCGGCTAATTTTGTATTTTTAGGAGAGACAAGGTTTCTCCATGTTGATTGGGCTGGTCTCAAATTCCCAACCTCAGGTCGTCCACCCGCCTTAGCCTCACAAAGTGATGAGATTACAGGTGTGAGCCACCACACCTGGTCAATAACTTTTTTTGAGATGGAGTCTCGTCCTGTCACCTAGGCTGGAGTGCACTGGTGTGATCTTGGCTCACTGCAACCTTCGCCTCCCAGTTTCAAGCCATTCTCCTGCCTCAGTCTCTCGAGTAGCTGGGATTACAAGCACCCGCCACCACGCCTGGCTAATTTTTTTTATCTTTAGTAGAGATGGGATTTCGCCATGTTGGCTAGGCTGGTCTTGAACTCCTGATCTTGTGAGCTACCTGCTTCAGCCTCCCAAAGTGTTGGGATTACAGGTGTGAGCCACAGTGCCTGACTTTTTTTCTTTTTTTCTTAAGAGGCGGTCTCACTGTGTGTTCACAGCTGGAGTGCAGCAGTGTGAGCATAGGCACTTCAGCATCGAACTCCTGGGCTCAAGCAATCCTCCTGCTTCGGCCTTCCAGGCAGCTAGAATTACAGACACAAGTCACCATTCCCAGCTAAGTTTTTGTAGAAATAGGGTGTATTAGTCCATTTTCATGCTGCTGATAAAGACATACTTGAGACTGGACAATTTCACAAAAGAAAGAGATTTAATGGACTCACAGTTCCACATGGCTGGGGAGGCCTCACAATCGTGAGGTGAAAGGCACGTCTCGCATGGTGGCAGACAAGGGAAGAGAGCTTGTGCCAGGAAACTTCCGTTTACAAAATGATCAGATTTTATGAGACTTATTCACTATCACAAAAACAGCATGGGGAACACCGAAACCCATGATTCAATTATCTCCCATGGGGTCCCCACCACAACACACGGGAATTACGAGAGCTACAATTCAAGATGAGAGTTGGGTAGGGAAACAGCCAAACCATATCACAGGGTTTCACTATGTTAATCAGGCTGTTCTTGAACTCCTGGCCTCAAGTGATCCCTCTGGGTTGGCCTCCCAAAGCACTGGGATTACAGGTGTGAGCCACCATGCTTGGGAGAAGTTTTATATTTCTCATAGCTTGAAACGTGGGTGAGAAATGTGGGGGACAATAGTGCAGCATGAGTATTTAATGTGATGTGAATGTTTATAGTCCTGTGATTTTTTATTACAAGAAGACTTACTCTTTCCTAGGAAAGTTACCAGTATCCAGTATCTCTTCAGTATTGTGAGCTGTGTGTTGACAGCCCGTCTTCTCCATAAGAGCTCAAAAGCCATTACTTATAATTGCACATTTTTTCAGTCAGAAATTTTCCTAGGTAAATTTATCAATCGTGGATATTCAGCTGCTCAAATAAATATTATAGCTATGAGGGGATGCAAAAGAAAATGTGTTTGAGAGAGCAAGTGAAGAGTGCCCCCTGGTGGTGGTAAGCAACAACTGAAGTGCCTAATGTTCAATCTTTATTCAGAATTATTAAAATTCCAATTCCACAGTTTCTTAAAAGTCAGACTTTCACTTTAACCATAAGGAATTTTTACACTTCTAAAGGCCCACTGCACAGTGGAGTACATTATGACATGCTATTTAGATTGTATTTAGATTGTGCTATTTAAGATATCTTTTACATAAGCCTTAAAGAAAATTTTAGTGGGGACAGTGTTCCATTAAGAAATCGTGTTTCACCAAAAAGAAACACTGCAGGGTGCCAATATGGTCCCTTTAAATGGGACCTTTTTAAAATTATTTTTTATTTTTGGTTTTTGTGGGTACATACTAGATGTATATATTTACAGCATGAGATATTTTGGTACAGGCATGTGATACGTAAAAATCACATCATGGAAAATTGAGTATGCATCTAAATGGGACCTCTTATATAATCTGACATTGGCCCACAGACTTTTATTACTTATTTTTTTGGTTTGTTTACTGATTCAGTTGTAAAGGAACTCGTGGAATCTTCTCCAGCAGATTTTGGAAATTAACCATCTAGGATGGTCAGATTATGATCCTAGATGGAGACAGACTGTTGAACCAGATGCCAGTCCAGAGTCCCTTCCCACTGTTTGGTTTTACATTACATTTTCCCTGGCAATAAGTTTCCCATTAATGCTGTGCAGTCTCAACAAACAAAAGCCCACCTAGGGCTATAGACTGTAGACCGGGGACATTGTCAGAACACCACAGCAGGAGCTTCTCATGTGGCAGCCCCTCCTCTGTTATTTTCTAAGATTTTTACTGTGAGAAAATTGATTATGATTGTAATTAGATTTTTATTAATATTGTTTTATTTATTGATTTATTTTTGAGACAGAGTCTTGCTTTGTCGCCAGGCACCAGGCTGGAGTGCAGTGGTGCAATCTTGGCTCACTGCAATCTCCGCCCCCTGGGTTCAAGCAATTCTCCTGCCTCAGCCTCCCAAGTAGCTGGGATTATAGGTGCAGGCCACCACACCTAGCTAATTTCTGTATTTTTTTAGTAGAGATGGGGTTTCACCGTGTTGGCCAGGATGGTCTCGATCTCTTGACCTCGTGATCCGCCCGCCTCGGACTCCCAAAGTGCTGGGATTACAGGCATGAGCCACCGCGCCCGGCCTAATACTGTTTTAAATGGATTTTATTGGTGAGGTTGAATTGCTTTTGGGCAGAAGCAAGTTTAACATGGGATAGTGAAGTTAATATCTGAACTAGTTAATGAAAGTTGTGGAGAATTAACTTCATGAAGACGAGAGAATTTGAAGCGCCAATGTGGAGAATGATAACTGTAAGGGCTTAGTATGATTACCTCAATGAAAGAAAGTGATAAACGACTGAGCACAGTGGCTCACACCTGTAATCCCAGCACTTTGAGAGGCTGAGCTGGGTGGATTGCCTGAGCCCAGGAGTTTGAGACCAGCCTGGGCAACATGGCAAAACCTCATCTCTACTAAAAATGCAAAACAGTTACTTGAGAGGCTGAGGTATGAGAATCACTTGAACCCAGGAGGCAGAGGTTGCAGTAAGCTGAGATTGCACCACTGCACTGCAGCCTGGGTGACAGAGCAAGATTCTATCTATTAAAAAAAAAGAAAGCGATAACACTTGAACTATCCGACATACTGGCAATGAGGGAGGGGCCACACTTCTAGAAGGAAACGTGGAAAAGCAGTAGGAAAGGACAGGTCAACAATACGTCTGTTCGCACCAAGTCAAACAGAAATCTGGTTTGGTTCTTAAGTGTGAAACAGTCTTTCCCTGGACTTTGACTTTGGGCATTATCTTTACTTTAATAGGTGTGGGTCCAGCCTCTTCCTTCTTCTTGACAAAAAAAAAAAAACAGAACAAAACAAAAAACAAATCATGTGATTTGGGATGTAAGTAAAACCTCCAAGATTGACATTTGTGCTTTAAAAAATTTTTACAAACTGGAGCAGGCAGATATACCTACAGATGCTGAGCAGCTCAGAAATTAAGTAGAAATGGAGGCCTTTGACCTTCAGAAACAGCCCATAGCTTCAAGAAATTTCGAGTAATTTTAGAAACAAAACACACTATAAATATAATGTAATACAATAAACTATCCTATATTGTGTTAAAACATGCCTGCTATGCAGCCACAGAAACATTGTGGCTGCGTTTTCCACGCAGTCCAAACTAATTCAGAAAGAGAGAGAGAGAGAGAGAGAGAGAGAGAGTGTGTGTGTGTGTGTGTGTGTATGTGTGTGTGTATTAGAAAGGGCAACATACCGATTTCTAAATTGAGGATGACAGAAATTACATGTGAGCAACTGCGAAAGTTTTAAGAATTTTCTATTATTTCTAGAAAGCGAAGCAAACCAGAAACCCCGCAGAGTTTTTGAGGAATATTTTACAAAAATAAGAAATCAGGAGCAGAATCTGTTACAAAATGGTGGCTATCACACAGCAGTGCTTTGATTTAGTAGCCTAGAAGGCAAAAGCTTCATACACACACCCTTACAAAAAGCTTATACAGGAGACAGACAGACAGGGGTAAGAGATGTAGTACTCTGTGTACAGAGAAGGCAGCCTGGGATTCTGGCTGGGTCTTCCTGTTATTCTGAATGTGTCTTACAGCTGTTCTTTATTTGAAAACAACAACAACAACAACAAAAAACAACTAATTACATAAGCATATTGGACTATTTATGTTTTAATGATCAAATTCTTATATGTATAATTTAAACACTGGCTGAGCACAGTGGTTCACACTGTAATCCCAGCACTTTGGGAGGCCAAGACAGATGGACCCCCTGAGTCAGGAGTTCGAGACCAGCCTGGCTAACACGGTGAAATCCTGTCTCTACTAAAAATACAAAACTTAGCCAGATGCAGTGGTGCATACCTGTAGTCCCAGCTACTCAGGAGGTTGAGGCTGGAGAATCGCTTGAACCTGGGAGGCAGAGGTGTTAGTGAACCGAGATCACACCACTGCACTCCAGCCTGGGTGACAGAGCGAGATTCCATCTCAAAATCAATAAATACATTTGAACACTATAACTTCTTTTTAGTTTTTCCCCATCTAGCTCTCTGGAGAAAACAAACATGATGAACTATGCATCTCCAAAGCAGCATGCAGAGTATAACTGTATACTATGGTTGTGTATTTCTAAACATTTATAAAAATTCACACCACCCAAAGCCCCAGCTTTTCAGTGCTAGTCTAGGAAGTTTCATTAAAATAATAAAATTCTTGCTTTCTTGAACTCACACTCACACGAACTGTCTGATACTTCACTTTGCCACTTAGCAACCAAAAGAAGTGATGAGAAGCCCTTTCCTCTTATGCTCTTTCATGAAACTCGTTCCCTACTTAGTCCCCTTCTAAAACTTTCGGACTCTCCCCGTCTCCCTGTTGAGTCCGTTTCTCTCTGCCTTCAAACATGTGCTGTGTGCTAGAGTATCCCTAAAGACTAAAGGGCAAGGTCATGAGAAGGCGCTATTTAGGTATAGAAGCAAAGGGTTGTTTGCTCCTGGAATGTTAGGATCTTGTCTGTCCGTCTGTCTGTTTTTGTTTGTTTTTTCTTGTTGCCCAGGCTGGAGTGCAGTGGCACAATCTCAGCTCACTGCAACCTCCGCCTCCTGGGTTCAAGCGATTCTCTTGTCTCAGTCTCCCAAGTAGCTGAGATTACAGGTGTGTGCAACCACACCTGGCTCATTTTTGAGTTTTTAGTAGAGACGGGGTTTTACCATGTTGGCCAGGCTGGTCTTGAACTCCTGACCTCAGATAATCCACCCACCTCGGCCTCCAAAATGTTGGGATTATAGGTGTGAGCCACCACATCCAGCCAATTTTTAGGTATTATAATTTTTGATTCTAGAATTTGTTTCACCTCTGTATCATATATTCTTTACCATAAAGTCTTTGTACAATAATTGCAATATGTTAATCACTTGTGCCGTTTTGTCTGTTTTTGCTTCCAGCCAATTGGTTGTTTATTAGCATGCTTCATGCTTTTTGATTGGATGCAAGCTATTGTAGAGGAAAATTTGTAGAGGATCTTGATAATGTTATCTTCTTCCTAGGAGGGTTATGGTGTGTGTGTGTGTGTGTGTGTGTGTACGGCAGGGTCTCACTCTATCACCCAGGCTGGAATGCGGTGGCACAATGTCAGCTCACTGCAACCTCCATCTTCTGGGCTGAAGAGATTCTGCTGCCTCAGCCTCCTGAGTAGCTGGGATTACAGGCACACACCGCGATGCCTGGCTAATTTTTGTATTTTTGGTAGAGATGGGTTTTCATCATGTTGTCCAGGATAGTCTTGAACTTCTGACCTCAAGTGATCCACCTGCCTTGGCCTCCCAAAGTGCTGGGATTACAGATGTAAGCCACCGCGTCCAGCCGGGTTAAGCTTTCTTTTAGCAGGCAGGTAATGTACCGGATGGCTACTTTGATTCCATTAAGGGTTAATTTTAGGCCTTGTTAGGGCTGGTCTGTTTCAATTGTACTTTTTCCTAGTGTATGGCTCTTACTCTTAGGGCATGATCTCTAGGATGAGGCCCACCTGGGGTCTATATATAGTTTTGTAGGATAAGACAAAAAGCCCAGGGTGTTTACCAAGAACTGTCTGATTCAATGAAGCTTTAAATTCAATCTCTACCTCCCCTGCACTGGATGGCTGAGGACATCTCTAACTCCTTTACCCTCCCAGCCCAGGGTGAGACAGGGGAGGTTCCTGGGGCAAGCTAACACCCTGAAAGTGAGCACCTTCTTACATTTTACTCCCAAGGCACCTCTCTGGCCTCACCCTAGTCACAGCTCAGCTCTCACCTGCTGTTTTCTGCTGAGTCTTCAGATTCAATGTCTCGAAAAGGATCTGTATGAAGATCTGGAGGGACGGGAGGGGGGATGCTTCCCTGTCAACCCTCCTCTGAATTTGCTATTGTTCTGGCAGCCCTGAATTTGCCCCTTGGCTCACTAAAACTGCCACTTCTATTTGGGTTCTATCATGCTGTGGCACTCAGGGTGCTGGAAAGTGCTCATAGGAGAAAAGCTGGGGTAAATATGCTCGCCTTAGGTGCTTCCCCTCTTTCAAAGTTTATAGCCCCTCATGCTCCCAGCTGCACTGCTTGCCCTCCAGTACATTCAAATTATTGTTTTATGCTTTGTCCAGCAAAATTTGTCTCTTTACTGCTTGCATGAACATGCAATGCTTATTTTTGACTCTGACCTTTTGCTTATGCTGTTTCTTCTATATTCTTCCAATTCCCTTCCTTCATCCAAACCAGGCCCATCCTTTGTGCTCAACCTATAGCTCACTTCCTGAAATCATGCAGGTATTTACGAAGTGTTGTTTTTGAACAACTTTTGATATTACAAAACATCACATGATGTTAAAAGCATAGAGCTTTGAATCATTTATGATGCAACCTAATTTTTAAAATCACCCTCATTTGGGAGGTAGAGGAGGGCAGATCACGATAGAGACCATCTTGACCAACATGGTGAAACCCTGTCTCTACTAAAAATACGAAAATTAGCTGGCTGTGGTGCACGCACCTTAGTCCCAGCTACTGGGGAGGCTGAGGCAGGAGAATCCCTTGAACCCGGGAAGCAGAGGTTGCAGTGAGCCGAGATTGTGCCACTGCACTCCAGCCTGGCAACTGAGACTCCATCTCAAAAAACAAACAAAAACCCCCCAAATCACCCTCATATGTATCTGTGTGTGTGTGTGTGTGTAACCACAAGGAAAAAAAATGCTAATGGTTATTTCTGCATGATGGGATTATGTATACTTTTTACTTTTTTTTTTTTTTTTTGAGACGGAGTTTCGCTCTTGTTACCCAGGCTGGAGTGCAATGGCGCGATCTCGGCTCACCGCAACCTCCGCCTCCTGGGCTCAGGCAATTCTCCTGCCTCAGCCTCCTGAGTAGCTGGGATTACAGGCTCGTGCCACCATGCCCAGCTAATTTTTTGTATCTTTAGTAGAGACGGGGTTTCACCATGTTGACCAGGATGGTCTCGATCTCTCGACCTCGTGATCCACCCGCCTCAGCCTCCCAAAGTGCCGGGATTACAGGCTTGAGCCACCGCGCCCGGCTACTTTTTACTTTTTAAAAGATTTTTGGCCGGGTGTGGTGGCTCATGCCTATAATCCCAACAGTTTGGGAGGCTGCGGTGGGATACTTGAAGCCAGGAATTAAAGACCAGTCTGGCTAGCTAACATAGTAAAATGCTGTCTCTACAAAAAATTTTAAAAATGGGCCGGGCGCGGTCCGGCCTAAAAAATAGGCCAAGGCAGAAAGATCAATTGAGCCCAGGAGTTCAAGACCAGCCTGAGCCACAAGATAGTAAATTTTATCTTATGATTTTACTATCTCTACAAAAAATGCAAAAAAATTGCCAGGAGTGCTGGTGTAGGCCTATAGCCCCAGCTATTTGGGAGGCTGAGCTGGGAGAATCACTTGAGCCTGGGGAGGCTGAAGCTGCAGTGAGCCATGGTTGTGCCACTGCAACCCAGCTTGGGTGGTAAAGCAAGATCCTGTCTCAAAAAAAAAAAAAAGAAAAAGATTTTTCATAGATTAATAAAAACTGTTATTGGTTACTTTCAGATGATGGGATTATGCATATTTTTCTTATAAGGTTTAAAGGTTTTCTATATTCTCTAAAGCAGGTGTCCCCAAACTTTTTACACAGGGGCCAGTTCACTGTCCCTCAGACCTTTGGAGGGCCGCCACATACTGTGCTCCTCTCACTGACCACCAATGAAAGAGGTGCCCCTTCCTGAAGTGCAGCAGCGGGGGCGGATAAATGGCTTCAAGGGGCCGCAGTTTGGGGACACCTGCTCTAAAGTATACCCTTTGCATTCTAAGAAAAGTGAATCATACATGGTTGTCCAAGTGTGTGAATATACTTAACAATTAAAATAGTTAAGGCTAGGCGTAGTGGCTCACCTCTGTAATCCCAGCCCTCTGGGAGGCTGAGGAGGGAGGATTGCTTGAAGCCAGGAGTTCAAGACCAGCCTGGGCAGCAAAGCAAGACTACATCTCTATAAAAAAACAACATTAGCTAGGCATGGCACACATCTGTAGTCCAGCTACTCAAGAGGCTGAGGTGGGCGGATCACTCAAGCTCAGGAATTTGAGCCCTCAGAAAGCTGCAATTCCACCACTGCACTCCAACCTGGGCAACAGAATGAGACCTCATCTTAAAAAGAAAATGGTGGCCAGGCATGGTGGCTCACGCCTGTAATACCAGCACTTTGGGAGGCCAACGTGGGTGGATCACGAGGTCAAGAGATCGAGACCATCCTGGTCAACATGGTGAAACCCCGTCTCTACTAAAAATACAAAAAATTAGCCGGGCATGGCGGCGCGTGCCTGTAATCCCAGCTACTCAGGAGGCTGAGGCAGGAGAATTGCCTGAACCCAGGAGGCGGAGGTTGCGGTGATCCGAGATCGCACCATTGCACTCAAGCCTGGGTAACAAGAGTGAAACTCCGCCTCAAAAAAAAAAAAAAAAAACCAAAAAAGAAAGAAAATGGTTAAGATAGTAAATTTTGTTATATGATTTTACAAGAATTTAAAAAATAAAGGAGTTGTAACAACAGATCATCAAAAAAAATCCAGCTGTAGAGAGGAAAATAAGTTAGATTGTGGAATTGGCCAATATAAAACTCTTTTACCAAATGGTTTGTATAGTACATCATTACTGCATTCATGGTTTGATAAATCTACATTCGTATTTCAGATATTTGGTACTGATTTAATTTGGCTTTTTCTTTTCAAATTCTTTATTAGAAAAAATTTGTAGAAAAGTTCTAAAATGATTTAATAGGCTTTGAATATTTTGCTTCAGACCACTCTTCCTGACCACATGGAAGTATGTGTCTTTATTCACAAGCTTGCAGTCCCCACTGGATAATATGTAACAATTCTGAGTAACGGCAGCACCCACCTTTCCTTCTTCCTTCACTTAGACTACATTTATTCATCATCTGTATTGTTGGAGTAAGTTCCATGTTAATAATCACCACTGAGGATATGTTAATACCACTTAACTTATGCCCCAATTGGTGTAAATACTGCCTAAATGACCTCTTATCCTTTCACTTAACTTAGTAATAACACACATCATAAAAAAATCTCCAAAACCCATCATAAATGCCAACGTTATATGTTTTATTTTTAATCAAGTAGTTTTTTTAAGCCACAACATGTTCGTAATTGACAGAATAAGACATTAGGCATGAAATGAGAATATAAAACCAGGGTCTACAGAAAGGCAAACAGTGCTTCAGTCCATCCTGATGGCCGCACGCAAGTGAAATGCATTCCAAACATCTACCCCTTTTTTAAAAACATACAGTTCACGTGTTTTTATTTTCACTTGTAAACAATCTGAGTCAAGATGGACAATGAGGTAATCTAAATACTACATAGGATAATTTAAAAGCACTAAATAAAACACCATTATTAAAGACATATAAAAGTCAGGGTTCACTTTGGTCTCTAGTATAGTTAGAGTTGTTAATACCAAAAAAGCAACACACACTAATTAAAGCCAGCTTGGTGGTAGATAAATGTAAGTTAAGTGATTCACGAGGTAGTCAACACCATCATTTTCAAGCTGGTAACTCTCACAAGTGTTAAGCCATAGATGTATTAAATATCATAATACTTTCTCATAGTACAGTACTTTACCATAACTTGTAGCTCTGTTCCAAATATAAAATTTAAAAATGAATCATAGGTCAACTTCTCACTAACTGAACAACTATGACACAGATCACACAACCACCACATCTTAAAGAGGCTGTTTTCAGCTATGTAAGACAGAGTTTGATGCTTTTAACAAGATGTTCTTTTCTAAAACAAATAAATCTCATTAAGACATCTAGAAAATTAAAGTCAGTGCAGCTGCACTTGTACATACTTTCCCAAATTTTATAACCAAAGGGGAAATACACATATATATTTTATGATAAACATTTCTTAGGGAAAACAGATAAATTAATTTAAATTAACTTTAAGACTTAATGAGATTTCCCATGTCCTGTATAATTCATCTTATAGTGACTGTTACAAAGTCTATTAACACTTATGGGCTCCTATTCACAAACTAAATACAACCAGCAGTAACTTGGCGCTGCAATGGTGCAAAATAAAACTTAGCCAGAATAAAATTAAAAAATTGGCAATATTGGAGGTGGACTGATGCTAATAACATGTTATTTCTTGATCTTTTTTCTTACATTGCACGCTAAACTTCCAAGTTATAAGCAGGTAAAAATCTTTCTAAATCTTTCAAATGCAAAAATACATCCAAGGTCTTCTACTGAAGACTAGAAATCCAAATATGAAAATGTTTTCATTATAGTCTGCTATGTAGCAAATGATTAGCTTGCAGGGCTGAGACTGGTAGTGCATCTTGTTGAGGAATTACATTTATGTTGACATGAGGGTGAGGTCAAGAGATAACTTAATTCACAGACCTGCTGCCCCACCATTAGTAATCCCTGCCAACTGAAGCTTCACACAGACCCTTTTCCCTCAATAGCTAGTAATGGCATTGCGTTTCATTCCTTGGCAAGCCAGTGCTAGTTAGTGATATGCCTGGGGCTATAATGCTGCAATATGCTTGGCTTCAGGGCAGCACAGACAGTAAATGAAGGACACTGGCATCTTTTAAACCGTTTGCCTAGCATAAATACCTGCATACACCAACCCCTCTCCCTGCTTCCCTCTTCCAAACTCCACCTCTGGGCAAAGGGATGCTTCTAAGATTGCTTCGGTGTTCTGTTTTGCTTAAGTTGAAGAGTGCCCATAATTCCTTAAACTAAATACATGATAATTTTAAGAAAATGTTTGGAGACTTTGCTAACTAAAAAGAGATGCTTCATTATTCACAAGTGTTTGCCAGAAACATGCAGTTGTGAATTGCTATTTGTAATACAGATTAAAAGGTTCTGTACCAGAGAATTATCAGCCACCTGTAAGGCTGGAACAACATACAGGTGTGTTATGTATCAACTATGAGGTAGCCTTTTGCTGTAAACAGAATATTTTACCTATGTAAATGAATAATGTGGTCACATCAGTGATATTCACGTATGCAAGGAGTTGAGGGAATCTGCTTTAGAGGAGTTTTCACATGAAATAAAAATAGGATAACTGATATCTGAAATTCAAAAATTTTGATCTATGTCAAACTCAGAGGTAGTTACTATCATCAGCACATAATACTTATATAAAGGTATAAGTTATTTGGTTTGTTTTGAGTAAGCAGGACTGTAGACTAGTCTGTAAAGAAACAACAAAAATATTATATGGTATGTTCCCTGAGCAAAGTTCTTTGTCCTGAGTATGTTATGTAATAGTGATAATATTCTCATATAAAAAATAAACCCCAACTTTCAACTATAAGATAGGTTTGGTATGTGCTCTTAGTAGTTCAGTCTTGTAAGATGCTGAAAAGGATTTCAAATTGCACCCATAAGGACCATAGTTCTCAACTGTTTCTTTTTTTTAAACCATGATTTTAGCTCTGAATTTCTTTTTGTAAACAGGAAATGTCCAATTTTCAAGTCCATAATTTCCTATTTCCATAGGGTGAAGGAACTTTGGTTTGAACTTTCAAAGTGACTTTTATCTATCATGTTTTGCATTTTTACTGTTACCTGCTTTTTATACCTGCTAAAAATTGAGCAATGCTTATCATGTTTTGCATTTTACTGTTAGCCTGCTTATATATGCCTGCTAAAAATTGAGCAATGCCACTTTGATTTGTCTATATACTTTAAATAAAGTTGAAATCCTCACATAAGGCAAGGAAGTACTTCTCTACAGCTATATCACATTCATTATCGTCAAAGGTAAGCTTTGCATCACAGCACACCGATATTTCAGTGTATACCACGCAGATTCTCACAATCACTGTTGTGAAATTCAAGCTGAGTTGTAAAGGACTGGCAACCCAACCTGAGGCATGTTCTTCTTATGGTGGCTTTTGCTGAAACAGCAGCAACTATACACGTCTCCCATGACAGGACAGGCGGGAGAGGAAGTAGAAACTGTTCAGCAGAGTATGTCTCATTTGAGTCATGCTATTTTTGTTTAATTCTCTGAGCTTACACCAACAGGCCCATACATTATAATTATAATCCTTAATGTTACTCCCAATATTAAGCACTATAATGAACATCTGACCTACTTGCAGACGTTTCAGAAATTTGCCCATAACATCTAGAGCCAGGATGACCCCAAAATAATTTTTTTTCATGACTGAAACCTAATGGGACCAATACTATGACTGGGCTCTAGCCACTTTATCACTCTAACTGAGAAGCAACCTGAGAAGATTCTCTCTCTAGCACTGAACGTTCATCCTGTATCCAACATATAGGTTACTTCAGAATAAGCCTTGAAGGTAACTTCCACAGATCAAAGTTACTGTATAAAATAATTCTAGCTCTCTGGTGAGAGGTTTGGCACCTCTGCCCCAGGCTTGTCACTCTTTATGCCTGCCACTAACAATGCACTTTTTCATAGCATTCACAGGTCATATATATTGGGCAATTGTGAACATCCACTTAATTTCCATTCTCAACTCCAGTATTTCATTCATTTCTGTGCTGCTTGTTTGTTTTAGAAACAAGTTAGATAACTCTCCACAAGGAATAAAAACAGCCACCAAAAATATACACCAACAACTGGAGTTCTCTAAGGTCTTCAGTAGTAAGTAAGGAGGGCTCCCTGCTCTAAGCAACGGGCAGAAGATTGACTTAGCCAAGGGAAGCTGCTGTTGCCATACAATCCCTTACAAACCTCACAACATGGAAAAAGTTACAATAAGCTGGTATTAAAATACTACTGAAAACAAGTCACTAAGATTATCATCCCCTTCATTTCTCTTAATAAGCATCTAATTTTACAATCAAACATAGAATTAAAAACAGTGAAATATCAGCACAAATTACACATTCATTGTCTCTTCTGGAGTTATGTATCCCAGAATGAAAAAAGCTTATGGCAGTCAGAGGCATGTGAAGTCAAGGTACTGCCTTCAAAAAGGGGGAAAAAATACCACTTCAGACATTTCAAGAAAAAGAGGCAATCCCAAATTTGGGAAAACTGGATGTCTTAAAAACCTTTAGTACCACATGATTGGCAGCTGTGAGATCTGAAGTATCCTTTGGTTCACACAAAAGGTAACAGTCATGTTTTAATTTTTATATAATAGAAAAGAAGTGGTATATCAAAAAAACTCCAGTGGGTTAATTTAAAAACTATCTATAATGCTTCACTTAGATTTTCAATTATTGGAAACGTCCAATTATATGAGGGAGGGTGTGTGCTTTGATCTATACACAAATATATAAAGATGGAGGCTCTTTATATATGTGTATATATTCCTATATAAAAACCCTCATGTACACACACAGACTCAGGCTCTCTCCCTCTCACACATGCACATAATGATAGACATAGTATCTTATTCTCTGAAGTAACATAAAACATGACACCCTGCTCAAATGTAATTTGCTTAGAGTGATTTGTCTGATTAAAAAATTCACAGTTCCCCAATAGTAGTTAAAATCCTAGGTCAGCTACTGCTTATGAAATACTGTTCCCCTGTACTTTCATGAGGTAGACTTTGCAACCGGGTAAAGGAAAGAACACATGAAGAAGACCTATTATGTCTTCTTCCTTTTTTGAACTGAAGGCCCCTTTTTGCTTTGCTCTTCTGGCGCCGTAGATGACTTCGCGGAGGAAGCTTCTTGAGGTGACCTGCCTGGTCGTTCTGAGATCTCTGCTTTAGCCTCCTGAGAAAATGGTGGTGATGTACAGCCATGCCCGCCTCCCACTTCTCGAGGGAGAGTTGAAGTGCATGGCTGGGATTCTGCTTCCTGTCTTCCCTGAGAACTCGCGGGTGGCTGTGCAACATTTTTATGCGGGCAGTTTGCCACCATGTGCATGATGCTCTGACAGTAATGGCACTTCTTTGGCTGAGGAGGTAGACTACATTCCTTAGCATGATGATCAAGGCCACCACAGTTGTAGCATCTGCAAGCAAAAAGGATGAAAACATCTTAGAAGTAAGCAGCATGTATCCAACATGTTTTCAAATGTGAAAATATACAAACAATGAGATAAACTTATTTTAATGTGCTTTCTTTTTTTTTTTTTGAGACGGAGTTTCGCTCTTGTTACCCAGGCTGGAGTGCAATGGCGCGATCTCGGCTCACCGCAACCTCCGCCTCCTGGGTTCAGGCAATTCTCCTGCCTCAGCCTCCTGAGTAGCTGGGATTACAGGCATGCGCCACCATGCCCAGCTAATTTTTTGTATTTTTAGTAGAGACGGGGTTTCACCATGTTGACCACGTTGGTCTCGATCTCTTGACCTCGTGATCCACCCGCTTCGGCCTCCCAAAGTGCTGGGATTACAGGCTTGAGCCACCGCGCCCGGCCTTAATGTGCCTTCTTAAAAGCATTTATCATTACACTGCTGGTTCAAAGATTATCACCAAAATATTCTGGCAAGGTTAAAACTTAGTTGTGTGAAACACAACTAAACACAGTGAAAAACAAGAATAATAAAACATGAAAGAATACTTAATCACTTCCATAGAGAAATGATTTCTTTAAATTTGACACTATTTGGTCATTTTGAAAGAACAATTTAGCCCACTAGAGGGCAGCGAATATTCAACAATAAAACAGCCAGTTTTAAAAACAAGTGTTCTTAGAAACACAGCTGTTGGCATGATACAAAGTGGCAATTCACTCAGCAACTGGGAAAATTTTAGACCAAATTAAATTTCGTGAGTTTAACACTTCTTTGAATGTTAATTATTTTGACTGTAGAAACCAGCTAAACTGGAAAATGTTTTTCCCTTTGTATAAAATTAAGTAGTACAGTGAAATTTGATGTATTAGAAAGTCAGGATGATATCTGGCAAATTGCCAAATATTTCTAGTGCAATAGACTAAACGACTGAATCAGAACACTGCTGCAAAAAGAAAGTTTCTAAATTCTAAGATTGAATTTATAGAAGTTGATGCCACTTCAATGATGAGGAAAAATTTACTTTCTTCTCATTTTATAAGACATTAGCTTTCTTTTAGGGTGATTTCTTTTAAATTAAAATAAATGCAAATCTATCCATGATATGTGAATGCACATTAGTGACACGCTTTGTACTAGATGTTTGAAAAGTTCAGCTTTCAGCTTGGCAGGGAAAAGCTGGGTGAGAAAATTTTTTCAAAGATATATTTGGTCAGTTTCAGAATTTCTTCTAAAATTTTATATTAAAAATAACAAAAGACCGTATGTGGAAGAAACTAAAAACAATTTACATTTACCAAAGGTTTTAAATGATTGTTAAATATAGAATTTGTATAATGACTTATCTCCCAATGAAATATTTTAAGAACTTTCTATTTTATTTTCCAAATAAATTTATAACTCCGTAAATCTCATTATGAAGCAAAAAGAACAATGGGTTATAATTTTTTTTTTTTTTTGAGATAGAGTGTCACTCTGTTGCTCAGGCTGGAGTGCAGTCATCTCGGTTCACTATAACCTCTGCCTCCTGGGTTCAGGTGATTCTCCTGTCTCAGCCTCCAGAGTAGCTAGGATTACAGGCACGCGCCACCATACCCAGCTAATTTTGTATTTTTGGTAGAGACAGGTTTCACCATGTTGGCCAGGCTGGTCTCAAACTCCTGACCTCAAGTGATCTGCCTGCCTTGGCCTCCCAAAGTGCTGGGATTACAGGCATGAGCCATCACACCTGGCCAGGTCATAATGTTTTAAAAGATAATAACAAAATATGGTAACTGTGAGAAAATTGGTTTAAGACCAGAATGACAACAAAAATGAATTATGATGACTTCTATTTGTATGTGTGTGAGAACATCAAGCTTAGTAACTTACACTACCTTATATTTCAAAGACAAACTACTAATGTACAACCTGCTAAGCAGTACATGTAGGATACTTGGTATTTTATCTTCTGGGATAAATTATAAATAAAGAAGTTTTTAATTGGCAAAAATTAGAGTAACTATTGCTTGCTTCTCCAGTTAGCAGTATTACCTTACATACTTTAGAATAATGAATTCATAAGATGGGTTTTATTCTTTGCAACAATTAGCAATTATTTATCTTAGGACAGACCAAATCATATTTTCAAAAAGGGGGAAAAAAAAACAAGAAATCACATTTTATGGTTAAATTATTCACTGTACAATTACATGCCTTAATATGTTAAAGCATTACAATGCAGATTTAATATTGTTTCAGTCATATGTTCTAAGAAAGTGTAAGATTAAATAATAGATATTGGCTAATGCTTAAAATTTAGGTTCTCAAAATAACAACATGCAAAAATGGCATATTTGAAAAATATAACCACATTACTTATAATAATATATTTTCCCACACAGTTCTCCTCTACAATGGGTAAGTGAATTCTTAAATTAAATTTGCCCATCTCTGAAGTGTCTTATTTTGAATTAAACTCACTTCCTTGAGGATAACTCCCACTTAGGAGCTCATTTTCAAAGAGAGAGAAAATAGGTTAAAGGCTTCAGTAATAGGGCTGGCTCTCCTGCAGACACATCAATTTCATCAGTCACTGTGGTATGCACTACGTTATCCAATTCAGGGAACCATTTTGCCCACTCATTGACCAAGAGACTGATGTCAGTATTCTACTTTCACAAATGGGATCTTCTATTACATCTATCTGTGCATTTACCATTATATTTGGCCTATAAAATTGTTTTTAAGGATGCTATATAATTTCGGTTTCCTTACATTTTGATCTGCAGAGTTAATTCACCCTCCCTTGGCTTTTCCGTTATGTGCGATCATTAGGCTAGACTGTCTTCCACACTGAAAAGATTTGCATTTAGTGTATATGTGCTTATCCTTAAAAGGGGGAGGAATGTATTTATATTCTCTTCTATTTAATCATTCAGTGTCAATCACTCTTACTAAGAGTACAGATCACTCTCCATTATGAAACCCCTTCTTTCCCAAGGGACTGACACCAAAATAGAAATGTTCAGCTACCTTGCAGCTCACAAATTATACCACAACTATATACTCCATACAAGCCACATCCGGTTTTAGTCCCCTTTGTTCACCCTCACTTTTCCACATCAGTTTGCTTTTGTAGTTTGAATGAATTTTACATTGCGATGTGAGCATAAAAATGGCATGTGCGTCCATGTTTAGCTACATGCTTAAGAAGCACAAGGACATAGTCTCGCACAAGCGTAAGACTATACAAAGAAAACTATACTCATACTTTTTTATATATCCCCACAGTCTAACATAAAAAATAGAATTATTCACGTTAAGTACTTTATTAAATGCTGAACCAATGGCACAAAGGATATTTTCTCATGCATTACAAATAAAGATAAAATAGGCTGTGCACAGTGGCTCACGCCTGTAATCCCAGCACTTTTGGGAGGCCAAGGTGAGCAGATCACTTTAGGTCAGGAGTTTGAGACCGGCCTGGTCAACATGGCAAAACCCCGTCTCTACTAAAAATACAAAAAATTAGCCAGGCATGATGCACGCCTGTAGTTCCAGCTACTTAGAAAGCTGGGGCAGGAGAATTGCTTGAAACCAGGGAGGCGGAGGTTGCAGTGAGCCGAAATTGCTCCACTGCACTCCAGCCTGGGCAACAGGGTTAGACTTTGTCTCAAAAAACAAATAAAGATAAAATAAACATGTTCAGTTTAATCTTAGGTTATCAAGCTCTCCATAAAATCACTTTATAAATACTGTAATTCTAATGAGCTAGCACATTCTACAAGAATTATTTTTTATTTAAGGAGTGTTTAAAGATAGAAGATAAATAACAAATCAAAGTCAATTTTTTGAAAGATTATCAAAACAAGATTAAAAATTTAAGATTTTAAATGAAAGAATGGCAACAATAGATAGAATAGAGGCACTTATAATGGCCAAATAAAAACAAATTGTTTAGGCCTTTAGAACCATTTAATTATATTCTGGAATAATTACATGAGTTTTTATAAATCAAGTTCAAACACCTCACTAGCTAATAAATTAATCGAAACATATCCAAATTTTTGAGAATTTCATTAAAAAATGAAAACTCTGATTCAGAAATCAGAATTTAGATCTGCTGTGACCATTAAAAATATTTGCATTTTTTGATCCGAACAACTGAATAAGCAGATTATATTTTCAAATGACACCAGCAATAATGGAACTGAGCACAGCTGACAACCACTATGTTAAAATATAGACATTAATTTTTAAATGATATTTCAATGGGGTAAATGAAAATATTAACCAATTATATATTCTCTCTTGATCTGGAGAATGATTAAAAAAATTAAGAAGAGGGGCGATACCACAGAGGAAGAAGCAAATTTGCTTGTCTAAAAGTTCAATGGAAAAAAATGTACCAGAGTTCTTCTCAGGACTTGAACATTCTAACTTAGTAAGAATTTGTATGTAAACTCATATGCACAGTTTGAGGGTCTGATGGGGGCGTTAAGTATAATAATGATAGTGATGTGTAAGCTTCTGAGAGGAAAGAATTGTTGAAAGTATGTTAGGCAGTATCAGGGATAGAGAAAAGAGTGGTAAAAGAAGTGCAAGCTTTGGGCAGTAACAAGGTACTAATATAGAAATGGAGTACGTAAAAATCTCTGGGAAAAACAGATGAAAAAAAGGGATTAATAACTTCCAAATGGGAGGCAGAGGGGCTAAAGAAAAAGTCACAGATTGAAAAACATTTCAGGAGCTGAACTGGAGAAAAAAATAACTGATTCTTTGCAGAGATTATCATTTTAAACCTTGGTACAGTTCAACTAAAATCTAGAAATGACACAAATAACATTCTTCAGCTCTATTATTTTTTATTCTAGTATGTTTTAACACTTGTTATCTAATCAAAATTGTATGCCAATCAACTCAACACATGGAAGTGCTGGATCCCAGCCAGCTGGTAGCTTGGAGGTGGGTGGGTAAAAAGGTTATTAGAGAACGCAAGAGAGCTGACAAGCAAAGGATCCAGAGCGTAGGTTTTTATGGAAGCAATATGCCTATCCTGTACCTCCTAAAGGTAAGAGGGGCAGATCCTGGAACCAACCTTCCAGAAGAAGATTCCATTTTGTTCTGACTGATTCTACACAATCTAAATAAACATTTGAGTATAGTTTACTCACTCCACAGGACCCGCCCCAAAATACCAAGAGAGAAGTTAGGAAACTTGGCGGAGTCACAGAGCTAGTAAGTCTCTTTAATAGTATACATGTCTTCTGACCTCTATCAACCTATACTTTAATGAATTTGTTTCTTTTATTTCATTCTTCTCATACCAAATTCATAAGACTGTAGGCCAGTTAAACAGTAACAATTTTAGTAAAGTTAATTTTTAATTAAGTATGTTTTTCATACTTAAATATTTTATATATTGTTTCTAAGTACAGTGGTAAAAATACTGAGTTTTCAAAAACAGTTGGTGATACTGATGATTTACGTTCTTTTAAAAGGTTTCCTAGGTAATAAATACACATTTAACACCAGAAAGTTTTCATTTGGATCTTCTGGAATATAGAAGCCAGCATCATGTTATTACCTTAATTCATGCTAAAAACAAAATACTCTATATACAGAAGGACTAAACATACTTTTAACAATCAAAATGGTAATAACAGAAATAATAAATAGGTTCAATTCATTGAGAGTTTACTAAATTCCAGACACTGTGCTAAAGGTTTTTAATGTGTTATATAATTTAATCCTCCCTCAAACCCTATGAATTGGGTACTACAATATCTAAATTGTATTGATGAAGAAAATTAGAGATTACCTAGAAGAGAATTTTAATTAAAAACAGTTAAATTTCACTTCCATTTTGATTACATAAAAATTTTATACCCAAAAATATTGATGTAATTTTATTATATGTAAGTCTAAAAAAATCTAGGATCTTGAATTGAAAACACGAATACACACACACACACACACACACACACACACACACACACACATACTCACACACGATCTGAAGTAGATTTTTCTTGAGATTGTGTTGCTGGGGAGGTCAGTGTCTTTCCTTGAGGATCCCACCTATAAAACAAAAGGCTGGGAATAGTCCAGTCCAGATTTTTTTCACTGCCAAGGCTGGATTTTCTTTTTGTCTCTTCTATACTTTACACGTGTTGAAAAACTTGGTCTAAAAAATTTGTGAATACTTTTCCATTCTCTTTAATCTTATGTAAATTGGAATTTTAAGCTGACATGCTATATGATCAGTGCTATCAAACTGACTCAATAAAATTCCAGTCAAAAGAGAAAAGATGGAAATTTTAGTTAGCCCATGAAATCATACTGCAATATGATTTATTTAGGCTCTGATATGTTACAATCAGATTCTATTGGTTGGAGTGAATGTAAATTGAGACTGCCTCTTATTTGACAGCATATTTGAAAATATTAATACATATACTCTCTGACCTAGTAACTCTCACTCTAGGAATCTGCCCTACAGGAATATTCACTGATAAGCACAATGAATCAGGTACTAAGATATTAACAAGAGCACTGTCCATACTGGTAAAAAGTTAGAAAAATTAAATAGTAAGTTTAATTTTATTTATAAATTTTTAAAAAGCATTATTGTATTATGCTTATAATCTTATAATCAAAGAGTACTTATAATCAAACCCAGAGAGTCTGGCTAGAGTCCACGCTCTTTAACAGGAAGAGCTTTACCACTAAGCTATAAACATGTTAAAATGAAAAATAAATTAAAGCCATGTATACCAAAAAACATTTTACAGCTATAAAATAAATAACATTTTTTTAAATTGAGGTAAATTTATATGTATTGACCTGGAAAGATCTCCAAGACAAATTGTTAAGTAAAAAAAAGCAAGCCACAGCATAATACATAAGTACAGTATAATCACATTTATGTTTCAACGACTAGACGTGATTATAAGCAATTGTGTGCATTTTTTTTTTTTTTTTTTTTTTTGAGACGGAGTTTCGCTCTTGTTACCCAGGCTGGAGTGCAATGGCACCATCTCGGCTCACCGCAACCTCCGCCTCCTGGGTTCAGGCAATTCTCCTGCCTCAGCCTCCTGAGCAGCTGGGATTACAGGCACACGCCACCATGCCCAGCTGATTTTTTTGTATTTTTAGTAGAGACGGGGTTTTCACCATGTCGACCAGGATGGTCTCGAACTCTCGACCTCGTGATCCACCCGCCTCGGCCTCCCAAAGTGCTGGGATTACAGGCTTGAGCCACCGTGCCCGGCCAATTGTGTGCATTTTTAAATGCATGTAAAAACTGGCCGAGTGTGGTGGCTCATGCCTGTATTCTCAGCACTCTGGGAGCCCTAGGCCAGCAGACTACGAGGTCAGGAGCTTAAAGACCAGCCTGGCCAACAGTGAAACCCCAACTCTACTAAAAATATGTAACATAGCCAGGGGTGGTGGTGCACGCCTATAATCTCAGCTACTTGGGAGGCTGAGTCAGGAGAATCACTTGAACCTAGGAGGCAGAGGTTGCAGTGAACTGAGATCACACCACTGCACTCCAGCCTGGGTAACAGAGAAAGACTCCATCTCAAAAATACATACACACGTACATACATACATGAAAGCAAGTAAAAACCACTCAGAGGACAGACAGTGAACTGACAAATCAAGAGTGGTTATATCTAGGGAAAACAATACGGTGAAGTGACGTTTCTTTTTTCTTTTCTTTTTTTTTTTTGAGACAAGGTCTAACCTCCGTTGCTCAGGCTGGAGTACAGTGGTGTGATAACCGCTCACTGCAGCCTGGACCCTCCCAAACTCAATCATTCTCTACCTCAGACTCCTTAGTAGCTGAGACTATAGTGAGTGTGTATGTGCGTGTGCATGTGCGTGTGGTTTTATTGGTAAAGCTAGTTTTGCCATGTTGCCCAGGCTGGTGTCTAACTCCTGAGCTCAAGTGGTCCCTCCCATGTTGGTCTCCCAATGTGCTAGGATTATAGGCATTAGCCACCATGCCTGGTTGGCATTTTACTTTTACTCTATACATTTTTGTATAGTTTCTTTTTAAATAAAAAGAACTGATATATTATTTGTGTAAATAAAAAAGAAAAGGAGCAATTATAAAACTCCATTTCCTTTTTGTAATTTGACCCTCACTATTATTGTTAGTCATCTGACAGTGAGCCTGTCTGCCAGTGACTCAGAATCATTTTGGAAGCCTTCAAAAAATCCTGATGCCCAGGTCCTACTCCAGACTATTTAAATCAGAATCTTTGAGGATGAAGCTCTAAGCATCAGTACTGTTTTGAAGTTTCCCAGGAGATGGTGATGTGTAGCTACTTGAGAACTATAGCAGTTAACAAACCCAAGTGTTACACTGACAATCTTATCACTATATTTAACACTATAAGGAATGTGGTTCAAAAGAGAATATATCTCTCAAAACAGTTTTCAACAGGTTATTCACTCATGCCTCAGAAAGGAAAAGAGGGGAGGGATTGAAGGAAGGAAGAAAGAAGGGCAAGAGAAGGAAAGAAGGGAGTAAGAGAGGGAGGGAAGAAGTGTGTGTATGTATCTTATTTCCTTATTGAGAATGGCTCCTTGAAATTTCTTGTTGTAATGGCAGAAAAGTCCCTCAACCTATAATTTATCATCACTGATCCCTGGAAGGCACACACTGCAAATCTACCGAGTTTAACTTCAGATGTAGTTTCTCTGTTCAATTTAAAATTTGTCAATCAGGGACAGGATCAATGTGTACCCTGTGTCATCAAAATGGATAACTAACAGCCTTTTTTTTTTTTTTTTTTTTTTTTTTTTTTGAGACAGGGTCTTGCTCTGTTGCCCAGGCTGGACTGCAGTGGCACTATCAGGGCTCAGTAACCCTTACTAGCTGGATCTACAGGTGCCTGCCAACATGCTTGGCTAATTTTTTTTTTAAGTTTTTTTGTAGAGACAGGATGTCTCTTTGTTACCCAGTCTGGTGTTGAACTCCTGGGCTCAAGTGATCCTCCCACCTTGGTTCCCCAAAGTGTTGGGATTAGAGGTGTGCCACTGCACCTGGCCAATTTACAGCTCTTTAATCAATAGCTACTTTCCCTAAATTTCACCATCATTACAAATTAATATTTACTGATTTCCCATAACTCTTTTAATTCTCCATCTTCTATTGCCTACATTTAAAATAATTCTGAACAGCATATAAATGTTTAGTATGGACATGCTCTTGCAAACATTTCTCCTCATGGCCAAATTCTGTTGGCTTCTTATTTTTTTTTTTTTTTTGACAGAGTCTCACTCTGTCACCCAGGTTAGAGTGCAGTGGGGTCATCTCGGCTCACTGCAACCTCCACCTCCTGGGTTCAAGTGATTCTCATGCCTTAGCCTCTTGGGTAGCTGTGATTACAGGTGTGCACCACCATGCCCAGCTAATTTTTTACATTTTTAGTAGAGTCAAGGTTTTGCTACATTGGCCAGGCTGGTCTCACATTCCTGGCCTCAAGTGATCTGCCTGCCTCAGCCTCCCAGAAGTGCTGGGATTACAGGTGTAAGCCACCACGCCCAGTCTCTGTTATCATTTAAATAGAAAATTACTTTCTTAACAATATAAACAGAATAACAAGCTGTTTTTTATAAAACTTATTAGGTATATAATTTTAAAAAACTATATATAATATCTAAACTACACTGTGCTTAAAAGAATGCCATTAATAAAGTAACTCTGCTTACTCTGTTTTCCATACCTAAAGAAAAGGAAGTCCGTAATAGATAGTATTGAAACCTGTTTAATCAGACCAACCTATGGGTAGGTGCTCAATATTATTAAATAAAAAGCAAAATTCAGTCAGTATAATTGTTATTTGGTTCTTTCTGTTGCATAATAAATCGTGTACGTTTTGATGGCTCTGTATTGTCTAATACTATTCAGCGTAATAAACAGGGATCATCAGCCTGTGGGGACATGGAAGCAAAGTAAATTCAAACTCTGAAAAGCTGGCAGTGGAAATGAATACTCAGTATCTCCCTTAAAGCTCAGTTTTCAGACCAACTAAACTGATTTTTTAAAATTTAATTTGATTTTATTTTTTGAGATGGGAGTTTCACTCTTTTTGCCCAGGCTGGAGTGCAATGGCGTGATCTCAGCTCATCACAACCTCCGCCACCGGGGTTCAAGTGATTCTCCTGCCTCAGCCTCTCGAGTAGCTGGGATTACAGGCATATGCCTCCACGCCAGGATCACTTTTTGAATTTCTAGTAGAGATGGAGTTTCTCCATGTTGGTCAGGCTGGTCTCAAACTCCTGACCTCAGGTGATCCACCTGCCTTGGCCTCCCAAAGTGCTGGGATTACAGGCATGAGCCCCTAAGCCCAGTCTTTTTTTTTTTTTTTTTTTTAAATTTATCAACTACTGTTCTAACCTCTTTTATCATCTGATTATATGATGAGAAATTAACAAAACTGTCTGCAAGTGGATTCAACTGCTTGTAATACTCATTTAATCATTTTTATAAAATCAAATGAAAACCAAATGGACAAAAAAGCATTTAAGAATATTATGTGCACAACTTTGTATTAGATGCCAATGAAAGGTATGTGAATAGTTAGCTAGATAGTTAAGATTTACACATTTTATCTCATTTAATGTCTTCTTTTGACTGGTTTTTAGATTGTCTTAGGTTTATTAGCTTTTGGACACTTTCTCTGATTAATGCCATCAACTACCTCGTAACATCAATGAAAATGCATCAAAGTATACTGAAAACCAGCTAAAATACAGTAATAGCTCTATTCACAAACCTTCCATCGTCTTATAAAAACAAGATAAGATGAAAATGTGGAGGATGGGTATGTAATGAATGGTGGTCCAGGTCACTAAGAAATGGGGATGGAACATGTAGCAGTTTTAAAAACAAGCAAGACATGGAAGGGGAGAGAAATCACTGGAGGCAATGGGGGCAAAGGGAACATTTTTCATATAAGGGTTCTTCAATCAGGGTTAGTTATAAGCCAGACATTTTTATATATCATTCCATTATGTTTAAAAGTACTTGGTAGATGCTGTGGCAAATCAATGGAACAGTAATTATTTGTTGAGAGTTTCTACTTTGTACTATAACTTGAGAAGGAGCATAATAATGAATTCTAGGTCATAAGTTAAAACTTTATTTCAAATAGAAATGTTATCTCAAATGACAAACAACATCCCAGACAGATAATCTGTTCTGGCTAATGGAAAAGTTAAAAAAAAAAAGAGAGAGAGAAGATGTACTCAAACACAGATAACTTCATGTTTTCCAATTTCTTGGGAGTAAAAGCAGTTTGTTATGAAATAGGACCCAATCTCACATGCAGTGGGCACTCGGCCAGGGCTGCTTTCAGAACCCAAGACAACTAAGGAGGAGTGTCCAGTTCAAGAGTAACACACACACATATACGCAAGTAAACAAAAGCCACATGCATTTTTGCAGTTGTAGTGTTGTAACTATCCTAACTGCAGGCTTCAATCCATCCTTGTTGGAAGCAAGTTCAGTTTATTGACTATATTTGGTCTTACTAACCTTTAAGTTAAAGTTTTTTAAAAAGTTAGTACTAATGTCAATTATGAAAGAAAGGGAAGACATTCAATGTTTAACTTACCTTGAAATGGTTAAAATTAGGTGCTTGCTTAGATGGAAGAATCAGATTATAATATTTAGTCTGAAAATGTTTGTTCATTTGTTATAGCAGCCTTGCCAAAAACTTAAAACCACCACGGCTGCTTGCCTTTTTCACCAGACTATTTCAAATTCACCAGTGTCAGAGGTGTGACATCTGCTGTAAATAAGCATCAGCTCAGCCTGAAACAATACAATTCCACTAGAGCTTTGTGTCAGCTCATGGGTTTTTTTCTTGCCCATCGCATGATTTCTTTTTAGGCTTTAGTTCTGCAGCCAACATTCTTTTTATCTATAAATATGACACTATTTTGTAAGTCATTCTAAAGTTGCATCATTCTCCTATATATATATTGAAAATTTCTTTACTATTAGGACATTTGACCAGAGCACAAGAAATTTTAAAAGAATCTCATCATGATTACCTGATAAGTGAGGCAATAATTTGTTATCTAGAGAAGCAGATGTAAATGTCCAAACAGTATGTGAAAGAATTTAAACACCATATTAAAAGTATCTTAGGTATACAAAATTAAGGACTGCAAAATAGTGAATAGTGTACATTTTATCACATACACTTTTCCATTAAAACACAGAAGGAAAAGAGAACATGAAGAATTCCAAAGGAAAGAAAGATATATAGAATTCAAGAATCAATTTTGGTGGCATGACTGATGTACTGTACACAGAAGAAGAATAGATAACAGCTTCAGATTTATACTGGTTGCTTGCAAGCCAGAGGCAAAAGGGTGCTAGATTAAACAATGTTACTCTAGTTTTAGCAAAGTAAGTATCTTCTTGGTTACTAAAAACTTTGAAGTCATCTATGACTGAGTTACCTTTGATGCAAATAATAATGCTGGCAGAATCTGAGTTTTTATAAAGACAGAATGTTAAAACACCTTCCTATTGCTGTATGACTGACTTACTACTGAATTACTAGTACTTACTACTAACTACTGAATTATTTTTTGAGACAGGGTCTTGCTCTGTCACCCAGACTGGAGTGCAATGGCACTATCGTAGCTCACTACAGCCTGGAGTTCCTGGGTTCAAGCAATCCTCTCACCTCAGCCTTCCAAGTAGCTGGGACTACAGGTGTGCGCCACCATGCCTTAACAAATTTTTTTATTTTTAGTAGAGATGAGGTCTCACTTAGGTTGCCTAGGCTGTTCTCAAACTTCTGGGCTCAAGTGATTCACCTAACTTGAATTCCCAAAGTGCTGGGATTACAGGTATGAGCCACCCCACCCCCAACCCCCTGAATTATTACATTACTGAAATAGTAAGAAATATTCATAATCTTTCCATTTTGACAATGTTTACATGAATAGCGTTAAAATATTTATAGAGGATCAATGGTCTTAGAGCACAGGGCCTGGTATGATTTAACCAAAATATGTTCTCAGGAAAAATTCATGTGCAAATTCATATGTTCTCAGTAAAAATTCATGTCTCAACAGCTACATGGCAATCAGAAGGAGTTAAGTTTGATGAAGGAGTTAGTTTGATGAAGTCACCAAGGAAAGGCTTCTAATGATCGGTAAGTTTGATCTCCCATGCCAGCACCAGCTACCGCTGAGGAAAATGATGAAGTATAAATGAGAAGTAAATGACCTCTCTCCATTTCTCCCTCTAGCCCAATTATTTCTTCCAGTGATAGACTATATATTGCCCTTTGCCAAAAGCAGAAGTTCCTCAATTGTTCACTATGTATGTAAGTAAAAATTGAAAAAGGAAAACTGCTACCATGTTCAGATAACCTCTGTAAACTGTGATACTATCTTCTCTTGTTTGTGTCTTGTTTTTAAAATTAGGGCTCAAGATAAAGTCTTGTATGGTGTTCTTGGCCTCATGGCTACTTCCTTTCCTCTTCCTTGCTGACTGAGGGTGCCCTTCATGTCATAATCTCTTTATGACTAAAGCCTGATGGTCAAGCTGCTAAGACATCCCTACAGATTTTTTCTCTGATCACTGATCCCTTAAGGGATCTTGTCTCCCTGTTTGAACACTTCAAGGCTGTGACCCTGTGAATACAAGGCCACCAGGTAAAATCTGAAGGTAAGTATGGGAAAAGCAGTTCTATCCCCAGATAGAACCGGATTGTTTATATAAGTCCTAATACTCTTAGTAACTTCTAATCATTAGGGCTAGATTCTACATAGTAACAGATTTATTTGCACATATTCTGAAAGCCAAAAAATGGCTTTGTCATGAGGACAATTCCTTAAGTATTTGAATTATAAGTTTTCATCTCCTCTGGTCACCCTCTAGATTTGGCTGGAGGAAGTTTCCATCAAGAACTAGGCTTATTCTCTTAGTGGAACAAGACAAAAAAAGCCACTAAATTTTTTTTTCCCTAGATTTTTCTTTAAAAAATATTGAAAGATACCCTAACAGGTATGGTAAAGGGAAGTAAATTTGTTTGGACAATACTTGAGCCTCTTATTTAAAAGATATATTTCAGAAAATAAACATTTAAAAATACGACAGCTACAAATGGCAAAATGTTGTTTAACACTCTGAATGCAAAGTTCTGTTTATGTGTTTGACATGTAATTTGAATGACTGCAATATATGTGTGGGGGAAAGCTGTGCTTCAATGGAAAATTTCTGGAGCATGACTTTTGGATTATCTGATTCTGATTCTAGGAGGGTTATTTGAAAGCTCTTTGCATGACTGATAACTGATAGAAATACAAAATCATTTTTCTCTAAAGAGGGGCAAATTCTATCCTGGAGGGTGGAGAGTCAACTGATTTCCCTTCCCCACTGTGGAAGAAATAATTTTGCTTCATTTGCATATTCATGTCAACATACCTGATCTACAAATATGTCTGTCCTTTGATTCTCCTTTGAACAAGTTGCAACATTTGGTTCTCTCACTTAACTGGGTTAAATAAATTCTTTAACACTTGTTCATTTGATATTTGCATAAAAATCATAAAGCAAATTTTCTGAAAATTAACCTTTAACATACAGTAAACATGTACCACAGAGCCATGACATGAGATGCAAGAAACATTTATAAGCACTTTTAAGCACATAGACTTCTAGAAAGAAGACAAATAACCAAATAGCTTTAACACTCAGTTATTGGACCTAATTTTAGTTTTTTTGTTTCTTGTCAGTGATTTTGTTTTTCCTATATCTTGAAACATTTTGATCTTTCATAGTTTTTGGACTTATTTCCAACTACATTAAAAGATAAAATAATAAGAATATAATTACTGTTTTAACTATATTTAATAAGACATATTAAAAAATAAAATTCTGAAAAAAAATTTTAAGGCTGATCCTCTCTATGTTGCTTAGGCTAGATTGCAGGGGTTATTCACAGGCATGACTGAAGAAAGGTGCAGCCTCAAACACCTGGCCTTGAATGATCCTCTCAAGTAGACACATGTGCCACTGTGCCCAGCAAGGGATGACAGAGAAATAAATCATCGCTATTTCGTTATCTTTCAGTTTTCTTTTATTTTTTCTCTTTCTTTTTCTTTTTTGTTCTCATTCTGTTGGCCAGGCTGGAGTGCAGTGGTGCAATCTTGGTTC